>NC_077230.1:110715249-111315249 GCF_027887165.1 Monodelphis domestica
TGTGTCTCTAGCACCTAGCACAGTGCAGGGCATACAGCAGACACTTAATAAAGACTTGTATTAAAAATCGGGGGGGGGAACCCCACCCTAGAGAAACACCCTGCCTCTCATCATCCTCCCCAAGGGCAGAAACCATGGAAAGCTGCTGCGGCTCCTCCATTTGGGCAAGGGATCCACCGTGAATGATGACTGTGGCGAGGCCACCCGGTGGAGGCTCCAGGACCAGCAGAGATGGGGGGCCGCTCTTCCCTCTCCTCCTGGGCCTGTCCTTACTCCCTGTGTGGTGGGGCCTTCTGGTCTAGGTGCCTCCACATGAGGAGGCTGTCTTGCCCCACTCCTCCTGCCCACGGAGATGCCATCTGAGGCCGTCTGTGCCATGCCAGACCCACGTCGCCCATCACTTCTTCCTCCCCAACCCCCCCCCCCAGAGGTCGGCCCCTACCTGGAGCTCCAGGGAATTGGGGGGCTCGCTCCTCACTCCGTTGGCATAGGTCCGCCTCAGGCGCTCGCTGCAGAAGGCTCTGTAGCCCGTGGGCCCTTTGCTGATGAAGTTGAGCAGGTACTGCAGGGAGGGATGAAGGACGGGCCCATTAAAGACTCCCCGGAGCCCAAGTCAAAAACTTGGCGTTCTAGTCCGAGCTGATTGTGTGAGGCTAAGTGAGCGGGCCGCTAGCCCAAGAGGGAGAGCTCACGTTCCTAGGGGGCTTGCCGTGGGCCACTGAACAGTGTTTCCTTTGATCCTAACAATAATCCTGGCAGATGAGTCTCCTGGTGACCCCCAATTTACAGACAAACCGAGGTTAAGTGACGCGTCCAGGGTCACACATGGAGTGTCTGAGGCCACCTTTGAACTGGGCTCTGCCCTGCTCTAAGCCCACTTTCTCCTCCGAGCTGCCTGGCTGATCCACAGCTGGATGACCTCCAGGTATCTTATACTGGGTGTCCCAGAGGACCTAGAGAACATTTCAAAGGCCTTGGACGCTGTTTTATCCTCACAACAGTACCATGAGGTAGTCAGGCCTGGAATCACTCTCGCTGCTTAGCTGCTTAGCCGCTTAGCCGCCCAGAGCTTGAATGCTTTCACCAATGTCTCAGAACAGGGCCCTGGCAGGAGCTGAAGACCCTGGGTGGCCTCTCCAGAGCTCTAGGCCAATTCCAAAATTCCACGCTGATTCTCACTTATTTATTCATTCATTCATTCATTCATTCGTTTGTTTATTTATTCATTCATTCATTCATTCATTCGTTTGTTTATTGGTCATTTATTTGTTTGTTTATTATCTTACTTGTTATATATTATTTAGATTGTACGTGATTCTTTCAGAGGGATAATGGAAGGAGGGAGAGGAAACGGTAGAATGACCTTCTTAATTATATTCTACAATGTTAAAATGAATTTTCACAGCTTGAGTCTTGTTCTTCCTCTCTCAGACAGCCAAATGGCAACCATCCCAAGTTATTCCTACCTGGGCCCAAGGCTGATTACAGTCTCCCCACAGGATTTATGGAGTCCTCTCTGTTGTAGGAACATGGGATTTTAAACTGGATATGAGGGAGAGCAAGGTGGCACAGTGGATAGAGCACCAGGCCTGGAGTTGAGAAGATCAGGGTTCAAACTGGGCCGCAGATACTTCTTAGCTGGATGACCCTGGGTAAGTCACTTAACCCTGATTGCCTCGCTCTCACCCCTCTTCTGTCTTAGAATTATTACTAAGTCAGGAGGTAAGGGTTTAAAAAAAAGCAAACAAAAAAGCTAGATACCATCTTGGAAATCCTCCAATCTAAACTCTCTTGATTTGTAGGTGAGAGAACTGAGGACCAAAGGAGAGACATCATTTGTTCAGGGTCACATAGAGAATAAGGAACTAGGATTTGAGCTTAGGTCCTCTGACTCTAAAGCCATATTTTTTTACACCCTTACCTTCCATCTTAGAATCAATACTGTGTATTGGCTCCAAGGCAGAAGAGTGGTCAGGGCTAGGCAATGGGGGCCAAGTGACTTGCCCAGGGTCACACAGCTGGGAAGTGGCTGAGGCCAGATTTGAACCCTGGACCTCCCATCTCTAGGCCTGGCTCTCCATCCACTGAGCCACCCAGCTGCCCCCTCTAAAGTGATTTCTTCATCTCTATTGTAGTACAGTTCTAAGTAATCCCAGAGTCTTGGGCTCTTTTGGTCTCCCTCTTCCCTGCCTCCTCAGAAGCCAGGAAATTGTACCTTCATAAACTTCTCCGAAGGAGGGAAGCAGCCAAGGCAAAGGCACAGCAGAATCCAGCCTCTTGCAAAACTGCTCTTGTTATAGTTCTCAGACAGCTGCTTGCAGATCTGGCAGTAGATCTCATCTCTGTAAGAGGGACACAAGCAGTGGGCATGGCGGGTGAGGAGCCCAAGGAAAGGGAATCGTTTACTTTAATGAAGGCAAAGCAAAGACTTGTTCATTTGGACCTATGATTCGGGGGTTCGGTTTTATAACATTATTCACTTATAAAAATGAACAAGATGGAAGTATTTTGCATGATAATACATGGATAATCAAGAAAAAAATATGTTAGTGAAGTTAGAGACCTGAGAGAATGGTCCAATCCAATCAGAATAGTCCACTCCCCTCATTTTATACGCGAAGAAATTGAGTCTGGGGAGTAAGAAGCAACTTGTCCGAGGTCACGCAGAAAGCTAGTGGAGAGGGCGGTCAAAGAGGATGAGGAGGATGAAGGAAGGAAGGAGGAAAAACGCTCTATGAGGCGGAGAAGGGTAGAGATGGCCCATAACCCAAGCCACGGGGCTGGGATCTTCTTTGACCGTTCCTCCAACACACACACTGCCCAGGACCCTTCACCAAAGGGATCCCTTCCACACCTCTTCTGCACTGTTCCTCATTTCTTCTCCCCCCGAAAATGGACTCATCCCAGGTCCTATCCCCTAAGGCTCTATGCTCTTCCGAGGACCAACCACGTGGATTTATTGGCACTGACTGAATTTCCCCAGTCTGGGTCCCCCTCAATGTAAAACGAGGGGGCTGGACTCCGTGCCTCTGGGATCCCCTGCAGCCAAGAAACGTGTACGGGACTGAATGAGTCTCTCGGCTCACCTAGAATTCGTAGCACCATGGCAGCTTAAAAGTCGATGGAACCCGAGAGTGCATGGGATCCACATTTCTACCCGGGAGGGGCGGTTCTGCCAAATGGACAGTCAGCTTCCACTGGACAGTCACAGTGACTGGGGAGCCCATGGCCTCACCAGGCAGTTTTTTCTCTGAGGCATAGCTTTATTTAAAAACTTTATTTATTTATTAATATTTTTCCACGTTTACATGATTCATTGGCATAGCTCTTAACTATTAGAAAGCTCTTCCTTAGACAGCTGAAATTTATCTCTCTATATCTTCTACTTAATTCTGTTCTCTTGAGCTACCAAGAATGGGACTAACAATGTGTTGGGTTATGAACACTCAAATGCAAATACCAACAACATGGAAATGGTTTGAATCAAGAACACATGTGAAACCCAGTGGAATCTCGCGTCGGCTATGGGCGGGGGGCGGGGGGGGGGATAGAAAATGATCTTTGTCTCCAGTGAATAATGTTTTGAAATGACCAAATAAAATATTGTTTAAAAAAATTATGTGTTGGGTTTTTTCTTTCCCCTAGGGGCTAGGCATTCTTTTTGTTGTTGTTGTTGTCTTAAATTTAATTTACTTTTAAAATAGTTTCTAATAATGTTCTGAATATTACTTATACTTTGGAAATATTTTTTGTTAAATGGGAGTTCATCACTGAGTCAAAGCTGTGTTTCCTGAAAGCTTTGTGGAAATCAAGCCTCTGTAAAACAAAGAGGAGTTATTTGTTGGTTTTCTTTAACCCTTACCTTCCATCTTAGAATCAATACTAAGTAATGGTACCAAGGCAGAAGAGTGGTAAGGACTAGGCAAAGGAGGTTAAGTGACTTGCCCAGGATCACACAGCTGGGAAGTGTCTGAGGCTAAATCTGAACCTAGGACCTCCAGTCTCTAGGCCTGGCTCTCTATCCACTAAGTCATCCAGCTGCCCCAATTTTTTTTCTTTTTAAGAGACCAAACAAAAATTCCTTCCCTAAAATGAAGAACTCTTGTGTGCTAAACACTCCCTTAAGTCATTTATTTGTTCTGGAAAATAACAATATTTTGCATTTATATCTTTTTTTTGAAAGTTACCTTCTGACTTAAAATCATCCATTCCAAGACAAAAGCATGATAAGGGCCAGGCAATGTAGGTTCAGTGACTTGCCCAGGGGCACACAGCAAGGAAGTATCTGAGGTCAAATTTGAACTCAGGACTTCCCATCTCCAGGTCTGACTCTCAAGCCTCTGAGCCACTCAGCGGCCCCAGCATATAGATCTTGCAAAGTATGCTATTTAATGTGATCCTCATAGCAACCCTTTGGGTAGGTGCTTTAATTATTTCTATTTTCCAGATGAAGAAACAGAGGTTGAGAAAAGTTGTGACTTGTTCAGGGTCCCACAGTCAGCAAGTGTGTGGGGCAGGATTGAAATGCAGCTCTTCTGGATTCTAAGTCCAGAGCTCTCTCCACCACATGATGTAGCTGCCTTAAAAACGGAATTTTTTCTCTCATAAATCAGATTGTTTAAAGCAGAGCAAGTACTGTGAATTTTAAAATCTCCATCTTGCTTTGTCTAGCACCCAAAATTGTGCACACCCACACTACACGGGCATGTGCTAGTCAATGACAAATCAGAAATAACTAACTGCCCACCTGGGCTGTCCTAAGCCAAGCTTGAGCCACCACTGGCACTTGTGAGGCACAGGAAGTGACGGAGAGAGCAGCCTCTGGAATTCGCTCACTTCCTGTGGACAGAGCTGGGCGCCAGTTCCTGCTAGGAGCTTGAGCAGGGAGGAGGCCCTAAGACAGCTTCCCCTCAGATTGGTCACGTGAGTCAAGGACTGATTTCTTCTCTACCTTGGCCTTTGGGCCTAACTCCCTCTGGCCAGAGGTTGAGTAACCCCTTCCCTTTTCTCCTCTCTACTTCTCTCCCTCTCCCTTTTCTTACTCCCATTGTGATTAAATCTCCATAAACTCCATTCTGACTTGAGTGTTTCATTTTAGGAATTTCATAAGTAAATTCCTTGGCGGTCACAGTTTTAATATTATAACACCCTTTAAAGGTGATATTTTCACTACAACAGTACAGATGTTTTTGTTATAAGAATGTCTGTTGTCATGAAGTATGACCTGTAGTTAAATATCGGGGAGGGAGGAAATTGCTGTACCCCAGCCTTCGGGGCAAGAATCTAGACAGGAGTATGCTGGTAAATGTTTAACGACCAACTCTCTACAATCAAAATGTCCACCTGGCACATTCTTACAGTTTAATCTGCATCATCAACATTTTCTCCATCCCTTTCTTAAGTCCAGACAATCAATAAAATAAAATATTATTTAATATTTAATTATTATAAATAATATAATTATTTAATATTTTCATTTATTTTTATTAATTAACTAATAAAATATTAAATGAAAAATAAATCAATAAAACAATCAATGAGTTGCTGATTTTTGAGGTGGAAATGCTCACACTAAAAATTTAATTATCCACTTTCCCAAGCAGATGACTGGTCCCAGCACCACTCTGAAGCTTAGGCCGCAGAAGGAGCTAGAACTGCAAGATGGTGGCCATGGGGCAGGCGGTGGAAGGAGGAGGGCGTTAGGACTGGCATGGGAGACCAGCATGGGACAGAGCTGAGCAGGCAGAATTCATGATCACTGACCTGATGTTGGGCCGTTGGATGGCATTTCTGATGATAAAGTGGACCTTCTCTAGGTTTGTCATAGGCCGTTCTGTGACGGGACTTTCTTCCTCAAAGGCCTCCTCTCCACTGCTCAGCTTCCTCGCCACCTAAAACCCAGTGTGCCAGTAGGAATAGGGGAAAAGGGGAGACGAGGAGTGGAAGCCTCTTCTGGAGGATTCTCTCACCAGGACAAAGCTGCTGTCTCCAGAGAGCCAGGGGGCTGAGGCTGTTTTTGTAGTGGGGACACAACAGGGGGTGGGGGAGGTTGTGTACATCTGGGAGAGGGAGGGCAAATACACAAACCCCAGCCCCTGGTGTAAGGAAGTATGGCTAAACCCCATCCCCCAAAACTGGGAGCTCATGTCAGCAATCTGATTCTGTTTCCAGGGTCAGCATGGTACTTGTCCCTCTAAAGGAGGATTCTACATAGGAGTGGTTCTGCTTTCCCTTGCCCAACTGGAAAAGTACCTGAGTCAGCTCCATACTCAGAATATTAGCCTTTAGCATGTGTGGATTCTCTCACTTTGGACCCCATTCTACCTCTCTAATTTTCCCTTTCAAGTCTTCCTGAGTTGGAGAACTGTGTTCTCTGTTCAGTCACTGCCCCTCACCTTTATGCTTCATTCCACCTCAACTCTATACTCATTTCTTTTCCCTGTATTTACTTATCCTTCCTTCCTTCCTTCCTTCCTTCCCTCCTTCCTTCCCTCTTTCCTTCCTTCCTTCCTTCCCTCCTTCCTTTCCTCCTTCCTTCCTTCCTTCCTTCCTTCCTTCCTTCCTTCCTTCCCTCCCTCTTTCCTTCCTTCCTTCCCTCTTTCCTTCCTTCCTTCCTTCCTTCCTTCCCTCCTTCCTTCCTTTCCTCCTTCCCTCCTTCCTTCGTTCCTTCCTTCCTTCCTTCCTTCCTTCCCTCCTTCCTTCCTTTCCTCCTTCCTTCCTTCCTTCCTTCCTTCCTTCCTTCCTTCCTTCCTTCCTTCCTTCCTTCCCTCTTTCCTTCCTTCCTTCCTTCCCTCTTTCCTTCCTTCCTTCCTTCCCTCTTTCCTTCCTTCCTTCCTTCCCTCTTTCCTTCCTTCCTTCCTTCCCTCTTTCCTTCCTTCCTTCTTTCCTTCCTTCCTTCCTTCCTTCCCTCTTTCCTTCCTTCCTTCCTTCCTTCCTTCCTTCCTTCCTTCCTTCCTTCCTTCCTTCCTTCCTTCCTTCCTTCCTTCCTTCGTTCCTTCCTTCCTTCCTTCCTTCCTTCCTTCCTTCCCTCCCTCCCTCCCTCCCTCCCTCCCTCCCTCCCTCCCTCCTTCCTTCCTTCCTTCCTTCCTTCCTTCCTTCCTTCCTTCCCTCCCTCCCTCCCTCCCTCCTTCCTTCCTTCCTTCCTTCCTTCCTTCCTTCCTTCCTTCCTTCCTTCCTTCCTTCCTTCCTTCCTTCCTTCCTTCCTTCCTTCCTTCCTTCCCTCCCTCCTTCCTTCCTAAAAAACAGGAGGGAAAGAGGAGGTGAGAATAAGGGAAATTAGAGGGAATGAAGATTAAAGGAAGGATTAGTCCTAAGCAAAACAAACTCAAATAATGCATAAAAATATTTATAACTCTTTTTGAAATAGTAAATAATGAAAATTTGATGGTATGTAAATATGGTGGAATACCATTGTGCTAAATCAATATAATGACTAAGCATAGTTCCAAAGACTAATAATGAAACATGCTACCCATTTATCAAATACTTATATACTACCTTACATGGTTCTTTAATTATACATGATAGTTTTGCTTCCTCTACATAGTTTTGTTTCCTGTACTAAACTCTAAATACTCTGAGAGTAAGGATTGTGTTTTACATTTCTCTTTAGCCCTCCCAATGTTCAGATTTGGACACAAAGTAGATTTTAGATAATAGTTATTGAATGGAATGGAATATCCTTTCAAAGGCTCCCCGTGAATTTCTCCAAAAGTCCAAAATTATCTTTGTGGATCTTTTTTTTTTCATCTCCTTAACTTATATGACTTATCTATTCCTTGATTTGACTGATTTTTTTTTTTTTTGCTATTCAGTGTCACATTTTATTTCTACCCTATTTTCTGATCTCTTCTCTGAAAAGTTTGATAGTAAAGATGTAATCAGATTTTTCTTTCTCTTCTTTCTTTTTGAGGTTGGGAGAAAGGGGGAAGATGGGTACGGAAAGGCAAAGCAGCATCCAAAATAATGTGAATTTGAAACAAAAGCATCTGGAAATTATTCTACAACCTTCATAATTAAACAGAAGCATTACTATTTTACAGATGGGAAAACTGAAGCCCAAAGAAGTAAAGTGAATTACCCCAAATTATAGAGCCAGAACTAGAGAGCAGGTCTACTCTAGTGCTCTTTCCACTGTCCTCTTCTATTGTCTATGTCTCAAGGAGGAAGTCTCTGGATGACTAGGAAGCTAAAGAAGGGAAAATGGCCACATGTTAAGGCTCTTACCTGTCCTGTCAACCTGGACGAACGCTTCAGTTTCATGGAGGAAATGTCTCTGGTGCCCTTGTTCCTCCAAGTAGAATTCTGAATAAGATAAAAAGAAGGAAACCCAAGAAGGAAAAGGTTTGGGAGGGAAAAGATAGTGGCGGGGGGGGGGGGAGAAGAGAGAAGAAATGAAATCCCTGATTGTGTAAAAGGAACCAGTAAAGCTAACCGACTGGATCATAAAAAAACTTAAAAAACAGCACAAGACAAACCAACCACTCTCTGATCTATTGGCTATTTAGTTCAGTGGTTAGAGCATTGTGTCAGGGAGGTCGGAGTCATGGGTTCAATCCATTTAGGTTTTCGCTCTTAGAGCTGCAGAAAGCACCTCTTAACTTGTATTCTTTACATCTTCAAAACCCACTGCAATCCAGGTGCCCCCTCAAAAAAAAAAAAAAACCACTGCAAACACCATTTCTTCAGAAAGTCTTTCCTGATCTTCTGTCCCCTACTTCTGTGTCAGTAATAACCTGTCCATCCCACCAGACCCTTAGATTTCATGTAGAACTATTTTTAACTCTCATTATGTAGTATATATTACAACTATCTCATTCTTTTCCTAGATTATAACCCCTAAAAGGGAAGGTTCATAACTTTTCTAAACTCTATATCTGTCCTAGTACCTATCAAAATGCTCTGCACATAGGAGGCATTTGATCTCTGTCAATCTCCATCTATCCATCCATCCATCCATCCATCCATCCATCCATCCATCTGTTTATTTATCTGTCTGTCTATATAGATAGATGTATATTTGTATTTTATGGCATAGTATGGTACCGTTCAGTATGGTATACTATAGTGTGGAACTTTTTTGCATGGTGCTAGTTTGATTACAGACTACTTTCTTAGCATGTCTACAAACAGATATATAATACAGACCACAAAGTGGTTTCCTAATAATGGCCATGGCTTCTCATACATCTTATAAATATTTACTGTTGATCACCAAGGGAAACAGGT
Organism: Monodelphis domestica; assembly: GCF_027887165.1. NCBI lineage: Eukaryota > Metazoa > Chordata > Mammalia > Didelphimorphia > Didelphidae > Monodelphis > Monodelphis domestica. The sequence goes on from NC_077230.1 coordinate 110,724,478, forward strand.
GAGCAAGTGCAATTCCCTTCACCTGCTGAAGACTTTCCTCGACATCTCCCATCACGGCAAATTCAACATTTGTGCTCATAGTCCATCAAATGTTGAAGTTAAGAGCTCTTCACCTCTAATGATCTTCTTCACTTTCACTACTCTAAGGGCAAATTTTGGACTCATACTCAAAACTATTCCACACGGAGATCTTGAACTCAAAGCTCCCTTCACTCTGAAGACAGCAACCTCACCTTCCATTTCTTCCGCTCCCTCCCATCTACCAGATCTGTTGCATATCCTCATTGTCACCACCAGTATTTAATGCCTTCCTATATGCCCTCAGGTCATCAACCATGTTCCAGACATAGAGGATAAAATAGTCTCTATGCAGGCCAGAACACAGGATCAATCATTTTGATGATGAGCTCTGCCATCATCCTTAGGATCCTCCATCCCCTTGATATTCCATCCATGCCTACCAAATCAATCTTCACGATGTCATCTTCACTGATTACCTGTCACTTAGGCTCTTGTGTAGTTTTCTAATTGGACTCCCTGCCTCAAGTCTTTCTCCACTTCCATCCATCTTCCACTCAGCTGCCAAAGTGATTTTCCTAAAGCATGGGTCTAACTGTGTCACTCCCCTCTTCAATAAACTCCAATAGCTCCTCATTACTTCTAGGATAAAGTACAAATTTCTCTGTCCTTCAAAGTTCCTTACAGTCTAGCCTCTTCCTATCTTTTCAGTTTTCATGAACTACAGTCAAGCTTGCTTGATATTTTTCACGCCTGATGCCCCTCCACCAGTCTCTGTGCCCTTGAATTGTTTTTTTCCCTATGCCTGGAATACTTTCCCTTCTCACTTCCAACTCACAAAAAAATCAATGGCTTCCTTTGAAACTGCTCAAGCACCATCTCCTCCAAGAGGCCATTCCTGGTCCCCAGAGTTGCTAGTGCTTTCTCCTCTAAGGCTGCCTGCTCAGTTATAGTGTGTGGACTGATGTATATGTTAGAATGTGAGCTCCTTGAAGACAGGGAATGCTCTTGTTTTCCCTTTGTATCCCTAGCATTTAGAACAATGCCTGAAACACAGGAAATGTTGAACAAATGCTTTTTATTGTTCCTAGGCTGCAAGGCATGGCTGCAGTAAATTAGTTTCCTCCTCTGAAAAATGATAGGGTTGGATGAGATGTCTACAGGTACTTTCTAGCTCTAACATCCTATGTCATGTACGTATGCTGATAAGGTCTCTGATTCCTACAGGATGAAGTACAAATTCTTTAGCCTAATATCCAAGACCGTATTTAATCTTGCCCCAACCTACATTTCTATTCTTCTTTTTTTTTTAACCTTACTTTCTGACTATGTATTGATTCTAAAGCAGAAGAGCGATAAGGGCTAGGCAATGGGGATTAAGTGCCTTGCGGATTCCTATCCTTTAAACCCACCATTTCCTCTATTATAAAAGTATTGTGCATTGTCCATTCTTTATTATTTTATGCTTCCCAAACACTCATTGTGCTTTCTTATGTCCATTCCTGTGTTTTTGTTCATGACACTATCTATATACCCCTTCTCTGTACTTCCAGCCACTGAAAAACTAAGCATCTTTCAAGATCTAGTTCAAATGTCACTTAGTCAATGATGTTGTCCCTAATCACTCCAAGAAGGGGTTCCTTCTCCCTTGCAATTTCAATATAGTTTAAATTGAGTTGTTCTTATAGTACTTGTCATATTCCATCTTAGGATTTCAACATGCTTAATGTTCTTTCAAACAGAAGAGCAGAACCTCATTTACTCATTCAATGGACATTTAATGGACATTCAATGGACAGCACCTGCTATGAACAAAGTTTTCTGCTTGGGAAGTGGGGGAGAGGAGGAAGATTCCTGATTCATTAGCTTCCTCAACTCCCATCGCCACTCTACCTCACCCATCCACAGGTGAGGTCACACTTTTTAGACCTCACCATCACCCCAAACTGTCTCATCTTTAAGATCCTGAATTCTGCAATTCTCTTCTCTGATCACAGTCTCCTTGAACTCCCATCTCTCCCACTGATGCATTCTTCCAAAACCTGTTCTTCATTCTTGCCTTGCCCACTAGCCCTTCCAGCTTTTTCTTATCTCCCCAATTAGACCCTAAATTCCTCAAAGAGAGCTACATCTTTTACATTGTTGTACACCTTCTTCTTCTCCGCTTCCCAAGCAGAAAGCTTTGCTCATAGCAGGTGGGCAACAAAAATCCGTTCAATGAATGAGGTTTTGCCCTGCTGATAGGGTCAGGAGTGCCATTTTTATATATGAATGATGGAACCTATACACATGCTTTTAATCATATTTGTAAAGGGCCTCATCTAGTTTTAGCTCTATCCCTTTCTGTTCTCCCAACTGATCACTCCTGTTCTGGCCTCATTTTCCTTTTTTCATGGTTGATGAGTACTTAACCTTCTTTCTGTCATGGACTCCTTTGGCAATCTGGTGATGCCACTGGACCCTTTCTCAGAGGAATGTCTTAAATGTATAAACTAAAACACATAGGACTACAAAGGAAAATAGTTGTGCTGAAAGATAGTGATTAAACGAAGTTCAATATAAGTTTGAGCTTAATAACAACAATCCCTTGAATACCCAGTTTGACAAGGTGCCATCTTCCTTCCTTCATTCTTTTACTCTTTTTACTGTCCAGGCTTTGATCATGTTCAAGTATGTATCACTTCTTCCATCTACTTTCTCTGCTCCTCTTCCTGAGCTACTGAATATTGCTAGAGGAAGACATGGAACCCTGATGCCTGAGTTCACTATAGTTTATGTAATCTAACATCTATTGGGTCCTCAGCTGCTGAGCGGCAATCTTTTTATTTACCCCTAATCGACTGTCAGACTTCTTGAAGTGGCCAAGCCAGATCTTTTCTTCCCTCAAATCTTTGACATCACCCCCCACTCCCATCTTAACAGTTCCCTTACTTCCTACTTCACTGGGAAAAAAATCAGACCATTGACTGAATTCACTCTTTACTGCTCACCTCAAAATTTCTCTAGATTTTCATTCGATCTTCTCTTTTGTTCCAGTTTCCACAGGAAGAAATGACCCTTCTCCTTTCTAAGACTAAACTTCTTTGAGCTGTGTCTTCTTCAGGGAGACGTTCCCTTCTGTAGTGTGCCCCATCAGTCTCTCAGGACATAGGACTTACCTTTGTAAACCCCACGTTCATCATTCTTTCCACTACACTCTTCATCTCTTTCCATCCCTTTCCCAAAGGCCTAGCTTCTTCCCCACTGCCAACAAAGACAGATAAAACCCTTTCCTTGATCCTGACCTCACCCTTAATTCTCATACTCGAGATTTCTATTGCCTTTTCTTGCTGAACTCCAAGCCAGCTACTTTCAACACTGGCTGCCACAACTTCTTGTCCTTTATTCTCCATACTGGCGCCTTCTAATCTAGTTTCTCATCCTACCATTCTACCGGAAATGTTTCCTCTTTGTTACCAAGTCTGCTCACCTTTTCTCAGTCTTCTTCCTTTCCTGGCTTGGTTAATCACTGTCTTCCTGGATGGGGCCCATAACTCTGCTCTCTCCTAGTTCTTCTCTTACTGGTTGGACCACCCCTTCTCAGTCTTCTTTGTTGGGTCTTCACTCCGATCCCAAGCCTAAATGCCGATGTTCTTCAAGGTGCTGGCCTGAGCTCTCTTCTCTTTGCTCTATTCCATTACTATTTTGGTGCTACCATAAGCCCTCAGGAGTTTAGCTGTCACCGGAATACAGATGTTGACCAACTCTCTCTATACATCTAATTCGTCTCTCTCTCTCTCTCTCTGTCTCTCTCTCTGTCTCTCTCTGTCTCTCTCCCTCCCTTCCTCTTTCCCTCCCTCTCTCTGTCTCTCCCTCCCTTCCTCCTTCTCTCTCTCTCTCTCTCTTGTACTCCAGAATTTCTTTTTGCATCTCTATATTTGAATATTAGTTGTTGAATGCATGAATGAGGTTTTGTCATTTTTATAGGTGAATTTGCCAACTCTTCACAGAATCAGAGACGGATGAGGAAAGGGACTCAGAAATCACCTATTCAAATCATGAATCCTGCAAACAATATCCATTATGCTACCATTCAACCTCTAATTACAGATCTCAGTGACAAGGAACTCACTACCTCCCAGAACTGTACATTTCATTTTTTCAACAGCTCTCACTATTAGGAAGCTCTTCCTTATACTGAGCAGAAATCTCTCTTTGCTACTGCTTCCTGCTCTTCCTAGTTCTTCACTCTAGGACTCAGCAGAACATGTGTTCCCTAGGGTAGCCCTTTGACTATTTGAAAATAGCTATCATGTCCCAGATGACGGTAGAGATGCTTCTAGATTAGACATTCACATCTTAATAGGTTTGGACAGCTAGTTGGTGTAGTTGATAGAGTTCTAGGTCTAGAGTCAGAAGATTCATCTTCTTGAGTTGAAATCTGGCCTCAGATACTCACTAGCAGTGAGATCCTGGGCAAGTCATTCAACTGTTTGCCTCAGTTTCCTTATCTGTAAAATGAGCTGAAAAGGGAAATAGCAAACCACTCCAGTATCTTTGCCAAAAAAAATACCAACTGGGGTCACAAAGTCACACATGATTTAAAAGCGACTGAACAATAAAAACTTAATAGGTTGGAAAATATCCTCTTAATTGCTCATGGGTCTGTGAAGATAAGGTTATCTCTGCCTGTGTCACGGCTCCAAAGTCCCAAACTGACCCAAACTGGGCGTTCCTGAATTTCCTCACCTTCCTCAAGTTCTAATCAGGACCGCTTGGGTTAGCTGTCTCGATGATGGGATACGACCCAGTTTTTAAGGCCCCAAATAAGAATACGGTGCCCGCCAATGCCCTGAAAAGCTTGCTTGGTGCTGAAGGCCACAGGACTCAAGCCCAAGAGTCAGAACTTATTTCTGGCTTCACCTCCTCTCCAAAGGAGGGGCACGGTGAGTCAGGCCCTCAGCAGTGAGGATCAGAGTCCTGACTGCGCCATCCACACACTCCTGGCACTCTCGGTCAGCCAGGGTTAGGGAGTCACTCTAAAGGTAGAGATTATAGGATAGATTCTGTGGCCGAAATCAGGAAGCCAGTCTGCGGTCATTTGGTGGCTAGGATGGGGGACTGGTCATAGCTAGAGTTAGAAGGACGGTTTGCAATCATGGTCATAGAACAGAGGTTTCCTTTTGTGCAAGTTACCTGGAACACATGGAAATCAAGAGACTTATGCCAGAATATGGGGCGAATGGAGCCCCAGAATAGACAGGGAGCATAAAAAATACAAGCGATTAGTAAGGAAGAATGATGGCTGGTATTAAAGCATTCCTTGATGAGTCGATCCCAAAAGCAATGAAAGTTTAAATTAGGATGAAGAATTTTTGGGACACCCTCAGTTGTAGTCATTTTTAAGTCAGGACTCTTTGTGACCCCATTTTGGGTTCCAGGTCATTTTGCCAATGAGGAAACTGAGGCGAATAGGGTTAAGGGACTTGCCCAGGGTCCCAGAACTATTAAGTGTTGATGGCCAGATTTGCACTCAGGCCTTTCTGACTCCAGGCTCTATCCACTGCACCACTCAGCTACTCCATGTGTAAAAAGAGAGGATTGTATTCTATGACCTCTGAGGTTCCTTTCATTCCTAAATGTACAAGCTTATGATTAGGAGTTTTAACTATTGGGCAACTGGCCATGACTAATTGGACTACTGCTCTCCCCCCATTAAGAAACATAATAGTCAGTGCCCGACATTCTTTTTTTTTTTTTAAACCCTTCCCTTCCTTAGAATCAATACTGTGTATTGGCTCCAAGGCGGAGAGTGGTCAGGGCTAGGCAATGGGGGTAAGTGACTTGCCCAGGGTCACACGGCTGGGAAGTGTCTGAGGCCAGATTTGAACCTAGGACCTCCCGTCTCTATCCACTGCGCCACCTCCCCTCCCCCTGGCGTTAGTAATAACAGCTCCTTGCTTTTCTGTAGGTCATTTGCTCCTCGGTCCTCGGAGAGGGAGGTTCGCTGGAGTTCGGGGTCAGAAGGACTAGTGCCCCTCCCGAGTGTGGGCCTGGCTCCCCCCTCCTCACCTGCTCGCCAGCCTTCAGAAAGTGGGCGCTGTTCTTCTTGCCCAGAGTGTCTTGGATCTGCCTGGTCACTGCCGTGCCCTGGAGGCTGCTGTTCTTGGCAAACAGCTGGGGTTCGGGGAATTCGCCCATGAATCTCAGGATGATCTTCCACACGAGCAGGGCAATCTAGGGCGAGGACACGGGGACGGAGAAGAGAATGATTCCCGTGGGCTGGGGGAGCCCCTTCTATCTCTCCACAGAGCGTGCACTTGTCCATGGAGAGCCTCATGAAGACGTCCACGCAGCCAGCCAATGGCAGAGCATTTCCGGACTGCTTCTGCCACTGCGTGTCTGGGGCTGGTCAGACACAGCCGGCGGGGAGCGGGCCCCGTTGGGATGTTCTGGGTGTGCGGCCCCTTTCCCTGCCCTCCGCGGCACCGCCTCGGGAAGGAGGCTGGGCTGGGCCTCCCCTCAAGAGAGGGCAGCCCCGAGAAGCGCAGACCCTCAGCCCAGGGCAGGATCGGCTTCTGTCGCCATGGAGACGGGTCCAGGCAAGGCCCCGGCTGGCTTCTCAGCCTCCTCGCGGAAGCCCCGCTCCTCCCTCTTCTCCCTCGCCTCCCCGCCTCCTTCCCCTGCGCCCGGGGGGAGAGGGGCGCGCGGTACCCTGAAGTCCTCGTCCTCCTCCAGGTAAAGCAACGGGTGGCGCAGGGGCCGGCGGATGTGGGTGTGGCTGGCAGCCTTCTGGAAGTAGGTAGCGGCGAATTTGGGGAAGGTGTACTCGTCCGGGTCCTCGGCGTCCTCCTCGGGCTCCTCGGACATGGGGACGGCGTCCAGGTCCACCTCGGTCAGCTTCTGGGGGGTGCTTTCCAGATCCTGGGAAGGAGGCAGACGCGAGTCCAGCCCGACCCGCAGCCCTGCAGGAGGGACTGGGCAGCCGGGCGGAATTCTCCCCCTCCTTCCCGTCAGGCCGCCCGACGGGGCACGCGGCTCTCCTCCCGTCCCTCTCCGGAGGGCCCTTGTCTGGTGTTCCCTCTCATCTCCTAACAGCACCCAGTCTGCCAACAACCTCTCCCTTTCCCTTTGATACTATTATTTTAAATTAAGATAATATACAGCAAAATATATTCTATAATATATCACTCATCTTCTTTTTAGAACCATTACCTTCAGCGCTGGGTATCGTAAAAGAGCCGTAAAGGCGAGGCAGTTGGGTCAAGGGACTTGCCCAGGCTCGCCCCGCTGGGCGTGTCTGAGGCCACACTCGAACCCAGGACCCCGTCTAGGCACGGAGCCCCCCTCTCTACGACTTCAGACACTCGTTTTCAGTTGGTGTGTGTGCCTCAGGTGCACCTCTGCAGGCACAGTCGTTCCTTGAGGGCAGGAGCGATGCCTTCCCGGCTGTCCCTCGGAGAGGGCTGGGAGCAGACCAGACATTGGATAGGCTTGCCGGCTCGAATGGGCTCAACGCACCTCAAAGCCCTGCGGGGCCTGGCCCTCCTGGCCGCCGATGATCATGGGGAGGAAGCCGAACACCTGCTCCACCATTTCCGTGTCACTGACAGGGTCATAGATGGACTGGCGCTTCCTGGGCGGCGGGGCCGCGTGCTTCTTCCTGCTCTCTCCTTCTGTCTCCAGGGCAGGCCGGCACTCCTGCGCACATAATGGGAGGGCAGAGGTTAGGAGGGCTGGGCAAGGCCCAGGGTCCTAGTGGGCCTGAGCTACGGCACGAGGCACATCCCCTCCAATTCCGGCCATCTGGATTGGTGGAGGGCGCGGAGTTGGAATATGTAGGAATCATTGGCTTTTTTCTTGAACCCTTCCCTGCCATCTTGGAATCAATACCATATTTTGGTTCCAAGGCAAGAGGGCCAAGAGCTAGGCAATGGGACACAAACTTGCCAGGGGGCATACAGCTAGGAAGCAGACCAAATTCGAACTCAGGACCTCCCATCTCTAGACCTGGCTCTATCCACGGAGTCCTCTAGCTGCCCCTAGGATTTTTTTTTCCTCAAAAGAAGATTAGTGCTGCAGTCGCAAGGACACTAACCTTACAAAAATCATGATCCTAGCCTTGCCCCCCCCCCCAGATTGAACAACGATTTTACTTCCTTGAGACTCAGTCTTCTCATCTCTAAAATGGGGACGATAATACCCACCATCCATCCCTTAAAGGATGGTTATGTGGATACAGTATGTTAATGGATTTCAAAGTATTTTGGAAACTTAAAATGATCGTCAAATAGTAATCAATAACTAATGGTATATTGTTTATTATTTGTCTTTCAGCAACATCTATATCATGCTTGGTTATCTAGCCTATCATGTATTATAGCATATTACTGCGTGTTTTTAAAGCACGGTATGCTGGGGGCCTACAGGAGCTGGGGGCACACAACAGCCCCCCCTTGAGAACTTTACATTCTGCTGGTCAGCTGACCTCTTTATAGCGCTCTAAGGTTTGCAAAGAACTTTACCTGCCGTCTCGTTTGGTCCTCAGAACCATCCTGCAAGGTAAGTGCTTTGGGTATTAGAAGATAGGGGCCGGGGGCAGCTGGGTGGCTCAACGGACAGAGGGCCAGGCCTCGAGACCAGTAAAGATTACTGGGGGCTGAAGTATCCGGAAAGGGTTCCTGGAGGAGCGGGGCTTTCTGGACGGCTTGGAAGGACAGGTAGAATTTGGACCCCCTAAAGAACTTGGTTCTCACACCAAGGACTTTGGATCGCCTGAAGAACGTGGTACTTAGGGTGAATTCAAACCCGGCCTCAGACGCTTCCCAGCTGTGTGACCCTGGGCAAGTCCCTTAACTCCCATTGCCTGGCTCTTGCCACTCTTCTGCTTTGGAACCAAGACTTAGTGTCAGTTCTAAAATGGAAGGTAAGGGTTTTATAAAAAGGAGAAAAAGAAGAAGATGGGACCAGTCTCTGATTGCATTTGTAGAGAGATCTTGGAGAGGAAGCTCCTACCAGTGTGGATTGGCATCTTCTCTTCAATTTATAGTCTTTTTATAGTATATAGTAAGTTAAAACCCTGACCTTCCATTTTGGAGTCAATACTGTGTATTGGCTCCAAGGCAGAAGAGTGGTAAGGGCTAGGCAATGGGGGTCAAGTGACTTGCCCAGGGTCACACAGCTGGGAAGTGTCTGAGGCCAGATTTGAACCTAGGACCTCCCATCTCTGGATCTGATTCAATCCATTGAGCCACCCAGCTGTCCCCCAGAAAGTACATTTAATCTGCTGGCACAGGGGTAGGAAAGTTATGCTCTTTTTTTTTTGCCATTTTGGTTTAAATTTTTTTTTGCTACAAACAAATAATCACCAATAAACATTTCAATGTACAAGGAAGAACAAAAAAGAGAGCTGTATTTGAAACTGTACTTTTGTGGTGTATGACTGGTTCAAAAAGTGGTTCCAGGGAGATTCTAGTAGTCCCACCTTATGGGTGCTCCCCTTCTCCTGCCCCCATCATCACGCTGGGCCCCACCTGACACCTCTGGTATTTTCCAGCAGGCTCCATGACCCTATGTAGCATCCCTGGGTCTGGACCTTAGCTCCTACCTCTCTTTTTCTCCGCCTGAAGCTTCGGCGGGCAACCATTCCCCTTAGGTGCGCCTGGATCACCACCACTGCCCGCCTCTTCTCTGCAACCTTCCGGCGAATCAGATAGCCGCGGCAAAGCGCCTGGAGCTGGATAACCTGGGCCCGCGTGGCCTTATACTGCCGTGACAGTTGGTGCCCCCGAAACATAGCCTGTAGCCTCTCAAAGCCCAAGACGATCTGCGGAAGAAAAGAGGCACCTTATTGGGGAGGTGACAGGTGGGGGTTCTGGAAAGATAGAGATCACAGACTCGCGGATCTTGTGTGTAAGCCCTCACCTTCTACCTTCACATCAGCGCTAGGGCAGACGCGTGGCGAAGGCTAAACTGGGATGAGGGGGCTGGTCTGAGACCTCTGGAGGCATCTAGCCAACCTGCACACAACCCAGAATTCCTTCTACAGCCCCTGACACGGTCACTCCGCTTTTCACGAGGTCCTCAAGTAAGAGGGACTCTTCCCAGAGGCCGTGCACTCCAATTTTAGATAACCGTAAACGTTAGGAAGTTTTCCTTCCATGAAGCGCAATCTGTCTTGTAACTTTTATCCAGTTCTACTTCTGCCGCTACGGCCTTCTCTAGGACGCCCCTTCAAATATTGGGAAATGGCTGTCATGTCCCCTTGTCTCCTTTCCAGACGAAGGAGCCCCAAGTCCTTCAACCAGCGCTCAAAAGGCGTGGCCTCTGGTCCCCTCACCATCCACATTCCCAATGTTGTCTGACCAGGAGACATCTCCAGCGGTCCGCATCCTATCCGGCACCCCAAGATGGCACCAGCTCACTGTTGATTCCTACAGAGTTCACTGAAAAGTCCAAGATCTTTTTTCAGATCCATCGATCTAATAATGCTGTAGGGTTCCAGGGATGAACGAATCATGAAAGTATTGAAGATGTATTCAAAAGTTGACTCTAATGAGCAAAGCGCTCTTGGACCATCTTTCTAATATTTCATATGATTGATTTCCAGACCCTCGAATTGAGTCCGGACTAAATCTTGTGGTATTCTTGCCCCTCCCCAACATCTAGGAAGGCTGGCTAGCTAGCTCTATAGTCTCTTTGTAATGCCAAAGGCCCTCATTTAATTGTATCAGATAAGGCTAGTGTTCTGAATGAACATCTGGCCTGGGCATGGCCTACTCCATTGTCTTAGGATCCAGCTCTTTTATCTTGTCACTGATTATGGATATGATGCTAATTTTTCTGCCATGTCACTTCTTTGATTAACTATCACACATCCCCCATTTTATGAAACCTCAATAAAATTCAGTCTACCTGTCTGTCAAAAGCTCTACCACCATCAGAGCTAGACCGCACAGGCTTAACGTTATGCTGAAGAATCCTGTATCTCTGTGTCTCTTTTCCCTCTCTATGTCTTCCCCACCTTAAGCTTTAAACACTTCAACCCATATTCCCTCAATCTCTATCTTCCCTCTCAGGTGGTCCACAGATGCCTCCACCATCTTGTTTCTATATAATTGATGTTTTGAACCAATATGAAAAACTTTACATTTATCACTACTAAATATTATTTGAGTCAGTCCATAATATCTTTTTGTATAGACAGGAAAAGTGAAAAAAAAATCATATCTATCCACTAATCTCAGAAGTCTAGAAGAATAGTGAAAAAATAATTATTTTTATCCTTTTAGTTAAACTATAAATAAATAAGCAAATTCATTTTAGCTCATAGGTTATGTCTGTAATCCATTAATAATCCTTACTAAATAAAAACATGTTTGGATTTGACAGGTTATGTTCAGATTTCATAGTTGTGTATTTCACATGTAGGAGACAAGTTCAATTAAAAGTTTGCATGTAAATATCTATGGCCCAAGCATAAAACCTGACTTGAATACATTAAAATCTAGTTTAGGGAATTGAAATGTACAAAGGAAGATAAACTCATCAATTCAATAATTTTTTCATAAGAATCATCTGGGGATCACAAAGAGAAAATGGTTCAATTCCTGCCTTCAAAGAATTTGTAGCTAGTAAGAAGCTGATGATGCATGCCTACAAACAAATATAATACAAATATTATATTGAGAATGAAGGAAGTACTAAAGGAAAAGTCCAACTAAGAGGTGTAAAAGATTGGAGATAACTCTTTCAGTTGGAGAAATCAGAGAGGGTCTCCTTGAGAAAGTGGCACCTAGGCTAAGCCTTGAAGGAAGGAAAGACTTTCAAGAGATGAAGATCTGGAGTCCTTTCCAGAGATGGGGGATGGAATGTGCAAATGCAGAGAAACATGAGAGGGCATAACAAGGGGAGGAACTGTTACTGTTAGCAGTGAGATCAGCTGACATAAAAATATGTGAAGAGAAGCAGGGTAAAATATGTCCTGAAAGATGTCAGAGTAAGGATTTTGTGATCCTTCCTTTAGTTAAAGGGAAGCCACTAGACATTTTTGAGGAGGGAATTGTGCATTTGAAGATCAATTTGGCAGTGGTGTGAAGAGCAGAGATTATAGAGTAGAGTCAAAGAGATCAATACAACAGGCAGGTGAAGAGGGATAATGGATGTTAGAGAGATGGTGGAGATAAAATCAATAGGACTTGGAAAATGATTGATTGTAGTAAGGAAGGGAGAGGAAAGAGGCAAATAAAATTGAAGTTTCTAGTCTAAGAGGCCCAGAAGATGGCTGTACCATGAATGAAAATAAGGACAATAGGAAGAGGAGCAGATTTGGGGCAGGGGTGGTGGTGGGAATAATTAGTTTAGAGGCAAAGTGTAGCAGATAGTTGGAAAATTGGAGATTAGTGCCCAGGGGGATTTTAGAGGTAGATATTTAGATTTTTTTGTTGTTGCTCAGTCATTTCAGTTATGTCTGACTCCTGGTGACCCTGTTTGGGGTTTTCTTGGCAAAGATACTAGAGTGGTTTGCCATTTCCTTCTCTAGCTCATTTTACAAATGAGGAAACTGAGGAAAACAGAGTTAAGTGATTTGCCCAGGATTACACAGTGAGATTCTGTCTGAAGCCCTGAAATCAGAAAGACTCATTTTCCTGACTTCAGGCCCAGCACTTTATCCATTGTGCCACCTAGTGTAATAAATGGATACTGGGGGTGTCTATTGATTGATATCCTAGATGGCTTATGGATCAAGAATTTGCCTACCCTCCTCCCTCAAATGTCACCCGTTTTTTGTCCTTCCTCCTGCCTCCCTACCCCTCCCCCCTCTTAGTCAGCCACCTTCTATGTAACTCAAGGTTACAAGGTTACTATGAGGCTTAAAGAACATACTCTTCTTTCTCTTTTCTCAAGTAAGGAGGTTTATTGGGGAAGACAGGGCAAGGATAAAGGATGAGGTAAGAGGGATGGGGTTTTCCCTTATCTATACAAGGAGTTAGGAAGGTATTGGAAGTTTGGCAATCAGTCACTATCAGAGACAGTTAGAGAGAGATAAGAGGACAAATATTTTCTTCTTTCTTCTTCAAACTCAAATCTCAGATATACAATTAGTTCTTCAGGTTCATCCACCACCATCAGCCACACTAGCCAAAAGTTAGTTCAAGAGCCTCTCCCCCAGCTCCAGAAGCCACAAGGGTCTCTCAGCCTAGGTCAGAAGCTAAGAGGGGTCTAGTCAGAAGCCTCTCAGCCTAGCTCAAAAGAAGTCTTTCAGTTCAGCCTGGCTTGGCTCCAACTGCTTCTCCTGGGAACATTCCAATGGAATGTTACTTTTTTGATTGACAATGTCCTTTGCTTTGTGTTGCATGCTTGGCTTGCCTTGCAAATTCTCTCTTTTATATTAGCTGCCCCAATTTATATATTTAGATAAGGACTAATCAATCAACAAATATTTATTAAGTATCTCGATTGAATAGGTTTTGAACAATGATATATATATAACCCAATGGAATTACTTGTCAGCTCTGGGAGGGAGGAGGGAAGAAGGGAGGGAAAAATCATGAATCATGTAACCATGGAAAAATATTCTTAATTAATTAATTATTTTAAGAAGTATCTATATTGTGCCAGGCACTGGAGACACAAAGATACACGAGAGTTCCTGCCCTCATTGAATAACATTCAATAGGGGAAATAACAAATTTATGTATAGATATATTCAAAGTAGAGGCAGCTATGGCTCAGCACTGGACCCAAAGTCAGAAAGACCTGAGTTCAAGTTTGGCCTCAGATACTTCCTAACTATGTGATCCTGGCCAAGTTGCTTAACCTCAATATGCCTAGGAAAGAGCTAGGTGCCTTGGTGGATAGAGTGCTGCCCCTGGAGTCAGGAAAACCTGAGCTCAAATCTAACCTCAGATACTTCCTATTCTATGATTCTAAGCAAGTCATTTAACTTCTGATTGCCTGATAAAAAGGATCCACTGGAGAAGGAAATGAGAAACCACTCCAAAATCCTTCCCAAGAAAACCCCACGGTTAGCCATGGTCCACGGGATCCACAAAGATTTGGACGTGACTCTGAGACTGAACAACAACAACAAAAATATTCCAAGAAAATTCAAGGCCACTGGAACAGAGGAGAATGCTTGTGGGTGTGTAGGAGAATCAGGAAAGTGTTCATGATGTTTCAGAAGCATTTGGGCTGTCTGAAAGGAAGCGAGGATTCTGGGTCAGAGGGAAGGGAGTCTAGGGAATGGCTATTGCAAAGATATGGAGCCGAGAAATGGAATTCTATGACAGGAACAAGAGTACAGTGACGAGAATTCTGTCCATAAGATGGTTGGACAGGTAGGTAAGGACTAGATCGTGAAGGACTTTTCATTCCCAGAGCTTCTATTTTGTGGAGCCCTGGGAGGCTTTTACACAGGAGAGTGACATCAGATCAACACATTTGGAAATCCATTTTGGCAATGATGTGGAAGATGGTTTAGAGTAGAATTAGGTGGGAGGCAAAGAGAACAGTTCAAAGGATACTGCAATAGTCCAGATGAGAAATGACAAGGAATTGAGATAGGGTAGGACTTGTTTGGATGAAGAGAAGGGATGGGACGCATTGGGTGCTGTTGCACTGCTTGGCTGTTGTCACCACTGCTTCCAACTTTGGGCTCAGTTTCCCATGCTAGGGTACTGCCATAAGCTTTCAGAAGGCACTGGAGCCCACATCTTAGAACACGTAGGAGTCTTAGCTCCAGGGTCTGTCTTAACTCTTCTCCATGACCCTACACTGCAGATGGACACCAGGCAGGGTCAGCTACTTTGATAGACTGAACACAGAATGTGACACACATTATGGGAATTTGCTTTGCTTAAGAAGGGGGGGGGGTAGCTGGGTAGTTCAGTGGATTGAGAAGAGAGGTCCTGGGTTCAAATCTGGCCTCAGACACTTCCCAGCTGTGTGACCCTGGGCAAGTCACTTGACCCCCATTGCCTAGCCCTGACCACTCTTATGCCTTGGAGCCAATACAGAGTATTGGTAAGGAAGGTAAGGGTTTAAAAAAAAAAGAAGAGAGAGAAAGAGATATCTCTAAGGTAAATGAAGACTATATATGTATATAGTCTCTCTATATAGTATATATAGAGATATGTATATCTCTGTAGATATCTATATATCCACCTAGCTATACTGATATACTTATATATGTATACATACACACATTTATACATATTTATACAATCTTTATTACAAGGGTTTTGTTTTTCTTCGGATGAAAAAACCCAAATTTTCTCTCTCTCCCATTTAATGTGGTGATATCTTTGCCAATCCTTAATTTTTCTGACCTTTTTATATGCAAATGGGCCATTCAAAATTTCCCTGCTTTACCCACTGGGAAGGGCAACTTAAAATTTCATGTCATTTACAACTGTAAATAGGCAGCTGAAGATAGTCCTTAAGAGACTGAAAAGAGCAAAGTCTGAAAGAGGCTTTATCCCATACTCTTTCTCTTGGAGACAGGAGGAGGAAGATGAACTATTGTCCAGAGGAGGAGGGATTTGAATGACTAGCATGGCACAAAGAAGGAGCAATGTCATAGAAATCAAGGGTATCAAGAAGAGAATATCAGAAAGAAGGAGTAGTCAACAGCATTAAGTACAGTAGAGAGACCAAGGAGATTAAGGAATGAAAAAGGCCATAGAATGTGGTAGGGAAGAGAGAAAGGAAGGAAGGTCTTCTCTAACCTTGGAGACGCTTAATTTCCCTTTATTGCTGACATTAGCTTGGTAGAGACACTAATCTACAAATGTATTTTCTTCCTTTTTCTTCCTTTCTTTCTTCCTCTTTCTTCTTTCTTTCTTTCTTTCTTTCTTTCTTTCTTTCTTTCTTTCTTTCTTTCTTTCTTTCTTTCTTTCTTTCTTTCTTTCTTTCTTTCTTTCTTTCTTTCTTTCTTTCTTTCTTTCTTTCTTTCTTTCTCTCTCTCCCTTTTTTTCTTTTTCTTTTCTTCTTTCTCCCTTCCTCCTTTCCTTCCTCCCTCCTTCCCTTCTTCTCTTCCTCCCTCCCTTCCTCCTTTCCTTCTTCTCTTCCTCCCTCCCTTCCTCCTTTCCTTCCTCCCTGTCTCCCTCCCTCCTTTTATTCCTGCCTGTCTCCCTCCCTCCCTTCTTCCCTCTTTCCCTCCCTTCCTTCCTTCTTTCCTGCCTACTTTTCTTCTTTCTCACCCTCCTTCCCTTGTTCCTTCATTCCTTCATTTGTTCATTCATTCGTTTGCTCATTCATTCATTCATTAGTTCCTTCCTGCCTTCCTCCTCTCGGTGAGTTCATTGGTATATAGACCTTTCCACTGAGAAAACGTCTTCTCACAATGTAGGTTGATACTTTCTCTGCAACTTATAGTGTAAGTATAGTGTAGGATCAGTGACTTGCTGAGAGCCACATATAACTAATATTTGTCAGGAATGCTGGGCTTCCTTGGCTTTGCAACTGGATCTCTTTCTGCTGTGCCAGGAAGGTTCTCTGAATTCTCCTTTACATGTGGAAGATCATCCAATTCAATTTATTCTAGACAACTGTGTACTTTCAGGGTGATGGAGTTACCACACCTCCATTCAGTCTTTCCCTGAGTAGTGTCTCAGGGATCTTAGAGCTACTTTAGTAGAATCCATTCCCTCCCACAGATTTCTGGGGGTTCTCAGTCAGCTTTCTTACCAACTTGTAATTCTTTCTGCAGGCATAACCTCTCCACATTGCCTGAAGGGTCACAGCTGCTCGCTTCTGACTCAGAAATTCCTTCCTAAAAACAGAAAATGTCAGTTAGAAATGTAAAACTTTCAGAAATAATGAAGCAGTGGGTAAGGTTGGGATGATGGGTGGAGAGGATAACTTTTGGGATGAAAAAATTGAAAATACTTTTGAAAAAATGGAAATATGACTCTAAGGACCATTCTTGGTAGGTGTTTGATATATAACTGAGAAAGAACTCTGTATTCTCCTCCCACAAGCATGACTGAGACAGAAATTAGACTTGGGATTGAATCAACTCAGGGAATCCTAGATGAAGACATTTCTTCCACTAATCACTTTCTTTGTAATTTGTAGTATTTTCTTTGCAATTTTTAGTCTTACAAAATTGCCTACAGCATGGCCAGAGTCACACAGCAAAGATGTGTCAGAGGGGGACTTCAATTCAGATCTTCCTGCTTTCTAACACTGACTTTCAAATATGTTTGTGCACATGAAAGCAGATTAAATAAGTGCTAATGGGGACAGCTGGGTGGCTCAGTGGATTGAGAGCCAGGTATAGAAGTGGGAGATCCTGGGTTCAAATCTGGCCTCAGATACTTCCTAGCTGTGTGACCCTGGGCAAGTCACTTAACCTTACCACTCTTCTGTCTTGGAACTAAAACACAGTGTTGATTCTAAGACAGAAGGTGAGAGTTTAAAAAAAAAATGAGTGCTAAAGCAGGATTGAAGGATGAAGGAAGTCAAATAGGGAGAATGGGAAGAGAGTTTATGGAATGAGATTTGGGACAGTTCTCTTTGCTTTGTCTTTTTCATCATGGTGATAGGAAAAGCTTCCTTTATTCAAGCCCTACTTTGATACTCCACCATGGCATGGTAACCCTGGATTTTTAAAAAGAAATATTAGTCGATTATAATCTTGGGCAGATCCTATGTCATGCTTCAAAGACATTGACCGTGCCTCTACCCTGGGCATCTCCAAAGCCCCTGTCCTGGGCTCTCTTTTCTTCTCCCTCTAATTTATTTCACAGGGATCTCATCAGCTCCCCTGGCTTCAATTATCATCTGTCTCCTTGCAAATAATTTCCAGATCTCTATAGCCAGCTCTAACCTCTCTCCTGAGCTTTAGTCTTCTGGTGCCTTTTGAGCACCTGGGTTGGGGTGGACTTGGGGAGAGTGGGAGAGCTCTTCAGTTTTCTTTGAGCCTTTCTCAAGCTCAGGAATCCCTTCAGGCTCTGTAGTCACTTTGGACCTTTCTGGCTTCCAGCTTCAAGAGAGAAGATGGACAAGGCTGGCCCCACTTCAGGTTACTGAAGGGAAAGATGCTGGGAAGACTTGAGAGGAGCTGGCAATCTCCACGATGTCCCTAGCCTTAATTGGCTACACTAAAGGCGTCAGAGAACATCTTGGTGAAGTCTGGGGCTCTCTTTCTTGGTTGAGCTGAGTGATCTCACTCTCACTGGGGGAGCTCCGTCCCTCTGTATTGTCTGGTATAGCTCCTCTTCTGTATATCTTCTCTGATTTCTGCTCTGCTCTCAAACTGGACAAATGGGTCTGTTGGCTAATTGCTATATGTGTGTTCAGTGTGGAATTACTATTAGTGGGAAATGAGTCAAGCCTTGGATATTAAGCTCAGGTCCTGTTTCTCTCCCATTTAATAAAACAATGATCAGAAGTTAGGTTGAACATGAAAATAATATTCCCCAGACTAAAGGTATTTAAGGGAGAACCCAAACAATTTTAGCCCAGTATCTCCTCTCTTTGAGGAATGCAGAGTATCCTTTAAGCTCAACTTCCTGCTTCCCCTTTTGGCAGGAGTTAAACTCTCTCTAGGAGAAGAGTGGAAGAAAATGAGGTTAGAAAAGCCTGTTCTGCCTTCCTTTGAGCTTCACAATGATACCCCCATGCTACATGAGGGGGAGAGCCCTTGCCACACATGAGGTATCACCAAAACTAAGTTCAGGTCAGGAAATAGACTGTTTATTATCCAAGGACCAGCCTAATTAAATGTGGATAGACTCATCCCTAGGTGGTAGGCTATCTGGTCACAAATTTGGGGAGTCACAGCAACTCATGCAACCACTAGATCATTTAGTCTAAACTCCTCATCCTATAAATGAGGAAACTGAGGCACAGGGCTTTAGGGTAGTAAATGTCAGAGACAGGTTTTGAACTTCGGTCTTTTCTTCCAATTCCAGAGACAGTGCTCTTTCCTAACTATTGCAGGGGTTCTTAACTTTTTTGGTGCCGTCCCCTTTGACAGTCTTGTGAAGTCCACGAACCCTTCTCAGAATATATTTAAATGTATAAAATAAATCACATTGAATTACAAAGAAAAACAATTATATTGAAATAAAGATTTTTTCCCATCCAAGTTCACAGACTCCCTAAAATCTATACTTGGACTCTTTGGAGGTCTGTGGACTCCAGGTTAAGAACTAGTGTTTAACATCCTGCCTCATATCATCCAGATACTACCTGAAAGAGGGGCACCTCATGTCTTGTTGGAGAGTGCCATCGCTCTGAAATAAACAGATACTAACGATGAGGAGTCTTTTTTATTATCTCCTAAGGGATTCCTCTCCCCTATTTTCTCCCTGGCTGGCTTCCTTCCTGAGTCATTACCTAATCACCAGTCCTAGCGGTGGCCTAGTGCCCACCAAAGCCCCAGACAGTGAGTACTCCCCAGACATGCTATACTTTAAGGATGCCACTGATGACTGCTGATTGCTCCCTGATTTGACAGATTGCTTTTGGCATTTGGGACCTTGGCTTTTTCCCAGCCCCAATTAGCCCCACCAAACTGATGTAAGTGGCAGGCCTGACTCTCTTATCCCACTGTCTGTCAGCACTTCCACATTCTTTTAATCTTCCTAGGCAGCAACTCAGATTTTGAGTTGAGATTCCTTTGAGGTCCCTGTGCCTGGGGACAATGGTCTTCTTCATTTTCCCAGCGATGCTACCTTTAGGTGGTCAGATGACCACAGAATTACAGGATTGTATTGTGAGAAGGATTCTTAGATGTCCTGTGTCCAGGCTCCCTCTCGATGACATTCCTTCTCCAGTCTCCCTGAGAGAGGACCATTTGCTTGCTGTTTCAGCATTTCTGATGTCACAGAAACTCACTATCTCACAGATTTTCCTGCTCTACTTGGGGGCGGCTCAGATTCTTAGAATGTTGTCTGAAATTGGCCTCCACCTAATGGTCCTAATTTTGCCCTCAGGACCAACTCAAAATAAATCTAAGCTCTCTTCCCAAGACTGCCCTGCCCACAGGAGCGAATAGTGGCCAGTTTATACAGAACTGCCTCCGTATACTGCACACTTCTGAAGATCTTGAGAGAGCTCGCTAAACACTTTCCTTACAACATGTAATTGGGTAAGAGGGAGAACATCCGAGGGGTGTCCATTTGAGATCATATTTGCAAAAAGTGCCTAGGGCAGTGGCCAGCACATAGTAGGCTCTCTATAAAAGCTCATGCCCCTCCTTTACCCAATTAAGTGTCCCAAAGTGTCCTGAAGGCATGAAGAGGGCTAAGGGAGAGGGAACAGACCCAGGTATACCTGTACTTGTATCCTCGAATGACTTTCTGTATGATGACAGCATTCTTATACAGTGCTTGTCTCCGCTGTACCTCCAACAGGGTATCCTGTTGTTCCTGGAAGGCAGGAGAAAATCAGATAGGGGGCAGGTAAGCCAGCCTGGGTGAAGCAACAAGGCACTCTGAGGGAGAATGAAGAGGCCATACATGTGGGCAAATGAACCCACCAAGGCCTCCCTTTAGAGCCTGATGGAAAGAGCCTGAACCCAAGAACCTGGAGAAGAGCAGCGACTCCCAGACCACTGGCCCTACTTCTAGCCCAGACCCCACAATAGTCATTAGGGGAGCGATCATTTTGGAGAAGGGGCTCCCCTTTCTCAATCCCACCAACCCCAACTACCACCAACTAACAGTTACACTCTAAAGCCCCTGGAGGGGTAGCACCTCACAGACCATCAATCCTGCCCCCAGGCAAACCCCCATAGCCATCACCCCCCAAAGAAACCCTTGTGCAGATCCAGCCTGGCAACGTCATCTGCAGGTGCTGCAGCCAAAACTAGTCAAGACCCAGAAGAGAAAGCTGTGACCACCAAAGTCCCTGGCACTGTTGAATGGTTTAACTCATATGACCTTATTAGTAGAAATGACATTAAAGAAGATGCGTTTGGGAAAGCTAGATTGCTCAGTGGATAGAGCGTCAGGGCTAGAGTCAGGGAAACCTGGGTTCAGATTTGGACTCAGATATTTCCTAGCCAAGTGACCCTGGGCAAGTCACATAATCCCAGTTGCCTAGTCCTTACCAATCTTCTGCCTTGGAACATCAATTCTAAGACTAAAGATAAGTTTTTTGGAAAAAAAAAAAGATGTATTGCCACCAACTGTAGACATTTCCATCTAATTTGCAGGTAAAAATCTCTTCTATGAGTTGTCTCATTGTAGTAGAATGTGAGTTCCTTGAAAGGAAGGATTGCTTTAATTTTTCTATTTGTATCTCTAAATACAACTAGGTGGCACACTGGATAGAGCTCTGGGTTTGGAGACAGGAAGACCTGAGTTCAAATATGACCTCAGACACTTACTATCTCTTTGATCCTAGTCAAATTGCTTAATATCTCTCTGTTTCGTTTCCCTTAATTATAAGACAGAGACAATAATTCCTAACTTACAGACTTATTATAAGGATAAAATGAAATAATATTGCATAGCATTCAACACATAGCAGGTGCTTAATAAATGCTGTTCCCTTCCTCAGTGATTTGCATATAGTTAGCACTTAATGAATGCTTTTTCATTCATTCATGTTATTTGTTGGAGTCCATGGCTGGGGAGGGAAGAAGAAGGGTCTTCTCCAGCCCCTGCATCTCAGAATGTGCCATTTATTGTAAGCTCTCAGAAGACAAGGATTAAGGATTCTAGAATTCCCTTGATAAAGCATATGCATACCCATCCATAATGCCTACCTACCTGGGGGGGGAGCATTGTGAGTATCTAGTGTGATAAAGAGCATGAAGACCCCAAAGAGATAATAAGGAAAAAGATTTGTACAAAAATATTCATAGCTGCGCTCTTTGTGGTGGCAAAAAACTGGAAAATGAGGGGATGCCCTTCAATTGGGGAATGGCTGAACAAATTGTGGTATATGTTGGTGATGGAATACTATTGTGCTCAAAGGAATAATAAAGTGGAGGAATTCCACGGAGACTGGAACAACCTCCAGGAAGTGATGCAGAGTGAGAGGAGCAGAACCAGGAAAACATTGTACACAGAGACTGATACACTGTGGTACAATCAAATGTAATAAATTTCTCTACTAACAGCAATGCAATGACCCAGGACAATTCTGAGGGACTTAGGAGAAAGAACACAATCTACATTCAGAGAAAGAACTGTGGGAGTAGAAAAACAGAAGAAAAACAACTGCTTGATCACATGGGTTGATGGGAATATCACATGGGTTGATGAAGACTCCAAGCAATCACCCTAATGCAAATATCAATATTATGGAAATAGGTCTTGATCAATGACACATGTAAAAACCCAGTGGAATTGCTCATTGGCTATGGGAGGTGGGGAGGAGGGAAGGGAAAAAACTCGAATCAAGTAACCGTGGAAAAATGTTCTAAATTAATTAAATGAAAATTTAAATAATAAAGAGCATGAAGATTCTTAGGATAATATGTAATTGCAAAATAAAATGAGATTCCAGGGGAGTGAAACCTATAGCAGATATTGCCAAGCTGGAAGAATGGTGCATTTAACCTCAGAAATAGACGGTGTGGACCATCTTCTGAGCTTAGCCTCGGTAAGACCAGAGAGGTAACAAATGTCTTTGTCCATAGCACCTCAGGAAGGCATGCTAGGGTCATGGTCTCCAATGGCAGAGGAAATACCCTCTGTGAGGCAATCATTGCCTCTTGAAAGTATAGAAATAGAGATGGGATACTATACCTTTCAAACAATTCAATGGGGCTCGTGTCCTCCTAACCTGTGAGATATGGCATGAGTTCAGACTTCAATCTGCTGGTGCTGCCAATGAAGTAGCTCTGTTGTATACACCAGAAGGGAGGTGAAGGCCAGAAGGTTTTACTCTCAGTCACTAGATCAATCAAAGTTTTCTATGCTAACTTGATTCAAGCAGAAGTTAGGTGGCATGGAGAATAGAGTAGTGGACCCAGAGTCAGGAAGACCTGGGGTCAAATCCAGTCTCAGACCCTCACCATCTGAGTGATCATGGGCAAGTCACTTTCCCTCTGCCATTTTCCCCCTCTATAAAATGGGCATAATAATAATAACATCTATCTCCCAGGGTTGTTGTGATGATTAAATAGCATATTGTTTATAAAGCTCTTTGCAAACCTAAAAGTAATATATACATTCCAGTTATTGTTATTATTATTATTATTATTATTATTTCAACTCCCTAGCCAAAGTCTCCTGCCTACTTGTCAATAGAGACAAACAAGCTGAGTCAACTGGATGACCAGGAAGGCTGATTCAAATCCTTTCACATCATCTAGAAGAGGCAGCTGGTGGCATAATGAATCAAGAAAGCTTGAGTTCAAATTTAAACTCAAACACTTTACTAGCTATGTGACTTTGGACAAGTCACCTAACCTCTGCCTGCCTCAGTATCCTCAAATGAAAAAAGGGATAATAATAACATCTATTTCGAAGGGTTTTTGTGAGGAACAAATGAGATAATATTTGTAAAAAGCACTTAGTACAGTGCCTGGGTCAGAATAGATGCTATATCAATCTTCATTCCCTTCCCATTTAATTTCCTTCCTTTTTCTCCTGAGTGAAGAAGAGTGGTAGGCAAAACCACTGGTGGATTCTTGGTTTGTAAAGCCTAGTTCCTTGGCCTAGCTTTGAAAGCCTCATCACCCTAGCTACAAAGAAGGGATTTTCAGGAAAAGGAGAGGTCAGTGTAGGCTGGTATGTGTGTAGGGACAACAATGAGATCAGCTTGGCTGAAGGAGAGGATTTGTAGTGGGGGGAAAAGGGTAATTATAGTAGGGAAGGTTGGAAAGATAGGCTGGGACCAGATAGTGGAAGGCCTTGATTCCCAGACTGGTTATCCAGGCCATCTTTCATTTCTTTGCTTTGTTTCCCACTTTGCATAACCTCATCCCAGAACTGTGTCATGGCAAGGAACAGAGTTATTCTGAAACTCTCATTTGGGAGCAGATCCTGCAAAGTTTGGGTGGGGAAGAGGGTGGAGAGTGGGTATGTAATGATAGCTGGGTATTCTCTCTGGATTTCGATCATCCAGATTACATCTGTCCCTCCCTTTCTCGTCTCCCTTTCCCTCTGTGGACAACTGGGAGTTTATCACCCAGCTTACATGAAGCGAATTATATAAAACTGCAGTTGTAATCATTAGAAGGTCTCTTTCAGCTCTAAAATCCCACCCTCCTAAGGCAGTTCTCCATAATAGTAGTCCATGAACAACCATGTGTGTGCCCTGGTAGCCCTTTCTTTTTCTTCTGTCTTCATTTTTCCTTAGGTGGGGAGGGGGCTAGACTTGTGACTTCATTGATAGAGAAAATTCCTTGTGTGGGGACTCCCTTTGTCAATGTAGATGAGGGGGTGTTCTGAAATTAATAGTCTTGCAGAACTGCCTGGGTCGGCTGAGAGATTGAGCGTCTTGCTCAAGGCCACACGGGCAGGATGTGTCACGGTGGGACTGAGGTTGGCTCTCAGTCAATCCCCTCTGCATCCTGTTTGACAGTCCTTAGGAAAATGGAAGTCTCCGTCTATCATTGATTGAGATTTCCATTTTATAAGAAGTTTGGTGAAGGTGTGATTCTGTGTCACTTTGCAGAAGGACTCGCGGCATGGTTCCTTTAATGCACACGTTCCTCCATTGGAATCAATTGGAAGAAATCGTGCGTGTCTGTAAAAAATGCTCACATTTTCGGTCACGCCGCTATCATGACTAAGTGCGTGGGGCTCCCGGAAGCTCCACCACCTACCGCATCCACTTCCGATGGAGACCCAAAAGGATGCCGTAGACCCGGGGGGGGGGGGCAGGGGGACCCTGGCGGTAGGTGAGGGCAGGACTTGTGAGGCTCACCTTCAGGAAGATCTTGGTCTTCCCCATTTTCCAGTCTTTATCTTTCCTGAGCCAGGTTTCCGAGATGCGCCGAGCACCCTCGCGAGGTTTGTCCTTCAGCTGCCATGAGAAACAAGAACAAACTCAACAGGGATGCGTGAGTGCCCCTCCCCACGGTGTGCCCTTGAGGGGACAGCGGAGGAGGCCATTCCATCTATGCTTCCAGAACATCTCCGCTAACAGCCACACATGGCTTCACCCACCTCCTTCTCCAGGTGGCATTAGTCAAGCCCACAAGCATTTAAGTGCCTGCCATGTGCCAGGGACGATGCGGAGACCTGGGGCTAAGAATGGCAAATACATAGACTGCCCTTAAGAGCTCACAGTCAAATGGGGAACAGCATGCACACAATAGGGGCAGCTAAGGGGCTCAGTGGGTAGAGAGCCAGGCTCAGAGATGGGAGGTCCTGGGTTCAAATCTGGCCTCAGATACTTCCCAGCTGTGTGACCCTGGGCAAGTCACTTCACCCCCATTGCCTAGCCCTTACCATTCTTCTGCCTTGGAATCAATCCATTTGATTCTTTTTTTTTTTTAAATCTCACCTTAGAACCTTCCATCTTAGAATCAATACTGTGTATCGGTTTCAAGGCAGAAGAGCTGGAAGGGCCAGGCAATGGGGGTGAAGTGACTTTCCCAGAGTCACACAGCTAGCTAGGAAGTGACTGATTAAAAAACATATATGTATATATACACCAATAACGTGCCGGTTTTGCTAGAGGCCATCTGCTCTGGCCTGTGAGACTGCCCAGTGACGGGCCCCGGGAGGATGGGCACAAAGCACTGCAACGTCGCTGGGCCGCCCTTCCCCAAGCAACACACCTGAACGTGAGCATCCGCGGGCAGGAGCGTCTTGTACCTCTGGAAGAAGTCTTCAAAAGTGTACCGGATGGGATAGCCGGCCTTCCTGATCTTCACCGTCTCCATCATGCCCGAATACCGGAGCTGCTGGATGCACAGCTCCCGATCGAAGATCTGGCGGAGGACAGCCACAGGCGCAGAGCATCCCGGTTAGCTCCAGGGCCCGGCACAGAACCCCGGTCGCCACACGGGAAGGGACTTGGGCCCAAGGGTTTGGCAGCAGTAACACCGACAATAACAGTGAAGACTTCTATATGGCCCTTGCTGTTGGCCCGGCCCCGTGCTAAATGCTTTGCTAGTGTTATCCCGTCTGAGCCTCGAGACAACCCTTGGAGGTCAGTTCTATTGTTATCCTCCTTTTAGAGATGAGAAAAATGAAGCAAACGGAGGCTCAGTACTTTCCCAGGATCACCCAATGGCTACGTTTCTGAGGCTGGATTTGAACTCGGGTCTTCCCGGCTCTAGGAGAGAGCGAACTCTCTCCCCTGCTGCACCTAGCTGACCAATGCATGACCTCTAATTCTGCTGTTTCTTCTGTAAGAAGTACAACAACTTTGGCTGCTACTGGAAGCAGAGAAAAGGCTTCGGGCTCCACCTGGTATTTTTTAGTTCTGTTCAAGTTGTTTTTCATGGCCACCAGATACTGTAGAGGGATGGAAAGAATCTCTCCCATTCCCACTGACTCCCTTCCTGTTTTGCTAAGTAGAATTCTTTGATGATTGGAGATGCAAGGCTATTGACTGGAGAGTGGGGCAGGTGTTCAAAGTAACTTGGGACCTAAAAATGAGGGATTACTCCTGAAAGTAGGAGAAAAGACTTCAAAAGACAAGCTTAAAGCTACCTACTGACAGCCCTGCGACCTGCCTTACAAAGGAGCTGAAGATAGCTCCTGGGGTGCTCAAGCTAGAAAACTAAATCGGGATCTCCCCCGGCAACCCCAGGAGAAAGCCCTGGCAGCTCTGTAGAGAAGGCCCATTAAAACGTGAGACCAGGGGGCAGCTGGGTAGCTCAGTGGACTGAGAGCCAGGCCTAGAGACGGGAGGTCCTAGGTTCAAATCTGGCCTCAGCCACTTCCCAGCTGCATGACCCTGGGCAAGTCACTTGACCCCATTGCCTAGCCCTGACCACTCTTGTGCCTTGGAGCCAATACACAGTATTGACTTCAAGACAGAAGGTAAGGGTTTAAAATAAAAATGTGAGACCAAGAGAGAAGAGCGGCTTAGGAAAGAGCATGTACTGCAGCTCATGGCCAGTAGCACAAAGCAGAATAATGTTTAATGACTCTGTTCTTTGGAGGAGACCCTTCACCAACAATAGTAGCGGAAGCATCATTTGGCAAAACTCTCATGTTCTCTGGTTACATGTGTCCCTTACGGTTCTCTCCATGTTTGTTTACTTGCCACACATGCTCGCTACATATATTCACACACACACACACACACCCCAATTTGGTGGCAATTGATGGGGAAGTACAGTATTTGGGGGTGGGGTGAGGCTTAAATTTTTTAAAATTCTGGGCTCAGCAAAAACTAAATAAGATAGGCGTTTCTATATTTCCAAAGCAGACCAGTAAAAGAAGATTGTAAGATGCAGCAAATCTGCAAACACAATCTGGATCCCATACAATTTGCTTTTCATGCAGGGTCTTTCGGGTCACTTAGTTGGCTATCTGTGCTTTTTGGTTAAACGTCTTTTTCTTTAAATTAAAATGTCCTCTGATTGGTCTGGTAAAAGAAATCACTTTGGTGGGGCCCCTGAAACTATGACTTTTCAAAGGATGCCGACCCTAATATTTCAAACCTCACGGAACTTTCTGGGCAGCTTGGGGGTTCCATTCCAAAACAAAAGTAACAGCCCCACTGGCAAAGCCAGGAGGCTATTTCCTGAGATCCTTTTGTGTCACTTTTCAGGATTCCAATGTATTTTTAAAAGGTACTATTTTGTGTTCTTTAAATCCAGATACCTAAGCTTTCATTGTTCTCAGGGCAGTGCATGTACCGGGTGCTGAAGAGAAGTTTATCAGTGATATCAAACACATGGTGTTGAAGAAGGAGGAAGGAAAGAGTGGAGAAGGACAGGACCGTGGATCTCAGTGGATAAAAATGACACACGACTTGCCCTTCCTTAAAATGGCAACTACGACACGGGGGAGGATGCCACTTACCAGTGGTTTCTTGAATTCGTTGGGTTTGATACAGCGGATAAAGTAGGGTTGGCAGTTGTTCAGGATTTTCAAAAGTTGATCCAGGGACTGCTTGAACTGACTTGCAAGAGTAGGGGGGCGTTTGGTGGCATCAGCGTTCTGTAGGCCAAAAGCATATCGTGAATCCAGATGAACAAATACACAAAAGAGGAAAAGTTCAAGGAAATTCCATCAGTTATCTTAGAAACCTTGCTGGGTGTATTGCATTCATGGCTCACTATTACAGAACACCAAAAAGGGCATCCGAGTAAAGGGCCAGATGGAAGAGATCTGAATCAGAGACCTTTTCTGAAAATCAGTACTGATCTCCTATACTCTTTATCTTATACTGCCGTCGTCTCCTCCTCCTTCTTCCCTTACCCGACTTAGAATCAGTAGGCAGAAGAATGGTAAGAGCTAGCCAATGGGGTTTACGTGACCCGCCCAGGGTCACAGAGCTAGGTCACATTTGAATTCAGGACTCCCCATCCTCTAAGCCACCTAGTTTCCTCTACTATGCTTCTTAATAAAGAAGTCTTTTACTCCAGCTCCCAAGGAAAAAAAGAGGTTTCTGAATAAAATTAAATCTAAAGTTGGCATTATATACACACCTACACACATCTATACACGTGCACACACACTCACACTCACACACATGAATGTCCAGTTTCTCAAACTTTAGCTTTGGGTTTCTCTGCTATTCTCCACGTCAACCTTTCTAGCAAGTAGTTCCTTAGAGGTCTTTGATCACATAGATAGATGTAAGTGCTCCTTCCAACAATGCTACCCGTCCATGTCTGGATATTCTGTGCCACTCTTGTCCATATTTTCTTATAAATTATCCCCTCCTAAGATAAGTGACTAATACTATCTATGCAAAAAATGCCCTGGGGTGCCCCCTCACTATTTAAAGCAGTTATCTTGACCTAGGGTCTGTAGGCAGAGCTCAAGGGACCCATGAATTTGGTTAGGGGGAAAAATGTGTATTTTTTTTTTTACTAACTGTAACTGGAATTTAGCAATTCCTTCAATTATTTTAAAAAGTTTTTTCTGAGGGGGAAGCTGGGTGGCTCAGTGGATTGAGAGTCAGGACTAGAGATGGGAAGTTCAAATCTGGCCTTAGATACTTCCTGGCTGTGTGACCCTGGCAAGTCACTTGACCCCCATTGCCTAGCCCTTACCACTCTTCTGCCTTGGAGCCAATACACAGTATTGACTCCAAGACAGAAGGTAAGAGTTTTAAAAAAAAAGTTTATTCTGAAAAGGGGATCATAGGCATCAACAAGTCCATGACCCAAAAAAACTGAAGGATCCTTGATTTAGAGCAGAACCAGGTGAAAATTGTTCATAGTAATATAAATATTGTACAATGACTATGAAAGGCTTACCTATTCTAAGCAATGCAATGATCCAAGACAATTCTGAAAGACTTATGATGAAAAATGCCATACCAAGGCAGGTAGGTGGCTCAGTAGATAGAAAAACAGACCTGGATTTAGTAGGACCTGGGTTTAAATCTGACCACAGATACTTCCTAGTTATGTGACCCTGGGCAAGTCACTTAACCCCAAATGCCTATCCCTTACCAGTCTTCTGTCTTGGAACTGGTACACATTATTGATTCTAAGGTGGAAGGTAAGGTTAAAAAAAAAGAAAGAGGAAGGAAGGAAGGAAAGAAAGAAGGAAGGAAGGAAGGAAGGAAGGAAGGAAGGAAGGAAGGAAGGAAGGAAGGAAGGAAGGAAGGAAGGAAGGAAGGAAGGAAGGAAGGAAGGAAGAAGAAAGGGAGGAAGGAGAGAAAGAGAATAAAGAAGGAAAGAAAGAAAGATGTAATCTACCTCCAAAGAAAGATCTGTTGGAGTCTGCATGCAGGTTGAAGTATATTTTTTTATGTTTTTTATTCTTGAATTTTTTTGGTCTTTTTTCTTTTGCAACATGACTAATATGGAAATGTCTTAAATGACTACATATGTATAATCTACTTAAAACTGCATGCTTTCTCAAAGGGGAAGAAGGGGGTAGGGAGGGAAAGAATTTGGATATTAAATTTTTTTTAAGTGAATGTTAAAAAATTTTGTTTACATGTAACTGAGAAAAATAAAATAAAAATTAAATTAAAAAAAGAATCTTTGATTTAAAGGAACCTTTGGAAATGTCTTTTTGGAAGAAAAGAATCTCCTTTTGCTTCTACTAAAGCCTACTTCAGTGCCTTGATGGCTGGAAAGTGACTCTAGATCCTTAAAAGTCTGCAAATGTTGGGGGCAGCTGGGTAGCTCAGTAGACTGAGAGCTAAGTCTAGAGATGGGAGGTCCTGGGTTCAAATCTGTCCTCAGGCACTTTCCAGCTGAGTGACTCTGGGCAAGTCACTTTACTGCCATTTCCTAGCTCTTACCCACTCTTCTGCCTTAGATTCTAAGGCAGAAGGTAAGGGTTTTTTTTTTTTTAAGTTTACAAATGTTGAAGGCTATACCAGTGAAACATAAGCAAATCTATCAAGAATGTGGGCCTGTGTGTCTATTTTTTGACAACCATATTAGCTAAGGGTAAAGAATCCCATCGCTACTGTGAATTTTAGATTTATTCCACTCTGCTTAGTCTTTAGAATTTTAGCAACCAGGAATGTATACACCCCCCACTTAAGGATTAAGTGTGGGGGAGGATGGTCTGTGACCCACTGTGTGCTAGCAAGAAACAAATCAGAAACAACTGACTGACCTCCTGGGCTGTCCTAAGCCAAGTTTAAGTCACCATTGGTACATGTGAGACACAGGAAGTAATGTAAAGAACTGCCTTTATATTTCACATCACTTCCTCTGAGAGGGGCTTTTCGTGATCTTGGGTGGTTTTTTGCGGTGTTTCTTGACTTGGAGGGCTAGAGTGTGGAGACCTGAGACTGCTTCCCTTAGGCGACCACATGGTGAGTGTTAAGACTGAATCCTCTTTCCCTGGCTTTCTGAAGGCACCAGCCTCCAAAGAGGCCCCTCATCTTGGAGGAAGCCTTGTGGCTGGAAGCTGAGCTAGATTTAATCTTCTGGGAAGGCCCCTTGTCTGAGGCCTCTGAACTCCCCCTGGCTCAGGCCAGGCTGGAATAGATCTCTTACCCTTTTCCCTCTTTCTCCCTCATTCTTAATTTCTTCCTTCTATTGTAAATAAACCACCATAAAATTCCATTATGACTTGAGTATTTCATTGGGATTTAGAATTTAAAGCCCTGGCAACCATTAAAAATATATTCAGTGTCAACCCTAAAAATTTACCCTTAAGACTACCAGAGGGTTAGTCATTGGTGGTGCCTTTTTTTGTTTGTTTGTTTCTGCTATAAATGGAGGAACCAGGGCCCCAGGTTTTCAAGTTCATTCTACTGCCTGGACATTGTACATTGACTAGGAAAAAGAGAGAAACAGATCATAATTGGAAGAGTCAATAAGGAAGCAGAAGGTGGGGAATTCTAAATACCTAAACTTTGTCCCCAAAACTTCTGGATTTGGGACATCTTTATAAATTGGTTTTGTGTTGCCTGAGTCTGAGAGGAGTCGTGAACAGGTAGTCCATGCAACAGTCATTTTAATAGGCTTCATTTTCTTCATTTTATTTCTTTTATGTCTATGACAATAGTAACGCACTGTATACAGTCAAGCAATGCTTATGTGGTCAACACGATTAGGCCATGCTCATATAATTGCTAACATGTAGCAGGGAAGGAAAGAAGGCAAAGTTTTCCATTGGGTTGGGGGCTAAGCCAAGACATGAATAAAATTAATCCCCATGGAGCACATCCCCAAATTAATAGGATGTGCACTGCTATTCAGATAGAGATATAGTGGAGAGAGGTCTTTAGCTCTTTAAGAACTAAAGAATTTGGGCAAACATGGGAGGGAGCATGAAATAACCAGACTCTGACCTTTTTTAAGAAATAGAATCCTTGGGGCATCTGGGTAGCTCAGTGGATTGAGAACCAGGCCTAGCAACGGGAGGTCCTAGGTTCAAATCTGGCCTCAGACGCTTCTCAGCTGTGTGACCCTGGGCAAGTCACTTGACCCCCATTGCCTAGCCCTTACCACTCTTCTGCCTTGGAGCCAATACACAGTATTGACTCCAAGAGGGAAGGGAAGGTTTTAGAAAATAAATAAATAAAAATAAGAAATATAATCCTTATTCATAGCCAATCAGTGACCCCTGGGAGCCAAATGTATGTTTAGTAATATGGATTTTTCACATGTGGATTTTGCATAGTGTGAGGGCCCCTTATATCTTCCCAAAGATCCATTCCTGGGCTAAGGGGAGTGTGTGTGTGTGCGTGTGCGTGCATATCTATGAGTCTGGCTACATATAACTGGTCATTTGGAGTAAGAGTTTAAGAAACTTACTAAAAAGTGATTAAGGCACAAGGTGAGGAAGGGAGGGGAGGCAAAGGGGAAAACAAGCCTTTCCTAGTATTAAATTAATGATTAGTTTCTCTCAGAAGCTAGTTATTAAATCCTAGGAATACTCAATGAGGAATATGTGGCTGCCATTATTTTTCTGCAGGTATTCACAAGCCAAGAGAAATATGAGGTCATTGTCTCCCCAGGTGTCAGTAAGCCTTTGGAAACTTTTATTAATAATAATAATTACAATTACTGTTCCATGCTCTTCCCCTGCGGTTAAATCAATCAAGTGGTCTATGGCCAATGACCTGCCTTCTTCCTACAATTTTACTCCCCACCAATTTTCTAATGTACTATAGTGCTTATTAAAATATTATCAAATAGTTAGTGCCTATCCCCAACTGAGCCATAAGAAACTTATTCCTTTCATTTGCATTCTGAGTCAGTTAAATGGTATAGAATTATCATCCATTTATAGATGACAGACAGAATAGCAGAGAGGGCATTTAATATGCTCAGGGTCCCAGCAAGGCAGTGCCATGGGCAGAATTGAGATAGGAGTTAGAATTCCGGTCTCTTGATTTACTGTTCAGTTCATTAGACTATAGAGTCAGGCTACCATTCTTAGTCAATTTACTGTTATAATAAATCCCAAGTTACTATTGACAATTTTGGTTGACAGTAAATAGGGGAGGGGCAGCTCAGTGGCTCAGCAGATTGAGAGCCAGGCCCAGAGTTCAAATCTGGCCTCAGACATTTCCCAGCTATGTGACCCTGGACAAGTCACTTAACCCACATTGCTTAGCCCTTACCACTCTTCTGCCTTGGAATTTTTACACAGTATTGATTCTAAGACAAAAGGTGAGGGTTTATAAAAAACGAAAAGAAAATGAATAGAATATTGGGTTTGGAATCCCCCCTCTCATAATTCCTACCCATGAGACCCTGAGTGAATCACTTAACTTCTCCCAGCCTCAGTTTCATTTTCTATAAAATGATAATAGTAACACCTATGTCATTGGATTATGGTGAAGATCAAATGAGATAACTTATGAGAATGTTTTGCAAACCTTAAAACCCCATGTAAATGCTAGCTTGGGAAATTGGCCAATATTGCCCATCTTTATTTAAATTTATTTTCTCAATTAACAAGCATTTTCCTCCTCATTCTTGCCTTTTCCTTCATTGAGAGAAAGAAAACTCTTGTAATAAATATACTCTACAGGTCTACCATGTGATTCTATGATTTTGTGATTTCATGCTTTATCATCTGTGATAAAGCAGATGGGAAAGATATTTTTGAGTGGAAGTATTCCAGTGGTTCTGAAATCACCACGTAGACAATCTCCTACAGCACAGAAACCTAAATAACCCTCATGCTTTCTACCATAATAAAAGCAATTATGGGCCTGGGGCCCTAAAACCTGATTTTTCAGTTCCTCAATTTGGGCTTCCAGGAGTTAGGGAGAAAAAATCCTTGGAACAATGGAAAGAGTCCTAGATTTGGAGACAGAAGAATTGGATTTTAATTTTATTTCTGCTCCTTACTACTTGTGTGACCCTGGGCAAGCCAACTCACATCCCCAGATCTGTTCCCTCATTTTTAAAAGGAGAAAGTTGGATTAGATGACTTCTAAGGTCCATTCTAACTCTAAGATACTCTGATCTCTCCAAAAGTAGCCTTTAGTAGGAGCTTGAATTATTTTCCTACTGGGTGTGGGCCAATCAATCACTATCCCAGTTATAGTGTCCCATAGGCAGCCTCAGGACCTGACAGATCCCAGAGACCCATTTTGGGGTCCTCCATGCTGACAAGATTCTGTGTAGAATTTGAGGTGAGCAAGGCATCAGCCTGGAAATAAAATCCAAATGAATTGTCTATTGGCTTTTGGAGAAAAAGAATACTTCTCAATTTGGTTCCCTTAAGGTTCTAGAAATATGATATTGATTTGACATTGGTCTATATTGGCATAGGACTAGCTTTTAGGATGGAGTTCCATGTAGACAGGGAGAGGTTCTGTGGTAGAGTGGGAAGATCAGGAGGTCAGTCAGGATGTCATAGGATCCTCAACTGAGAGCTAGAGAGGACCCCAGAGGACCTCTAGTCCAACCACCTAATTTTACAGATGAGGACACTGAATATGAGAGAGAAACAGTGATTTGTTCAAAGTCATATAAGTGGTAAGTGAATTGGCACTGGAACCAGGCACTTTGGGTCTGAATTGTAGTCCTAGCTCCAATAACTAGCTGTATGTATATATTTGGGTAAGAAGGCAGTGGTCACGAGAGTAAGGGAAAGGGGAAATGGGTAAGAGACTTTGTAGAGATAAAACTGAAGCTATTTGGCCATTGACTGAATATGAGGAGATGAAGAAGGAAGGAAGGAAGGAAGGAAGGAAGGAAGGAAGGAAGGAAGGAAGGAAGGAAGGAAGGAAGGAAGGAAGGAAGGAAGGAAGGAAGGAAGGAAGGAAAGGTGGATTATAGAAGATTGGGAGAAGATAACGAGTTCAGTTTTAGAAATATAGAATTTGTGATGTGAGCACAATTACAGAGATTACTGTTTTCATTACTAATTTTTAATTTTAGTTTTATTACTAATATTTAAATATTGAATAATAAGTTTATCAAACCTTTTCTTTCTGTGAAGAAAGTGCAAGAATACTGGGTGCCTGTGATGGAAGAAGTTACTGAAAAGGGACTTACAGGCAAACAAACAAAAACCCAGCAAGTGAGCTGTGCTGAAGACAACATCCCAGTTCACCATGTTGCTGCCTGACTTCAACAGACAGGATTTCTGGCAGCTATTTTCTGGAGCCAGGCTGAATCCTTTGTTCTCACAGCGAGTCAATAGTGCCCTCTTGTGGCTCCCTTAAAATGGGGCCAGTGCCTTTGCGTGCACGGCAGGTTTATGGGGTTCCCCAGGGTAGCTTGTCCCAGCCACCTTTTTGATAGGAGTAACAGTCACAGCTTGCACATCTAAGGCCAAATAGCAGAGTAAGGGAAAGCTCAGGCAGCTCAATTTAGATCTGCCTTAGAGGCCATCTACCATTCCCCACACTACTCTATTTTACATTTGAAGAAATTGAGGTTAAATGCCTGAAAGTCATAGATCTTAATTGCATTGGCAGATTCCTCTTCGCCCCAAAATGCCTTCTCCCCCAGATTCTATCCTAGGATTGCCCAAGGGGTGACATGTTTGAACACGCCTTTCTCCTAAAAGAGGGCCCCTATGTCAGACTGTCTTTTAGGACTCCAATTCAGTTGTGTTTGCTTGATGGGAAAAAAAAAATTCCTGTTATAGCTCTAGTGGTGAACACGTGGTTTATTAACATCCTCCAGAAGAAAGTGTCACTTTATAGATACTTGCTCTAGAAAGACTGATGACACGAAAAACTACTGAGAATAAAACCAAATGAAAAGGACTTCAGCTTCGGGGAGGAGAAGCTAAGTTTGCCAACAGGAGGCAGAGAACTAGATTTGGAGTCAGAGGACCTGGGTTCAAGTTCTCCCTGCCATGACCTCAGGCAATCATTTAAGCTTACTGGCTTCAGTTTTCTCATCTGTAAAATGAGATGGTTGAATAAGATGCCCTCGCTAAGGTCCTTCCAGTTCTAAATGTACAATTCCAAGCACCTACAGAAAGCCAGGTGAGAAATTTATCCTTCCTGAAAGTTTTATTTTTTTACTTTTTGATGATCTAGGACTAAAAAAGGTTTTTAGTCCAACCTTTTCATTTTACATATCCTCATACGAAATCCCAAACTGAAGCCAGATTTAGACTTATCCTCTGGCTAACAGATGATGGGCAGCAGGGGAGGGATTCAAAACCCACCCAACTTTCCAAATCTCGTGTGCTTTGGGGCTACACCATATACAGCACACCTTGGATAGAGTCTAACCCTCCCAAATGACTTGAGACCAGTTCTGTGTAAAAGCAGGAAGATGGACGAGACAACTGCCCAATCCCGGATCAATTTTCATCTCACATAGGAGCCGGTTTGGGCAAGTGTTTCTCTTCTTAGCCCAGTTCATACCATCTGGGAAATAATGATACCTGACCTTGGCATCTTCCAGCCACATATGCCTAAACAGCTGTCAGACACAATAGGAATCTCATGGCTGGTGTAGGAGCGCTGGCTGCTTCTATCCTGCAGAAGGCAGGGAAAGGACCCGTGGCATCGAGGCCAGGCCCAGGGCCACAGGAGGCCCTATGTGGGAGTCTCGACCTGAGATCCACAAATTTCTCTCCCTCTCTCTCTCTCTCTCTCTCTCTCTATCTCTCTCTCTCTCTCTCTCTCTCTCTCTCTCTCATTCTCTCTCTCTCTGTTTCTGTCTCTCCCTGTCTCTCTCTGTCTCTGTCTCTTTCTGTGTGTGTCTCTCTCTGTCTCTGTCTCTCTTTGTCTCTCTGTCTCTCTGTCTGTCTCTCTGTCTGTCTCTCTCCTTCTCTCTCTCTCTCCTTCTCTCTCTCTCTGTCTCTCTCTTATTCTCTCTGTCTCTCTCTTTCTGTCTCTCTCTCTGTTTCTGTCTCTGTCTCTCTCTGTCTGTCTCTTTTTGTGTGTGTTTCTCTCTCTCTCTCTCTCTCTCTCTCTCTCTCTCTCTCTCTCTCTCTCTCTCTCTCTCTCTCTCTCTCTCTCTCTCTCTCTCTCTCTCTCTGTTTCTGTCTCTCCCTGTCTCTCTCTGTCTCTGTCTCTTTCTGTGTGTGTGTGTGTCTCCCCCCCCACCCCCCATCTCAATTTGTCAGCTTGTCCCATTTAAAAGTCCTGGGGGCAGAATGAGACCTTTCCCTGACACTCCTCAGCTTTACCAACAGAAATCCCCTGCTCATCTCTTCCCCAGGGTCCTTCGCTTTTCAGACACTGAAGCTTTTCTATCAGGCAATGTTCTCTTGACTGCAAACAACTGTGTTCATTTGGAAGCAACTGAGGCTGTGATTACCTAAGACACCTGTGGGACTTCTGGAGGCCTGGTATGGGGGGGGGGGGGGGGGGGGCGGGGAGCCAGTAGGGTGGAAGGACTGACAGCTACAATGCAGACCCCTGGAGATCCATGTCCCCGGACAAGCCCAGGCCCGGTTATATTTACACACTCACATGAGCCAAAAACAGACATGTAGAAACATGGACCCGTGGCGTATACTCCCACCTCCACAGCCACAGAAATGATATGCCTTTACACACGCATGGAGCTTTAACACTCTTTTGCATTCAAATACATGACCTTGTCCGGGTCTCACAATTGCTGGGAAGAATAAGTCTAGATTGCAAACCAGAGGCTCAGGGGGCCTGTGTGACTTGCATGTTCGTGGTATGAGGACCAGGGTTCAGATTTGTCGCTTCCTAATGCGGCGGTGATAAAAACAACAGCTGGAATTTGTATGTTACTTTAAAGATGGCAAAGCACTTTACAAATATGATCTCCTAACAATTCTATAATTATCCCCCTTTTACAGACGGGAAAACTGAGGAAGAAAGCGATTAAGTGACTTGCCCAAAGTTACACAATTATTGTGTGTCTGAGCCAGAACCTGAATTCAAGTCTTCCTGACTCTCAATCTAGTGTGGACTACCTTACCTTAGGGCTTTCCTTTCTCTACCAGTAGGAGAAACTCTCTCCACCTCTCCCTGGTTCTGTTCCTCTGTCTCTCTCTCATCCTTTGTGCCAAGAGAAGTGAGGAAACATGGGACGCTGATACCCAGGAGTAACTTCCTGAAGTGTGAAAGTGTCTGAGCATGTCCGGTTGGGACTAGTGATCCAGAGAGGTCCGGAGCTCGTGTCGTCGGGGCCAGCTTCTCCTCCCAACACCCTTTAGACCCGCTCCGAGAGTCGGGCTCCTAGTCAAAGGGGATCTTAGCTCTTGGGCAAACAGCAGACTTACCTTAGAGAGGGTGTCTGGGAACGTCGCCTGACGGATGGTCCCACGGCCTAGCTTGGTCTCAGATAGTTCCAGCTGGAAAATTTGTCTCAGGAAATTATTTTTAGATGAGTATATCAGCTTGATAATATCAGTGCTCAGAACATCACGATTCTTCTCCAAGAAACCTGGCGGGAGAGCAAGCCATAGGGTCAAACGAAGAGAAAAGGAGGAAGGGGGAGGCAACCTATTCATCAGTTTCCCCTATTTCCCACAGCTTTTAATACCTTTTCTCTAACACTTTACCAAAATGCCATCACACTCATTGGCTTCCGAAAATCGGACATCATTCATCGCTCGAACACAAGCATTCACAAAATAAATGATTCACAAATTCCTTAGAGGTGTGAGTCTATGCCCTAGTCGTTCTACCGAGCAGAATAAAAGGATGATGATTTGGTGGTGGTGGTGGTGGTGGTGGTGGTGGTGGTGGCGGCATTGAGAAAAGGCGAGAGACAGAAGTAAGGAGACAAAAAGAGATACGTGCAGAGGGAGAGAGTGACGGAGAGAAACAGAAAGGGAGAGAGAATGAGGCAGAGAGAGACAGCGAGAGGGATGAGGAAGAACGAGGCAGAGAGAGATCTAAAGAGAGACAGAGAGAAAGGGAAAGATTATAGCCATGTGCATTGTAATAGACGCTATTACAAGAGTATATACGGTAATAAGGACACAGGAAGCCGGCGAGGGCAAATAGCATCTATTACAACATACATGTATCTGTAAAGATGGTAGTTACGTTGTACGGTGTATGGAACACTGAGCTTGGAAACAGGAAGACTCATCTTCACGAGTTCAAATCTGACCTCAGAATCAGACTTACTAGCTATATGACCCTGTTTGCTTCAATTTCTTCTCTGTAAAAATGAGCTGGAGCTGGAGAAGGAAATGGCAAACCACTCTAGTATCATTGCCAAGAAAACCCTGAATTGTGGACATCTGGGTGGCTCAGTGGATAGAGAGCCAGGCCTAAAGATGGGAGGTCCTAGGTTCAAATCTAGCCTCAGACACTTCCTAGCTCTATGACTCTGGGCAAGTCACTTAACTTCAATTGCCTAGTTTTAACCTTTCCTGCCCTATAATATAAAACAATAAAAAGAGGAAGGCAGCTAGGTGGCTCAATGGATTGAGAACCAGGTCTGGCAATAGGAAGTATTGGGTTCAAATTTAGACTCAGACACTTCCTAAGAGTCCTCAGACTCTTAGCAAGTCACTTAACCCCCCATCGCCTAGCTCTTACTGATCTTCTGCCTTGGAACCAATACACAGTATTGATTCTAAGAAGGAAGGTAATAGTTTTGTTTTTTACCTAAATGGGGTGAGAAAGTCAGACATGATTGAACAACATATATAAAGATACGTGATTGAGGGAATAAATTGCAGGAGAAGACAGGGAGTATACGAGAATTAAGGGTACCAGTCGAAGGAATGAATGGCCTTGGCAGAAAGACAGGCTTGGGACAAAGGACAGAACAACAGACCAGGGAGAAGGGATTGGAGGTGGGGAGTAAAGAGAGAGAGCAGGGAGCTCAAGCCTACATGGCCTGAATTCTGTCAAGAAAGCAGGACACGATGCCCTTTGCTAAGAGGGAATAGGGAGAGAGTAATCTAAGGGGGCATGAGGAGAAAGGAAGAAGGGTTGGAATAGCCACTGTGGGATTAAGCATCAATTAGAGAATAAAAGGGGTGCTTCTGCTTGGCAGCAAGAGCTCAGTTGAGAGGAGATAACCGAGTCAAGTGGGGCAGATGAGCTGGACAGTACAGTCAGCCCAGGGCTGAGGACAGCACACAGTTAGGCTGGTTAGCCAGGAGGTAAAGACTTTGATGGCGATGGGTTAGGAGAACGATGAGGGGCAAGGTTCCTGGAGTTCCCAGGAAGGGTACACTTAGAAGGTAGGAAGCAGGGGGAGAGAGACAGAAGGATCAGAGATAGCGTGAAGTGGGAAATAGAAGCGTCTCCCCATCAACATTACAGGCAGTCTGGGAAGTGCTAGATGGTGCTAAAAATTAAAAAAGCAAACCCCCTATGTATATAATAGAAATACATATATTTATAATGCACGTATATTCATCTGCATAGACATTGTTGTTTGTCCTTTGTTTTTGAAGGGGATCAGAGGCATCATGGGGGGAGGTCTTGATTCTAGAATGCATTGGATTTAAATGAGGCACAGCTGCACCGCTTCCCTCACTGGCCTCATCCAAGGCCAGTGAGAGAACAAAAGGTCAGGATGGCTGGTGATGGCGGAGAGGCAGTGGATGGCCTTGGCATCTTCCAAGTCTGACCGAGCTCCAAGTGCTCCATGGCCCTGCTTCTGCCGCCTTCACAGCCGATGTCCATTCTGGATAGTCCTCACGTGCTTGGGGTAGACACCCCCAAGTCACTGACGGGTTTGAGGCCAATTGGTTACCCTCAACTTGGGGTTAGCCTGTCTGCAGATGGTTTTAGCAGAGCGTAGCTGCTGTGCTTATTATAGCTTCTAGGAACCACCAGTGAGAGGGGGTGAGAGGTGACACCAGAAGTGGATGAGCAGCCCTGAAAAGCGCCCACACCAGAGCCTTCCATCAGAGCAGGCAGTCCTCTCTGAACATCCTCAGATGCTCTTAGATGGGGCAGCTAGGTGACACCATGGATAGAGTACCAGATCTGGAGTCAGAAAGACACGAGTTCAAATCCAGCCTCTGAAACTTACTAGCTATGTGACCCTGGGCAAGTCACTTTACCCTGTTTGTCTCAATTTTCTTATCTGAAGAATGAGCTGGAGAAGGAAATGGAATACCATTCCAGTATCTTTGCCAAGAAAACCCCAAATGCTGTCATAAAGCATCAGACACAACTAAAACAAGTAAGCTTATATCTATAAATACATATATGATCTATAAATATATGTATGCATAATATACACATTTATACATGATATATAGGATAAGGCTTATTCTATTTCTTTTTGAGAAGGCTTGGGCTTACTTTTCTCCCTTTGATGTCACTTAAGTTACATTTGGATCATACATCCTGCCTTTTGATTTCTCCAATCATATGGGTAAATCATAGCAATTAGAGCAACAAGGGATCATCTGTAGAATGAGGGCTTTGGCCCCCTCATTTTACAGATTAAGAAAACTGAGACCTAGCAAGATGAAGTGACTTGCACAACAGAGATCATAAATGACAGAGCCAGAATCTGAACCCAGGTCCTTTGACTGTAAACCCAATGCTCTTTTCACTAGAAGTTGAGGTCCAGGGATGTTAAATGATTTAACCAAGATTGCACACCAAGAGGCAGAGTTTGAATCCAGGTCTTCTGACTCTCAAAGGATTATGCTACCATATTGGATTCTCCCCTTGAGGTTCGACTCTGTGTGGGCAGGGGTCTTTTGGAGGCTTAAGCATTTCTGTGGAAAACTGAGCAATGCATCCATCCAACTGTCAGAGAGAGTTCTGTTCCCCTTCCCTTTCCATCCATAATCTATTAACTATCTGGTCAGACTGTTGAACAGTAGCCACACCTGGTAAAACCATCTGTGCAGGCGGCCTAAACCAAGTTGAAGGCAACCAGCAGCACTTGGCATCTCAGCGACCACATGAATGCAGATCCATAAACGAGGGTACTTTGAGGAGGGAGAGAGCATTCACAGTCAGGTCAGAAACCAGCCTGACCCAGGGATGACAAAGGGCCTAGGATCAGCCATTCAGTCATGGACTGAAACAGACATGGCACCATTCTTTAACTCCCAGAGCCTAGAGATGGGGAGAGGAGGAGTCAGGAGAGGTAAGGAAGGTGTGAAGAAAAGGGGAAGAGGGGAAGGGCAAGGAGGGGAGCAGGCGGAGAGGAAAGGGAAGGAAAAGTGAAGCTGGAGGGTACTGGAGGAGAGAGATGCAAAATGTAGAGGAGGGACTGCTCCTAGTCCCAACTCTGCTGCTAGTTAGCTATGGGGCATCAGATAGTCACAACTTTCTGGGGGCTCTGCTTATCTATAAAAAGGGGATAATGATGTCTTCTCCATTTGCCTTCTAAGGCAATAGAGGTACTGTGACCAAGATAATCTATGCAAAAATTCTTTGGGAAAAATGGAGAAGTACTTTAGAGATGTAGAGCGGTAGATAGAACACTGAACCTGGAGTCAGAGAGGTTGGAGCTTAAATCCTGCATCAGACACACTGTGTGTGACCCTAGGGACGTCACTTAATCACTCGGAGCCTCAGTTTCCTCATCTATAAAATAAGGGCGTGGGACAGAATGGTCTCCAAGATTCATTTCAGCCCTAAATCTATGATCCAGTGATTATACTCAACGATTCTCTCTTCCCCTGGCCCACATTCCCATCCCCACAATACCCTAATCTTTGTCCCTTTTAGATATATGGAAGAAGGGTGATGGGCAGGGGGAGGAAGGGAGGGAAGGGGAGAGAGAGACAGAGACAGAGGCAGAGACAGAGACAGAGAGACAGAGAGACAGAGACAGAGAGAGAGAGACAGAGGAGAGACAGAGACAGAGAGACAGAGACAGAGAGAGCATTAGCATCTAGAGAGATGAGAGAGACAGCACGAAGGATATAATAACTAAACTAAGCCTTGAAGGAAGATAAATATTCTACAAGGCAAAGGTGAGGAAGGATTATATTTCATACAAGAGAGACAGCTTGCCTAAATGAAAGAAATCTGGATGTGCTGTGGTCATTGGAGAAGCTGTCAAATATGAAAATCTAAAAACATAAAAAAGAAAAATCTGAGAAAAAAGAAGGGGAATTTGTCTAAAGACAAAAGTGTGTGTGTTTTATCAATGAAGGAGGCAATTACTGAAAGGAAGAAGGTAGAGCTATTGAACCACAGAACTTGAGAGCTGGAAGGAATTTCAAAAGCTATCTATTCCAATTAATACCAGAAAGAAATCCTTATCCTAACATAAGGTAAGATGCCTGACAAGTGGTTATGTAACCTCTGCTAGATCTCCAAGGAAGATTATTCTGCATGTGGGCAATTCTAATTGTTGGGGCAGCCAGGTGGTATAGAATGCTGGCCCTAGAGTCAGACTAAACTTGGTGAGTTCAGATCCCATCTCAGACACTAACTAGGAACCCTGGGCATGTCACTAAACCCTGTTTGCCTCCCTTTCCTCATCTGTAAAATGAGCTGGAGAAGGAAATGGCAAACTACTCCAGTATCTTTGCAAAGTAAACCCCCAAAGGGGTCACCAAGAGTCAGTCACATTGAAAAGTGATTAAATAGCAACAAATTGTCAGAAACGTTCCCCTAATACCAAGTTTAAATCAGCCTTTTTGCAACTTCTGCCCATTCCTTCAAGTTTGTCCTTCGATATCAAACAGAAGAAGGCTAATCACTCTTCCATGTGACAGTCTTTTGAACACCGTTATCATGTCCCCACATAAAGTTCTCATCTCCAGTTCCTTTCATTAATATCCCTTTGCCTTTTGTTGGACCATTTCCCTATTTCTCCAATTTCAACCATGCACAAACTACCCTATTTTCTCACTATCCTAATTCAGTTCAGTGAACATGTACTATTATGTGCCTGGTCCTGCTTCGGCGCTAAGTCCACAAAGAAGAAGACCCAGTACTCTCTTGAGCCCAAATTCACATGAAACAATCTAAAACGATACATAGAATGCCCCCC
The DNA here is from genome assembly GCF_027887165.1 of Monodelphis domestica. NCBI lineage: Eukaryota > Metazoa > Chordata > Mammalia > Didelphimorphia > Didelphidae > Monodelphis > Monodelphis domestica. The sequence goes on from NC_077230.1 coordinate 110,768,300, forward strand.
TCCACTTTTCCAACCTAAGTCATAGGGACCATCCCTCTTCTTTTTGAAAATGTACATAAATTGTCCCATTTTTCACTTATCTTATTGAAATTAATTCAAACCAGCCCAAGTTCTTCGTTTGTCTAATTGAAATAACATGAAGATAATCTTGGAACTCCAGCTTTAGGTCCAGCTGTCTTTGTTGGAAAATGAATTACAGAAAACTCAACCAGCTCATTATATCTAATTGGCATCGCTTTACCAAACCAAGCTGTGAACTTAAGCCATCTTCTGATCAGTCCTTCCTCGATGGATATGTCCTCCCTCACTGTTCACCTCTTGCTCTTGCTCTAGACTCAGAAACTAGATAACTACAATACTACCATGTCAATGGACTTTTCTGTAGATCAACCCACCATTCCTGTGCCTCTCTAGATATTTCCTTCCTTAGCCACTCTTCCCATAAATGTGTTATCTCTAGTAGAATTGAAGCTCTTTAAGGGCAGAGACTGTCTTGATTGCTTATATTTTTATTTCTAGCACTTGGCACAGTGCCTGGAAAATAGTATGTACTTAATTCTTTTTCATCCATCCATCCATCCATTTACTTGTTTATTTATTCATTCTTCCCATTCTTAATTGTTCCAGTGGAGGAATATACAGTCTTACTCTCCCCTAATTCTTTTTCATCCATCCATCCATTTACTTGTTTATTTATTCATTCTTCCCATTCTTAATTGTTCCAGTGGAGGAATATACAGTCTTACTCTCCCCTTTCTTTCCCTCCTAATTCCTATATCAGCTACAAGTTTAAAGAGACTACGATGACACTCACCTTCAGCCTGATAATGAACCAAACCAGCAAAATGAACAATGCCAAATTTCGTGTCATGAATGTTCTTGGGTGCCACATATATTTTGCTGTTGCTGTGGAGATGGTTCATTTTTTGTAACAGGGTAGCATCTGTGCCCTAGAAGAAGCACACATAACCAGGACATTGGGCTAATGAAAACTAGTCTTTAGTGGGTTCGTTTATACTACCCATTGTGACCTTGGAACTCATTAATTCCATGGGAGAGGATTTAGAATTATGTCAGAGCTAAAAAATCACAGAGATCATCTACTCTACTCTTTTCATTTCAGGGAAGAGAAAACGTGGGCCCAGGGAGATCATGCTATTGATCTGAGGTCATGCAAGGAGTCAGTAATAGACCCAGACTAATACACAGGCTTCCTGACTTATGGTCTACTTCTTTGGTTGTTATTGCCCTCCCAGAATATGAGAACTCGAATCAGAGAGTATGGATTCCTAACCTGCACCAGAAGGGGAATCCCTCTACAACCTCCCCACCAAAGGATCATACATCATCTGCTTGAAGACCTCCAGGGAGTGGGAAGCAACTGCCTCCTGAGGTAGTCCCAAAGCCTAAGCAAAAAGGGGAAAATGGCCACTTTGGTGATGTCCCCCAAACCTCAATCATGCCACACTAACCAGACAACTGCTCCAGACTGTCTTCTGAATGTGCTAGTTATAGCCACATTTGGGCTGGGAGCCACATACTGTTAAGCTGACTCAAGATTTGGCATAGTTTTTTGAGTCTTAAGCATAAATCCATTAATAGTCCATGATTTCCAGAGGAGGAATGACTTTCTGCAATTTCTTGGTGACTCTTTTGAAACTTTAGGCATACAGAGAGCACTTAAAAGAAATTTTTTGATGGTGATAATGCTGAATCATCCCAAATCCAAGTGACTGGCAGCTGGATTTCATGGTAACAGAGGGTGCACTTACTCACCTTGGGGAATTTGCTCTCTTCATCCAGCAATGAGATAATGTTCATTGGTTTGAGAGCTAGTAGGTCTAGGATGGGCCGGTTGTCATTGAAGTGGATATAGTTCCAGGTGATGTTCTCTCTATGATACTCTTCCTGCTCCATTGTGAAGACATGGCGGACAAAGAATTGTTGGAGATGCTCATTGGCAAAGTTGATGCAGAGCTGCTCAAAGCTGTGAGGACAACCCCAGCAGAATCATTAGTGACACATGTCTTTCAGGATGGTATGTTGGATTTTCCCATAGAGCGGTTTCCCCAATTTTTTGTTCTATAGCATGCCATGGTGTCCTTGCCAGGATATCATGAAGGAGATCAGTTCTCCTGGCCCATCCTGCACAACTATCCAAGAATCCAACTGTCTATCCATCCATATTCTCTACTCCAAGATATACCATACACAAATACACATGTAAACACGCATCACTTATCACAAGCATTATATATATATATACATATATATATATCATATAGATCATATCACCACTAAATTTCTCTCTTTGCAACTTCCATTTTCCCCCATAAAATTACTCTCTCTTCTACATCATGCCCTTCATTTACTTGAAGACAACTATCATGAGCCCAACCAAGTCTTCTCTTCCCCAAGCTAAACATCCCCAGTTCCTTCAAGCGATCTTCACTGAACTTGTCCTGAAGGCTCTTTACCATTCTGGTTGGCCTTCTCTGGACTCACTCTAACTTATCAATTGTTCTTCCCAAAATAATGGCGTCTGGAACTGATTGCTATACTATAGATCTGATATGCTTCAGATCCCAGTGTCAAGAGGACCATTCAGGAAGGTAAGGCCTGGCCAGAATCTTTCTAAGACTACAGTTATTTCAGAAAATAATGCAAAGAAGAGTCATTGATCTTTCTTGCCTTCTTTCTCTGCTTACCACCTCTCTCAAGTTCTTCAAAACAAATTGGGACCAGCATACCTATTTGTATGAAAGTTTTCAAAGCCAAATATATCCAGGAGGCCAATGGACCTGCGCACATTCTGAGGGTCTTGGGAGGGTTTATTGAAGATTGCAGAATTGATCTTATTCACTATCCATAGGAAGAGGTGTCCATATATTCCCTGAAAATAAGGTGGTGAACCAAAAAAGGCATTGAAATAAAATAAGGATAAAACTGATAATACCACTTTTTCTTATCTGTCTTTCATCCAAGTTGGACCCTGACATGCTCTCAGCAAATCATGAAGTTATAGATTTAACTTTAATTAGCTAATTAGCAGTATTTCTTGATTACCTGTGATCAAGTACAATAGCATGTAAATAACTTTGCAACCAAACTTTAAAGAACTGAATAATGCTAATTACTATCATTATTAATTATTATTAACTAGAATTTTACTGTGTTGCATAGTGCACAAAATAGATGAAGTTTAACTATAAAGTAATGAAGAGTGATTTTTTTTAAAGAGAAATACATCCATATTTTTAAGGATGCCATCCTGGGAGGATATGTGTGTGGTATAGAATAGTGTGCTCTAGGGTATTATGGGTGCAATGTGTCTGTGTACATGTCTGATAGACCTGAGTCTCTCCAACCCTTGACTACATGATAAATACAACTATTCATACCATCCCACTCAGCATGGGGTCACCAACCACAATCCCTCAGGCAGGTTGAAGGATCTCAGGTCTTACCATCTGCCCTGTGGCTGAACCCTCTAAACTCCCAGACAGGGCTCTCTGTCCTGCTTTTGCACCTTAAGGACCCCTGGGTCTTGCCATCTACCCTTAGCTAAACCTTTCCATATGTGTTACCTCCTCCAACTAGAATGTATGCCTGGGAAAGCAGGAATTGTCTTGATTTTCTATTTGTAATGTCAAGGCTTGGCTTATATTATGTACTTTAAAAAATGAATCAATTTTCTGCAAATTAAAACAACTCTACAGAAAGGGAAAGTGACAAATGATGGAGGGGATGTGGAAAAATAGAGACACTAATAAACTTTTGGTGGAATTGTGAAATGATCCAACCATTATGGAGAAAAATTTGGAACTGTGCCCAAAGAGCTTTAAAATTGCATGCCCTTTACCGGAATACCACTCCTGGGTCAATATCTCAAAGAAATCAAAGAAAAGGGAAAAGGACCCCATGCACAAAAAAATTTATAGCAGCTTTTTTGTGGTCACAAAGAATTGGAAATTAAGGGGATACCCATCAATTTGGGAACGATCAAACAAGTTGTGGTCTATGGTTGTGATGACATATTGTTGTGCTATAAAAAAATGATGATGAGGATGAGTTCAGAAAAACCTGGGAAGATTTATATGATGATGCAAAATAAAATGAACAGAACCAGGAGAACATTGAACACAGAAACAGCAATATTGTAATGATGATGTGAAAGATTTACAACACTCTATCCACTATTCTACCCAGAACATTCCAGATGGGAAAAATTGTATGTGCAAAGGCATATGTAGGAATGAGAATAGCATCTTTGGGATATATTAGTTTGACCAAAGCAAACATTTGTTCATATACTTAGAGTAGAAAGAGTTACAAGTAATGGAGGATAATTGAATCAGTCAGACTGTAGAGGTCCTCAAGAGCCAGACAGAGAAGAGGAGTATATAGGGAGAAGGATTGGAATAAGGGAGAATGACAAGGAAAGAGAAATGTTAAAAAAAAAAAGGAATAGCTAGAGAGCACAAAGGAGGTGTTGATATGAAGGGGTGAATACTTTAGCACCGTGTACACCATGACATATTGTTGTAAATAAGGTATGAGAGGGTTAACATCAAAGGATACCATTAAAAGTCCAGTGTGAAATTTAATAAGGTAAAAGACAATTTCTAATCATATTATTGGGATATGAAAATTGATGGAATTATATAAAGATGGTTGCTATATAGAGGAAAGGAAATCCAAGGGACTATCTGGGAAGGTCCTATGCAAGATAGTGCTACTAAAGCAAAAATGATTTTATGTTTTTGAAGACAAAACAGATACAGTTCTCAGTCATTCTGATGAAGTGGGAGTCAGATCTGTCAAAGTTAGAAGAGTTCAAGGCAAGGGGAAGACATTGTAATGTATGAAATGGACCGCTTTGAATCCCTTCTGGCCCCTTTCTGTTACCTGAGGGATACACAAAAAAGAGGAAGAAGAGTGCCATAAAATATGTTAAGAGGAAGAAAAGATTAAATATTCCAAATATCAAACTGTAGAGGAAGTGGGGAAAGGATCATAAAAGAATTCATAAGAAATAGGAATCTTTCCACCTTGACAAAAGCATCTCGCCTGTCACTGGCCTGGAGGATGTTCAGAGGTCTAGACACACCTTCCCCTCGGATGATGATGTAGTGATTGGTCAGACAGCTCTGAAGCTCCATGTTCTTCACCTGTGCAAACATCAACAGAACATCAGGGGATGAATAACTGTGAACAACCTTGTAATTCTCAGCAATGCAGTGTTCCAAGACAATCCCAGACTCATGATGAAAAATGCCATCTGCCTTCAGAGAAAGAACTGATGGAGTCTGAACACAGAACAGAACATACCATATTTCACTTTCACTCTTTCTCCTTTTTTTCCTTATTTTAGTTTGCAATCTCTTCTAGAAAATGATTCAGGTAGAAAAATGTTTTACATGATTGCATGTGAAAAATTGATATTGGGTTACTTACCATCTGAGGAAGGGAGGAAGAGGAGAATTTGGAACTCAAAAATTAAAAAAGAATGTTATATTATTTTACATGTAATGGGGGATAAAATATTAATTCTAATGTAAGAGATGGTTTAAAAAAAAAACAACCAGAAGACTACAAAGGTTGAAAGTGACCTTTATTATCAGTCATAGTCCCATAATTAAATGGTTTTGCTTAAGTGTTTTTGGTAAATAATTGCAAAGTGCATAATTGATGCTAGTTAGTATTAGAATTATTATTGCTATGACACCACTATACTACAGCTCCTCCCAAGAAATGTGTATGGGGATTGGAGGGGTAGTGAGGAGACGGAGAAATTTTAATGTGGGGCTAGGACATATTTATGGGGTAATGGGTAAGGGCACCATAGTGGACAGATGGGCATCTAGGAGGCCCCATGAGCATAAGAAATGACTGAAGGTGAAAGACATGAACAGGAAAAAAGGAGAAGCCCACAGAAAACAGGGTGGTAAGAACATGGATGACAAATTTTGACAACTTCACCATTTTGCTCTAATTAAGTCTATGTCACAAGCTCTTGCTTGTTCCTGCTACTTAAGGACCAGGTGCTATTCCTGGAATAGTCAGGAAGACAGAGTAGGTCAGTATGTGGATACAGATAAGAAAAAGGGGACTGAAAGGGAAGCATCAGACTGAAAAGAGAAATACAGGTTGGAGGATCCATCAACCCAGAAACCTGGATCATAGACACATTTTCATAAAAAAGGATGCCAGAACTTACCTCCAATAACTTAACTGCAGCCAGAAAATGTGAGGTTGGCATGACATCAGAGCAGTCCAGATTATCAGAAACAGCAGCTAGAAACCAGAATTAATAAACATCTGTGACAAAGGTCATCCTAGAGAAAAAAGCCTCTTACTCTGAGATTTGAGTGGAATAGGGCACCAGCCAAAAACCTTCCCCACTCACTAGCCTGAACTTTCACTGTTGAATATATATCTTTGGGTTAGGGCAAATGCCATCTTTTAAAAAGCAAAGGCCTCTGGGAGGGGGTGGCAGAGTTAGATATTAGTAGCTACCAGAACTTTAATTGTAAATTAGTTTAACCATTTCCTTTCTCTTGTGATGCCTTTCTTCCAACGAGGTAAAGGAATAAGAGAGAATTTTCAAGTGGGTAGGAAGATTTTAGAATATTGGAGAGGGATAGGTCTGAGGGAACCTGAGCAGCCAGGGCACAAAACGAGAACATTGGTATCTAGGGTAAGGGTAATTTTGAGTTTGGCAGGATGAAAAACAGAAGATGGGGAAAAGGGTTAGACTAGTATTTCTCAAACATTTTAGTTTCAGGACCCCATTATGCTCTTTAAAATGATTGAGGATCCCAAAGAATTTTTCTTTCTGTAGATTATAGCTATTAACATTTACCATTTTATAAATTAAAATGGATAAATTTTAAATATATATTTACTTATTAAATTCATTAAAAATTAAAATAACCCCATTATATGCTAATGAAAATAACATTTTAATAAAAAATAATGATATATTCCCAAACAAAAAATTTAGTGGGAAGAATAGCATTGTTTTGTTTATTTTTGCAAATCTCTAATGTCTGGCTTGATAGAAGAATGCTTCTGCATTTGATCTATTATGTACAATATATTGTCTTGGTCGAGGTATATGGAAACCATGAGGTTCATGTAGATATGTAGTTGGAAAAGACATTTTTAACAGGCAAATTACATTTTAGTATTATTATGAAAATAGTTTTGACTTTGCAGACTCCCTGAAAGGGTCTCGGGGACCCTCAGTGGCTCAGGCATGGACCCCCCCATTTTGAGAACTTCTGGGTTACACATCCTGCCATAGCCCAGGACTGCCCAGGAAGATTAACAGGTGTGCTAAGAGCAGATCAATTCTGTTTCCAAAGAGATTATATTCTATGGGAATCATCTCTGGAATTCTATTAACTGGAGGGTAGAGTCTTCCAGAGATCAAAGTCCCTGCCCTCAAGGAGCTCATCCATCATCTAAAGGATTCCAGAGCTACTAAGTATGGCACAATGAGAACTCAGACCTTCCTGACTCCAGACCCAACCCTGGGGCACCAGCCAGCTGCCCCAAATCTGAGCTCCATCTCCTCTGTGAAGTGTCCTCAGATCATTCCAGCCTTTGGGGTGATCTCTTTTGTCTCCTCATATTATACTTCCTTTTTCTATCATGCCAGTTTTAGTGCCTGATTGCATTCAACTTAGCCTGTTATTCTCTACTACCCCCCTGAATTTTGTTTTGTTTTGTTTTGTTTTCTCATCGTTCTTTGAATGTCTTGCTTACTTAACCAGGTCAGACTCAGCAAGTGAGTCAATAAATATTTATTCAGTGCCTACCATGCATGAGACACTCTGCTAACTGCCTGAGATAGGAAGAAAGGCAAAAGAGAGTCCCTGACCTCAGGTTCTGGAAGAACCAGACCTACCTGAAAACTCCACATTGCCCAGGTGAAGAATAGATGCCAACAATTTACTAATGTTCCAGTTTTCAGAATCAGAGAACATAAGAACCTTCATAGCAGAACGGAGAGAGGCATAATCCTTGACGTCATTGCGCCCCTCACAAGACATGCAGTTCCCCTAGGAAGGATGAGGACATGGCATGAGTGTCTATGAAATGGTCCTTGAATGGACACGCTGATCGAGAGATAACAATGCGCTCTGTGGGTGTGGGAAAAGAGAGAGACCTTTGGAATCCTACGCTTTGACTGACAGGCGCTGCAGTGACCGTTTGGACAGCAAAGGATTGTGGGGGAGAACCGCTGGCTGAGGAGAGTTCTGGATGGCCCTGGGTCTTTGGGATTCAGGACTGAGAGCTGTGAAGTTCAGTTCTGCGTGGCGAGGGATAAGCCACGAGAGGACCCAGATTTCCTGTTTTAGCTCCTGAAGCCGTGTTACCCAAGAAATCCATCCTACTATTTCCTCCACTCCAGCAAGATCTCTGTTCCTGAGGAGGAGCTGGAAAGAGACTCACACAAAACCCTGAGCCCAGCCCTCCCGTCCCTTTGGTCTCTCCTAGCCTTCCCTGACCTGTGTTAAGATTTAGTGTTAAGACTGTGGTACAATCTAGTGTAATGGACTTCTCCATTACAATGCAGGCATCCTGAACAACCTGGAAGGATCTACGAGAAAGAACACTATCCACCTTCAGAGGACACACAGGGGGAGTAGAAACACAGAAGAAAAACAACTGCTTGAATACATGGGTCGAGGGGGATATGATTGGGGATGTAGACTCTAAATGAACATCCTAGTGCAAACATCAGCAGCATGGAAATAGGTTCTGATCAAGGACACATGTAAAACCCAGTGGAATTGTGTGTCAGCTATGGGGGGGGGGAGGGGAAGGGAGGGAAAGAATATGATTCTTGTAACCAGGAAATAATGTTCTAAATTGACTAAATAAAATTTTCAAAAAAGAAAATACAGCCAGGAAAAAGATTTAGTGTTAAGAGATATTAACTTGGAAAACTATAAGAGAGCAGTCAGCTGGGAGAGGGGCTGAGCCGTTTTGTAGACTTGGGCACCAGCCTCTTGACCTGGCTGCTATGGGTTTAGTTTATAGGGCAACCTCCTTCCATTTTCCTTGAACCTTGTTCCTCCCCTTCCCTTCAAATAAATCCTTAGATTAAGTCACATTTGGGTTTGGCCTATCTCTTCAGCAGGAGGGGTGTTGGGCAATTTGAGACAAGACTCAAAGCTTGAGTCCTGTGACAGGTCCAGACTAGGACAGCCACACATTCTCCATTGAGGAAGATTCACTATAAACCATCCTCAGAAGTAGCTGACAGGGAAATAGACATCTCTTCCCCTCAGCTTGTGCTCTCTTTTCGTGCTCAAGGGGTTTAGTCTGTTAAATATACCTTCAGAAAAGGAGAGAGAAAGCCACCTTTCTCTCCCTCTGGAGGTTATCTCAAACCCTTGCTTCAATTCACCTTAGGGAGGGAGAGATCCTGCCATCTCCCCTCCATCAACAAGGTTTGCCTCAACTCCCATATTCCCTCACCTCTTGATTCCCTCAGCTTTCTCCACTAGTATCACATCTAACCAGTGGGACAAACCATCCAACACCTTTCATTATAAAAAGAAAGAAAGCCCTCCCTTCTTTTTTACACACGACTTTGTTCCAACATCTCAGTGAGGCAACGGCTTTGCAAGGAACTTAGCAAGAAAGATAGAAATGGATATCACGTGAATTCTGAGTGCCAGTTCAACAGAGCTTAGGGTGATGCACTTAAAGAGGGGAGAGGAAAGGAGAAGAGGGGAAGGAGAGGAATGGATGGGGAGGGGATCGAGGAGGGGAGAGGAGAGAAGTAGAGGGGAGAGGAAAGAAGGAGGAGAGGAGAGGAGAGAAGAAGAAGGGAGGAGAGAGGAGAGAAGAGGAGAGGTGGAGAGGGAAGGAGAGGAGAGATTCATTGAGTAGCTTCAGGAAAGAGATTTATCCTTCCTGAGGCTATTTATTCTCAAATCTAAATGGAAGCTATAGTCCTTTTGTCAAGGGTACTGTAAGGATACAATGATATAATGTATTTGAAAATGCTTTTAGAGTACCAATCCCTATATATATTTAAGGTATTATTTAAGAAATGCAAACGGTAGGGAATGGAATAGAGAGGATCCTTGATAATTGTCTCAGAAGACAGGGATCTGTATTTGGGAACATCAGTACAAAATATGCTTAGGGACAAATAGCATGAAACAGGACTTCACATACTGCCGGACAGGAAAAGGCTTATGACATGGGACAGACTCCTGGTGACAGTAGCCAAGGTTGGGAAGACCTTGTGGCACTAACAGGCTGGGAGATGTTGATTAGTATGTTGGTATGGCAGACAATGGCCATCCGAGATCTTATTGTTGCTAACTAGCTATCAGACTCGGTTATTTTTAAGTTGCTGAAGGACTCCAGGTTGTTAGCACCCTTTAAATATTAGCACCATGGGGCCAAGTCCCACCCCAATTCTAACTCCGAGTAGCTCTGTAGGTTGCCTTCCCCCCGCCAATGAAGCTTGTGTGATACCTAATCCATGAGACACCCAAAAGAGTCAGAGCCCCTCACCTTATGAATGGCTTTTGTATTTGATGTAATGATAGCAGAGGTGTTTTCTTTCCATCTAACTATGCCCTTTAGAAACCTGGATAAGAAGGTGAAGGGAATGATGCTGGTGACAGAGACAAGGAAAGGGAAGAGAGACGGCTGGACCATCACTGCTCCTTACCATGGTGAGGTACTTGTATTCTGAGACTGTGCCCAAGCTCAGTAGCTTCTTTTGCTCCTCATTCATCCCCATTAACATGCAATAAAAAATGTGGTAGTTCCTCTCTTCAGGAGCCTGATAGGGGGAAATGCCAAAGAAAAACAATTAATTTATTGGTAGAACTTAGCAGTGCCCATAAGAACATAAGAATGTTTTTAATTTTAATTTTCAACTAACATGCATTTATTTTCTCTCCCATCATCTCCTAATTTAAAAAATGACAACATTCTTGTAATAAATGTGCATAATCAAACCAAACAAATTTCTGCAGTGTCCGCATCCAAAAACAAAAATCTCATTCTGCACCCTGAGTCTATCTCCTCTCTGTCATGAGGTGGGTAGCAGGCTTCATCAGTCCTCGGGAGTGCTGGTTGCCCATTACATGGATCAGAGTTCTTAAATCATTCGGTGTTTTACAAAGTCTACAAACTCATTGGTTTTGGATAATTTATCATTGTTGTTCAGTTGTTTCAGCATGTCTAACTCTTTGTAATCCTATATGGAGTTTTTTTGGCAAAGATATTGGAATGGTTTGTCATTTCCTTCTCCATCTCATTTTACAAATGAGGAAACTAAAGCAAATAGGCTCAAGTGACTTGCTCAGGGTCACACAACTAGTATCTGAGGTCCAATTTGAACTGAGGAAGATCAGTCTTTCTGACTCTGGGCCTGTTGTTCTATCCACTGTGCCACCTAGCTGCCCTGATTTTGGATGATTTGTAGAGAGTAAAAATATCAAGAGGACTTCCATGTTGGTGTAGTTCTATGATCTATTCAGCAGAAAATTCTGTCTCGGGGCTTGGCAAGTGAACATTTGAGGAAAGTTATGATTGTCCTATTTGACATTGTCCTCAAAACTTGAGTGTCTGATCCAAAATTGGAGCAAGACAACTTTTCAAAATAATAGATTTTGGGCTGAAAATGGTGGTACATATTTGTAATCCCTGAAAATTGCTTTATATCAGAAGTAATGAGCTTTAGTAGGGTTAATGTCAACCAGGTTTCTATACAAAGTTTGGAACAAATATAATGAGCCCCTGGAGGCTTCTTAAGGAAGGGCAAACCAAACCAGGCCAGGCAGGAAACAGAAAAGAAAGAAAGAAAAAAGAAAGAAAGAAAGAAAGAAAGAAAGAAAGAAAGAAAGAAAGAAAGAAAGAAAGAAAGAAAGAAAGAAAGAAAGAAAGAAAGAAAGAAAGAAAGAAAGAAAGAAAGAAAGAAAGAAAGAAAGAAAGAAAGAAAAGAAAGAAAGAAAGAAAGAAAGAAAGAAAGAAAGAAAGAAAGAAAGAAAGAAAGAAAGAAAGAAAGAAAGAAAGAAAGAAAGAAAGAAAGAAAGAAAGAAAGAAAGAAAGAAAGAAAGAAAGAAAGAAAGAAAGAAAGAAAGAAGAAAGAGAGAGAGAGAGAGAGAGATGGAGGAAGGGAGGAAGGATGGGAGGGAGGGAGAGAAAGAGGCAGGGGGACAGAAGGGAGATAAGGAAAGAAAGAGAAAAGGAAACAGAAAACCCAACACACATTCTGGTCTTTCATAGAAACAAAGACTCGTTGAATATCTCAGAGTTGTCAAGGACTTCCAGCTAGTCAAACCCACGCATGAACAAGAATCTCTTCTACAATATACCAGGACAAATCTAATTCTTGTTCCACATGATAACAACTAGATATTTGAAGACAGTTCTCATGTTTCTTTCTAGATCGTCTCTTCTGCAGGTATTGACTATCTCCATTGCTTTTAACCTATCCTCATATGGCATGATCGTGAGGTCTATGTGTGGAGGGAACACACATCTGTTCACTGAAGTAAAGGAGTAAATCCATTCCCTTCTGGGAAGGTTAACACAATAGCTAACACATCACCAGGCACTGCGATGGTTTAGCTGGTTGGTATCTAAAAGACTATTGTCGTGGACTGAGTCCTGGGCCATGAGACACTGGGCATAAGACAAAGACAGGATGATGCATTTGTGTCACCTAATATAAGCTCTGAAAATTTCTACTCTTCAACTAAAGGTTTAGAGTCTTTATTGCAACCCAACACCATAAAACTATTATCTATATGGCATGTAAAATAGAATTTTCTAGCATTCAAAATATGTGGGTTTAGAAAAAGTAATATTCAAAGTATATCTGATTGCTTCTTGAGTGGTATGCCTTAAATAGCTGCCTACTTTGCCTATACTTAGTTTTGGTTCTAGTATAAGATAAACTGGTTTTGACTCAGGAAGAAAAGAGGGGAAAAGCTGGAACAAAGTATGCCATCCAGGAGGGGAGGTCTCAGTGCGTCAGAATCTGGGCGTCGGGGCAATGGTGGTACTAGAAAGGAGAGGTAGAGGGGCACCGAAGACAATTAGCAGCTCCTTCCCCATTTCACCAGCTCTGCTGCTCAAAATGATCCTCAGCGGGAGATGGACTTACCTGCCGGCAGACCCGGGACTTCTCCAGAAGAAAGTGCTCTATCTGGGCTCCTTCAATCACTCCATTTTGGTTGAAGTGGATTTCAATGTATTTTCCAAAGCGGCTTGAGTTGTCGTTTCGAACTGTCTTGGCATTTCCAAAGGCTGAGAAAGAAAGTGGTGTCAAGTGAGGGCAGGAGCAGAGGCATGCTTTCTTGTCCATTAGACAGACTGGCTTTTGGGGCCACTGGTTCTCGGTAGGAGAGGAGAAAGTAGAAGGAGTGATGAGACTAGAGTGTCAGATGTGGTCTTGGCCTTGCATGTCATTCCTCTGAACAAACTCCCTGAACAAAACGTGATTGTGGGATCCACATTTATCCCTTCCAATCTAGATGGCACACTGGATAAAGCATGGAATTTGGAACATTTGAGTTTGAATCTTTCAGCTATGCGACCTGGGACAAGCCACTGAACCTGTGCCTCAGTTTCCTCATATATAAAATGGGATAATAATAGTACCTGCTTCCTAGGATTATTCTAAGGACCAAATGGGTTAACCTACATAAATTGCTTGAAACCTTAAAACACTATACAAGTGTTAGCTATTATTATTATTATTATTATTATTATTATTATTATTATTATATTCTAAGGTAGCATCAGAGAAAGCAACATAATGGATGTACTCAATGAGCTTGAATCTTATGGTTGAGAGGTTTCTAAGGGGAAAGTCACTCAGAGTAAGAAATAAATGGCTCTCCCCATTCCCACCTGGAATTTCTCATGTTTTCACTTAGAATTCCCGAGATTGTCCAAACACTGCATAACTTCCTATTCTTACATTCAGGACCAGATTTTGGACCACTGAGGAATCTTCATGGATCACAGATGAACCGCAGGCCATTGTGCAAATACTTTGCTTCAGCAATATGGGAGAAGCAATTCTAAACTCAAGGACTCTAAACTGGGGACCGATGAGACTGATCTACTTGCTTTTCCTTCCACCTGAAATTTCTCCTGCCTCCATGCCTTTGGCCCAACTGTATCTTGGCCGGGAATGTTCTCCCTCCTCATGGCTGCCATCTCTTTAGAATTCTCTATTTCGAGGTTCTGATCAAGGACACAAGTAATACCCAATGAAATTGTGCATCAGCTGTGGGAAGGGTGGGTGGAGGGGAGGGAGGGATTGTTGTAACCAAGGAATAATGTTCTAAATTGACTAAATTAATTTTTTTTAAAAAGAAAACAGAAAAAAAGAATTCCCCATTTCATTCAAAACTTGGCTTTTAATATCACCTTCTACATGAAGCCCGCCACAGCTGCTAGTGCTCACCCCACATTAACTTGTTATTCTTTTTTATCTTTTTGTTGTTTCTCTCTCTCTCTCTCTCTCTCTCTCTCTCTCTCTCTCTCTCTCTCTCTCTCTCTCTCTCTCTCTCTCTCTCTCCTTTTTTATTTTTTGTTGTTTCTTCTCTCTGTCTCTCCTTTTTTATCTTTTTGTTGTTTCTTCTCTCTTTCTCCTTTTTTATCTTTTTGCTGTTTCTTCTCTCCCTCTCTTCTACAACAGAACATAACGTCCTTGAGGGATAGGGCAGTGGCACTTTTATCCTTGTAGCCCCAACATGGAGCACATAGTGGCTGCTTAATCAATACCTGTTGATTGACTGCTTGGAGATGTAGACTCTAAAGAAGGCTAGGGACCCACCTACCTTCCAGAATGGGGTTGGCTTCCAGGACCTGCTGTTCGATCGAAGAATGCTGGCCACTAATGATGGCTAAGAACTGAAGTATCAGCTTGGTGGTCTCTGTCTTCCCAGCTCCTGACTCACCACTAGAAAGAACCAAAATTCATTCACACGGTCAGACATATGGGGTTACGACATTCAGAGCGGGAAGGGATAGCTTATTCCAGTCCCTCATTTTATAGCTGGAAAATAAAAGCCAGGAGGTCATGCATTATCTTTTCATGTCTAACAGAAAGCCTGAGATCTGTTAGCACAAAAGCTGACACATGGTAGGCATTTGGATGGAACAGTTTGTTCCAACAGCCATGAAGACAGAGGAAGCAGGCGCTGTGGAGCCCTTAGAGCCTGGACAGCTACTGAAGATGCCACGGTCATCTGTGGCATTCCAGGCCATCACCAGTTGTCCTGACTTTTGTCTTGCAGCTGGACTTTGATGACCCTGGAAGAGAGATTGAGCCTGACAACTTTGTGCAATTCTGCCTTATTGAAATCCAATTTATTTGTAAGTCAAGACATCACGCCATGATGTGATTGATCCTCTTTGAAAAAAAAATCGACTGATAATAATAGTTTGTCAAGTTCTTTTATGGTAGTCAATGAACTTTCACATCTATTAAAGCTGGGCACAGCAGCAGCAACTTCAGGAGCTGAGAGAGCTGAGTCCAGAGAGGGTAAGGGGGTCAGAAAACTTGTCAAAAAGAGAATACAGGGGGCAGCTGGGTAGCTCAGTGGATTGAGAGCCAGGCTTAGAGACAGGAGCTCCTGGGTTCAAATTGGGCCTCAGACACACTTCCTAGCTGTGTGACCCTGGGCAAGTCACTTAACCCCCATCACCTATCCCCTACCACTCTTTTGCCTTAGAACCAATGCATAGTATTAATTCTAAGATGTATGGTAAGGGTTTAAAAAAATAAAAAAATGTTTAGTTATTACTTATATTATTTTAGAAAGGTAATTTATTTTTAACTTACTGACCTCTCCACAAATTCTGGTCAAACTGACCTTATTGCTATTGCCCAATACCTTCAATTCTATCATTCTGTGTGCTTTTGGGCAGGCTCCATACTTGGAATGTACTCCCTCCTCACTGTCCCTTCATAGGTCAGGTGCCATCTCTTGAATTATGGCTTTTTTGACTCTCCTAGCTATTCATGCCAGTCTCTCACTTAGAACTGCTTTGTGTAGAATTACTTTTGCATATGGAATCAGCTAGATGGTACTAACTGGGCATGGAGTCAGGAAAACCCGAGTTCAATTCCAAATTGCTAGACAATTGCTAGTTGTGACCCTGGTTAAATCAGATAAATGTTATGTGCCTCAGTTTCCCCATCTATAAAACAGAGATAGCAGAACCAGCCAACCTCCCAAGGTTGTTATATCAAATGACATATTTGTATTGTTTTGCAAATCTTAAAATATTGTATAAATTCTGGCTGTTATTATTAACTTCATTTGTGTATATGTAGTAAATCACTCTATCTCCCAAGAAGAATATAAACTTCCTGAGGGCAAGGATTATTTTGAGTTTTCTCTTTTTCAACCAAACTCTCCAACACAGTATCTTAAGCATAGAAGGCAACTTAATAAACTTTATTCATAAAGCTATTTTCTCTTACCAATTACATGTAATAAAAATTTTCCACTAAGTGGAAAAAAAATTTCCAATAAGTTTTCTGAAGTAATACGATCCAAACTGTCTCCCTCTCTCCTTTCCCTCCCCTGTCTCAGAGTTGGTAAACAATTTGATCTGGGTTATATGTGTATTATCATGCAAAACATATTTCCATATTTGAACTTAGCTTTAAACAAAAGCACAATCAATTGAACTTACATTAACAACTGATTGTGCTTTTAAAAGAGTCTCCTCTATTGCACCTTGCCCTTATGATCTATTATAGTTTGCTTCCTCTTTTTTTTTTTTTAAAACCCTTACCTTCCGTCTTAGAATTAATATTGTGTACTAGTTCCAAGGCAGAAAAGTGGTAAGGGCTAGGCAATGGGGTTCAAACGACTTGCCCAGAGTCACACAGATAGGCAGTGTCTGAGGTCAGATTTGAACCCAGGACTTCCATCTCTGGGCCTGGCTCTCAATCTACTGAGCCACCCAGCTGGCCCCAGTTTGCTTCCTCTTAGTTATGGGGGCAACTGGGTAGCTGTTCATTAATTGAACAAAGGTTTATTCAACCCTAAATTTATGTTTATCTTTTTTTTTTATAATATAATAGGCATGTAAACTTGTGTTGGCATACCTATGGAAATCGTGCCGGAGGAGGCAGCTCCCATCCTCCTCTCCAAGTGTCCCATCACCCGCCCCTCTGCCCAGCAGCCCAATGGGAGCGCTTCCTCCATCCCCTGTCTGAAGTAAGGGCTCACATGCAGTGTGAGGGTGCCGTTTGGGCCCTCAGTCTCTAAAAGGTTCACCATCACTGTTGTAGACTCTCTCCCGATTCTGCTTTCTTTACCTTGAATGATTTCATGTCCCTTTCTATCCCTATTATTTGTTGTTCATTGCAGTATAGCATTCCATGCATTGATATACCACAGTTTGATCAGCCAGATCTCTCATTGTTGGATGTTTAGGTTCCTTCCATCTTTTTTCACAATCATAAATAATATTGCTAGTCCCAGAGAACAACCCTGTATCATTGTATGATTAGTGTATCTTTGAACATGAAGTCATCTTTTTCTTTTTTATAATGCTTTACAGACACAGGATATGTATTTGCATGTGAATATGGGTTCTTGGTGTGAAAAAGGTTTTAAACCCAGTGGAATAGCTCCTTGGCTATGGCAGTAGGGGGGAGGAGGGGAGGGAAAGAATATGAATCATGTAACCATGGAAAAATATTCTAAATTAATTAATTAAATAAAATGTTTCAAACAAACAAGAAAAAAAACAATAAAAATAAGGAAATATTTAAGACCTAAGGGAATTAAAATATAATGATCAAATTTCCAGCATCACAATGCCTTGAGCATAGTAGGCAGCTTAATAAACTTTATTCCATTAAACTTAAATTAAAATAGCAATCATCAGTTGTACTTACATTAACTGTAGCACATGGGAACAAGAGGTAAATGTAAAGTTTTACCGTAGTTTTTAAAAAATCATCTTGACAAGTATATGTTGGGTAAGCACAGCTAGATATCCATCCAAAAAAGATCTGGGGGTTTTAATAGACTGCAAACTCAATCTCAGCAAATAGTAAGACATGGCGGCCAAATAAATGAATGCAAATTTAGTTTGTATTAAGGGAGTCGGGTCATCCAGGGTTAAAAAAAAATAGTCCTTTCCTATTCTGTCCTGCTCAGACTATAACTATAGAGAAGTGCGTTTGGATCTGAATTCCACGTTTTAGGAGGCCCCTAATAAACTGTCCAGTGACTTAAGAAGGGCAACCACTTGAATTCTTGCTAATGATCTGGAGATACTGAGCTTAGAGAAGAGTAGAGCTTGATGGAACAGGGTCATTGTCTTCAAGTAGTTGAAGAATTAGACTTTTTCTGCTTAGCCCCAGAGGTCAAAAGACTGAGCTCCAGGTAGAAGTCACCAGAGGGGAAACCTGGGCTTTGTCCAGATGGGGAAAATCCTCCCCAACAAGAAGAGCTATTCAGAAGTGAAATGAACTGCCCCTCAGAAGAGTGAAGACATTGTTCCCAGTCTTCGGGCATCAGGCAAAGGACCTACGACCACTTGATAGGCATGTTTTAAAGGACTTTCTTGTTTAGATTCATCTCTGTGATTCTCTCTGGAGAGGTTCTTCCCTTCACACCATGCTGGTGGCTGTCTACTCTGCCTCCTCCCAAGAGTGACTCTCGGGGACTGCTATACTTCCCTTCTGGAAATGGGGGTCCAGTGCTCCCATGGTACCTGATGATGCAGCTCTGGTCTCGCTTGTTTTTCTTCATGTCGAAGTAGCAGCTGTCTGCGATGGCGAAGACATGCGGGGGCAACTGCCCTACCCGCTGGTTGTGGTATAGCTGGATCTGGTCCATAGTGTAGATGGGCAGTACCTGATAGGGGTTCACGGCCACCAAAATCGCGCCTGTGTACGTCTGTGCAAAGGGAAAGGGAATTGTAATGTGTTCCTAGACCATATCCAACAGAAGTGAGGCCAGTGAGCTACTCCTGGAAATACCCACTAGCATTCTGCTTAGGCTACTCATATGCCACATCCTCGCTTTGGCAGGGGAACTGGATTGGCAAGCCTTCCGATTAAAAGGATTGAATGGGGCAAAAGGTAAAGAAAAAAGGAAAGAAAAGAAGAGATAGAGGGGAGGAAGCAATACTGCTCTGCCATTCCTTTTGTTCTCAGAAGTGCTAACCCAATTCCCCACCATAATATCATGGACTTCCAGAAGGGACGGAGCATCGGGAAGTTATTATTATTCCACTATATGTTGGTACTGAGGTTGTTACTGGCAATGCAAGTCTGTGGTCTACCAGAAGGCACTAGCCCAGCTCTCACGTGACAGATGTCCTACCTAGAGTTGATATTATTCTTCACAAGGAAAACTGAGGAATTGGTGGTTTGTTTTAGGGGCTCCTGAGTTCTCTGTTTTGTGCCCCATTTCCTTACCTCGCTCACCTAATCTCTTCCCCACGACCACAGATACACCAAAGCTCCTGATGATGCCCTCTCCTTCCTCTTTTCTATTCAAACTTATTTCTCAAAGCCTGCATTCATACTAAGGCACCAGTGATTGGTCATAGATTAGAATGTGGTCTTCCCATTTATTTGTAGCTAGGAAGGAACAAACCCTTAAGCTTTCAGGCATCATGTTGCAGATCAGGAAGGCTAGAAGAACTCATCAAGCCTTCTCAAGCTTCTGAAAGCAATTAGTGACCATATAAAATCACTAATTAGACATACATTAGACAGCAGCAGAGAATAGCTGTCAGAAAGTATTCACCTTAATGGGAGAACAAAAACATTTTTTTTCTTATTTATTAAACTGGTCACCAGACACATCCCAGGGAAAAGACCTTATCCATGTCCAAATGTATGATCAAGGAAAGCCCACCCTGATAAATGATGGCATCAGGCACCCTGAAGCAACAATAGAGGCCTTTTCTCCAAAAGGAGCTCTAGAAGTAGCACTCATGAAGTAAGTGTCCATTCCATTTAGGGCACTCTGCTATTTTTAGAAAAAAAAGAGAGAGAATGTAGGAATTAGGAGGCATAATCTCCTCTGCTAGAGGTATCCCAGAACTCAGCTCCAGGATGATTTTTGGATCCACTGTCCTCTTGAGTGGAGACCTTCATTCATGGCAGAGTTAATGCCATGCTCAGGACTTTGCCATTTTTCCTGCTGCTTTTATTGCCAAAACCCAAGTTCTATCTGGTCTTATCATTGGCCATTAATGGAACTCTCTCTTGTGTTATCTCCCCCAGTTAGCTTGTAAGACAGCAGGGATTGTCTCAATTTTTTATTTGTATCCTCAACACTTAGTACAATGCTTGTCACATTGTAAGCACTTAAGTCATTTCATTTCCATTCCATTCCATATGTCTCCTGGAATTCCTTGGGCTGACATTGACTTGTGCACAGGTCAGTTCATTGAGACTCACATAGATTTTGTTCTTCTGGTAGCGAATGAGAAGGTTATGCACCAAACCAGCTTCATTCAGGTCCCCCAGAAGGATCATGTCTTCCACCCCTTGAACTGAACTGGGATGCATGGGTTGGAGAGATTTGAAGTTCTGAGCTTCAATCCAGCGTTCCTGCAAAAAAGTGATGCAATAGGGGTTTAGATTTCCTTAATAATATGCCTCCCATCCATGAAGATCATACTATTGACCCATTCTTTTCCCAGAAGGATTGTATTTATCCTGACCAAGCCACACTTATTTGCTCACTCCTCTCTGTGGCTAAAGACAAATGGGAATTATCAGGGGTCAATGTGGGACTGAGATTAGGGTTAGTATGTCTTTAGGCAGCAGATATAATGTTCTTTCATAAATATATCTTGGCCTGTACAAGAATTACACCTGTGACTTTCAGATTATTAACTACCATTGCTCTAACTTCTTGAAAACCAGTCATAGGCTAGAATCACCTCCCTAAAATTATATAAAAGAACTCTTTAAACATTTGATCCAGGAACAGTCCAACTCTTCAATGGGCCAAGATTTCATGGTTAGAGTCAGGGAGGTTAGACTTAAGGAGGAAGTGGGTAGTGATGCAGAAATGACAGCACACATTTAGAACTGATTGCATTATCCTTTTCTCCCTCAATGCAGATTGCCACAAAGCCTGTTCCTGATGGAGGTCAGCCGCATCCACTGCTAGAGGGACCAGGATGAACAAAATTGACACTCTCCAGGTAATAGCAGTGTGTTTAAGCCTTGGCTGGTCCCTATGGATCATGACCCTGTCAAGTGTCATCAAACATGAGTATGAAATTTCTGGCTTTGGTTAGTAGCTGTCCTTTTGCTTCACTTCCTCCTCCTTCATCCCCATCTCCTTTGACTTTATCATCTCTCCTTTACTCTCTTATTCTCTATTGTTTCTTCCATCATACCGTTCTTTATGTTTTTGCTTCTTCCTTTTCTCTCACATCTGCTTCTTCCTTATATTCTCTTTTCCCACTTCACTTCTTCCTTATAGTCTCTTCTTTCAGAAACTCCCTTTTTAATTTCCCTTTGTCTTCTTGTTCTCTTTTCTGTTTCCCCCAAACCATCCATTGACTTCTCACTTCTGCCATTCTTTCCCCCAATTTGTCCTCTCCCCTCACTTTTTACCACCTTCACACAAAACTTTACCTTGTCATTTCTCTCTCCCTCATCCTATTTCCCCCCATTTTTCCTTCCCACACCCTCTTCTTCCTTTCATATCCATTTACCCCCAATATTCTTTTTCACTTTCTCTTTTCCTCTTACATCTTCTTCCCTCCTCAGAATTTCCTCTTTTTCTTCACTTACATCATTTTACTTTTCATTTACTTAATCCTCCATGCACTCTCCTTTCTCCCAACCATACCTTTCTTTTCTCCCTCATGTTCTCCTCTCCCTTCATATCTTCCTTTCTCATAAGTCCTTCCCCTGACATTTTTTACCACTCTTCATCCCCTTGAATTTCCAAGATTACATCAAGATAAAAGCATTTCTTCAAATATGTTATATAAATAGTAGTATTCATTTTCAATTGTTGTTTATTCATATCTGAATTGTTGTGACCCCATAGACCATGGCACACCAGTAGTGTCCATGGAGTTTTCTAAAGACTCCAGAGTGGTTTACTATTTTCTTTTCCAGTGGATTAAGGCAAAAGGAAGTTAAGTGATTTGCCCGGGTCACATAGTTCATAAGTGTGTCCAAGGTCAGATTTGAAATCAGGGCTTCCTGATGCTAGATCAAGATAGAGATCTACTGAGCTGTCCCATTAGTTTTCAATTAACATCCATTTATTCTGGCTTAAGTATTGTTAAGTTAAATATATAAATATATATATTATATATTCAAGATTTTATCATTATAATTTTTCCTAGCCTTTATTTTTGTCTTTATCACTTTCATTTCTGATATTTGGAGCCAATATATTCGAAGAGTAGCCTTTTCATAATAGAAGACTTCTGTCTTTATCTTATAGAAGGTCTGTGCCTTAGAAGAAAACTCTATAGGGTGTTGTGAGAGTCCTTATTTCAGGAAAGGTTTCCTATTTGTAATGATCAATGAAAGGAGACACTTACCTTTCCCTCATCATCTTGTATCAAGATTTTATTAGGGTAGGTGTTATCCTTCACAACTGCACCAATAGGGACACCATTTTCTTTGTTGGAGAACAAACTGACCCATACATGATCACCCTAGAAAAGAAAAGTGACAATTTAGCAAGGCTAACAAGCATGAATCCTACCCATCCTTCAGAGTCTAACTGAAATTTCACCTGTTTCATGAAATTTTTAATGGACCACACTCCATTGCATAGTGGTATCTCTCTCCTTTGAACTCCCATAGCACTTATTTGGATCATTTGTGTTGTTTAATATATGTTACCTTTAATTGCCAATTATCTTGTGATCCATTTATGTTCTGTTTTCCCAATTAGATTATAAGCTATTTTATGAAAGGAACTCTGACTCATAACTCTTTAAAGGACCTTCAACACCTATGAATTTAATTCACTTTAAAATCCAGCAAGTATAAGGACAGCTAGGTGGCTCAGTGGATTGAGAGTCAAGCCTGGGAATGAGAGGTCCTCATTTAAATCTGGCCTCAGACACTTCCTAGCTTTGTGACCTTGGGCAAGTCACTTAACCCTAATTGCCAAGCCCTTATCACTCTTCTGCCTTGGATCTGACATTTAGTGTTAATTCTAAGATAGAAGGTAAGGTTTATTTTTTGAAAATTCAACAAACTTTTTCTCTATCATCCATTCACCCCAAGACCAAATCCTATGCCTTATTTAACCTTCCTTTTATCTCTCACATAAAGGAAGAAACAGAAGACTTAGTTATATAGTAAATTTATCATCAAGAATTGGTGGGAATGGCATATATACACATACCGATGATACAAAACTGTGACTTGCACATGGTAGACTTTCATTAAATAATTTTGAATGAATGAATGAATGATTCTTGCAGTCTTGAACAAATAATATTAAGAGAACTAAAGCCCAACCAAAAAGAAAAATAAAATTGAATTTTTATAGAAAGTATCAAAGCTCAAAATGAGTTAACATTGACAATGAATGCTGAGCATAACCAAAAAATAATTGTATTTTTTAGCTAGGTTGAGGGCAAGCAGAGGTTCAAAGAAGAGATGATAAATAGAATGATTTTCCCCTCCTTATCTCAAGTAATTGTCTCTCGCACACATTAGATTCCAGGAAAACCAGATAGTTACCTGCTTGTTGATCTCAATATTCCTTCTCCTACCTCTATACACTTGAATAAACAAGCCCCTGTTCCTGATAAAGATGTAAGGAGGGCAAGGTGACCCCTGGGGTGCCAACATTGTGGTAGTCCTCTAGCTTTCTAGCCTCATCCCCCTTGATGTTACTTCTGAGGGTCCTTATCCACTCCTTGGACTTGACTTTGACTTTTCCCACAGCTATTCCTCCCAACTTTCACTTCCTCCACCCTCTCTCTTCCCAATGGTTGGGGGCACAAGAGTAGTGCTATGGGGACTTGAACTGACTCTGGAGTATAGACGACCTCCCTTCAGGAAGCTGTCTCCATATCTGGAGGGAAACAGCTCTGTTGGACAAGTTGAAGGGAAAGGGAAAGTGACATAAAAGAGAATGGGAGGGTAGCAACTTGGATTGGAAAGAATGGCCCAACCTGATGTCAATTTGCAAGAATTCAGAGAAGAAAGTTATTCAGTCTAGGGTTTACTCGGTTTGGAAGTACAGTCTGAACTTCCAAGTGTGAGGGAGGTAAGAGTGACTCTCATTCTTTATGTGGGAAAAATGAAATGCCCAGCCATAGCTGAGGGCCACCAATGAGTTAAGGACCTTGAATTTTATTATTTGTAGTTTTGGCAGTTGATCTTTCTGGAAGAGATGCTCTTCCAGGTCTAGAGGACTGGAGGGATAGGCAAGGGGAGATGTCTTTAAGTAGGACTTTGAATGAAAAGTTCTATGGCTTTTCCTCTCATGAACAAAGCAATTTTTCTGCAATAGCTGAAAAAGCAGGATGGATTGTGAGGGTGGACAACTGGGAGCAGAAGGGGATACGAAGTAAAAGTGAATATTTTGCCTTACAGATCCCAAGGACTAACCTTTACCATCTGGTTTTCTCTTGGGAAGTTTCACAGATAGGAATAAGCAACAATAATAAAGACAATAGCAACTGACATATCCTGCTTTATAATTTGCAAAAATGTCCACCATTATCTTACTTGAGACTCATAATACCTTTGAAAAGCCAGTGTTTACTGGTATGTGGAAGAGAAGAGGACTACAAACTGACCACATTGACTTAGTTCAGATGATGTCATCTTTTGGCTTTACCCTCTAGAATCTTCTTTCTTCTATTCTCTCCCAGGTAAGGTTTATTGTGTCTATTGCTTTTCCTTAGTGCTTGGAATTGGTGCTTGGTTTTGTATAACTTACCTCCATTTTGCCTTAGAACCCAGAAAAATCGGCTACTTACCTGTTTGAAAACTGCCATCTTGGGCCAACCATCCACATGTAGCCTGTCTACAAAGAGAGAAGACACCGGTCATAAGGAGAGCTTAATGATAGTCAATTCAGTCCTCATCCAAAGGTTAAAAAACAAACTGTCTCTAATAAACCTATTCAAGCAAGTATTTATGGAATGCTTATATTATGGGGATATAGAAGAAGTATAAAACCTGCACTTTGGCCTGAAGGAATTTATACTCTGGTTGAAGAAACAACTGCAACAAATATTGAGTAATGAGAGACAAGGTATGATTAAGTGCTGAAGTGCTGAATGGAATAGGACTTCCTGGGCTTTTGATTGGATGCCTACTATTCTTTTGCTGTTATTGATTTTGATTAGGAAGCAAATGAAATTGAATTTTCCCTTCTTTTAAATCTTTGATTTAAAGGTTAACTGGTTGGGTAGGAGAGGAGGAGGAGACATATTAGAAAAGGAATTTAATGAAGCAGCAAAAACCATCAGAGCAAATTTATATATATATATATATATATATATATATATATATATATATATATATATATATATATATATATATATATATATATATATATAGAGAGAGAGAGAGAGAGAGAGAGAGAGAGAGAGAGAGAGAAGAAAGAAAGGGAAGCAAAACTTGGAGCCTTACCAAAACTTCATTTGGATTTATCTGACACAAATAACTATAATACAAAATAATATACTACAAATGCATAAGAGAGGTAGAAACTGCTATGTAAAGTCCAAATAGAAGAAAAATCATGTTAAAATGTTCCATTGTCTTGGAAGGGGATGTTACTTATTTGAAAGTTAACTACAACTTCCTATTTAATAAAAATCACTGAAAAAATGGAATTGATAAAATATAGTTTTAGAACAGTATTCAAACCACATACCACAATGTCTTCCAAATAGATACTTGGCTTACACTTAAAAGATATTCATAAAAAAAATTAAGGGAAATTGGATGGAGGTAGACACAAACAGGACATGACTATACTTCGGGGGAGAATTTTTAATCAAATATGATATAGAGGTGATTACAAAAGATAGAATAAATAATTTTGATTATTATATAATAACAAAACTTTAAAACTTTTTGCATAGACAAAAACAAAGAACCAATGCCACAAGACCAGCTATGATATGATGTGAAAATAACAATTTGGAAAAAGAAAATTGTTGCATGAAATATCTCTGATAAATTTTTAACATCCAAGATATATTTGGAACTAACAAATATGTAATATCATGAGCCACTCCCCAATGCATAAATGGTCAAAGGATTATGAACAAATAATTCTTTTTATCAAAGATATTTTATTTTTCTAATTTCATGTAATAACAACTTTCAACATACGTTTTCTGAAAGTATAAGATCCAAATTGTCTCCCTCCTCCTTTCCCTCCCCTCTCTTGGAGACAGTAAGCAATATTATTTGGGTTAATAATAATAATCATATTTCCATTTTGGTCACTGTTGTAAATGAATACTTATAAAAGGAAAACCCCAAAATCAAAGCGTAAATAAACTAATGTGAAAGGCATTATCTGCATCTGACTCCAATAGTTCTTTCTCTAGAGGTGGATAGCATTCTTTTTCATAAGTCCTTCAGAATTGTCCTAGATCATTGTATTACCAAGAGTAGCTAAGTCTTTCATAGTTGATCATGCAAAACTGCTGTCACTGTGTACAAGTGAACAAACAATTCTTTTAAAAAATTATAAACTAGTAGCAACTATAAGATTGCTCTAGTCAGTAACAATAAGGGAAATGCAAATCAAAATAGCTCTAAGGTTTCACCTCACACGTAATGAATTTGAAAAGATAATAAAACTCAAAACAAAGTAGATGCCTTTCAGACTGATTGTGATATATGAATGAACTGAAATTTCACTGTTCCATGAAAAAAGAATTAAGTATGGAGAATTCAGAGGAACACCAGAAGATATATGAACTTATTCATGAAAAGAAAGTAGATATACACACACATAAATCATCAGACAGTTGATATGTTCATTGGTGCTGCTGGACAAATTTTTTTCCCTTTATTTTTTAATCTTTATAACCAAGAATGGCTAGTTGGGAAAGGAGAAATAGAGAGATACAGTCATACGTGACTGCAGTATAAAAACAAAAGATATTCCATTTTTTAAATGAAGGTAACTAGAGTTGGAATATATAAAACTAGAGACTAGAGTGACTGTCCATATTACTCGGGCTTTCTAGCACTAGTATAGTTCAAGTCTATCTTAGGGCACTAGTGATTCTTGCTGTGACATTCATGCTATCTCTGGACCTTTCTGAGGCACCTGACAGGGTACTGGATTTGGAGTCAGAGGACCTGAGTTCCAGTCTTGCCTCTGTCACTCCATTTGCTATTTTGGGCAAGTAATTTAACCTTTCTGAGCCTCTACCTTCTCATCATTAAGCTGAAAGGTTGGATTGGACAGCCTCTAAGATACCTTCCATCTCTAAATCTATGAGTCTAATATTTGATCAGTCTAGAGCCTTGAAAGCCAAACAATAATGAGACTTGAGTCTCATAATAACTCCGAGAAGCATGTGTTCATTGGTATGTGGGAGAGAAGAGGACTAGGAACTGATTAGTTCAGATGATGCCATCTTTTGGCTTTACCCTCTAGATTCTTCTTTGCTCTATTCTCTCCCAGGTAAGGTTTATTGTGTCTATTGCTTTTCCTTAGTGCTTGGAATAGGTGCTTGGTTTTGTATAACTTACCTCCATTTTGCCCTAGAACCCAGAAAAATCGTCTGCTTACCTGTTTGAAAACTGCCATCTATATAAATGGTTATTACAATAACAGCAACTCTAAGTATCCTATCTGTTCAGAGAATGGGGAAGTCAGTGAGAGCTATGCCCTAAATACCCTCAAATCCCTTGTGAAACTTATGAATGAATGGCTATTTAACTTATTCAGTTCTTTTTTTTAACTCGTTCATCGGGCAATTTCTTGAGGTAATGAGCTCTATGGGGATGCTCCCAGCTGTGTGGCAACTCTTAGGAGAGACCCTTAAAAACTGAGGATTTAGATTGGGAGAATAAGTCTCTGTTCACTCTCTCTTTCCCTTTTGTGGTGAGATAAAAGGATAAAAGTTGAATAGTGCTCTATAGATAACATTTCTTGGCTTTTTCTAGTCCTGAAAAGCCATATTTCACATCCATTTATCATAAGTCCCCATCTAATTCCCTCTACAGAGCCAAAGAGAATATTGAATTTGGTTGTAGATCATCAGTAGAGTATACAATAATTTTGTGAGTCCTCTTTGAGTCTCCCTGAGTCCCTGTACTACCAATCCTATAGAGAGAGTAGAAACAACTTGTGTTATTCATTTTTAAACTAATACAAATTACTCTAGGGAAATCACACATGGAAAGTACGTGCAGTACTTGGGGAAATTTCAAGTCTTAGAGCATTAGATATGAAGTGTAGAACTGCTTTCTATAAGCCTGTTGTGTGACCCTGAGCAGGAAATTTCTATGGACCTCAGTTTCTTCATCTACAGCATGATCCATCATTGACTAATCTCTAAGTTTTCTTAATGCTCTAAAGAAAACAGATATTCCCATAAGTTTTCGTTCTCAAGGCTGCACCAAGAAGGACTGTTTTGAGTGCTCCAGAGAAATAGCATAGCACTATGAATGAAGAAAAGATAGAACTGAGAGCCAGACTATCCACAATTTGCCTTCTCATTCTTGACTTGTTACAGTGGAATTTTAACAGAAGGGGAGGGTAAGCAGAGCTAGAGCTCTACAAAAGATAACATTGACTAGGAGGGACAGACATGCTATCTGTCAATGCCAAAGACCTCAAGCAGACAGATAGTTCCCTTTTTTATAGGGTTTTGGAGAGTATAGAACAAAGCACCATCCCAGATGACATCATGAGATTAAGTACAAAATGATAGGTTACAGAGCTGAGGCACCGGGAACAACATGATTGGTTGGAAATTTGGTAACTGGGACCAGCACTAGTCTCACCCCCTTTTCTCATGAGACTAAGAAGACCCCTATTGTTGGAGTTCAGGTGTGAGGGAGCAGCCCAGACTTTTGGACTGCAAACCAGACATCCCTGAAGGATAGTCTGGTGTCTAAAAATATCAGGTCCACTCCTTTCACACATCCTCCAAGGCCAGCACAATTATGAGCAAGGAGAGCTGGATTTCTAAACTTAATCCATTTCTAAACTTAAATCCAGATCAGTTGAATTCTGAACTAGGTTCAGAAACAAAGTACTGGAACTTGAGTAGTTACAAGGGAAAAGTCAGTACAGGACAAAATCAGTTACTTGTAGATTGGTCTATTTTTATCTTCTCACCCCAAAATAGCCTTCCCTTACATCAATAGGCAGTTTTTAGATGAAGAAATCAAATTATCAATAATCACATGAAAAAGTGTTCTAAATCCCTCCAGATTAGAGAACTGAAAATCAAAACAATGCCGAGGTACCACCTCACACCTAGCAAATTGGTTAATATTACAGTAAAGGAAAATAATAAATGTTGGAGGGGATGTGGCAAAATTGGGATACTAATACACTGCTGATGGAGTTGTGAATTGATCCAACCATTCTGGAGGACAATTTGGAATTACACCCAAAGGGCACTAAAAGACTCCTGCCCTTTGATCCAGCCACACCACTGCTGGGTTTGTACCCCAAAGAGATAATAATAAAAAATGTTTGTACAAAAATATTCATAGCTGCACTCTTTGTGGTGGCCAAAAATTGGAAAATGAGGGGATGCCCTTCAATTGGGGAATGGCTGAGCAAATTGTGGTATATGTTGGTGATGGAATACTATTGTGCTCACAGGAATAATGAACTGAAGAAACTCCAAGTGAACTGGAATGACCTCCAGGAATTGATGCAGAGTGAAAGGAGCAAAACCAAGAGAACATTGTACACAGAAAGTGAAACGCTGTGGAACAATCCAATGTGATGAACTTTGCTACTATAAGACAATCCAAAGGGACTTATGAAAAAGAATGCTACCCACATTGAGAGAAAGAACTGTGGGAGTAGAAACACAGAAGAAAAACAAATGACTTATCATTTGTTTATATGGATACATGATTTGAGGTTTTGGTTTTAAAGGATTGTTTTATTGCAAAAATGAATAATATAGAAATAGGTGTAAGTGATAATACGTGTATAACCCAGTGGACGGGCTTATTGGCAATGGGAATGGGGAGGGAAGAGGGAAGGGAAAGAAAATGAATCATGTAAACATGGAAAAATATTTTTAATCCTTCCCTTTTTCCTTATTCCTGGCATTCCTTTATTTTCTCCAACCCATCCGGTAGCCATCTTACTGCCAGTCTGTTTTCAGTATCTTTCATAAGCTAACAGATGACAGCTCTGCATATTATAAATACATATCCCAAAATGATCTTGAGAATTAGACAAAAGGATAGAACTAGGTGGCTAAGTGGAAAGAGAACCAGTCCTGGGTTCAAATCTGACCTTAGCTACTTCCTAGCTTTACTTTCATAGACTTTGGGCAAGTCACTTAACCCCAACTGCCTACCCCTTATGGCTCTTCTGCCTTGGAACTGAAACTATGGCAAGCACTTGTAATCTCTAAGCCATTCAGAATGAAAGGTTCTCATCCTGTGGAGTTGTAGCAAAAGAAATCAAAACCAGGTAGAAACAGGATGAAGCATTTATCATCTTTGACATCCTGTCTGCTACTGAAGGTAAAGATGCTTACAGTAAACTTCCCAAAGATGAGTTTACAACGCAATACTTTCATTTCATTCAATAACAAAACACAGTCATCTTATCTACCCACACAGTAATTCATAGAAAATTAAATGTAAAGAATAAAAGCAGGAGAACAATGTGTCCCTTTTCTTTCTGAAGTCCAGCAAAGGAAAAATTGAGAAAAAAATAATAATAGGGGAATAACTTCTGATTTTATTTGTGTAGGGGAGGGATTGACCAAATACTGCCTGGTAGCTAGTGATTTAAGAATGATTTTTACAATTTAAAATATGGCTTTGCTGTATTTTAAAATATAAAAAGCATTTTTATCCTGAAGCCAAACAAAAACAGGTGGTGAGAAGGGCTTGAAGAATAGTTTACAGACACTTGTTATAGGGAACTACCAGGTAAAGACATTTCTTCCTCTACAGCAGGTTAGCACATTATTTGCAACATAGAATCTTAGAAAATTGTGTACTGTTTTAGGAAGCTAAATGATTTGTCCTGGTCTACACAGGCAGAATGCATCAAAGGTAAGATTTGAATCCAGGTCTTCTTAGCTCTGAGGCCAGTCTTTAAAAACTATGCTACACTGTCTCTAACATTAATAGCTGATATTTATGTAATACTTTAAGATTTACAAGGCGCTTTCCATACATTATCTCATTTGAACCTCTTGCTTTCTTCTGTGAGAATTTGTGAAGAGGACAAACTAGTGAAAGCCTTAAAGGCAGGGGGAAGGAAAGCCTCTCCAGGTGCCTTAAGCCTCTAACCTGCTGCCATGTTTCCATGATTATTTGTCACCTCAGTTCCTGGTGCATTTCTCCTCTTCTTAATCTAAGGTGCCTAATCTAAGATTCTTTTCTTAATCTTAATCTGATTTTCTGAATTCCAGGATGAAAACACCTATGAGAACAGTGCAAGCAGGAGAGTCATAAATGCCATCAAAGTTCCACCAACAGCCAGTCCCAGAGCCAATGGCCACAATAGCTGTCTGGTGAGAAGATGGCACAGCAACTCTTAGGAGTGGCCAGCTTAACCCAGGCAAGCAAGGTGGTGGCTTGTCTATCAGTTAGGTCGCACCTAGAAGTGAGCTTTCATGAAGGAAGAGCAGAAAGGACTCTGAGGCCTAGGAAATGAGCTGCTGGCCTTCACCTGTGGGGAGGGCGGCGTGTTTTGCAGTAATTGCTTTAAGTTTGAGGCCGCCCTCTGCGGGGTAGGAGCAGTTGGTGGCAAGAAGAGTCCAGCTCATTCAGGAGGATATTGTACTAGAGATTGAGAAGGTGTTCCCAGGAGCCACAAACCCTCAGGGTTACCTCTAGGACCTTACAGGGAGGAGCAGCCAGTCACTCTCTGGAGAGGGAATTAAGAGAATGAGCCTAGAGAAGGGGCCA
Organism: Monodelphis domestica; assembly: GCF_027887165.1. Lineage (NCBI taxonomy): Eukaryota > Metazoa > Chordata > Mammalia > Didelphimorphia > Didelphidae > Monodelphis > Monodelphis domestica. The sequence continues at coordinate 110,800,407 of NC_077230.1, forward strand.
AATGCAGGTGAGGAATTTAAAGTATTTGTCCAACGTCACATAGCAAATAAGTGTCAGCATCAGGGGAGCAACAAGGAGGCAGGAAGGGTGCTGACAAGGCCCGGGTCAGCTGCTGATAGAGGACACCTGGGGAAAACTGCCTTAGAGATCTGCCAGGGGGAGCCCAACCAATTTGGGGAGCTCTTGTATAAGAGCCAAGAAAGTGTTTCGACAAAAGCTCCAATGTAAACAGCCTTGCAAAGGCCCGCGCCTTTTAACTCCAAGCAGCCCCAGTACTTTGAACTCCCCCCGTCTGCTGAGTATAGAACGAAAGGGTAGAGGTTACTCTCCAGGCATGTTCTGGGCATGCACTTGGGAAATGTGTAGACAGGGGGTTTGGCGAAGGCTTCAGTGAATCCTGGTCTCCTTTGGGAGATGGTGAACAAGTGAGGCTCCATCTGCATACTTATCTAGGAAATTCTTTCCTTCTTCAATAAGATGATCAGATAGGACAGTAATAGTGTTGGAGAACTCACTGAGCCCTAGACTGGGCATCAGAGCTGGTCTGGCCTGTTGGAAGAGCATACAGCGTGATCTGAGGAGAAAGGGACGCTTGGGCTGTGCCTCAGTATTGGATGTGTGAGGTAGCTTTGGCTTTAAGACCCCAGATCTCGGTACACAGAATCCCCAGGCGGAAGAGAAGGCTAAGCTGGTATCAGTTAATTTGAATTCCTGACCTCTGAAATCAGCATGCTGATCTTGAAGGGGAAGACATTGTATTAGAAGAGCAGTAGGGCATCCTTGTAAATGTTTCACTGGCGCTTCTAGGGACATAGAACTACCATCAATATCCTTTTGAGTTTGATCCGCATTATTAAACTTTCTCAAGTTTAGACAATCAACAAAACAAAATGGCAAGTCCTGAGCTGGAGCCTACCAGAATTTCAGAGGCACAAGTCTTGATTTGGCCCCAGCATGCTACTCCTCGGGGCACCCCCAAGAAAGAAGCTAAGAGAGGTGCCAGCACCAGCAGCCTGGGAGGCTAAGGTGGTCTGGCCAAAGGTGGAGGGAGGCATAATCCTTGTGACAAAGGAGGCCACAGAAACCCCCACCATAGATAAGATAAGTAAGTTATTTATTATAGAAAATCATACTTAGCACTAAAGCCGACATGTGACTGATAGATCACCACAGCTTAGATCTGCTTTCAGGTCACATTTTCTTAGCCGAGAAGTGATTGAAAACAGAGAGTCAGAAAACTGAGTGGTCCCAGATTTGACATCCCTCAAATAGAACTCAGATCTGGTCCCCTCCAAAAATGTGAAGTATAATGTGAAGAAAGTTGACTAAACTGGGAATCAGGAGATTTCGGTTTTGGTTTTGCCACGAATTAGTCATGTGATTATGAGTAAAATCATTTCTCTTCTCTAGGTTTCAGTTTCTTCATTTGTAAAATTCAGGAACTGATCTCTTCATTCCTTCTTGCTCATTAGTATGATTGTCATTACTGACTCTATAAGCTATCATGAGGATAGTTTGCCCACACAACTTCTCGACAAAGATCTAAATAATGCATGAGACCAAATTCTGCTTGGAAAGGCCAATCAAGTCACAGTGAGTTATTTTTTTCCAGCCCAAGGAGGCTTAGGGAGACAGACACAGAGGTCTGAAGCCCCTGGGGGTAGAGTTTGGCTAGCAGAGTGCATGGCCCAGAGCATTCTAACATCCAGGGACTAAAAGGAATCACCAAGGCAGGATGTACTTGAGGCAGAAAAAAGATCTCAGAGGATCCTTGAACAATCACTGAATGCAGGAATAAGTGCCATCTGGCAGCTCTGCCACCTCCTGCCTGGTTCTAGGTCATGGATCTAGGATGGAGAGGAATCATCATTGGTCCTAGCTATGTGCTAAGTAAAGAACACGTTCCAGAAGCAAATAGTCACTGTATGATTCTGTTTTCAGGATCAGAGAAAGAAAGAAAGAAAGAAAGAAAGAAAGAAAGAAAGAAAGAAAGAAAGAAAGAAAGAAAGAAAGAAAGAAAGAAAGAAAGAAAGAAAGAAAGAAAGAAAGAAAGAAAGAAAGAAAGAAAGAAAGAAAGAAAGAAAGAAAGAAAGAAAGAAAGAAAGGGAGGAAGGGAGGGAGGGAGGGAGGGAGGGAGGAAGGAAGGAAGGAAGGAAGGAAGGAAGGAAGGAAGGAAGGAAGGAAGGAAGGAAGGAAGGAAGGAAGGAAGGAAGGAAGGAAGGAAGGAAGGAAGGAAGGAAGGAAGGAAGGAAGACCAATGTAACTAAAATCAGAAGGGAAGCAACAAATTGGGGAACAATCTTCATAAAAACCTCTGACAAAGGTTTAATTACTCAAATTTACAAAGAGCTAAATCAATTGTACAAAAAAATCAAGCCATTCTCCAATTGATAAATGGGCAAGGGACATGAATAGGCAGTTCTCAGCCAAAGAAATTAAAACTATTAATAAGCACATGAAAAAATGTTCTATATATCTTATAATCAGAGAGATGCAAATCAAAACAACTCTGAGGTATCACCTCACACCTAGCAGATTGGCTAACATGACAGCAAAGGCAAGTAATGAATGCTGGAGGGGATGTGGCAAAGTAGGGACACTAATTCATTGCTGGTGGAGTTGTGAATTGATCCAACCATTCTGGAGGACAATTTGGAACTATGCCCAAAGAGAGATAAAAGAATGTCTCCCCTTTGATCCAGCTATAGCACTGCTGGGTTTGTACCCCAAAGAGACAATAAGTAAAAAGACTTGTACAAGAATATTCATAGCTGCACTCTTTGTGGTGGCCAAAAATTGGAAAATGAGGGGATGCCCTTCAATTGGGGAATGGCTGAACAAATTGTGGTATATGTTGGTGATGGAATACTATTGTGCTAAAAGTAATAATAAAGTGGAGGAATTCCATGCAGACTGGAACAAACTCCAGGAATTGATGCAGAGCGAAAGGAGCAGAACCAGGAAAACATTGTACACAGAGACTGATACACTGTGGTACAATTGAACGTAATGGACTTCTCCATTAGTCTCAATGCAATGTCCCTGAACAATCCGCAGGGATCTAAAAAACACTATCCACAAGCAGAGGATAAATTGTGGGAGTAAAAACACTGATGAAAAGCAACTGCTTGACTGCAGGGGTGGAGGGGTTATGACTGAGGAGAGACTCTAAATGAACACTCTAATGCAGATACCAACAACATGGAAATGGGTTCGAATCAAGAATATATGTGATACCCAGTGAAATCATGCGTCAGCTATGGGAGAGGTGGTGGGAGGGGGTGGGGAGGAAAAGAAAATGATCTTTGTTTCCAATGAATAATGTTTGGAAATGACCAAATAAAATAATGTTAAAAATAAAAATTAAAAAAATAAAAAAACAAAGTAGAGGGAATGGAGTTAACAAAGGCATAAAAATGTGAAAATACAAGGAATATAAAAGTACAAGTAAATAGTCACATATGACTGAAGTGTAAGGTTTATATAGCTGGTTAGTAGGAAAACACTGGATTAAATTGTAAATGGCCTTTATTTTAGGCTAAGTTGCCTGGACTATGTAGAATGCATAAAAAGATCACTGAAAGTTTTTTTTGTTTATTTTACTAAAATCTTCATATGTTCCAAACACCATTTAAGGAAGTTCAATATTTGAAGGATGTACAAGATTGATTAGATTATAACAGTCTGGAAAAAGGATACTTGTTAATAAGCTGCTAAATTTTTTCTGGATGTAGAATAGCATGGTGGTCACGGGGATAGGTATTGCAGAAAGATGCCAAAAACCTACACTTCATCAAGAAGATCAAGAATGAACTTTGGATGTGATTGATTGGACTGAACTTTTGATTGAACATTTATTGTAACTGTACACATTTATGCCAAAAGGGACTGTCCCTAATTTGGCTTTCTGTCAATGTGCCTAGCAAACATTGGTTTTGCTTTCTTTTCTTTTCTATTTCCTCTCTCACTATTCTAATTTCTCTTAGAAAATTGAATATTGTGTATATCTTTAGTTAGAAGTGAATTTAGAACTACAAAATGATTATGTTAAATGATCAATGGGGAGACTAGTCTCCCAATGATCATCAGGGGGGATTGTAAACCTCAAAATTTCTTAGACTTATAAATGTTGGAAATTTCACCATTGGGAAATTTCATACTTGAAAAATTTCCTATTGATAGTGGGTCTTGACTATTGGAATGTGAACCCCATTGGCATGGGAGGTTCCTTCTCCTTCCCTTCTTAAGATTACTTTAGGACAGAAACCCTTTGCTGAACAATGGAAAGGACTTTGACCTATGCTTAAGCATAGAACAGGAATTTCTTTGAGTCATGATTGATTTTAGAATTGATACAATGGAGATACTTGGAATCAATCTCCACCCTACTCAGTCCTAACAGGATTGAGTAAGGGCTGCAGCCTAGATCAAAATTTAATTATTCCAATCTCTACCCTACTCAGGTTAACAGGATTTAGAAAGGGCTGTAGCAAAGGATCAAAGATTTAATTATTTGAAAATATGACCTGCAACAGACATGTGCAAAGCCAGAAGACCTCTGGGCAGTCCTGGGTTAAGCTAGAGCCTCCATTGGCACAGGGAAATTGATGGACAGGTGATTGGTAGATGTGAGGACTGAGGGGAGGGAACTTGGATGGTTTCCTTAAGGATAGGGGGGTCTGGAGATGGGAGGGGGTTGAGGAGTTTGTCGGAGTGGTTGCGGTGTGCTCTGAGAAGCTTGCGCTGAAGGAAGCTGAAGGTGGGGGCCCCCTAGACTGTTTCTCCATTTTTGGTCAGGTGAGTAATAGGGACTGATCTCCTTTCATTGCCCCAGCTATCTAAGGGCTTGGGCCTTTTGGCCCAGCCTAAACAGAAGGGGTATTTAAGCCCTATTCCCTTCTCTCCCTTTTCTCTCTCTCTATCTCTAATTCCTTTCTTCCTCCTATTGTAATTAAACTCCATAAAAGATTGACTGCTGACTTGAGTTTTCATTTAGGAATTACATAGCTGAATTCCTTGGTGACCTTAAATTAATATATATCAGTCTTTTAAAGTGATTCCCTTGTAACATAGGAGATAGCTAGGTAGCACAGGGGATAGAGTTCCAGCCTGAAGTCAGGAAGAATTGTTCTTCCTAAGATGAAATCTGGCTTCAAATACTTATTAGTTGTGTGATCTTTGGGAAGTTGTTTACCTCGGCTTCCTCACTTGTAAAATGAGCTGAAGAATAAAATAGAGACAACTCCAATATCTTTTCCAAGAAAACCCCACATGGGGTCATGCATAATTGGACACAACTGAAAATGACTAAACAACAGCATGTGGATAGAGATAAATGCATTGACTAAAGAAATGTTTTAAAACAATTAAGAATACTTCATGAATGACTGTATATGGGGAGGAAGGGAATGAAGAGTCAAAAGTAACTAAGCTTTGGAGCCTGCATGACTAAGAAAATAAAATACATAAGGAAATTGGGTTCAGAAGAATCTTTCAGAAATGGAACTTAATTAGTTTAGTTTTAGACAGACTGACTTCTGAGATGACAATGGAACACATAATTGGAGATGCCCTATAGGCAATTTAAGAATCAGGACTGGAATACAGGTGGGAGTTTGGAGTTGGAGATATAGATTTGAAAGTCATTAGCACAAAAGTGATAGTTGAAACCATTGGATTAATGAAATTTCATAATTGCTGAATTTTTATGGTGATCTTAAAAAAATTCTGGAAAATACAACAAACTTTAAGATGAGTAAAAATTTCCTTTAAATAAAGTAAGAAGAAATATTCTTTAAAAAAGAAAGAAAGAAAGAAAGAAAGAAAGAAAGAAAGAAAGAAAGAAAGAAAGAAAGAGCCAGCAGTTCAATTGTTATGAATCTGTAGAACCTCCCAGGCATCCGATAGTGGTAGAATCAAATAGGAGTCAACTGAAACACCAAACCAAAATTAAGCCAATAGACCCAAAGCTGGATTAGGAACTTGAAGAACTCAGTCCAGGAGGGTAGTGAAGAAGTCTCACCCCAGATTATACCACTTCTAAAGCAACAACCTGAGCTGTGAAAGCAGCAGAAGAACATAAGGAGACAAAATTATTCTCCCCAACTACCCCTAGCCAGCCAGAAGTGACCACAGTTAGCATTAGCATTAAATCCAAAGTCAAGAAGTAGACTGTAAGAATGAGCAAGCAAACAAACAAAAAAAGAATCTGGTCCTAAAGGACTATTATGATGACATAGAAGCTCATGACACAAACTTAGAAGAAAAGACTTGAAAAAACCTACAGGAAAAACCTCAAATAAAAATGCAGCTTTGACATAAGTCCAACAAGAATTCCTAAAAGAGTTAAAGCAAGAATTAAAAAAAAAAAAGAACTAAAAAAATGACTTTAAAATCAAATGAGAGCAGTAGGAAAAAAGGGAAATAGAAGCAAGAACTAGAGAAGGAAGATATGAAAAGAGAATTGTCACTTGGAGAAAAGAGATATAAAAAGGGTACATATTGAAGAAAATAATTCCTTGGAGGTTAGAATTAGCCAAATGGGAGATAATGATTCTATGAGACATCAAGATAATAGAACAAAGTTAAATAACTAAAAAACTGTGAAGCAACTCATAGAAAAAACAACTGACTTGAAAAACAGTTTGAGGAGAGATAATTTAATTGAACTACCTGAAATCTATGAACAATAACAAAAAAAGAGTCTACATATCTTATTTCAAGAACCATGAAAGAAAATTGTCCAGATTCCCTTGAATCAGAAGGTAAAATAGAAATTGAAAGAATCCCTTGCTAGCCACTATCCCAATTTCTTCCTCTCTGATTCTTCACTTGAAGCTCCTGCTAAAACCTTTCACCTGAGGAAACTAATAGACATGTTTTATAGGATTGTAGGTGTTTGGTTTGTAGAACTCAGGCCCATGTGATAGCAAGAGAAGGTAAGAAAATAAAACTGCTAAAAAATGTGAAATTCTGATGGATTTCTCAACACATTCTAGGAAACTTAAAACACTGAGTTGTGTTTGCCTATAGAGCTTCCAGTTCTAATGCCCTATAAAGCTTTGATTCCCCAAAGTCACAGTCAATTTTTGTGGATTCATGACTGTTTAGTTATGAATTTCTAAAGCAACGGTATGCTTTGGAAAGATAGGAAAGGCGAGAAACTAACTTTAGCATAGCACGAGATGAGCGGCACAAGGAGCATCTCACCTGAATAAACCCTAATGATGATTTTAGAATGTGGTACCAGGAACAAGCCAGTAATTGGTCATGGCACCAACAATACTCCATACACTTCTGAATAATTTATTGAGCAGTATAGCTCTTCAGCAATAGGACATAGTGGAAAGAATGCAAGACTGACAGTAAATTTGACATCTTTGCTACATTTATCCTATTGACCACCCTTTCCTCATGGCTCCTCTCTTCTTTCTGAATTTTCAAGACATCTCATGTTTTGGCTCTCTTCTTACCTGTCTAATTGTTCATTTGTCTCCTTTCCTGACTCATCATCTATATCACAATCCCAAACTCTTGGTTATTCCCAAGGCACTGCTCTGGGTCCTCTTCTCTTCTCTCTCTCCTTTTTCTCTCTCTGCTCTTTCTTGGTGACTTTATCAGCTCTCTGTGAATTAATTTAGAGTAGAGTGATGATAAATTTTAACAGCCAGCTTTTTCCCAATAAAAATGGGCGCACATCACACTTTTAAGTTTAATATGCATGAATATGCATTTAGTAGTTTGGCATCATTTTCTTAAGACTGAACCATCAACAAAACAGTAAATCAAGCCCTGATTTGTAGTATTTGCTGATTTCCAAGGTGTGAATAAATACTCACACTGAAAATTTAATGGTTCTTTTGAGTTTGTTTGAGCTAGCTCTGGCACACTACTACCAACTTCACTCCCCTCCACCCTCTCTGCCTTTCCCCTAAATTACCTTGTACTTTTTTTTTTAACCCTTACCTTCCGTCTTGGAATCAATACTGTGTATTGGTTCCAAGACAGAAGAGCAGTAAGGGCTAGGTAATGGGGGCGGGGATAAGTGACTTACCCAGAGTCACACAGCTGGGAAGAGTCTGAGGCCAGATTTGAACCTAGGACTTCCCGTTGCTAGGCCTGGCTCTCAATCCCCTGAGCTACTGTGACAAGGAAATCACTTTTAAAAGACTGATATATATTAATTTAAGGTCACCAAGGAATTCAGCTATGTAATTCCTTAATGAAAACTCAAGTCAGCCGTCAACCTTTTATGGAGTTTTAATTACAAACGGGAGGAAGAAAGGAATTAGAGATAGAGAGATAGAGGGAGAGAGAAAGGGGAGAGAAGGGAATAGGGCTTAAATACCCCTTCTGTTTAGGCTGGGCCAAAAGGCCCAAGCCCTTAGATAGCTGGGGCAATGAAAGGAGATCAGTCCCTATTACTCACCTGACCAAAAATGGAGAAACAGTCTAGGGGGCCCCCACCTTCAGCTTCCTTCAGCGCAAGCTTCTCAGAGCACACCGCAACCACTCCGACAAACTCCTCAACCCCCTCCCATCTCCAGACCCCCCTATCCTTAAGGAAACCATCCAAGTTCCCTCCCCTCAGTCCTCACATCTACCAATCACCTGTCCATCAATTTCCCTGTGCCAGTGGAGGCTCTAGCTTAACCCAGGACTGCCCAGAGGTCTCTGGCTTTGCACATGTCTGTTGCAGGTCATATTTTCAAATAATTAAATCTTTGATCCTTTGCTACAGCCCTTTCTAAATCCTGTTAACCTGAGTAGGGTAGAGATTGGAATAATTAAATTTTGATCTAGGCTGCAGCCCTTACTCAATCCTGTTAGGACTGAGTAGGGTGGAGATTGATTCCAAGGTTCTCCATTGTATCAATTCTAAAATCAATCATGACTCAAAGAAATTCCTGTTCTATGCTTAAGCATAGGTCAAAGTCCTTTCCATTGTTCAGCAAAAGGTTTCTGTCCTAAAGTAATCTTAAGAAGGGAAGAGAAGGAACCTCCCATGCCAATGGGGTTCACATTCCAATAGTCAAGACCCACTATCAATAGGAAATTTTTCAAGTATGAAATTTCCCAATGGTGAAATTTCCAACATTTATAAGTCTAAGAAATTTTGAGGTTTACACTACCCAGCTGCCCCCTACCTTGTACTTTTAATATTTATTAGAATGTTTGCTGGATTAAGCCCGATTCTCACATTATTAGAAACTTGTGCTGATGAGTTTTATAAAATCTTAACCCTTCAAATGAGTTAGAATGATAATACTATTATTCACATATTATATAACATATCTGAAAACATTAAATTTAATAGATTTTTAAGTCATTTCTAAGACACAACTCAGTTAGATGGCACCGTAGATATAATGCTAGATCTAAGTCAGGCAAAACTGAATTCAGTTCCAGCCTCTAACATTTACTAGCTGTGTGACTCTGAATAAATCATTTTACAGATGAAGTATTTGAAATTCCACACATTTTATTGTCATTGCAAATGCTATTTTATTGAACAATTCTCGTTCAATAAAAAAGTCAAACTACTTGTCCAAGGTCCCTCTTTCATTATACCAGGGCGCTTTAGCAATACATAACAGGACCAGGGTCAACCACTTAATCTTGTTTGCCTAACCCTCGCCCTTCTGTCTTAGAGTTGTTATTAAGTAAGGGTTTAAATATACATATATATATGCATAGATATGTACACATACATACAATTTTATGATTGCAGTTAGAGGACAGGTTCTGTCCCTTATTACCTATATGGCCTTGGGTAAACCACTGGACTAGATAAACTCTAAGCTCCTTTCCATATCCCCATTTGAATATCAATGCCTTGGTGACTTGTATTAATGTCACCGCCTTTGAGACACAGTAAATACTTAATAAATACTTTGTCTAACTATCTAGTTATATGAGCCTTTGTAAGCAGCCACCTATATGATAGAAGCACAGACGTGTAGAAATAGAAGAGCCTTAGAAGTCATCTTTAAATTCTTTCATCTTATAGCTGGCAAAATTGAGGCTTAAAAAAGTTTTATTACTCTAAGCCCACCTCTGTCACAGATTAGATTAGAACTCGTCTCTTGATTTCCAGTCCCTTTTCTACACCAAGCTTCAAGTGTCCTGGGAAGACTCTGTTCCTCAATAGTATACATCAAAATGTCTGGAATGCCTTAAATTAATACTTTGAGTTTTTAGCATGACCCCCACCAGTCTCCTCTTTCAGAATACAAATATTTCAGACCTTGTGACTTCATTATATTGTAAAATTCTAGAAGGCAGAGTCTATTTTATTTCTCTTTTCCAAAATCTAATTGTTGTTCAGTTGTTCTTCAGTTGTGTCTGACTCTTTGTGACCCCATTAGCAGTTTTCTTGGCAAAGATACCAGAGCTCTGCTATTTCTGTTTCCAGCTCATTTTACAAATGAGAAATTGAGGCAAACAGGATTAAATTTCTTGCGTGGGGCGCCCAGCTAGTAAGTGGCTGAGGCAGGATTTGTACTCAGTGGTTTTCCTGACTCTGTGCCCTGTGCTTTATCCACTGCACTTGCCCTTAATAGCTGAACCTAATAGCAATGCCAAATAAATGTTTGTTGAATGAATTTAATTAAGACAAAGGAAACCTAAAAGGGCAAATGATGAGTTTATATGGGAGGGAAGGATTCCACGACAGACACAGTTTGGCAGTAGGCCATCCCTGGGTACATACAAAGGCTTATTTCATAAAATATGAAAAAACAATGTCCCCAAATGAGGAAAAGGGAATAAAAGACATTGGCCAAATCCAGTGTTACATTAGGATGGAAAAAGTATTGGATCTGCAGTAGGGGGGTGAATGTGAGTCCTGGCTCTGCTACCTACTTCTAGGTAACCCCTCAATTTCCTCACCTGTAAAATAAGGTTAGACCGGATTGACCTTAAAGGCCATTTTCACCTTTAAAATCCATGGTGATATATATGGCCTTGGAGCTAAAGGAAAATGGGGATATCCGAAGAAGGCAGATGGTTATAAGGGGTGATATAAGAAGTCCAAAAGTCCTTCCTGTTCCTAAAATATCTCTTCTACCAACAACACATGTCCCATCAACCTTTTCAACCAATTTGGGAAAATCCCTTCTTGGAGTGATCTAAGAGTCAGATAACATCAGTGACTGGGAATTTTCTACTAAATTCTTTAATAAACCTTAAACTTCACATGATGATAGAATTTGAGAACTGCCAGAAACCTCATCAGCCATCTAGTCCAATCAATGTGTGAGAGGAATCTTTATTCTAATATACCCGACAGTCATCAAGCCTTTTCTTGAAGATGCCCAAGGAGAAGGCAATCCCTCTGTGGCAGCCTATTCCATTTTTAGACAGCTCTCAGTGATAGGAAGAAGTTTTTGCTGATATTAAGCCTAACTTTTCCTCTTTGTAATTTCTATCATTGTTCCTCATTTTGTTCTCTGGGAACAAATAGAACAAATCAACTCCCTTTGCCACATGACAGTCCTTCAAATGCTTGATTGAAATCAGTTCTCATGTCTCTTTTTTAAGTCTAAACCTGCCTAGTTCCCTCCACTGATTCTAGGACATAGATTCAAGGTCCTTCATCTTGGTTGCCCTCCTCTTTGCACTTTCTAGCTGATCAATGACCCTCTTATACCATGGACCCCCTAAAAAAAGAGAATAACAATACTCCAGATGAGGTCTGACAAGGGCAGTGGAAAGTGTGACTGTCTATTCCTGGAAACTATGCCTCTCTTTATGCAGTCTGAGCTCAAATTCATTTTTTGGCTGTTATATCATCCACTAATTTATATTGAGCTTGCAGTCTGCTCAAACCCCTGTAAAAAATAGTTTTCAGAACAATTTCTGCCTAACCTATAACTCTCTTAAACACGTAAAGTTGATTTTTTTGTACCCAAGAGCAAGACTTTGTTATTTATCTCTATTGAATATAATCTTATTAGGTTCCATCCAGGGTTGAGTCTATCAAAATTCTTTTTTTTGAACCCTGACTCTGTCATTTGATAGGCTAGTTATCCCTACTAGCTTTGTGTGGCCTATAAATTTGATAAGGCTATCATCTATCCCTTTATCCAATTCATGGATAAAAATACTAAACAACACAGGGCCAACCAAACACAGGTGGGGGGGGGTACTTCACTGGAGACCTCCAGTCACACTGACATTGAACTATTTAGCAACAATTACTCTTTGAGTCTAGCTAAGCAACCAATTCTAAATCCATCAACTGCATTATCATTTAAGCCATATGCTCCTTTTAGGATAGTATAGATACGTTATCAAAACTCTGCTAAAATGTAAGTAAACCACAGAGAAAGCATTCTTCTCATCTACTCTTAAGTCATAAAAGAAAATTCAGATAATTTTTCATGATTTTTTTTCAGAAAGCCTTGTTTTGAAATTTCTGCTTTCTCTTTTAGGATCATTGCTAAATCAATTGTCTTTTTAACGATCCATTTTAGAGTCTTCCCATGAATCAAAGTCTGAATTAATTAATTAAGGTCTGTAATTTGTAGATGTTATTCTGCAGCTGACTGGTATAATGGAGAGAGATCAGGGCCTGGAGTCAGGAAGGCCTGAGCTGAAAGCCTTACCAGCTCTGTGACCTTACACAATGTCTCTTAGGCTCTGCAAGCCTCAGTTTCCTCATTCGTTAAATTGGGATAATAAAAGCCTCTACCTCCCAGGATTGTTGAGAGGACAAAATGAGATAATGTTTGTAAAGCACTTTGCAATTTTAATGTTGTGTAAGTGTTTGCTATAATTATTTTCTTTTCTGAAAATGAACACTTGGTGTTCTCCAGTTTTATGGCACCAGTCTAATTTTCCATGACCTTTCAATTATCATTGATAGTGATTCAGCACTCCTTCTGCCCATTCTTTTAGTACTCAAGGATGTAGTTCCTCTGTGCCAGGTGACTTGAATTCATCAAGGACAGTCAGGCACTCTTTTTATCTTTCCATTTATCTTGAGTAGCAATTCCCTGTTAGTTATTTTTGTTCAGTCATTTCTAGTGCAAAGCTTATTGCCTTTGCACAAAAAAAAGAAAAACTAAATTAGAATTGGGCTTTTCTAGGAATTGGTGCAGATCCTACACTATGAAGCAGACATAATTTTGTCTGTCATTTGAAGAGAGGAACACGAGTAGGGTTGATCCTACATTTTACCCCTCTCCAGTTTGACTGTTATACATGGAGGATCTCAATCCTCAATTTCAAGCTGGAAGAAACCTCAGAGATCATTTCATCTAATACCTTCATTTTACAGATGAGGAAACTGAGGTTTAGAAAAACGAGATGATTTGTCTAAAATCACAAGGTGGTCAATAGAAGAACTGAGATCCATTTGGAGTCAAATAGCAACTTGGGCTTAAAACCTCAACCATCTTTTACTCATCTATTCCTAGTTAATCACCAAGCTTTGTTCATGTTTTCATCAGGATAACTCTCACATCCATCCCCAAAGTACAAATCTAGAGATTATTAGTCCAACATCCTCGCTTTACAGAAGATAAAACTAAGGCCCAGAAAGGTTGAGCAAATCAAATGGCCAGCAAAGTCTCAGAGCTGTGGCAGTAACCCATTTTCTCTGGTCCCCGACCAGCATCCCTCCTCTTCTATTCCACTGCTCTCCTTCCTCCCCATCCTCCTTTCTATCATGGCAGTCCCCACCCCTATGGAGACCATTATCAGTTCATACTTGGCATGGACAATGACCTCCTCACTGGTCTCCTGACCTTTAGTCGAGGCTACTCATCTCCCTAGAACTGCCTCTACCCTGCCATACCTTCTCCTGACTCTGGAAGCTCACTCCACCCCTGAACTATGTCTCACCTTTTCCTCACATAATATTACTCTCCTGCCCATCAACTTTCAATCGTTTCTTATTGCTCATGAGGCAGTTTAAACTCCACAGTTTGCCATTTGTGATCCTTCTTCACAGATGGGCCCCCAATCTTTCCAAACTTTCATCTTCGACTTGTCTGTTTTGTGTGTTGTTCAGTCGTGTCTGACTAGCAGTTTTCTTAGCAAAGGTCCTGGAAGAGTTCACCATTTCCTTCTCCAGCTCATTTGACAGATGAGAAAAGTGAAGCAAACGGGGCTAAGTGACTTGCCCAGGGTCACACAACTAGTAAATATCCAAGGCTGAAATTGAACGTGTGAAGCTGAGTCTTCCTGATTCCAAGTCCAGGGTTCTATTCACTGTGCCACCCAGCTGCCTCCTGCTTGTTCCTACAAACCTCATCCTCCCAGGCAGGCTGTTTTCCTCCCCATGCCCCTCCCCATCTCCTTGGTTTTGTCTGCTCCTGTGTCTTAACTCATCACATTTTCCATGTGGAATATTTTCTCCTCTACTCTACCTGGACTTACTCTTTGGACCCCTCATCAGGCATTTAGCATCTTATTTTTTCAGTTCACTTTTCATTTTGGCACTATATATTGTAAAATTGTCATTATTAGATTAGTAATTAGATTGTAAGATTTTTAAGCACTAAGTAACTCACCACAGAGGTGTTAGGATCCCATGAACTAATAGCATAATCCAAGCTTTTCCTCTATGTAAATAAATATTAATTAGTAGGCTGATGGTAGAAGAAGAGAACAAATATTTAAGTGCCCACTATGTTCAAAATGCTTTGATAAACACTTTACAAATATCTCATTTGAATCTCACAATGCTCTGGGAAGAAGGACCTATTATCTTCATTTTACAGGTGAGGAAACTGAGGCAGACAGGGTTTAAGTGACTTGCCCAGGGTCACATAGCTATTAAGAGTCAGATTTGAACATGGATCTGCTTGACTTCAAACCCAGCATTCTATTCATTATGCTACCTGCCTGCCTCAAATAGAATCCTCTGTTGGGGAGGCAGTGTAATCTAAAAATACAGCTCAGGACCAGAAACCTGAATAGCTAACTTGGTTCTCTCATATTACAGTTGTGTCACCTTCAGAAAATCTCTTTTCCTCGGGGTTCAGTTTCCATCTGTAAAAATAGGAGTCTTATAACCAGAATATGGAAGTTCTTAGTAAATGACTGAAAGTACTGATTGGGTCACAGATCACACAAACAAAGGGGAGTAATAAATGGCATATTCATGACAGCTGGCCGGGTATCCCTCCTGGCACCTCATGGTACTCAGCCCTTAACTAATGATCAGGCTCTTGCTAAAAGTCCTAGACCACACCCTGTAACTAAGCCTCTCTAAGAATATAAGGCAATGAAATACACTTTTAAGGGCCTTTCATTTCTGATTTGATTTTTTAGTTCCTGCTGGGAATCTTGGTTTCATTCAGTTTGGTCTCTTGGCACTATCTAGTTTTCCTTTAAAGGAACCTTTCCTAGTTTTTCTTTTAAATTTTTAGTTGTGTTTATGTGAACCTCAGAGTTTGAAGTCTGATCACTCAGACAAATCAACATGTGTTGAAAAACTATGTTTTTTGAAATTGCATCCCAGAAATATTACATGTAGTATTATGAACAAAATATAGGATCATAGTATTACAGCTAGAAGGGACATTAAAGATGATCTAGTCAACTCCTTCATTTTATAAATGAGGAAACTGAACTCCAGAGAGATTTTTATTTCCTAAAAGTTTGTAGGTAGTGAATAGATTATCCAGAATTTGAACCCTCTGACCCCAAATCCAGTGTTACTTCCCCTTCAGATGTTTTCTTTTTAAAAAATATTTTTTATTTGGAATCTGTTTCCAACTATTCCCCATAAAAAGAAAAAAGCAAAGAAATAAATGAGAAGGAAGGAAGGAAGGAAGGAAGGAAGGAAGGAAGGAAGGAAGGAAGGAAGGAAGGAAGGAAGGAAGGAAGGAAGGAAGGAAGGAAGGAAGGAAGGAAGGAAGGAAGGAAGGAAGGAAGGAAGGAAGAAGAGAGGAGAGGAGAGAAGAGGAGAGAGGAAGGAAGAAGAGAGGAGAGGAGAGGAGAGAGGAAGGAAGAAAACAAGAAACTAAAAAATAAAGCCCACATAAACATTCACAGCCCAAGCAAAAATTGCCACACTAGTCATTCTTGAAACAATATGTCTCCAGTAACAGCAATACTGTAAGATGATTAACTGTGAAAGACTGAACTGTTCTCAGCAATATACTGATCTAGGACAATTCTGAAGGACTTATTACTGAGAATGCTATCAACCTCCAGAGAAAGAACTGCTGGAGTCAGATGCAGATCAAAGCATGCCATCTTTCACATTTGTTTCTTTCTGCTTTTATTTGAGGGTTTTGGCTTTACAGGAGTATTCTCTTACAATGACCAACAGAGACGTGGGGTTTGCATGATAATTCACGTATAACCCAGATCAGAGTGCTTCCTGTCTCTGAGAGGAGTGAAGTGAGTAAGGAAAGGAGGGAGGCAAATTCGAAGCTTATAATTTCAGAAAATATATGTTGAAAATTGTTATTGCATATAATTGGGAAAGTAAAAAATCTTTGGAAAAAAGAAAAGACGTGTCTCTGTGTAATTTGTTTTCATCCACCTGGCAGTGAGTGAGTGGTATACTCATCCCAAGACCTCTGCTCTCAACCTGGCAGCTTTTCCCACAGTTCTGTTACCTCCTGGCCCATGGATCTGATTCTGATGCCCAGTAATGGTCTTCCACTCTGGGACTCCCTTCTCTCTCCCTCCCTCCAGTTTGTCCTTCTAAGCGGAATGGCAGGGGAAAGCCCAGCGAACAAGTCGTCTCTTACCTGTCAGAAAGGCAGACCTTGATTTCTACCTGACATCAGGGGTCTCTCTCCTTCTTCACCTCCACAGCCCTGAGAGAACAGAAGAGGAAATCTAGGGTGGTGGAGATTTGATGCTAAAGGATTTCTCTTGTCAGTGTGTGCTGGTGGAGAAGGAAGAAAAGAAAGAGAGGAAGGAGGAAGTGGCTGAAGTCCTCTCTGCCAGGGAAATTTATTATAGGACTTTGTTCCCTGGTCTCCAGCAGGTATCCACTCCTATGCATGGTGTACAGGGGAGCCACTGCTCGGGCTGATTGGCCACTGCACCAGGCCTGACTGATTCCTGCTCTTTAACCCTAGCTCCACATAGCTTCTTCCAGACTTCTTTAGCAAGGACGAAGTTTCTCTGCCCTCCTTGGGTGGCATGCACTCTTCTCTTCTCCACTGTATTTCAACTCTCCCTGTGGTAATCAATCAATAACCACTGAAGTTTGGGGCATTCAGTATCTGGAAAGAGTAAATAGACAAGATCAGCTGGTTAGAACACTGCTAGGCCTCTACATAAAAGAGATCAGAGAAAGGGAAAGACCCTCTATGTATAAAAATATTTATAGCAGCTCTTTTTGTGGTGGCAAAAGAATGGAAAACAGGGTATGCCCTTCAACTGGAAAATGGCTAGATACATTGTGGTATAAGATTAGGATGGAATGCTGTAAGAAATGAGGAAATAAATCATTTCAAAAAGAAATGGAAAGGCTTACATGGCCTGACCCAAAGTGAAATAAGCAGGAGTAAAATAATTTCTACTATAACATCAATATGATAAAAAAGAAAAATTTTGAGAACTTTCATAAACTAAAAAAAGATTAAATTAGCAGAACCAAGAGAACTATTTATACAACAAAAAAACAAAACAGTAAAAACAAACAACCTTGAAAGTACAATCAATATAATTGTATTCATGATTCTAAGATGGGAAATGCCATCCACAACAGAGAGGTGATAGATTTCAGGTACAGGAGACATATAGACATATGTAGATAGAGATATGTATCTATTTAGGTAAACACACACATATAATTTCAATAGAGTCCATTGAAGGAATTTTCTTTGCTTGACTATATACATTTGTTATAATAAGATTAGCTGAAACTTGAAGGAAGTCAGGGAAACCAGAAAGAGAGATGTAGACCGAGAGTTAGTTCCAAGCACTGTGGACAGTCAGTGAAAATGCATTATAGGGGCAGTCAGACCTGAAGATGAGAAGACCTGGGTTCAAATTTGGCCTCAGACACTTCCTAGCTGTGTGACCCTGGGCAAATTTAACCCCAGTTGTCTCACTCTAACAGCTCTTCTACTTTAGAACTGAGGCTTACTATTGATTCTAAGACAGAAGGTAAAGGAGAAAGAAAGAAAGAAAGAAAGAAAGAAAGAAAGAAAGAAAGAAAGAAAGAAAGAAAGAAAGAAAGAAAGAAAGAAAGAAAGAAAGAAAGAAAGAAAGAAAGAAAGAAAGAAAGAAAGAAAGAAAGAAAGAAAGAAAGAAAGAAAGAAAGAAAGAAAGAAAGAAAGAAAGAAAGGAAGGAAGGAAGGAAGGAAGGAAGGAAGGAAGGAAGGAAGGAAGGAAGGAAGGAAGGAAGGAAGGAAGGAAGGAAGGAAGGAAGGAAGGAAGGAAGGAAGGAAGGAAGGAAGGAAGGAAGGAAGAAAGAAAGAAAGGAAGAAAGAAAGGAAGGAAGGAAGGAAGAAAAGAAGGAAGGAAGGAAGGAAGGAAGGAAGGAAGGAAGGAAGGAAGGAAGGAAGGAAGGAAGGAAGGAAGGAAGGAAGGAAGGAAGGAAGGAAGGAAGGAAGAAAGGAAGGAAGGAAGGAAGAAAGGAAGGAAGGAAGGAAGGAAGGAAGGAAGGAAGGAAGGAAGGAAGGAAGGAAGGAAGGAAGGAAGGAAGGAAGGAAGGAAGGAAGGAAGGAAGGAAGGAAGGAAGGAAGAGAAAAAGACTTTGGTGTCTAAGTAGGATACCCCTTCCTGCTTCCTATAGTCAGAAAATCACTGGCTGTTTTATTTCCACTGTCTGTAAATCAGTTCCTTCCCTTCACTGACTGTCCTATTTGCTCCTTCCTTTCTGTTCTGATTTCTCCTTCCTGATATATAAATCTAATTTCATACTATCTTTGCATGTGTAGTTTATAGAGCTGCCTACAACCATTTTTTAAACCAATGCAAAGCTAAAAATTGTGGTAATAAAAGCCAGAATAGGTGATATTTCATACGAACCTGAATTTTCCCTTTGACCTATTATTTCTTTGCAAGTCCAATGGGCAAGGGCAGGCAAAGCATAGAACAGAGGGGTTGCAGGCATGGATTTTTCTGGGTTCCTCTCCTTCCTGGCACTTAGCCCTGGGCCATGCACCAAGACTTCACCTACCCTGGTGTTTGTATGTAAATCTCCCTACATACAGAATATATAAGTTAGGACTCTACTCATGGCTAGGGGGTCAAAGAAATCACCTGGGTATATATTTTACCAATGTTTGTTCTGTATATTTTCATATCCAAGGAGAGCATTGAAATGTAAATTGAGGCTTTTTGTTGTCTGCCCTTTATAGCACCCAAACCCATCTTTCATTTATGTTGGGTAAAGAACTTGGGAGGTCTTGAAGTTAAACATTTCCCCTCCCCCTAATCTTCAGAGAGAAGGGGAAGAGGGAGAGAGAGTGCTAGTATTAGGGGAGAGAAGGCCCCATTATAAGTTTTTGTTGCTGTATTAATATAGGAAAAGTTATTCATTTGAACTTGAAGCACCTGGTTTCAACATCCAGCCCTGCTATTTACTACTTGTTAGACCTTGGATAAGTCACCTAATTACCTAATTAATCTGGGCATCATTTCCTTTTCCATAAGATAAAGCAATTGGCCTACATACCTTTCAAGGTAACTACATTTCCAATTTTATGAATGAAATCTTGAAAGCAGAAGGGTAGAGGGCATTTCAGACCCTAAATCAATAGTACTTTATGAAGAATTAAAGGAATAAATTACTGTACATGTCAATTACTGTACATTAACCTCTAGTCCTACTTAAACCCCCACACACACACCCATGTAGATTCATTGCTGTGAAATGTGCATATTTCAACAGGAAGGAACCTGTCCTAAGGATCCAAAGTTCCCTTGAGACAAAGGAGGCATTGAGATCATCACTAGTCAGGTGGCAGAGGCAAGGTGTTTACTTACCCATCATAGTCTATCATAAAGCTATCAGATCCTTGGAGGACTGCATGCTCAGCTCTGCCCTCAGAGCCACGGGGCTTGGTGGAGCCGAGAAGCACTAAAGGCTAAAACACTTCTTTTCCCCACAGGGCTATTTTACAAAGAACAAAGATTTTTCTAAAACTTTAATCTGGAAACTGAGAGTTTAAAATTTGCCACTTACTGTAGGATTTTCTGAACCCAGAATGGGATACTTTGCCTTCCTTGCCATCCAGGCCCTGAGGCTAATCAAAGAGCCCCTTCATAGTGAGGGAAAGGGAGGAAGGGAAGGGAGACAAAGGCCTGATGGATTCCTCATCCTTATAGCCAATAATCTATATGTGAAGTTTGCCGCTGGACAGGTTTTCATGTCAATTTTGTTGTGGTGGTTCAATTGTATCTGACCCTTTGTGACCCCATGGACATGTGACCACAGGAGTTTCTTGGCAAAGATACTAGAGTGGCTTGCCATTTTCTCTTCTACTATGTGCCCATTTTATAGATGAAGAATTGAAGCAAATAGGGTTTAAGTGACTTGCTCAGAGTCACACATTTTGTAAGAGTCTGAGGCTGTCTTGAAGTCAGGTCTTCCTGACCCCAGGCCCAGGATGCTATCCACTAGTTGTCCTTTCCTATGAAGAGCAGGGATTTATAATAAAGGATGAGTCAGAGTGTAAAACCTTCCCCTCCTTACTTAGCCTTTTTTCTCCCTCCCCAACCCATTCATTTGTATGACAAGGATCTTGGGAACTGGGGAAGGAGACTGAATGATTCTTCAGATACACAAAGTCCTTTATGCTGTATGGGAATGGGGTCCTTAAATTTGTTTCAAGAGAAGCAGGTGGCCAATCAAAAACTGCTGGGAGCTAAAGGAGACTTTCTAATCCTAAATCAGATAGAAGCTTGGGGCAAGGATAGAGACATAGAAAGAAGTAGTTCTAAAGTCTTTAGGCATGAAGTGTGGCTTTTGTTTAGCTGGGTTTGATGCCTCATAATCATGGACTAAACGAGCAGTCAACTTGCCTTTATTAGGAAGATGCTTTCTAGTTACCAGACCCTAGTAAATGCAAACCAGAACAGTTAGCAGGTACCCAGAAGCTGATAATGGACAAAAGCTTGGCAAGTGCAAGTCTAGCAAAGATGGCAGGCTCCGCTCTGCTCCTGACTGTAAGGATAATTTTAGGGTTGTGACCTAAACTAAATTAATCTTGGTTGCCAGGGGATATCCCAAATAAAATACCCAAGTCACCGGGAAATTTATGGTGATTTTAATTAATATAGAGGAAAGAAATTAAGGAGAAGGGAGAGGGAAAAGGTATAGGATTTTTCCCACCTGGCCTGTGCCAGGGGGAGTTCAAATTAGTGGCTTTTAAGAGGATAGTGTTGGAAGGTAGAGGAGAAAGGAATCAGCCTAAACTCCAAGAGGATTCAGCTAAGATGCCTGAACCTAAACTAGCTACTCAGCTTCTCCCAGTATCGTATCAAGGGAAAACTCACCGCCAAACCAGACAATAGCTGCCACCACGCCAAGATGTCGGAATGCTTAGCATGCTGCCAGCCAGAGCCACCCCTCCGGGGAAAGAGCGCTGAAGAGAGGAAGTAACATGAAATATATAGATGGTTTTACATCACTTTCCTGCATCTCCTCTGTACCAATGGTGGCTTAAGCTTGACTTAGGACAGCCCAGAGGTCTGTCAGCTGTTTCTGATTTGTCATTTGCTATCAAAGGCCATCCTCTTAAATACTTAATACTTAAGTATGGGTGTAGACATTCCTGATTGTGTTAGACTAAGTAGGGTGGAGTAATCTAAAGTTCATAAGACATTCCTGATTTTGTTAGACTAAGTATCTTCATTGTTACAATCAGGAGATAGCTAAATCCAATCTTCACACTAGGAAGCCCAAGGAGAGCAACGTGATATCACCAATAAACAGATACAGTTCTGCCACATCGAAAATATGAGTTGCCCATCCAAATATGTGCTCTTTTCACACATGTTCCTTGTGACAGGTTCCCTCAAGCATGATCATTCCATTAATGCTACTACCACTGCTTTATGTATATTTCTATGAGAGTAAAGCCTGTCTTGATAAGCAATATGATATCAATTATACATGTGAAATCATGCAAAACATTTCTACATTAGCCATATTTTTAAAAGCAATAAAATGAGATTATACCTCAATTTGCACCCAGAATTCATCAGTTATCTCTCTGAGGTAGATGGCCTTTTTTCATAAAGAGTCCTTTGAAATAACCTTGGATCATCATTGTATTTATCAGAATAGCCAAGTCTTTCACAATTGATCATCATTACAACATTGCTGTTTTTGTGTACAATGATCTTCTGTTTCTTCTCACTTTGCATCAATTTATATAGAACTTGTCATATTTTTTCTGAAACCATCTCTGTCAGTATTTTTACATAGCACAAAATTACAAAATCACAATCATATGCTATCATTTGTTTATTAATTCTTCAAATGATGTGTATCCCTTCAATTTCTAATTATTTACCACCACAAAAAGAGGTGTTACAAATATTTTATTATACAGGTCATTTCTTTTTTCTTTGCTCTCTTTGGAGTACAGAAGAAGTAGTGGTATTGCCAAGTCAAAGGATATTGTGAATTTTAATCATCACAATATACACAGTTTCATAACCATTTGGGCATAACTCCAAATTGTTGTTACAAGGGTTTAACCAGTTCACAATTCCACCACCAGTTTATTAGTGTACCTATTTTTCCCTCATCCCCTCCTGCATTTATTATTTCTGATTGGTGTGAGTTGTTTTAATTTCATTTCTCTAAATAAAAATTGTTTGGAGCATTTTTTCAAATGACTATAGATAGCTTTTATTTCTTCTTTTGAAAATTGTCCGTTCATATTCTTTGACCATTTATTAGTTGAAGAATGGCTCTTATTTTTATAAATTTGACTCAGTTCTATGCTCAGTATATACTTGAAAAATGAGGTCTTCATCAGAGAAGCTTGCTATAAAATTTTTTGATATTATTTCATTGTATCTGGTACCTTTTAGCAAAATATAGTTTCTCTGATTCTCTTTTACCTATGTCTATATTTTCTTTTTTGTCTGAGAACTGGAATGCTACCTTTGTCTTTTTTTACTTTAGCTGAATCGTATTAGATTCTGCTCCAAACCTTTATTTTGACTATCTTTTTGTGTCGATTGTGTCTCTTATAAGCAACATTGTTGTATTCTGATTTGTAATGCATTCTGATGTGCTTCCATTTTATCAGAGTTCATCCCATTTACATTCACAATTATGATTCGTGTATTTTCCTCCATCCTATTATTTTGTTTCTGTTTCTCCCCCTGCCTTATCCTGTCCTCCTCAAAAATGTTTTGCTTCTGACCATTGTTTCCATTAATCCTCCCTTTCCTTTATCATCTCACTCCTTTCTCTTAATGTCCTTCCCTTCCTATTTCCTTATTGAGTAATTACATCTCTATACACAACTGGGTATATTGCTTGATAATTTCTGTTGTCTACACTCATTTTTTTATCATAACTTTTGAGTTATGATATTGTCTCTTATATTGTCTCTCCTCAATATATTTTCCAGGGCATTTTCATATTTCACATTTTCTTCTATTTTTTAAAAATTATTTTGCTTTTTATTGTTTTTTGATGTTTCATGGAATCATTAGCTTCCACTTACCCAATTGTAATTTTTAAGGAATTATTTTCTTCAGTGGGATTTTCATTTTCCATTTGACCTTTATGTCTTTTTTTGTTTTTTTATTTTTAAAGGTATTTTATTTTCCCAATTATGTATAACAATTTTCAACATGTTTTCTGAAATTACAAGATCCAAATTATCTCCTTCCCTCCTCCCTCTCAGAGATGGTAAGCAATTTGTTCTGGGTCATACATGTATTATCATGCAAAACATATTTCCATATTGGCTAATGGTGTAAGAGAATACTCATATAAATCCAAAATCCCCAAATAAAAACATACATAAACTAATGTAAAAAATAGTATGCTTTATTGTGTATTCCAACTCCAACTATTCTTTCTCTGGAAAAGGAAAGCATTCTTTGTCATTTCAGAATTATTGTAAATCATTGTATTTCTGAAAACAGCTTTTACAGTTAATCATTGTACAATATAACTATTTGGGTATAATGTTCTCCTTGTTCTGCTTATTTCACTATGCATCGGTTCATGTAAATCTTTCCAGCTTTTTCTGAAATCATCCTGCTCATCATTTCCTATAGCACAAGAATGATTACCAATACGCACAACATTTTGTTCAGTCATTCCCTAGCTGATAGATATCTCCTCAATTTCTAATTCTTTATCACCACAAAAAAAAAGCTGCTATCAACATTTTTTGCGAAAGTAGGTTCTTTCCCCTTTTTTATGATCTCTTTGGGATATAGACCTGGTAGTGTATTACAGGATCAAAGGGTATGCACAATTTTATAGCCCTTTGGACATTGTCCTCCAGAATGACTGAATTATTTCACAACTCCACCAACAAGGCATTAGTGTCCCAATTTTACCATATCCCCTCCAACATTTATCACATTTATTTACTGTCCTGTTGGACAATTAGATAGGTATGAGATGATACCTCAGAGTTGTTTTAATCTGCATTTCTCTAATTATTATTTAGAATATTTTTTTCATATGATTATTGATAGCTTTGATTTCATCTGCAAATTGCTTATTCAAATCCTTCGACCATTTGTCAATTGGGGAATGACTTGTATTCTTATAAATTTAACTTAGTTCTCTACAAATTTGAGAAATTAGATCTTTATCAGAGAAATTTGATATAATTTTTTTTCCTCTAGTTTGTTGTTTCTCTTCTAATTTTGGTTATATCAGTTTTGTTTTTTTACAAAACCTTAATTTAAAGTCTTAAAAAATAATTCTTTTATATATTGTAATGCTCTCGTTTGGACATAAATTCTTCCCTTCTCTATATTTTTGCCAGGTGAAATACAGTATATTTTCCTAATTTACTTATGGTATCACCCTTTATATCTAACTCATATACCATTTTGACCATATCTTTGTAAAATATTGGTCTATACATAATTTCTGCCATACTGTTTCCCAGTTTTCCCAGCAGTTTTTGTCAAATGATGAATTCTTCTCTCAAGAGCTGGGATCTTTAGGTTTATCAAACACTAGGTTGCTAAAGCCATTTACCTCTGTATATGGTGTATCTATCCCATTGATCCACCATTCTATTTCTTAGGCAGTACCAGACTGTTTTGATGATTACTACTTTAAAGTATAGTTTGAGTTCTGGCACTGCTAGATCACCTTCCTTCACTTTTTTTTTCATTAATTCCCTTTATATTCTTGACCTTTTGTTCTTCTAAATGGATTTTATTTTTTCTAGTTCTAGAAAATAATGGGTAGTTTGATTGGTATGATATTGAATAAGTAAATTAACTTAGGTAGATTTATAATTTTTATTATTTTAGCTCAGGCTATGATGAACAACTAATATTTTTTCATTGTTTAGATATGACTTTATGTGAAAAGTGCTTTGTAATTGTGTTCATATAATTCCTATGTTTGTCTTGGCAAGTGTATTCCAAGGTATTTGATATTGCCTAGAGTTACTTCAAATGGAATTTATCTTTTTCTGCTGGATTTTGTTAGTAATATCCTTTTCTGCTTTTTAAAGAGTTCTTTCTTTCAGTGAATTTTTGTGCCTCTTTAACCATTATGTCAATTGTTTTTTAAAATGATATTTTCTCCAGTATTTTTGTGCCCCTTTTACCAAATTATTCATTCTCTTTCCATAATTTTTTAAAATCACTCCCATTTCTCTTCCTCAATTTTTCCTCAACCAATCTTGTTGCTTTCTTTAACTCTATGAATTTTTGTTGGTCTTGGGTCCAATGAACATTTTTCTTTGAAGGCTCATTTACAACTATTTTGAAATTTTTGTCTTCTGAGTTTATGTTTTGGTTTTCCCTGCCATTGTAGTGTCTTTCTATGGTCAACTTTTTTTTGTTTGTTTGCTCATTTCCCCAGACTATTTCTTGACTTTGAATTATGCTCATGTTAGGTTACGCTCAGTTGGGGGTAAAGAAGCACTGTTCCAAGTTTCAGATTTTTTTCATGCAGCTGTTCTGAGTTCTGGGCATCTTCAAATTTTTTGTTCTTCCAAGGTGGTGTGATCCTGGGAGACGTACAGTCACTGCTTTTCTTGTCTTTACCAAGGTGGGAGGGAAACTCTTTCTTAGATCTTTTTTTTTTACTTTTCCTCCTTTGATGATTTCATTT
The DNA here is from genome assembly GCF_027887165.1 of Monodelphis domestica. Taxonomy (NCBI): domain Eukaryota; kingdom Metazoa; phylum Chordata; class Mammalia; order Didelphimorphia; family Didelphidae; genus Monodelphis; species Monodelphis domestica. Next base: position 110,826,622 of record NC_077230.1, read on the forward strand.
TCTCCCCATTTCTTCAAGTATCTTCTCTATGCAAATGACTTCCAGGTCTCTCTATTTTGAGATAGAGTATCTATCCATCTTTGAATTATTGTCTACTGCCTAGATCCCTTTATTTAAATATACTATAAACATCTCAGATTCAACATGTGCAAAACAGAAGCCATCATCTTCACTCCTTAGCTCATCCTGTCCTCCAAAACTTCTTCTACGTGCTAAAGGTACCACCAGTCTCCCAGTCACTCTCTTTTATAAGTCATCCTCTCTTTTGCCTCTATATCCAACAGGATTTCACGTAATCCTATGTAGTCTACCACTACAAAATCTCTCTTATAACTTCCCTCTTACTTCCCCCTCTTCTGTATCTTCCTTGATTTTTTTTCTTGGAAGATCATTGTATAAACCTTGCTCCAATCTTTTCCCTTCTCTAATGCAACAATAGTCTCTAACATGAAATAGCAATTCTTCAATCTGGTATTCAACCTTCTACAATCTGGCCCCAACTAACTTTTCCTGTCTTATTTTACACTATTTTCCTTTACATATTTTGTATCTCAGCCAAATCAACCTATTAGATGCAACCTAAACTCTATATCCCATCTCTTTTCCAGTGAATATTTTTACCATTCATCGCCCAAGCTAGCATGCCCTTCTTTTTTTTAAATAATATTTTATTTGATCATTTCCAAGCATTATTCATTAAAGACAAAGATCAACACTGCCTCTCAAACATCTTCTCTTCCTTCAAAGTTCAGTTCAGGTACAACCTCCTTCTTGAAGCCTTTTCTGATTTTCCCTGTCATTAGTGAGTGTTCTTTCTTCATATTATCTACATTTTATTTTCTTATCTGGAAGCTAGATAGCATGATGGATAGTGCCAGGCCTGGATATATAGATAGAGGCTGTTTTATTTTTGTCTTTGTATTTTCAACACTTAGCAAAATGATTTATACGTAGCAGATGCTTAATATTATTTGAGTTCTATGTAGATAACTGGTGCTTAATAAACATTTGATCAATTTTTAATCAGATGATCCTTGATCAGTAGAATCCCCCTTCCAAATAACCTAATGAAGTTATAGGATATAAACAGTGATGTATTGGAGTCCAGACTTAAAAGAACCAGTTGTTAAATTTTTTATGTGAGCACTTATGCCTCAAAAATCAACAAATGATATGAATCTTGAAAAGGCTTCCTGTAGAAGAGGGGATTTTTGTTGGGACTTGAAGGAAGGCAGGGAAGATAACAGCTGGAGAAGAGGAGGGAGAGCATTCCAGGCATCAAAAGTAGACAGAGAAAATGGCTGGAGTTGAGAAATGGGAAGTCTTGTTTGTGGAACAGTCTGGAAGCCAGTGTCACTAGATCAAAGACTACTCGGCAGGGAATAAGGTATAAGACTGGATATGCAGGAAGAGAGGAGATTATGAAGTCCAAACAGAGAGTTTTGAATTTGGTCCCGAAGGCAATAGGAAGTCCTTGACCCTGTGACTCTCTTACTCTGGTCTACAACAACTTGTTTACAAAGCCACACAATTGACTCATTTTGAGATAGACAGGCAAGAACAAGACATAAGAATACAAGCACCTAGACCAGAGAATGAGAAGAGAAAGGATGAGGGTACTGGAGCTGAGACCAAGCTAAGGTGGCAATTGTGACCGTTATGGCAGTTGGTAAGATTGGGATCCAATCACCCTCTTTAATTCCTCCACCTTTTCCCAGAACATGGTGCTGGGAATATTTCCACAGAATTCAAATGCCAATTTCTTTCTTCATTAGTTCCATCTCAGACTGGTTGGAAGGATCTTAGAGGAAAGAAGAAGGGGATTCTAGCTAAAAGCCCTATTTCTGCTTTTAATACCAAATTTGTTTACCTGAATTTCCATTTTACAATATGCTAATGAATTACAAAGAGAGGAAATCCATGGAATAGAATTCTCTGGTTTTACTCTAAGTTTATCAAGCTGCAATTTTAATAATTTACTAAGAATATTTCTTAGCATAAATCTGAACACGAGAGAAAAAAATCAATAAGGCAAGATGCAAAGATCAGTATGGTTGCTCCTGAAGAGGCATACTACTCACATTAAGATTACAATAACTGGCAGTGTTTAGTTTAAAGACTTGGAGTTGAATATTACAGATACATCCAAACACAGAAGCCTGTGTTCCTGCTTGTCCGACTTATCTTCTTGAATTGTTTTCCCCCAATTCCACAAAGATGATCCACTGAGAGAAAAAAACCGGAGGAGCAATTTCAGATGACTTCCCCTTCATTTCCATCTAGGACTCATTTGCAATAGGACAAAAGACACAAGACAAGATAAAAGGATGCTATCTGAATGTTGCAATATTCTTTTTTTCATTTCCTATCTTCCATCCTCTGACCTTGTCATTTGTACTTCTGAGGTTCAAAGTGACCAAGAACTACACGGCCAGTTCTATCAAGATACCCTAAAGAGAGTTTCCAAGGCTGGAACCAATGAAAATCCGGTATATTAGTGAGGAGAATGGACCAAAAATGACTGATAATCATCTATCGTGAAAGCTATTGGGCTGGCGAACTGAGAAGCAGATATCAGTTTTAGTATGTGAATCTGAGATGGAGGATGACTATCCCCCTATAGGTTTCTTTCTGTTTCGGATACATACAATTGGGATTCTGCCCTGTTGAACCTCTACTATTCTGGGCAACTCTCTAAGACTTTTGAGTTGTTCTTCCATAGTAGTTCCTCACCCGAAGGTTTGCTACATCACCGAAATCACAGCTCCAATCCCTATCCTTATTCCCCTCACCAACAGGAGGGTTCTTGAAGTCAGGGGTTATAGAGCTTTATTTATACTGTTATATCCCCAGGGCTTATCACAGCTTGCCCAGATGGCTCATAAATGTTCATTGTTAATAAGTGTTTGCTAATAAATGTTTGTTGAATTGATAGTATAAGGCTTAAATTTAGGTTTTTACTAAATATGAGTTATAAAATAATATTGTGGTAGCTGATTTTAAAATATTATAGTTTAAGTCAAAATGACTGTGGGCAGCTTTTATTTACAAAGAGGTGGAAAGAGTGAAAGTGTAAAATATAGTTAAGGAGACAGATTCCCAACAAACCTACCAGCCCTTCCCTGGGGAAGTCCAGCTCAGCACAAGCAGGGGCTTCCCCAAGTCCATCTCCATGTGGATTTTCCAGTAATCTTCAGCCAGAGTTCCACCCAGCAAGGTGAGGCAGGACCCAGGGAAAAAGGTCTCCTCCAAAGTCAAGGCAGGAATCTCATTCAAACACCAGGAAAGGAATGGTACCTGGACCATGCTGGTCTCTTCTTTGATGCTCCTTTCCCCACATCACTTACTTTCTCACAGAAACCAATTGCAGTCTTTCAATTTACCTAGCACTTTGGGGCAGGGGTGGGGGTGGGTGCAGTGGCCTTTGGAGGTGTGAGCTTACTCTAGTAAGTGACTTGTGACCTCTCACACTTAATGGTAATTAGGGGGGTTTTAAGTTCTTGATTTGATTAGCTAAAAATAGACAAGGGGAGAATTAATCCTATCTTCACAATAGGTTGGAACCAGATTTTAGAGGCCTTGAATGACAGGATCAGCAGTTTTCTGAGGAACTTCTTGACTTATCGCAACAAATAAGTGTACTACCATTACTCCAAAACTGAAAAGTCATGACAGTGAACATTATTTTTAAAAATCATTTTTGTGTTTCACGTCTGACAGACCTAAAATGTTAGAACTGAACACAATGGCAGCAGGAGGCTCCATCAATCAATTTGATGTACTTGGAGCAAGCAGGCACTCTGTATGCAAATTTATGTAAAACTGAATGTAAATTTAAATTGTCATCCTATGCTTTATTTTAATTGAACTATGTTACTGAGCCAATAACCCTATTATAGCAACAGACTAGTCATGACATGAAAGATGACCAGAAAACAAATCACTTAGCTTCATGAAGTGACCTATGCAGCAAATGACAAAAACCTTAAAAAAACCAAAAACACCTGCTCTGAAGTATTCAGATATTTCATATTTGGGAGATTTTTGCTTTCTACTTATCATTAGACACCAAAATCTCTCTACTTAGTCCTTATTTTTAAAATTACAGATTAAGAAACAAGGACTAGCATGGAAGAGTGTGGGGTTTTCCTTAATGGACTTCCCTGACCAGCAGGGTCCCACAAGGGAAGGGGCTCACCTTTGTGATGGGACTCGAGGAGAGGTAGGAACCGAGAACCAGGGTGGAAATGAAAGACACGGACAAGTCAGTGGTTGGACAGGGCAGGCAATCCCTATGATACTCCCTTTGGTAGGAAAGTATGAGTACAAAGGAACACGAGGTGGAGGAGAAGATTAAGATAGGAAATGCGGGCCGAGATGGTTACAGCCTCGGGGAAGGAGAAGGTCAAGAGGAGAGAGAGACAGTCATTGAGGAGCCCAGTGGAGCTCCATGAAAGGGAAAGGCCAAGAGGAAGTTCATGGGATTGCCTCTGAATTTATTCTTGTCCTGCTTGGGCGGTACTCCCAAGGACGTAGTACCCACATCACAAAGTATAGACAATCAAGATTGGGTGGCAAGGTAGAGGGAACGCCTTTGGGCGTGTAGATTGCAAACCACGCTTTCCCGGGGAATTGAGTCCGAGCATGTTAATGAGTTTGTCTTAGCCAAGGGCCGCATGGCCTGTTCAAGGTTACATTCACAAACCTCATTGGTATAACCTTATGCTTGGAGACACAGTCGCCATACAGTCATTTATATTTCATAGATGTGAATATGCTTGGGATGCTACAAAGAGTGGATAGAGTATACTTGTTATGTGACTAAGAATAAGTCACTTCATTCCTCTGAGACAACTCTAAGAATTAATCTACTCCATTCTAGATGGATTGAAATATATATTGATGATGGTGGAAAGGATCCTTGAGAACAACTCATTTGTTCTTCTCCGGGGATTGCAGATTTCTAAGTGGAATGAACTTTAGTGATCTTGTCCAACCCTACTGTTTCCAAAATGTAGAAAACGAGACCATGGAAATTTAAATATCTTGCCCAAAGTTAAATGATAAGTTATCAAATCCATGCATCAATGTGCTGTGTCCAAGGTACCTGCTACATTAATGATGGAAAGTTAACTTGGGTAAGGGCAGAACAGTGTGACTCGAACCATAATACCCTGTTAGTCCAGGTTCAATGTTGGGATGAAATGAGGTATTTCACTAGTCATTCAAGAAATAACAAAATGTTAACAGCCATTGCATAGAAAGGATGAACAACAAAAGGACTCCAATATTTAGTTTAGGGAAAGCTGGACATCTTTCTTCCCATCCTTCACCTGTCTCCATATGGAAACAAGTCTGGTTAGCAGGGCAGGGAATAGTGACTCAAAAGTCTCAGAACAACCACCAAGTCTGAAGTCATGACTTTACAGAGTGGACATTTTTTGCCTCTAGGTGATCAATAAGCCAACGAGAGGAAACACAGCTTGAACTCTGACTTCCTGGGCCAATCAAGTTCCATTGACAACTTTTTTGTCTTTTAGAGGAAAAGTAACCTAATCCATGTTGCAGAGGGCAAGATTATAAGAGGCAGCTCTAACACCAGCATAATAAAGCTCTTATAAGTCATTGAACAGTTACCAAAAAGATGATCTTTACTCAAAAGCATCAAGGATATACAAGATTAATAGAGCACTTATTTTCAACTTTGGCAGATATAGGCTCCTCACAGAAACTTATCTCAACATCAAGTCAGAAGGGTGAAAAGACCTAGATTCCAGATGGCTGGGACTTTTTATGCCCTTAGGTAACCAGGAAGCTGCATCAAAGAATCTGGACTCAATCATATCCCAAGGATAATGAATCTCTTTTTGGGAAAAGCTGATGGAGGAGGGAAAGAGGAGAGGCCTGGGTCTACCCAGGTAGAATAGGGAATGATGGGTAATGAAGAAAGCTACATGAGCTGGTAAATAGTAGTTTTATCCCTGCAGGAATCTAGGTAGCTATTGATCCTTTCATAGGGAGTCTACAAGTTCCTCATGACAGAATAGTCCCTTATTTATAGATGAGGAAATTGAGGTCCAGTTAAAATGTGACTTGCCCAAAGTCATACAGCTAGCAAATGAGAATCTGGATTCAAACCTCATCCTGACTCCAAATCAGGCACACCTTTCATTGATTTCATGATGGTTTCAATTAAATGTTTCATCAAAATGGCCAGTTTTCTTTCTAAAATATTACAAGATTTGTGCTGCATAAGACCAAACTCAATTTAAATTTTATACAATTGATTTAGCTCCTTATCAGTTTGAGTAATTAGACCTTTGTCAGAGGTTTTGTTATATTTTTTTCCCAATTTGTTGCTTCCCTGTTAATTTTGGTTACATTGGTTTAATTTGTACAAAACCTTTTTAATTTAATATAATCAAAATTATTTATTTTGAATTTTGTAATTTTTTTCTAACTCTTGCTTGGTCTTAAAATCTTTCCTTTCCCAAAGATCTGACAAGTATATTATTCTGTGTTTACCTAATTTATAGTTTCCTTCTTTATATTCAAGTCATTCACTCATTCTGAGTTTATCTTGGTGTAGGGTGTGAGATGTTGATCTAAACCTAATCTCTCCCATACTGTTTTCCAGTTTTCCCAGCAGTTTTTGTCAAATAGTGGATTTTTGTCTCAAAAGCTGGGATCTTTGGGCTTATCATAGACTGTCTTGCTGAGGTCATTTACCCCAAGTCTATTCCACTGATCCTCCCTTCTGTCTTTTAGCCAGTACCATATTGTTTTGATGATCACTGCTTTATAGTATAGTTTGAGATCTGTCCATTTAAATTTTAAAAAATTGGTGGTCAGCATGAAAGGAAAGGAATTTTTCCATCCATATTAGCCCTGAGGATAAGAAGATGGGAAGGTTGAGTTGTTACTCTCTAGAAGCTAAGTGGGTCTCCCAGATAAACAAGTCTGACTTTGCAACATACCATTTGTATAACCTGGGGCAAATCACCTTTGGCTTTAGTTTCCTCATCTTTTATACAAAAGGCTTGGATTACAAGAACTTTAAGGTCCCTTTAATTCTGAATCTATGATTTCATGGTCCCCAACCACATCAGTACCTCAACAGTAATCTCTAATAGTTGTTTAGAGAACTAAATGACACAGTGGATAAGGTGTTGGGCCTGGATTCAGAAGGAATTGAGTTAAAATCCACCTTCAGATATTAGCAGTGTGCCCCTAGCCAAGCCACTTAACATCTGTAGGCCTCAGTTTCCTTTTCTATAAAACAGGGATTATAATATCACCTACCTTCCAAAATGGCTGTGACAATCAAATGAGATATTTGTAAAGCAAATTAGCATGGTGCTTGACACATAATAGGCACTTAATAAATGCTTACTTCCATCCCTAATGAGAAATATAAATCTATAAGGACTTGGGGGGAAAAGCAAGCTTCCAGATGGGTTCTGGTATCTCCAAATGAAGACTACTGTAATTATAATCTTCGTCAAGGACATAATTTCTAGACTCAGCTAATTTTAAGGCATATTTTTCCAAACAGGATATCAATCAATTATACTTAAGCTATTTGTTAAATTTTTTTTAAATGCTTGCCTAAAATTCCTGCGTAAATTTAATTCATAACTGGGACCGAAGAGGGATAAATTCTTACTTTGAGAATAGTTTTGGGGAAACTTAGTCAAAGTCACTGAAAATGTAACTTTTTCGGTCAATGAAAACCTTTTCTTAGTAAAAAAAAACAAAACAAATATATTGTGGGGCATTAAAAACTAAACACTATCCAGAGACAGATTTCAGGTCAGTATGAGGAAGACCTGTTGAACTACTAGATTTGATCAATATTTATTGGACTGTTCCCTGAATTAGTAAGTTTTCAAATAGGGGTTGATTACCTATATATAAACTTGTAGAGGAGATAGCTCTATTAAAAAGGAAACAGGACCAAATGACTTCCCAGGGCCTTTACAATTCTAATATTCTGGGATCCTAAGTAATTTTGTAGTAATTATGAAATGTTAGTTTTATAACTATAACCCAAGCTTCAAACTCTATTTTTAAGGGACTCTTCTTATAGGCTGGGACTGATTATTCAACATTCTAAGCTTGTGTAAGGGATGTAATTGGTGAGAGCTTGGGGAAAGAGAACCTCAGACTTCTGACTTCTAATTTTGAGAGAGAAAACAGGCAGTTTTATGCTTTCTTAGAACCCTGAAAGACTGAGACTGAGTCAAAAATAGAAAGGAGCTAACAAACTCATTAATGTCTTTATCCCCAATTTACTAGAGATTTCAGAGATGACATCTGAGACTCTTGATTTTGCTTAACTCACACCCAATTTGTTCGCTGTTTTTTTTTTTTTGCTGACATATATTTTCCTATGTATACATTTCTGATTTCATGCTTGCTATTAGTTTTGGATACATGGATTTATTTTATGTTTGCTATATGCATTGTGTCACAGGTATCTGGTAGAGAGTCACGTCTTGGAAATATATATGTATGTATACATGTGTGCATACATATGTCTATGTAAATATAAATACACATGCACCCCTTGGGATCTTCCTCCCTTATTAAGGGATAGCAATCAGGAGTGCAGCTTGAACATAAAATTTGTTTGCCTTAGGCTAACCATATTTATTTGTAAACCCTTACCTTCTATCCTAGAATCAATACTGTGTCTTGGTTCTAAGACAGAAACGACAGAAGAGCTAGGCAATGGGGATTAAGTAAATTGCCCAGAGTCACAGAGCTAGGCAATGTTCTGAGGCCAAATTCAAACACAGGACCTCCTACATCTGGGAATGGCTCTCAATCCACTGAGCCACTTAGCTGCTCCTGACTAACAATATTTAAAGGAGCATACATAGATAGCTATCATTCTAGTCTAGTACCTCTTCTTTCTGAAGAGAACAGAATGCATTATTTCTGACCTCAACATTCTGGCTGGAGTGAGTCTCTTTTGGAGGAAGGGTGGGAGTAAGGAGGAGACCCTAGAGACATCTTTCCTCAGCATCTGGGCAGTGCCTTACCCATATTAGTAACTTAATAAATTCATGTTAATGACTTATCAAACTCTCTATTTTTCTCCGGTATCTTATGCCTTTTGTATTCTTCCTCTCAGGGAAAAGCAGGCCTTTGGGGGACCCAAATATTTAGCTGGCAGCTTCCTTTTTTACTTTACAGAGTGAATTCTAATAGGTCGTTCTTCTTTTTTGATCCCAACTAGGAGATTTTCTTTTGGATTCCACCGGGCCAACATGGCAAAGCAAGCAAACAAGAGTAATCATTCTGAGACAGAGCACATAAATCCCAGTGCACATGCACCTTTGCACACAACCTTCCTATTATTCTTTCTTTATACCTCTTTTTCTCCAACCCAGCTTTTGTGGATACACATCAGGGTAGATAGGTAAATTCTGTCTATATAAATCTATGTGGGGAAATATTTGAGAAATGGAAGCATTCCACATTTCTTCAGAAGTAGGGACATCTAGTGTTTTAGGCACTAAATGGAAACTGGAGCTAGAGAACTGTTATATTATTAGGGATAGAGACTGAACCTGTGATTTCACTAGAATTGGGAATTCTCAGAGAACTCCTTTTATCAGTACAGATAGCCTATTCACAAAAGGGTGCAAAGAGCACCGAAATGTTAACAGTTTGCCCAGTCACAGAGAAAAGTCAGAGGCAAGACATTTTTTTCCTGGCTCCAAGGCCTTCACCCTATACACCAGGCTATGCTGCCTCTCTTTATCATCATTATAATATCATGGTGCTTAGCAATCATCTAGAGTGCAATCATTCTTAAAAGGAAGAGATAAGCCCAAAGGAATTGAATTACTTCCCTTAGGTTACATAGCAAGCTGGAGGCAGTTCAGGCTAGACCACAAGTCTCCTAATATTTAGGTCGAAATGTTTTTTCATTATAGGCCAACAACAGCTTATCTTACATTGACTTTTGGCTCATTATAAAGATGAACAATGCCTCAGTGTCCTAATTTTTTTCCTGAATAAATGTAAAATTTGCATGAAAAAATATATATAAAATTAGGGGGCAGGTAGGTAGCTCAGTGGATAGAGAGCCAAGCCGAGAGACAGGGAGGAGGTCCCAGGTTCAAATGTGACCTCATACTCTTCCTAGCTAGCTGTGTGACCTGGGCAAGTCACTTGACCCCCATTGCCTAGCCCTTATTGCTCTTCTGCCTTAGAAACAATATACAATACTTATTCTACAAGATACAATACTGATTCTAAGACAGAAGTTAAGGGATTTTTTTTTTAAAACTCAATAAGGGAACTTTTAGGCCAAAAGTTGAGGGGAGTCATAGAATATGTGTTCCTTTCCTGTCTGCTACTCCCAAACCAGTTCTATTCATACCTTTCAGAGTTTAGTGCATGATGAGACTGAAAAGCCAAGACACTAGAAAGAGGTTAGTGGTTTGCCTTAGAAGGCTCACCAAAGTCCTTGGCAAAACCAAAAACCAAGATCTCCTGACCCTATGTACTTTCCACTGTCTACTTCTCCTTCTCCCTATCTTCCTACTGGCTTCCTCAACATCCCAATTAAAATCCCACCTTCTAAAGAAAACCTTTCCTAACTTTTCAATAAAAGAGCCTTCTCTTTTTCCTACATATCCAGTATACACTTTACTTTTACCTGTTTCATTTCTTGTCTCCCCCATTCGACTGTGAAGTTCTAGAGGACAAAGACTGTCTTTTGCTTTTTTTGCTCCAGAGCTTAGCATAATGCTTGGTATATAGTAGATTTTTAATATAAATATTTGCTATTATTGACTTTGTGGTTTTAAAAAATATCCATAGACTCCTTTCTCCTATCTCTACCTTTTTAATACCTCAATACCTAGTGTTGAAAGCAAATTTCTAGAAGAACATAACTGACTCCATCTTGTTCTGTATTAATCACTTTACTGTATATGATCCCTCATGAACTGTAAGCTGAGAAGTAGCAACTAAGTATCCATCAATGTCTCCTTTTCTCCTCTTATCAGTACAAAAAAACTTAGTTGTTGAAGATGGAGAATTCCGGATTTCTGGGAATGTCCTTCTCTCCCTTATCTGTACTGATGGGTAGATGTCTTTGATTTAGTTAAACTAGCTATAGTAAGAAGATAACTCCATTATCTATTACCTGTAGCAAATGACTTACACTTTCAACAAGTATACTATTTTTCTTGATTATGGCCACCTATATTTTAACCACTAGTCATGTTTTTCTTGTTTCATATAATGTCTGAATATTGTTAAACTGTTTGCTAAATTACAAATGACATATTCCCCATCAACTTTTGTGGAGAATGATAGACTCAATAATAAAACCTGCTTCTGATTTGTTCTGGCTTACTGGGCAAATTAAAAACCTTTGCTGTAGATTTATGGTGGTCTTCCTCTCTTGGGGTTTCTGCAGCTGTCCTTTATAGTGTCATAACTTATAGGTATTATGATAGGTAGAAGAGACCTTAAAGATCATCTAGTTCAACTCTTTTTCAGGATTTCAGGAGCAGATTTATTACATTTTCAGCAGAATTTTTACACCTAGTAAATTTGCAAATGCTACAAAACTAGGCTTATTTTGCTAATTGTATGGACTTAGAAAAACGATGGAGAAAATGTCAATAATGTAGATTGTATTTAAGTGTTGGTTTTGTTTGTTTTTGAGAGCTGGTTATTAAATATTTACCAAGCACACTCCTACCTCCTGCTCATTCTTTTGTTACCTAAGTATCCCAAAATTTGCTTTCAACACTAGGTATTGAGGTATTAAAAAGGTAGAGATAGGAGAAAGGAGTCTATAGATATTTTTTAAAACCACAAAGTCAATAATAGCAAATATTTACATTAAAAATCTACTATATACCAGGCTTTGCAAGTAGTGGGTAATTTCCTTTTTCCTTAGATTGTGAGTTTATTGAGAGCAGATCATAATTTGCCTTTTGCCTTTTTTCATAGCTCCATGGCTTAGAACAATGGCTGGCATATAGTAGTAGCTGCTTAATATCAAGAGATATTTGTAAGGAGCTTAGCACATACCAGACACTACATAAATGTTAATTCCCTTCCTCTTTAATAAAAGCATATTAATTAACTACTAACTTTCCTTATTAGAACTTAAACTCCTTGAAAACTAATTTGTATCATTTGTTTCTCCAGAGACCCTAGTATAGTCCCTTGTCATTTCATTTGGACCCTGGTTTTAATTTTTATTAGGAACTCCCGGAGGGAAACTCCCTCTACTCATGCAGATCTACAGGTGTAATTTATACTTTTACAGAATTACCTGAGACACTAAGCGATTGTGACTCTCTCCTGGTACACAATATGTACCAGAGACAGGACTTGACCTTAGATTTTCCGGTATTCAAAGCATGTTAGGTGTCTGCTTTACACAAAGTAAGACCTCAATAAATATTTGAATTGAAAACATGTGGACCGAGTAACGGGTGGAGGGCGATAACTGGAATTTTCTGTGAAAATGAAAAACTGCAATTCTTATTTTAAAAATAAAATCAACAGTCGTTGGTACCCCGATTCCCCGCACCTCCCCCCCTCAATGGAAATTCTTATTTTACAAAAGTCAGGTTATTTTCAACTATTTCAATTTCAATTTTTTTTTTAAATGTTCACTGGATCGTTGTTTGTTTGTTCCCTACCCATCCATGGTGAGAGTTCAGTAAAGTATATAGGCTCAGAAGTCCAGGGAAAAGCTTTGTCTGAGGTGAGCCTGCCCCTTCTTGCCCGGGTTTATTCGGACTACATTTCCCAAAGGTCCGTGCTCCACCGCCCCACAACCACCATCCCCAGCTCTACCAATCAGAGAGCAGAAAGAGGCTTGCCAGGCGAGGAGCTGAATTTGGGCCTAGCCCTTGAGGAGACTAGATAGCCCCGCCCCGTTCCAGATTTCTGGCCGGAATAGGAGAAGTCATCTTACCTCCCTGAAAGCATTTCTTGAGATATAGAAACTAACTGGTCCTTTTGGAAAAGAATAATGGTCAGAAACATTCACACAGTCTACTTTGAGACCCAGCGTGCATGACAACACTGACTAGGCTCGAAGAGGGGGGTAGTCTCGTTTCCTGGGGGCATGTTTGGGTCTAGTAGTTCTGAGGCACACGTTAGCATGTTGGGAACTGTAGTCTCGGTAGCTCGTCGCCTCTCCCTTCAGGAACAGAAACGCACGAAGATGAGGCCTCAGATCATTGAAGCACCCAAGATACGCACTCGAGTCGAGTCGGCAACTGGTGAAGCTCTGCCCCTCCTGGAACGCAACCAGAGTTCCCTTCTCAACGCTTTCCACTGTCTGTTCTCGAAGACCCTCCGCGGCCACCATTCCAGCCGCTCATTGGCCCTTTGACCCGTCGTAACGCCTGCGCAGTAGATCCCTTTGAGGGTCTTGGGCAGGCGCCATTTTGGTCGCGGAGGTGCTGCTGGGAAGCCTCTCTCCCGCCGGCTGGGGGACAAATCACACTAGGCCGGGCCTAGGCGGCGGTCGACTCTTCCTCCCGGAGGCTCCCGGCGCCCTCCCCGCCCCCTCACCTTCCCTCCTTGCTGCAAACTGCAGGGACCCTACCTATTTAGGGTCCTGTAGGTGGCCTCCCGAGCCCCAGGCAAGGCCGGACCTAGCCGGGAGGGGAGGAAAGGGGGTCGGTAGTGGGAAGGAAGCTGGGGGCGCAGCGCGGGGGGCCCGGAGCCTCCCGGTCCAGGCGCCCACCTCGGGCCCGGGACCGCCATGGAGATGGAGTATTACAGCGGCGACCAATCAGGTGAGGGCCTCCCGGGCGGGGATGATGAGGGCTGGAAAGGGGGCGAGAGTCAGGCTCCCCGCGAAAATCCCTGCCCTGTTCTTGGGGAGGGGATTCTTTAAAGTTTGGGGCTATCTCTGGCTCCTTCGAACGTCCCTGGGAGAAAAGAGATGATTGTGGCCGAGCAGAGAGGAGAGATCCGCGCCCTCGATCCCGGGGTTGGTGCCTGGGACAGTGCCCAGCACACAGTCGGCGTCTAATACATGGTTATTGAGTGGCCGACCGACCGACCGACCGTTTGTCCGCAGGGAGAGACCATTTTCCCCCGACGGTCAACGGTGCTCGAGGCGGGAGGAAGTTTAGGAAGGAGAGACTGAGACACTAGGTATCTTCGCAGCCCTTGTCAATTTCAAAGTCAATTTCTCTTTGGCTAGAGTTGCTAATCCGGGAGATTCCGAACTTGGTGTTTCTTTCCCGAGCATTGATTGTCCCAGGCCTGCATCTCACTGAGTTTGCAACTGTTCTTGCCTTCGAAATCCTCAACAGGCTTCCGGATTCGTTAACCAAAATTCCTACCGAAAAAAAAATCGTGGAGGATTTGGCGTTTATTTAGTGTTTTCCGTACAAAAGTACTGAGTTGAGTAGTGTAAAAGTAATCATTCCATTTTACAGAGGAAGAACCGAAGGTTTGGAAGAAATTGGGCAACTTACAGTAACTAAAACCCTAAATTCTAAATTATGCTTTGAGGACGTTGGACAAGTTGTTCTCTGTATTAGAAAAGTGTTGGATTAGGTCAGAAACTTGGGTTTAGTACCCTCGCTGCTTCTTACAGTCTTTGGCCCTTGGTTATACCGTATTTCATAGACTTCTGTTTCTTTACCTGTAAACTTAGTAATTAAGTAAGACTAGTTGGTCCCTAAAGGACATTTAAATTAATAAATTTCAATAGCCATAAACTCTTTGAATTCCTTTTCCATTCAAGAAATTTCTCTGATTTTAGACAATGGATATGTTGAAAATATGGTTCTGTTCTTGCCAAAATTGAGTAAATATTTTAAATCAAAGATGACCCAAAGTGCCATTTAGTTGTTAGTGACTTTTTTGCATTGTAAATTTTTCTTATTCTTCATTAAACCTTTTATGCCCCTGGTACTGTGTTAGGCACTGGGGATTCAAAGACCACTGTCCCCACAAAAAAATTAAGGAGTGGGAGAGAGAGGGAGTGAATCTTCAAAAAGCTTATGTTCTTTTCTTTTTCTAGCTCTTGTTTAAGTCACCCTTCTCTTCCATTTTTGTTTAAAGTCTTCCAGTGGCATCTGATGCTATTGGTTATCCCCACGGGGAATTCTTTGCCCTAAAAGCGACTAATTACTGTTTTTTAGAGTTATAGTTTAAATTGGATTCTGCTTACTTTTCAGATTAATTTCTAAGACCTTGTAATAAATAATTAATGACAATGCTTGCTAACATAAAGTACTAGGGAATGCTTAGTGTTATTTTCTTTAATACTTTCCAAATTGTTCTTACAACTCTTTTAAATAAATAATTTATTTTTACCATTAGTTGATGTAAATAGCCTAGCTAGGATCAATGGTTTTTGAGTTGAATGCTCCTTAAGTCTGTAACCATGTGTACTGTGATTGCTGGTGGATCAAAATAGATGTTGAAAGTAAAAAGTTCTTTTCAAGCCAGCGTATCTATACTGCAATTGGGAGTGTATCTAGAAGTTTTTATTTGAAAGCTATATAGATATTAACTTCCTTGACCTATTTCACCTGATGGTCTAGTCTTTGTAAGTATAAGTTGGTTTACTTTTTTAAATGATTACTTCAGATCTCTCATGTGCAAAATTAATATTTGGAATTGTTTATATTATCTTTTGGCCTTTCACATTTATGAATTACTTTGCAATGTAGTATTGTAGAGGCTCTATAATTCTCCTCACAGTAAAAAGGTTTCTGATTCTTAACATGAAAGTGAAATAGTATGATCTAGTTGGTCAAATGGGAGTGATGTTTAGAGATCTTTCACTTGCTCCCTGGCATCTCCATTGATGTTTGCTTAGTTCTTCTTACCTTTTACCATATTGACATGGTTACTAGTCATCATTACACTTGTCACTATATGACATATAACATTTTAAATACAAATCTAATGTAGAAACTAATTCCTTAGTTATGCTATTTGCTATTGGCAACTTTTGGCTGTACTTTAAACTTAATCCTTGTTGTAGCCCTAGACATTATTCATCTTACCCTTTAAGTGGGATTTTTATTGTTTTGTTTTTGAGCAGATGATGGTGGAGCTACCCCAGTACAGGATGAACGGGATTCAGGGTCGGACGTTGAAGATGATGTTATTGAGCAGCATTCTGGATCAGAAAATGGAAGTTTAGAGCATCATTCAGAGGTATTGACCGAACAGCATTATTTGGGGAGGATTCATTGTTGAATTTGACTAGAACTGCTTCCTTTAGAGTGGATCTTGGAAATTGTGTAAGAGCATGCCATCAAGGGGGAGGGGGAATTGATTAAACAACTTTTTTTGAAACAAAAGTAGAGTTGCCTTTTATTTATAAATTGGCAGTGAGAACAGTTTTGGTTGCTTTAAAATTTTCATTCCTTTCATTTCAAATACTAGGCAATTGCAACCTTAAAGGTCGGTATAAAGAATGGATTAACCCAATGGTGTCCTCTGTTCCTAGTCAAATATGCTGGTACCATTTGATGGCAGTAAGCATCGACAGCATAGTACCAGTCTTTAGTCATGGGTTGTGAATCATATTATTAATTTTTTTTAGGATACTATACCATCTGCTAAAACCTCACTTAAGGATCTGATCCTTACCAGTTTGTCTGATTAGAATAGTATATGAGAATTTGAAAGTTAAATTAAGTTGTCTGTTTTTACTGTTCAGTCAACATGAAGTTCCATCGATAAGTTGTTAAATTATATATATATATATTAATGACCAAAGCAAAATTCAACTTACAAAGCTATGGAGATTCAAGAACCCAAGATGTAAGTAAGTTCTGCACAAAAACATTTTAGAGTATTCAGTGTAGGAACTCAGGTTCCTCAGACTAGACGGCTGTAACACTGCTGGCAAACCTATGGGACAGATGTCAAAGGCACACAGAGCATTCTCTGTGGATACTCAGCTGCAACCACCACCACCCCTGCCACAGAGTTCATTATTAGAAGCAGAGGGACTCAGGCAGAGCTGCTCCCCTTCCCCTCTCCACCATGCCTGATGACATTTTTTCACATCCCCACCCCTTTGCCCAGCAGCCAATGCACAGAGGGTAAGGAGGATATCTCACAGGTGGCAGAGCTGGAGGGAAGTTACTTAGGCAACTCCCCTTCCCCTTTTCACCTGTATTGAGGACATTCTTCACAAGACCTTCCCCTCTGCCCAGAGCCCAATGAGAGCATTTCCTCCCTCCCCTATGGGGGGAGAGATGGAGTGCCAGGGCTTACCCCCACCCCCAGAGAGGGGAGGGAGGAAGTGTTCCCATTGAGTTGCTGGGCAAGGGGGCTTTTGATTAGAAGCTTGTGTGGAGAGGGGGAGGAGAGTGGCCTGAACACTCTGCTCCCCTCCAGCTGTGTGCCATGCTGTGAGCTATGCTCACCTCAAACCTATCTTCCTCTGCAACCCTACCTCACGCATCACTTTCACCACAGACTCAACAGGCTGCCATCTGTGCCACACACTCACACAGCATGTGAGCCTACCCCTAGCACCTTACCCAGACAGGGAAGGAGGAAGAGCTCCCATTGGGCTGCTGGGCAGAGAGGCGAGGGAAGTGAGGCATGTTATCAGGTGCATGGAAGTGGGAGGGGAGCAACTCCTCCCCAAGTTCCTCTGACTTTCTAGTAACAAACTTTTGGCAGGTGACCATAGGTATGCCCACAGAGAGGGCTCTGTCTGGCCTTTTGGGCACACATATCATAGGTTTGCCATCATGGATATTTTTACAAATAAAGTTGTTTGTAAAGTGAATTGAGAAGATGTCACTTAGTTTTCAGAAGTAAAATTTACAAAAAATTCTTAGTTTTCCTATTTCTTTAATGATTCCTTTGGATTATCATGGGTCTATAAGATTTTATCTCTTTCCAACTTTACATGTATGTGTAGATAACTTAAAAACCAGATTGCCACCTTCTTAGACAGTACTATACACTAGATAAAACTCACATTTATTACTTTGTCTACCATAAATTAAAATGTGTAAGATTTGAAAGAAGGAAATGGGAACAGTAAAGACACTTTGGGTTTTTGTTTAAGCAATACATTGTTGAATTAATGAAGAACCATATGTTGCATATGTGAAAATGAAACACACACACACTTCTTCAACAATGCAGTTTAAATCCATGTTCACAATGTTCCCTCGTTTGGTATAGATTACAATCCTTATGTTCCTTCCCAATCTTTGTATGTTCCTACAGATCCTTTACAGAGACTCTACCTAACAAATAGGAGGCCTTTAATAAAACAAATTTGATTTGTCAGTGGAGCAATCAAGCCATCCATTTCTCATATGCCACATGCTAACTCCCCTTTTCCAATTATTGCTTGCATGTTATCTCTTACACCATTTCTTTTGTATAGTTCATCATTTGGTATGTTATATATTTATGTGATCACTGCATTTCACCCTTGTTTCACCTGCAAATTTAATTCTTCGGAGATTATGGTGTTCATAGACCCGAGATTTGGAAGAGCCCCATTTAGTATTAGCTAAATCAAAAAAAAAGGAGTCTTTAAGATGCCTCAAAGTAGTTTTTTAACCTCTGCTCAAAGATCTCCAGTGAGGGGGAGTCTGCTGCTTCCCAAGTAGCCCATTCTTCTTTGAAACAACTCTAATTATTAGGATGCTTTTCCTGGTCTTATGCTTAAATTTTCCCTTTTGCAACTTCTAGCTCTTTAGGGTTAAAAAGAACAAATCTGAATTCTATTGCATATGACAACTTTTTAGAAACTTGACCAAAACTCTGACATTCCCTCTTAGCCTTTTCTTCTCTGGACTGAACATCCCTAAATTCCTTTAGCTGGTCCTCATGGACACAGGCTCAAGTCCTTCATCATTCTGGCTGCCCCCTCTGGTCTTTACAAAATGACTAGTCTAGTGCTAGGGACTAGAGAAAATGACACAGTTATAGTTCCTGCCCTGGTACATCAAAATCTAGCTAGGGACTACTGATTCACAAATATAAACAATCCAGAGAAGGTACCATACAGTCAGTTTTAAGACAAGTTATAAACTCCAAGAAAAAGATCGGAAGGAGCCAGAGCAACCAAAAGACCCTACCTGGAGGGAGAAGTCATAATATTTTAGATTTAGAACTGGAAGGGACCTTTGGACCTCTTGATCATCCTTTTTACACATAAGGAAACCAAAGCCCAAAGTGGCTAAGTACATTGCCCTGGGTCACCGAGGTAATAAGTGATATATCCAGGATTTGAACCTAGATCATCTGACAACAAATCTATCATCCTTTCCAATGTACCATGCTACTTTCCTAAGCACTTTAACGCCAGCTTGGAGGATGAACAGATTGGAACAAGTGGGCATGCCAGTTAAAAGAAGTGATATAGAGACAAGAATGAATATGGCCTGTGTGGCCTAGTTACAATGAAAGTTGAGCAGATACTGACATCATGAAACAAAATAGGTTGTTTTAAAGGTATTAGTAGTGAATTAAGGGCTTTTATTTAGTTGAACATTTTAAAGTGGTATTAATTTTTAAAATGGATATTTTTACAAATAAAGTTGTTTGTAAAGTGAATTGAGAAGATGTCACTTAGTTTTCAGAAGTAAAATTTACCAAAAATTCTTAGTTTTCCTATTTCTTTAATGATTCCTTTGGATTATCATTCCCTTCCCAATTTCTTAATGTGCCCCTAGGGTAGCATTAGTAAACCTTTTAGAGATCTTGTACCCAAACTGCACTTTCACTGCCTGTGAGCCCCTCACATTACCTAGACAGTGGAGGGAGGAGTGCTTGAAATGGGTTGCTGGGCAGAGTGGTCATGTGAACATTGTCCTCAGGCTTGCTGGAGAGACATAACAGAGCAGCCCCCTTCAGCATCCCAGGGCATGTGTGCCCCACCTTTGTCAACATAGTCCTAGGGACTCCTTTCCCTGTAACCTTATTTAGCAGCTTCTAACTCTCAAAAGACTAGGTTGTCATTTGAGTTCCATAAGGGTTTCTTTATTGACCTATATGACACACCTTCCTATAGTTTAGGCATATAGTAAAGACTTGTTTGATTGATCCTGATGATAGATGAAATTTATACAGCCTGTTAAAATTTACAAAGAACTAAATTCGTTGTTTAACATTTTAAAAACAGAACCTAGTGTATTTCTCTCCAAATCCGGCTCTTTGCCAGACTTCCACATTTCTGTTGAGAACATCATCACCATTCTTCCAATCATACAAAATCATCTAACACTTGGCACAGAACTTGATACCTAATAGGTAATCAGCTTAACTAACCTTATCCTCTATATGCAATCTATTCGTGAGTCTTAAAAAATGTTCTTCCACAGCATCTTTAGTACTAATTTTCTTCTTACGCATACCCCAGAGATAATTTGGATTTGGTTCCAAAACCATTGCAGTAAAGTGAATATACCAATAAAGCAAATTTAATTAATTTTTTGGTTTCTCAATTTATATAAAAATTTATTTTTACTTTTTTTTTATTTTAATTTTAAAATTTTTTTAATTTTTTTTAATTTTTAATTTTAAATACTTATTTTATTTATACCATACTATAGTCTACTAAGTGTGCAATAGTTGTTCAGTTATGTCCCACTCTTCTGTGACCCCATTATAGTTTTTTTGGCAAAGATACAGCCATTTCCTTTTCCAGCTCATTTTATAGATGAGGAAACTGAGGCAAATAGGGTTAAACAATTATACCCAGAGATTTGAACTCAGGAAGATGTCTTCCTGATTCTGGACTTGGCATTCTATGCCCTTTATCACCTAGCTGCCTGTGCATTAATATGTATTTTAAAAATCTGTACTTAAATGCAATAAAAATAAATAAATAAATACTTAGTTGCTTAAAAAAATTCTAACCCTCATCTGAGCCTTCATCTTTTGCTGATGGAGGGTCTTACCTTAATGTTGATGGCCATCAACTGATCAGGCAGGTGATGGTTATTGAAAATTGGGGTGGAGGGGCAATTCTTTAAATTAGACATCAGTGAAGTTTGCTGCATTGGTTGATTCTTTTCACAAAAGATTTCATTTATTCACAGAACTTTTAAATTGGGGTCAATCCTCTCAAACCCTGCCACTGCCTTGTTAACAAAATTTATGTAATATTCTTCAATATTGTTGTATCAAAGAGGATCAAGAGTCCTGAAGAGAAGGAGAGAGATGGGAATGGCTAGTCAGCGGAGCAGTCAGTACATATAGAACATTTATAGATTAAGCTCACAGTCTTATATGGGCATGATTTGTGGTGCCCCAAAACAATTAGAGGAGCACCATCAAAGATCAGAGATCACCATAACATAATGAAAAAATTCAAAACATTTTGAAAATCACCAAAATGTAACAGACACAATATGAGCATATGTTGGGAAAATGGCCTCAATGAACTTGCTTGATGCAGGATTGTCACAAACCTTTTTGTTTAAGGAATAAAAACCCACAATAATCAAAGTGCAGAAAAGTGAAGTATAATAAAATGAGGTATTCCTGTATACAACTTTTACTGTAATTCATCATCTTATCACTTCACTTAGCCCATTGTATTAGCCTCTTGTTTGGTCTTTCAGATTCTAGTTTCTCTATTTTCCATCCATCCTACATGTAGTTGCCAAATTGAAGTACATATCTGAAGGTGGTATCTCAACACTCAAAAACCTTCAAAGACTTCCTATTACCCTTGGGATTAATTCTTCACAATAACCCTATGACATAGGAATTATCACATTCGTAAATGAGGAAAACAGCCGTAGAGAGATTGTGACTTACCCTTGTCACGCAGTATCAAAAGTTGATTTTGAATCCTGGTCTCTCATTACTTCAAGTTCATTGTGCTCTTTTCACTGTACCACGGTTCCCTCCTGGTGTCCCCACAACACCAGTATAATTCACCACATCCTAATTTTGCCCTCTAAATTTATTCCTCCTTCCTTAATTCTGTCCAATTTTTTCAGTCTTGGGATTATATTTGAGACATAGCCAGGAACACATTGGTGTTAATATGGTGGAATTTTGTGTCCAAGTATGTGATCTGAACATGTGCCTAAAAGACTCCTTAGAGAAGAGCCTTTTACAACCACTTTTGCTTTACTGAATCCAATTTTTTTTGTGTGTGTGTGGTTTTTTTTTGTTGTTTTTTTTTGTGGTTATTGAGTACTACAGGGGTAGGCAATTCATTTAACTTTTCAGTGCCTGAGGCAACTTTTTAAAAGTTACTTCAAACTTGCAGTAATCCATTCTTATATCATAGGCCTGGACCAAAAATTCCATGTTTGGATCTTATACTATTTTTACTTCAGTCAGTTGTAAAAAGCTTAGTGAAAGCTTGCCTGTTCCTTTTACATACCATTTAATGATCATTAAAATTTGTTTTTTATAAAGATGGCAAAGTAAATGCATGAATTGGTAGTTATCAATGTCCTATCAGTTACCTTTTTAAGGAGTAAATGATTCTTATCCCATTCTTTTGTCATTTTCTCCCTGATATAAAAAAAAAAAAACAACCTCACAGTGTTTTCAAGACTGACCTCCAGCTTATATTTCCTGTGTATACTTAGTCTGGCCCAACCTTTCTTACTGAAACTTCTTTGTCTTAAATGTCATTTTTATGTTAACAACCCATTTAACATATAGCCCATTAGAAATTGTGGGCTATTGTCCATATGTGACAATGGAAACTATAAAAGCCCTGTTCCATTTTCCATTGATTTGTTGTCCTTCCAATTTCATGTGTGAATGCTCTTAGGCTAATTTTAGCTAGATCTTTCCCCAATGTGTCTATAGATTTGTTTTTGCTTCCACTGCTTTTCATTGTTTCATGAGGCAATTGTGCTCATTCTTGCCTATAGTGATTTACAAATGTTTGTATTCCAAACTGTTGACCTTTGTAAACATGCCTTTTTTTTAAAGATATTTTGTTTTCCCAGTTACATATAATAACATGTTTTTTGAAATTATAAAATGCATATTGTCTCCGTCCCTTCCCTCCCTCCTCCTAGAGATGGTAAGCAATTTGATTTGGGTTATACAGGTACTATCATGCAAAACATGCTTCCATATTGGTCACTGTTGTAAGAGAATACTCTTATAAAACCAAAACCCCAAAATAAAAACAAACTAGTGTGGAAAATTGCATGTTTTGATCTGTATTCCTACTCTAACAGTTCTTTCTCTAGTACTGAATAGCATTCTTTGTTGCAAGTCCTTCAGAATTGTCCTCGACCTTTGTATTCCTGGATAGCTAAGTCTTTCATAGTGGATCTTTGTACAGTACTGCTGTTACTATGTATTGTGTTCTGGTTCTGTTTGTTTAACTCTGCATCAGTTCATGTACATCTTTCCAGCCTTTTCTGAAATCATCCTGCTTATTGGTTCTTACAGCACAATAGTATTCCATCATTATCATGTACCACAATTTGTTCAGAATTTCTAATTCTTTGCTACCACATACGAAAAAGTTTCTATAAATATTTTTGTACAGATAGATCCTTTCCTCTTTTTTTTAGGGATACAGACCTAATAGTGGTATTCCAGGATCAAAAGGTATACGTGGTTTTATAACCCTTTGGGCATAGTGTAACTATGTCTTTACACTTGGCAAAGACATCTTTGCTAGCTAAGTCAGGTGAAATCAAGGTCAATATAATTTTTTTCTCATTTTTCAATATCATTGACATGATTGAGTATTCAGTGTTATCTTTTCATCTTTATGAATCTAATATGCTGAACTTAACTTATTTTAGTCAGTGGTTCAAGTATACAGAGACAGCCAGTGCTCATTATACCAGTCTTCTATCAGGAATTATTTTTTAAAATAATATTTGGTATTCACTGTATCAAGTGAATACAGGGAGTTCATAAAAGAATAAGATCTAGAGCTGGAAGGGCCTTCAAAGGCCATCTAGTCCAATCCCTTATTTTACAGAGTAGGAAACCAAGGCTCAGAGAGGTTAAGTGATTTGCCAATGGCCACACAGGAAATACTTTTATGTTTAGAATGTGTATAAGACTTGTGGCAGGTCACCTAAATTCTCAGTCACTTCATCTGTAAAAAGATGAGTAGATAGGCTCTCAGATGTTTTTCAGTTTTACATCAATAATACTATTAATTATCCTTAATAATAATAATAAACTTATGCTTTAAGAGTCATAAATTCACCAAATATATCTCATTTGATCTTCATTTTTAGCCTTATGTGATCTGCAAGATTGGTGTCACTATTGGGGACAGTCTGCTATCACAGTGGATAGAGCACCAGGCCTAGAGATGGGAGATCCTGGGTTCAAATCTGACCTCAGACACTTCCTAGATGTGTGACCCTGGGCTAGCCACTTAATCCCCATTTCCTAGCCCTTACTGCTCTTCTGCCTCAGAACCAATACTTAGTATTTATTCTAATATAGAAAGTAAGGCCTGTCCTCCCCCCGCACCCCCCCTTGCCCAAGGAAAAAATTGATACCACTCTTATTCTCATTTGGCAGGTAAGAAAACTTTGAAATTTGCCTGGGGTTACACATCCAGGACATATCTAAGGTTTGAACCTAGGTCTCGGCTCCAAATTCCCCAGCCACTAGACCAGTGATGGGGGGAACCTTTTAGAGATTGGAGTGCCAGGCCCTGCCCCCACCCCACCCCCAGACCAAGTGCTTGGTCCACAACAACCCCCCCCCCCCCCAATCACATTCTATGCCACTCCCCCATTGAATGCTGGGCTCACCCTACTTCCTGGCCTTACTCCACCCAGGGGAGGGAGGAAGCACTTCCACTGGACTGCTGGGCAGGGAGGCTGTTGATGTCAGGCTTTGGGAGAGGGAGAGGTAAGGGATACAAGCACTCTGCTCCCCTCTAGGCATGTGCCCCACTGAGAGCTATGATCCCCCTCAAACCTAGCCCTCTCCAACCTGTGAAGTAGAAATTGAGGAGACCTTGAAAATTTCAAAGTACATCCTCATTAGCCACTGTTTAAGGAACCAGGAAGCTATTTCAATTGCAATGCTTTATTGAGAAAGAAAGAAGACAAAAAAAGGGCAAAAAAGCCCCAGCTTACAGGAAAAACCATTATTTTTAGGAAATATAACCCTGTGGTTAAATGACCATCATCTTGACACATTCATCCCATCACATTCCAGCCTTCCTGAGGGGGGTTTCCTCCAAATTAACCTTTTTAGCAAATGGTCAAGAGTTGAAATCAGGTTTTAATATGTATACAAGCTCCAAACACTTTATAATACCCTTTGGGTGCAGGGCAGATTGGGAGATTGCTACCTCTGACAAGCCACTGTGTTTTCTAGTGCTTTGTAAGGGCCACAATGTAAGGGGTTAATATAAAAGGTTGGAATGGATTTATTTAAGAATAGGGTTGCCAGGAATTTAATCAATTCCAAAATGATTTTTAGTAATTTATAAAATATAGAAAGTGAAAGTAAGAAAATCAGAGAGGATAGGGTAAGATATCTAACCTAACACCAAGTATTTTGCTCCAACCCCTGGCTCAAACCAGGCAGGGCTAATTAGTCCTTAACTGGAGGGGCCTCAGCCTTGAAACAAGGATTTGGGGATGCATGAAGCCTCTCTCAAGAGGGGAGGCCTCTCCTGAGGCTAGTCCCTTCAGAAAATCCAAGAAAGGAGTCAGCCTTTTCCATTCACCCCATGTGGTAGTTCCAAGGGAAGAATCCAAGAGCAGTCTGAGGTCTCAAGCTGGAACTCCTTCAAGATCAAGTTCAAGGCGAAAAACCTCTTCATAGGAAGTTCTTGGTATTTTTAAAAGATCATTCCTTTTTGCCACTTCCTATGACTTCCTTCTATTTTCCGGGTACTAATTACAGCTAAAGCTTTGCTTAGGATTGCCCAGGGGACAGTCAGTCGATTCTGATTCATCACCCACTATTGAACAAGTGGGTCACAGACTTCCCCCACTCAAGTGTAAGTGGGGTATATATGCCTTTAGTGATTAAATCTAAAAATGGGTAGGGGGAGAGTTAATCCCATCTTCATAGCTTCTAGCCCACCTGGTCTCTTGAGCATGTACCCATTTAAGTGCAAATTGAACAGGCTGGGCTAGTAACAGGTGAAGGGACCAAGAATGCAAATTAAAGCAACCCAAGGTTGCTTATGAAAGAAACTGGGGAAAGGAGCTGTAAAACAGGGATGAGGCTATTGGCCTAGCCTCGGGTTCATAAAACTTATTCCCAAATCACTAGACTACAGTTTTGAACATTTTTAAAGTTCAGACTCAAAAGACACATCCCCAAAATACTTTCATATAGTAAAGACACTGGTTGCTTCTGATAGTAAAAACATAAGTTGTTTCTGTTTCACTCAGGCCATTCTGAATGGAGTGGGGCAATCTTGTCCTGCTATGGATGCTGTCTTGGATGCTTTTACTAACTCCTCCTGGGGTCCTAAGAGTATTCATTTTAGAGAGATTACTATTGCTAATATATTTGAGAATGATACACTAATTTCATAGGAATCAGCTTTACCACAGACTTGGAGACTCTCTGGTCTGTGCCTATGCTGCATTGTGACCCTCCCACCTTACTCCACCCAGGGAAGGGAGGAAGCACTCCCATTGGACTGCTGGGCAGGGAGAGTGTACCTGATGATATAGTTAGACTTGGAGGGGAGCAGCCCAGCTGCGCTTCCCTCCAGGTTTCTAGTTAAGAACTGGGGAGCTCTGCTACAGGGAAGGGCATACTGGGTCCTTCGCATGTGTGCCCACAGAGAGGTTCCTAAATGCCATCTCTGGCATGTATGCCATAGCTTCACCAACATGGCACTAGATTATGTGATAAAAGTTATTTTTGATCTATAGGCTTGAGACTTTTTAGTAGCCTTTGACTAACGTCATTTCCCAAACCTGACCTTGTTTATCTTTTCATCCTTACTCTAGAAGTTGGTACATAAGCTATAATTTTCTTTACTGTGTTTGTTGTTTTTTTAGGAAAGTGCTAAAAATCCAGGGCAGTTTATGAATTAATGTAACACTGTTCATAATCTTCTTTCTTCCATCTCTGGAGTTGAAGCACGGGTTTAAATCCCAATTCTGTCACTTAACTCTTCAGTTTTCGGTTTCCTCATCTGTGGATGACAAGTTGGATTAGAGAACTACTAAGATCTTTTCCAAGGTTAACCATTTGCTCTTTGTAGCACATTATCTCTCTTGGTTTTAATATTTTGTATCTATTACCTATGTCTTGAATATTAGATATTTATCAGTGATTGCAAATAGTAGGTGCAGGTAATTTTTTTTCTTTTCCTCACAGAGGTAGAAACAGAAATAGGAACTTCATACAGACTTGGAAAGGGACATACAACAAGCATTTTTTCTTGTTCATTGTCTTATTTGATTGATTCTACTTTGTTAAATGTTGAGGATTTTATGTAAGATTTCATGCCTTATTTTGTATGATAGTTGACTGTTTTTGCTGACTTCTAATTGTTTGTAATTTTAAAAATTGCAAATCAAGAATTTTCACTCAAACATTTTAAAAGAATTTTTGCTTATTAATAAGCTTATTTAAGTAGTTCATTCTGAATCACTCATAATTATTTCATAATTTAAGAAAGCAAAAGCATTTACATGGAACAAATTTACAAGAAATTCTTTTGAAACAACCATTTCCTTTTTATTTTTCTTTTCTTTTCTTTTTTAAACCCTTACCTTCTGTCTTAAAATCAATACTATGTATTGGTTCCAAGGCAGAAGAGTGGTAAGAGCTAGGCAACGGAGGTTAAGTGACTTGCCCAGGGTCACATAGCTAGGAAGTGTGAGGCCAGATTTGAACCTAGGATCTCCTGTTTCTAGACCTAGCTCTCAATCCAATGAGCCACCCAGCTGCCCCAAAAACAACCATTTCTAATAAAAGTAATGAAATTTTTTTCTTTTTCAAATTTAATGTCTGGCAATATTTTGTTAATGACATGATTTTCAGCAAGGAATAACTAGTATCTTACTGATTCAGGTTATATTGAGGTCTCTCATTTTACATTTTGTTTCTGGATCTCATTTGTGTGACCTTGATTTTTTTTTCAAATACTAATGGGATGAACTCTTAAAAAATGATATGAATACAAATTCCCCAGGATCAGCAAGTAATTGGATGAAGTAAAGTGGCAAAGCTACTTGAGGATAATGTTTTTTGTTATGTGTGTTGTAAAGAAGCAAGAGGAGAAAGATAGTTAGGGTTTTGACATTGTTGGAGGTATTGAAAACAGTTGAATGTTTGAATGTACAGCCGCTAAAGTGGGGAGGTTAGCTGATCCATGCTTCACTTAGTAGCATTTGTAGCTTGGCTGATCAAGTAACAGAAGATTAGATTGCAGAATCCAAAGAAGCCTTTTTGTTATTTAACAAGGATAGAGAGCTATCTTATGACAGCAAAGGAATTGGGTACAGTAAGGA
Source organism: Monodelphis domestica (assembly GCF_027887165.1). Taxonomy (NCBI): domain Eukaryota; kingdom Metazoa; phylum Chordata; class Mammalia; order Didelphimorphia; family Didelphidae; genus Monodelphis; species Monodelphis domestica. The sequence continues at coordinate 110,855,037 of NC_077230.1, forward strand.
GCTAACTTGGGCAGAAGCCAAATTACAGGATATGATTAACAAAGTAGATGCTGAAGATAATGGCGCATATGACTTTCTAGAATTTCTCACAGTGGTGACAAAAAAAAATGGAAAGGCAAACAGTGAAGAAAGTTGGGAAGCATTTTATTATATCTGATAAGTATAACAGTCATTATGTTTAAGAACTTCATTATATGATGATACATCTTGGCGAGAAAGTAACAAAGAGGTTGATAAAATGATCAGGGAAGCAGATAGTGATAATTATCAAGAACATATGAAGGATAATAAACAAATTATTAAGTCTTTGTACAGTGACAGTGAAGACATTTGTACAGGTGCTAAATTTCTGGTACAAAATTATTTGCCTTTTCTTTGTAACTTTTCTGTAAAAGAAACCCTTCTTGTAGAAACCTTTTACTGTGAAAAAGATATGCATATATCAGGAGTAATTAGGACTTTATTCTTCCTTGTCTTTATCTTACCAAAAATCTGAAACTCTGTTTGGAAAATTAATCAAGTAAGATCACATGAATGTGGCTTACTAAGGTTATAGATATTTAAGCTCTTCTATACAAATAAGTTTAGCTGAACTTCCCTAGAATGAGAGAACATCTTTCCTTTCCTTTATAAGAAATGGTTTTCATTAGAAGCTGTCAGCATGATGCTAAAGCATGAGGTTATAATTCTTCATAGATAATGAACAATAGGTACTTAAAATTGCATTATTGCAAACAGGTATTATCCAGATAGTTGTATACTTTTTTCTTTTTTTAAATATTGCTGGTGCTGTATCAGAATGCATTTACTTTTATTATTTGGTTTTTTAAAAGTTTGTTAAGCCACTTAACCTGCTATGCCTCAATCCCAAATTATGTTTTTTCCATTTAACAAACCTAGAGATGTGACACTGAAGAGAGGTTAAAATGGCACAGCCAGAGAGAATGATTTGTTTGTATAGGGCAGTGGTCTCTACACTTTTTTTGTGCATGTACTTTACTATGCACTCTTCTCTCAGTATGTGTGATTATTTATAAATGATGTACATAAAATATAAATTGTAAAATGTACTACTACTGTTTTTATGCTTATGTTCATTATAAAACTTAATGGCAAATATAATTTTTCCTGAGTCACTAGAATTTGAGTAATAAGGGATTGGCATAGTCAAACATTAATTTCAGGAAAAAATCTTGGCAGCTGAATGGAGGATGGATTGGAAAGGGAGAGACTTGAGGCAGGGAGACCAATTAGGAGGGCATTGCAATAGCTCAGGGAAGGGGTGATATGGCTCTGAACCAAAGTGGTGGCCATGTACATGGAAAGGAGATATATTTTAGAGATATGGAGATAAAAGTAAAATAAGTAAAATTTGACAACTGATTGGATAAATAGGGTGAAAGTGAGAAGATGTAAAAGACACTGAGGTTTTGAACCTGGATGGATGGATGGATGGATGGTGGAGCCTTTGACATTTGGAACTTTGGAAGCAGGAGAAATAGGGCGGGGTGGGAGAAGGAGGGCTTTGATAATGTATTTGAGATCTTTGATGCAAACTGTTAACAGATCTGTTCAGCCTATGGATTCACTCTGTTCTACCTCATGAAAAGAGATAGAACTCTTACTCATCTTATTCACTGGTCACTGTCCTAGAGCAGCACTTAGCACATGTATGGTATGTAAGGAGGGGGATTTTCACAATGGCATTTTGTAGCTACTGCTCTGGGTACCCAGTAGTAGTCAGGTTATAACTTCTGAGGGAGCAAATTCCTGACTGAAGCCAGGGAGATTGAGAGTTTGCATGGCCGAAGAAGGCAAGTAGAGTGCAAGGTTGTTGTGGGAGAGATGAGTGTTTTGTAGATGAATTCTATGATTTACTATCCTGGGGGGAGAGTAGGATCTCTGGAGAGACCTATTTGTGTTCCCTCTCTTTGTCATTCACACATATTCCTTGGTATCAAGCCATAGCCTCACTGTGGAAACCACTGAGAAAGGAAGAAACTACATGGCTAAGTTCTACTTTAATAGACTAAAGAATAAAGAAGAGAAAATGTTTGTACTTTTCCTAAATAGTTTCGTCTGCCATTAAAACATTTCTTAGTTCCATCTTCTTCTGTGTACTCCTCCCTCAAAAACACTACCACTACCAACAACTAGATCCTAGAACTGATATCTAAATAACTTCCTCTTCCAAAAAAACTCTCATTAAATCAGAATTTTTAATAAGAGTGATTGTGATGGACTCATTAACTGGTCTGTTCATAATTATTTCACTTTGAGGTGTAAACCTCATTTTACTTTGAGGTGTAAACACCAAATTCCAAAGTTGGAACTTATTTCTAACTAATGATGTTACTTGATTGGGAATTTCCAAGAATCTTCAGAAACTAGGCTTATACTTTCTTCAGTCCTTAGTTCCATGAAAGCCTTGTCTACCACTGAATCTGTGACTCAGTGTGTCTAACCAAGAAAAGAGGGGCAGAAAAGAAAAATGAGACCCAGCAATTGGAGACTGTCTACTGTATATTTCTTTTCATTAAGCTGATCACCAAACTACTTGGTTGCCTTAGTTTACTCATTGGAATTGTGTTTTAATAGTTTATATTCCATATTATTTTTCTCTAGATATTATTATTTAAAAGAAACAGTTTTATTCTGTGTACTTTAGAATAGACCCTCTAAAGTTAATTATGCTGTAGATAAATACAAATTGGGAATAACACTCCTTTATTTATTGCAGTTACTAAGACTTCCATCAGAGGCATCATCTTTAAGAGCAGTGGTCAATATGTAAAGAGTAGGTGAAAAATTTGTAGGCAGTAAAGAAATGGAACTTTTAAAAAATTACTTGGTAAAGTTGCTTTAGTTATTTACAATGATTTTTTTAAACTTCTATTTCCTTAGACAGTTTTGCTTTTACCTAAAAAAAGAATATTTTCATTATTTATAGGTCAGCTCTTGGTTTATAATGAAAATGTATAAAAATCTTATCTTTAAAATACTTCTGCAATGGAGAGCATTTTGCACATGGAGAATAGCATACATTCTATTGAAGGCACCAATTTTATTCAGCACTAAACCCATTCCAAACCATTTCTTTCACTCACTCATTCAACTGTACCCTCTGGAAGACCCACCACCTCTACCCAACAAACTCTGATCTCAGACTTTTCAACCAATGAAACTCCCATCTTGTTTTACTCAAAACTATATCAGAATCAGCTCTTTTGTAAGCTATTCCTTGATTGTTGTCTTTATGACTTCGGACAAGGTCTTTAAACTGCTTGAGTTTCTCCTTACCTAATAGGTGGACTAGGTTTCTCCGAGGTTTCTTCTAGTTTTAGAATTATGATCTGACCTGGAGGAAGAATGGACAGATCTTTGCTCTTTCTACTGTTGCTTCTCTTGTCTACATTCCTTAATGACCTTTTTCCTCTTGAAGCTCATTGAGTATCTATTTAAGCACTTTTCTCCAGTCTTTGCTATTACCATATTTTTTTTAACTCTTCCAGGTCATTCTCCCAATTTTTTCAGGGATTTTTTTTTAAGTAACTAGCTTGTGGTATTTGTCTCATTTCCATCCCCTGCTATCTTTCTTGGAGATGTCCCTAACAACCTGACCACACAATTCCTTAATTTCAACATTATTTAATAACTTCCCTAATTTACTTTGCCATCTCTAAACCATACCACCAAGAGCCATCACATTTGTGAATATAACCTTTTTTTCTTTCCACTTTATCCCAGGAAACTTTTTTTTTCTTTTGCAATACAATTTTTCCAAACAGTGACGTGTTCAAGTCTATCTTGGAGGTGAGAATAAGGAGGTAAGAGATCAGTGGTCAGAAGTTATTTTATGACTTTGAATACGATTCCTCCGTTAATATATTCACTTTTTTCATTGGAAAAAGTTTAAATAAAAATTTAAAGTGAAAGCTTAAAGTAAGTCCAACTTGGCAGATTCATAAGACTGGTTTGGTAAAGTTGCTATAGTTGACAGTGCTGTCCAAATATTTGATAAGATATGCAAATAAGGCCAGTTTTGAATTAGCATATGTCAAGAGGCCCTAACTACATGGATAACATCTCACCATCAGTAGGCTTTCTTCATTTGTTTTGTTTTTAATTAAATGCTTCACTGTACTTTGGAACTCAAGATATATAACTCATTTCAAGGCTTTGATTTAGTTGGACATCACTGAAAATGGTCCATTCTGCCCTATTTCGGTGGTGCTTATCACAGCATTATCTGGTTGATGACTCATGTCTTGACACTCTTCCTTCCCAACAAGGATACATTTCCTATAGGGGATTTAAAGCTTACCAAAGTTGAAAGTAACAATGTCTAGCTTATTTCCATAATCACCTCAAACCACCTTTTTAAAGCATGCTTACCATCCCATGTTAGTTAGGCATTGTAGTTTTTAAAAAGCTATATTCAATTGATAGTCAAAATATATTAAATTCTATTCTGTCATCAGCTCATACACAGGAAAAATGAAAAATAATCATAATTATATTCTTCAATTTTATCGTTCTTCCACAAGCCACTTTAGGTACACTACTTGGCTATTGTGAAAACTTTTAGCTTAACTTTCTAAATATGTATATCCTCACACTTTTAACTTAATTAACAAGTTGTGACTAGTCATCTAATCACACAAAATTTTTAACCTGACCATTATCATTGTGAAAATTGTAGCTTTAAGAGATGATTAGAGAGATTAACTGAAGATCCTATGCTTGAAATACTTTTAAAAAACAACTTGTCATAAAACTCAGTAACGGTGGGGGCATCAGGGTGGTTCAGTGGATTGAGAGCCAGGCCTAGGTTCTGGGTTCAAATCTGGCCTCAGACGCTTCCCAGTTATGTGACCTTGGGTAGGCCATTTCACCCCCATTGCCTACCCCTTACTACTCTTCTGCCTTAGAACCAATATATAGTATGGATTTTAAGACAGAAGGTAAGAGTTAAAAAAATCTATGATGACTATTTAAATAGTAAAATAGTAGATATATCTACATATCTACCATAGATCACACAAAACATTTTTTAAAATGCTTATTGTAAACAAAGGATAAAAACTCACTTGCTTAAATATTTAAATTATAACTGTTGTAATCTGAATGAAAAAAGGAATGGGAAAGGTAATCATAAAAAAGATTCACCACTGAATAGTGTAATGGAATTGCAGCTATATTATATATGAAACTCAAGGGGGACATAATTAAAGTCGAAAACAGCTAAATAAGAAGGTCCAGAATATGAATTATCAATTTTTAAAACTGCTAAATTCATTTGAAAGCCTATTCATGACCTTCAGCATCCTGTATTCTACTCAGCTATATAATAAAGTGGCAGGCTCACTCCACCACTGACCTCATTGTTTATAAAACCAAACCACTGACATGGGCCTCTAGCTTCACTCCTTTTCAGGATATTATCTTCATCAGGGAGTTCAGTCTGAGCAATCCGTAAGTCCTGCTCATACTGTGCTGCAAGTCCTGAGGCTATGACAACATCTGGAAGTGAAAGAGCAACCATGACAACACACTCTGAATTAAGACCTCTAGCAAGCCAAAAGAACTTTCCAAAATTGTTGCATTTTTCCAAAATTGTTGCATTTCACTGAAATGTCATCATACAAGAAATTATTCTTTCAATGGAAGACATTTAATTTCCTTTTGACTTTTCTGTTCTTAATATCTACTTTGTTGCCACATAATAAATACCTTAGGAATATTTCCATGTGCTTGTACCCAGTTCTCTATGCCATTTAGGTGTCACATCAGACATTAAAATGACACACTGAGTTTGGATGTGATTAATAATCACCTCTCAGACCACCAAATTTCTCTTGACCTCCTGTATCCTGTATATTAAATTTAATAGGCCCCCTGTTAGTATAGAACATAAAGGAATGGACCTCAGTACCCAAGAATTCTCAAACTCCTGTTACAAACATAGTCTTTACTTTAGTCTTTGTCAGGAGGTGGGTAACATATTTCATCATGAAACTTCTGGAATTATAGTTGGTCACTACATTGATCAAAAATTCCCAAGTTTTTCTGAGTTGTTTTTACAATATTATTGTCATATAAATTGTTCTCATTTCACTGTGTCAGTTCAATACAAGTCTTGGGTCTTTCTGAAACTATCCCCTTCATCATTTCTTACAGCACAGTAATATTCCATTACATACATATATCATAAATTATTCAGCCATTCCTCAGTTGATGGTCATCCCTTCATTTTACAATTCTGTTTTCCCTAAAAAGAGCTGCTATAGATATTTTTGTACATCTTTACAATTTGTTTTACTTAAAATTTAATCCCCCTTGTCATCTATTTCCCCTGGTTAGTGAAATGTATTTCTGTAACAAAGAATACACCAAAGATATTTTTCCTTCTTTTGACCAGGTCAGATGAAAGTGAAATTCAAGTGTCAGACACACACTCTTCTCACACTTTCCTCCTTATTTGTGTCAATGTCTACTTGTCCTGTCTCATATGAAATTATTTTCCCCAACTTTACTCTTTCTTTTTCCCCCTAATGTTTTCTTCTTCCTTATCCATCTCTCTTTTAAGATCATCAAGACATGACTACTCTCTGGCCTTTTCTAATTTTATTGTGATCTCTAATGATGATAGAGATTTAGAAAAGACAGGTGTATCAGTATCCAATATTTAAATGTGAGCAGTTTACTTTCTTTAGTCACTTTATCTTTGTTCATGTTTACCTCTTCATGTTTTTCTTCACTCCTCTGTTTATACTTTAAAATTTCTAGGCAATTCTGTTCTTTTCATCTGGAATGCTTAGATGACCTCTACTTCATTAAAGATGTTTTCCCCTTGTAGGCTAATACTCAGTTTTGTTAGGTAAATTATTTCTGGCTATAACCCTATATACTTAGCTTTCTGAAATATCATATTTCAAACTCTTACTTCTTTATACTGGTAGCTCCTGATCTGCACTCAGGTGTATGTGTGCCTGTGGCTGTTGCCCCTCAGAACTTGAATTCTTTCTTACTGACTGCTTGCAGATTTTTCTTCTTTGACTTGGAAACTGTATTTTTACTATATTCCTGTGGATTTTCATTTTGGAATTTCCTTCAGGAGGTGACAAGTGGATTATTTCTACTTTACCCTTGAGTCCTAAAAGATCTAAGCAATTTTCTTTCATGGTTTCCTTTTATTTATTTTTTAACATTTAGCTTCCATCTTAGAATCAGTATTGTGTGTTGGTTCCAAGGCAGAAGAGCAGTAAAGACTAGTCAATAGAAGTTACTTGCTCAGGGTTACACAGCTAGCAAGTGCCTGAGGTTAGATTTGAACTCAAGATCTCCCATCTCTAGGCCTGGCTCTCAATCTACTGAACCACCTAGCTACCCCTTTTTTCATGATTTCTTGAAATATTTCTAGGTTCTGTCTCTTTTTTTTAATGGCTTTCAGGTAGTCCAGTGATTCTTTTCTCTTTTTTTTTTAAACCCTTACCTTCCGTCTTGGAGTCAATACTGTGTATTGGCTCTAAGGCAGAAGAGTGGTATGGGCTAGGCAATGGGGGTCAAGTGACTTGCCCAGGGTCACACAGCTGGGAAGTGTCTGAGGCCAGATTTGAACCTAGGACCTCCCATCTCTAAGCTTGGCTCTCAGTCCACTGTGCTACCCAGCTGCCCCCAGTCCAGTGATTCTTATATTTTCTCTCCTGAATCTATTTTCCAGGTCAGTTGATTTTTGCAATAAGGTACCTTACTTCTTCTTTAAAAAAAATTTTTTTTAGTCTTTTGACTTACTTTGACTATTTTTTTTTTTTATGGAGTCATTAGCTTCCATTTGGTCCATTCTAATTTTCTGAGAATTTGTTTCTTGGACAAGGCTTTGTGACTCTTGTGTTTCTAATTCTTTCTACCTTAGCTTTCATTTCATTCTAATTTGTTCAAGTGATCTCATATCACTTATAAACACATTTTAAACTTTTTAAAAGTTTTGTTCTGTCAGTCAATAAGCTTATTAAGTACCTATTAGATGCTAGGTAGACACTGTGCTAGTTGCTGGGAATGGTCCCTGCCTTCAAGGAGGTTGCATTCTACCAAAGGACACCACGTGCTTGAACAAATAAGTTTCTTGAGATTCATTAGTATTTTACTGGGTAACCAAACAATATCTAACCTGAAATGAGGAAGGCACATCTTCCTGAGTTCAGATCTAGCTTTAGATATTTATTAGATGTATGACCCTAGGCAAGCCACTTAATCCCTATTGAATAGCCTTTACTATGAGTTTCCTCATTTGTAAAATGAATTAGAGAAAGAAATGGCAAACCACTTCAGGACCTTTGCCAAGAAAATCTCAAGTGGAGTTAGTGAACAAAATAATCATATCACAAAATGTATACAACTTCTCCCCACAGTTAGATGTTCATCTTTGCTATACACTTGATTATTATATTGGTATCATTCATTCCTTTGGGATCTTAGCCGATTCTAAAGAATTTTTACAATGAATATTATTTCAGTGCTGGTAGACTGACTATGTTTAGGATCTTGTGTTGGTATCCTACCACTCCATAGAATTAATAGTGGTAAAATTCCTAAAATAGGGAGGTCCAGAGTTCAGATATTGAGAGCTTTCTTTATGCAAGGAACTAGATGGTTAGTGTTACATAATTACTACAAAGAAAAATAAGGGTTTCTATCCACATTAAATTAGGGGACACAAGACATACATTAATTATATGCAAGTATAATTTGCAAATGCAGTAAGTTTTAATTGTTATAATTTAAAGGAGGGAGTGATTACTTCAAGTCTGGGAGATGGGAGATCAGAAAAATGTTCTATATAAGATAGTCTTTGAACAGAATTTTGTAGGCAAACTAGAAATTAGAAACGCAAAAATGGGGGTGAGGAGTTAATTTTAGATAGGCACCTTTTGTGAGGAGAGGTGTAATTCATGTTTAATTACTTTTGACTGGAACACAGAAGGTAGGAAGTTGAGAAGTAATATGAAATAAGGCTGAATTGTGGTGAGACAGTGGAAATAGTACAGGATTAAGATGTCAGGTCCTATAAATTTAAAAACCCTGTTCTGCTTCCTACTGTGTGATTTGGACAAATGATTTGGACAAATAATTTAACCTCTTTGCACCTTAGTTTCTTATTTAAAATGAGGGGGCTAGATTTTATATGACTTCGTCAGGTCTAAAACAATGAAAACATGGAAAATATGGAAGAATGTTGGGTTTGACAGGATTGTTTGCTTTTTCATCTAAACATCATACTTTATTATAAATGTGGTTGTGTTCCAAGTCATCACTTAGATAAAGGTCAAATTCAGTAGTAGGGAGTAGGGGTTAAGGGATATAACTGATTAATCTATATAATTACTATAATATGATATTTATAATATAACAATAAACCTAGTAGAACATTTGTTACCCAGGTAATACAAGTAATAGCTTCTTGACTGATATCTGGAAAAATTGATTCTGACTGTAGGAATGAGTATTCTTAATCACATTTGAGTGCAGTAAATTAGATTTGCTTTGCATTTTTTGTTAGTATATTGGGAGGACATATTTTTTGTTAGCATTTGGGAATTTTTAGTGATCCTGTGGCACTCTAAATGAAATTTGAAAATGAATGTTTTATCACATTGTTAAATTAGGAAAATGATTACATTTATCTCCTTAAGTAATTAATGCAGTTTATCCCAGCTTTTCACATAAGCAAGGATAATTGGGAACTTACAAATAGATGGGTTCTGAGAAAAGTATCATTTTCATTTCATTAGTCTTTTAATGTTGTCAATGGATCATTTAATTGATAAAGGCATACCCAGCTTTTTGGAATAGACATATTCCCATAAGATTGGTTGTAAGTTTATTTAAGTTGAATCATCTTCCTATTGATTTTCATTATAAAATTGGTTGTTTCAGTTTTTTAAAATTCTACCACATATAAAAAGTCAAGTATATAGTAAATATTTTAAGATTATGTATTTATAGAAAATAAGTCTCCAATGAAAGATGAAAAGTGTCAAGGAGTGTGCATGCATGTGTAGTTGTGCCTTTATGTGTACACATACTTCTGAAAACTTAACAGAAACCAGACCAGAATCACTTATAAAGAAACCAATTATCTGCATGTTGTTTGACCTTTTAAAATCAGATTTTGGGTTTTTTGTATCTCTGATGTGATAGCTTTTCATAGGTTGGCATCACTGATTAGGGCTTTGGAGGTTTTTTCATATGGCAGAGTGCTTTGTGGTATGTCTAATCCTTTAAATTCAGTATGTGGCTTTAAATATTTTTTACTTCATGCTTTTTTAATATTTCTTTTGGTGAGAGCTAGCTTATCTTTCCCCATTTGGAGTAAAATTTACCGTAATGGTGTTTTTTGGTTTTTGTTTTTTCACAATTGCACATTTACATGGGTTGTTTTCCTCTTCATATGTATGGCTTTGAAACAAACATTTTAATTCATAATTTACACATTTTTAAAAATGCATTTTAATTAAATTTAAAAATTTAACTACTTCAACAATTCTACATAATTCAAACTTAACTTCAAAAATTCAACAATAATCCTTTTAAAGTTACTGATTTTTTTTTCTGGGTTTTTTTTCTCACAGAATGATCATAGTGATAGAGAAGATGATGGACAGATTAAAAGGCATCATATGACAGACTCAGAAAATGAGGACCTTACAAATCACAATGTTAGTGACTCAGAAAATGAGGAGCTTCATAGGCATAAATATAGTGACTCTGACACCGAAGACCAACCAGATCCTCCTGTAAGTGACTCTGAAAATGAGGACCTAAATCATCCCACAAGTGACTCTGAAAATGATGAACCCCAGAAGCTACCTGTTAGTGACTCTGAAAATGAAGAACCTCTCAATGGGCATGCAAGTGACTCAGAAAATGAGTATGCTCCTAAGCTGCCTGCTAGTGACTCTGAGAATGAGGAATTTCAAAAAGGCATTGATAGCGATTCAGATGTTGAAGAGCCCCATAAAGGTCCTGCCAGTGACTCTGAAGCTGATGAGTCCCAGAAAGGTCCCGCCAGCGACTCAGAAGCTGATGAATCTCGGAAAGGTCCTGCTAGCGACTCAGAGGTTGATGATCCCAGGAAGGGTCCAGCCAGTGACTCAGAAGCTGATGAGCCCAGGAAAGTTCCTGTCAGTGACTCAGAAGCTGATGAATCCCGAAAAGGTGGTGCCAGTGACTCTGAAGCTGATGAACCTAGGAAAGGTCTTGCCAGTGACTCTGAAGCTGATGAGTCCCGAAAAGGTGGTGCTAGTGATTCTGAAGCTGATGAGCCTAGGAAAGGTCCCATCAGTGATTCAGATGTTGATGAGCCTAGGAAAGGTCCTATCAGTGATTCAGATGCTGAAGAGCCCAGGAAAGGTCCAGCCAGTGACTCGGAAGTTGATGAGCCCCGAAAAGATCCTGTAAGCGATTCAGAAGCTGAAGAGCCCCCAAAAGGCCCTGCCAGTGACTCAGAAGCTGATGAGCCCCAAAAGGGCCATGCCAGTGACTCTGAAGTTGAGGATGCCCCTAAAGTTGCCAGCGACTCCGAAAATGAAGAGGCCCCAAAACGCCAGCCAAGTGACTCTGAAAATGAGGGGCTTCAGAAGGCGCATGCCAGTGACTCAGAAAATGAAAATTCCTCTAGACAAAAACAGAAGATTGAATCAGATGATAGTGACAGAGAGAATAGACGGGATAAAGGGAAATCGCAGAATGACTCTTTTCATTCAGGTAGCCATCCAGAAGGGAAAATATTTCACAGCTCTGACAGTGAGGATGAAGCACCTAAAAGGCAAAAAATGGATAGTGATGAGGATGAAGAGAAGGAAGAGGAGAAAGTTGTGAAGAGGAAAGCTGCCATCCTTTCTGATAGTGAAGATGAAGAGAAAACACGTAAGATCATTTTTTACTTCTATTACTATCATTTTGTTTACCATCATATCTCCTAATAGTAAGGTGTTGGAGTTACTTGGTATTTTGTTAGTTTTATTTTTTTCATGCCTGATGTTTAAAGGGTCGATGAAATTTATAAAGGCTTGTTTTTGAATTTAACTTATGATGAGTTATCAGCAAACTACAGGTAAGGAAAAAGCATTTCAAAATAAGAAGTTAAAAGATGACCATGGATAATAGGAACATAAAGAGACTTGTATTATTTTTAGAGGGTTGTGTTTTAAAGAAACCCTGAGATTAATGTATGCAGCACAATGATTGTATTCAGATTTGACTGAGTGGTTTTGACTGAGCCTCCTTTGTGGTTTGAAATGAAATCCTGGAGATAAAGCTAAATGGCAGCTGAGCTGTTCTTCACCTTGGAAGCCCTGATGCATCTTAAATTTAAAGTTACCCTGTTAGCACAGCTGCCAATTCTGATTTTTTCACTTTCTAAAAAATCACCTTTCTTTGGATATTGGAACAGAAGTATATTCTTTCCTTGAATACAGAGCTGAACATAAGGGCTCTAGATGTGAGATGGTGAGGGCCTGAACCAGTGTGATGGCAGTATCAGAAGAGAAAAAATATTATGAAGGCAAAATTTATAGGACTAAGCAACTGATTGATTAGGAAGGGGGTTGGGGATGAAGAAGAGTATTGAGTCAACAGTGTTAATCTGACAGACTTCTAGGTTGCAAAGCCTGGTTGTTTGAGATGATGATAATGCCTTCCACACTAATTTTATTTTAATTCTTTTCCATGGTTACATGATTCTTGTTGTCTTGCTTCCTTCTTCCCTCCCCTCTCACAGAATTGACAAGCAGTTCCACTGGGTTATACGTATATTATCACTCAGAACCTATTTCCATATTATTAATTTTTATAATCCTTTACAACCAAAACCCTAAATCACATGTCCATATAAAAAAGTGATAAATCATATGTTTTCTTTTGGATTTCTACTCCCACAGTTCTTTCTCTAGCTGTTTCGCAGTAATTTTAAAGGAAGTTAGGGGAAAGGGAGGGTTTGAGGAGACATAATGAATTCAGTTTTAGATATGTTGAGTTTAAGATGTCTACAGGGTGTTCAGTTTGAATTGTCTAAAAGCGGTTATCAATTAGAGAGTAAAGGTTAGGAAAGAGATTAGTGTTGGATAAATCTAAGAATCATCAGCTTATAGATAATAATTAAATCCATGAGAGTTGATGATGTCACCAAATGGAATAGTATAGAGGATGAAGAAAAGAGCATCCAGGACAGAACTTTGGGGGAGATTCACAATTAGCAAGCTCATTCCAAACAAAGTAGGTGAATCAGGAAAGAGTAGTGTGTCAGAAGCTAGAGAATGTCAAGAAAAGGGTAATCTACAATGTCTGAGGCTGCAGAGATATCAAGAAAGATGAAGATTGAGAAAAGGCCATTATATTTGGCATTTAAGAAGCATTGGCAGCTTTGGAGACAGCAGTTTCAGGTGAATGATGAGGTTGAAAGCTTGACTGCAAAGAGTAAGAGTGACAGGAAAGGAAGTGGAGATAGTAGTTGTAGATGATCTCAAGGAGTTTAGCAATGAAAGGGAGATGTAAAGTTTGATAGTAAACTTGCTAGTAGGGATAGAATGAATGAAGATTTTTTTTTTTTTTGAGGATAGAGAAGACATGGTAGAGAAATAGCCAGTACACACAGAGAGGTTGAAGATAAAGTGAGAGAGAAATGCTCACTTAGATGGTAAGTGGTAAGGTGGTAAGAAGAGGATGAATCAATAATAGAGATAGTGGTTAAGAAGCAAATCAAGAAAGAAAAGTATGATAGAATGCAAGGGAAGAAAAGGCATCTAAATAGTGAGACAGTGTCATGCTACAGAACAGTTGAGTAATATGATGAGAGAACGGTTTTAGTAAGAGTGATGGGAGATAAGGCAAACTTCAGTAAACTAAAGAGTTGGAAAAATTATAAAGATGTTTGGTGGAGGAAAGCATAGACTTCTTAGAGTTTTAGTAGTGACAGGGCTGAAAAGGAGAACTTGAAGTGATGTCAAAGTCAAGCTAAGTATTATTTGGAGGATTGGTTTTGTTTTTTTATAATGGAGAAAATAAACATATTTGTAGGCATCTAGGAAACAGCCATTATGGTGTGGGTATAATTAATGATATCAGGTCTTAGAGGAGACCAAAGGGGTTGGCATCAAGAGCACAAGAAGAGAGACTTGAAGAAAGATTCACCTGAATGAGTATGCCAAAGAGTAGATTAAAGATGAATAAAAGGGTTGTCATGGGTTAGTGAGAGTTCAATTGAGGTTATATTGCAGTGCGTAGTGAACCCAGGATGTTTTCTTGACCTACCCACTGTGCCAAATGGCTCAAGTAGTAGGATTAGAAAAATCAGATGGTGGAAGTCAGTATTGGAGGATGGAAAATGGAAGGACAAGAAAAGAGTTTCAAGGGTGGAGGACACCTTGTTGAAATGTCTGACTATGAAGGCTAGATTGTAAGGAGACAGAAGTGAAACCATAACTGAGAGTACAAGGAGATATTGAAATACTAGATGGCATGGGGCCAAAGAATACTTTGAGAAAAAGTATCCAGAGAGGTGGAAAGATAGAGTTTGAGAAAGAAATTCAAAGTTCTGAACTTAAGAGATAGAGTAGTCATAGGGAGGTTGACATTTTGGGTAATTGAGGTCAGAGTTGAGGTAAAAGTTATGAAAGTTAAGGAGGAAGGATCATGTAACTGGCATGAATGTCAAAGGAATAAAAGTTGAGTTATGGTACCAGAAAGAAAGGTTTGGAAGTGGCATCAAGGATATTAAGATAATTGCCTCCTTTTCCTGACCTTGAGAGTCAGAAAACATTGAAGAAGTAGTGGCCCCTATTCCAGAGAAAGGCAAGGGATAGTTTCTTTAGGGGAAATTGAGTATGTTAAAAGAATTTAATAAAAAATGGAAATCTAGAACAACAGGATGCTATTAATGATATATAGTAGGAATTGAGGAGGGCATATTGCAAGGAATAGACTAAACAGACTAAAGACTGTGAGGAGCATAAGGGTCAGGTGAATAGGGGTGATAGTACACGAAGATGTAATAGAAGAAAGAAATTTCCATCAAACTAGGTGGTGATTGTGAATGTCATAGATTACTGGAGGATGTTAGTTATTTGCTAGCTGTAGAGCAGAAAGATTACTAGCATGGGAAAAACTTGTAAAATGAATCAGTCTGAAGGTTCTCTTTAGCATGTTGGCATAATCTAGGCCTGTTTATTTCAAGTCCTAGAGAGCATTTGCCTGAAAAATTCTGGGGTTCCTCCTTTGCCTCAACCTCTACTCTTATCTCTGCTCTACTATATTTCAGAAGGTTGGTTATGCTTAGTGACCATAATATAGCTGAATAAACCATTTTTCAACATATTACAATGAGAATTCCCTCCTTCTGGATACTCATATATCAGGTTCCCTTTATTCATCACTTACCTCTCTACTATTGCTTTTCTGTCTTCTTCACTAGTTCTCATCCTTAAGATGAATGTTACTTTAGGGCCTGTCTTTAGCCTTCCATATTTCCCTCCATTTCTCTTTGGGAAGCCTGTTTCACTTCTACATCTTCATTTCTTATCTTTTTACAGGCAACTACCCTTCAGTATAAATAACTGTAGCCTTTATTCCAAGATACTAATTCACATTTCCAACTACTTATAAGACAAGGCTGCCTAGATTTTTGACCAAAACTTTGAACTCAACATATCCAAAGTTGTAGAATCCAGCTCAACAAATTATTTGTGCATCACAGAACAGGATAAGAAGAATGAGAACCAAATCAGAAGGGTCACAGACAGACTCAAGGCTTCTTGCTGATCAGTGACAAAGTTTATTGATTTCAGGTATATATAGAGAAAGCAACAGGCTAAGAGATTAGGTAAGCTTTTTATAGGGACGATGGTTAGTAATTTACAGGATGGAGACAATAAATTTAGATTACCTCAGTGGCTCTAAAAAGAGTTTTCTATAGGTGATAATTCATTATGTCAATGTGTAACCTTCTAACCAAACTTCTCACAGAATTCCTGCATCAGTAATTTCTTGGAAGAACATACAGTTTCTATAAAGTACAGCAGGGAGGGGTGGAAAGAAGAGGTTTGGGGGGCCTCATGTGAGGAGTGATTCTGGCCAGACCATGACTTTGATTTTACTGGGATCCATTCTTACTACTGGGGGCTACCCAAAGTCAAACTTGTTATCTTTTCCCCAAAACATGCTTTTCTTTCTGATTTTACTCTTTCAGTAATACTGCCATTCACCCTGTTTCCTGCTTTCAAAATATTGGTCTTATTGACATTTCCCTTTCCCTTTCCTCTCATATCCAGTCAGTTCACAAATTTGGTTAATTCTACCTCTGAAACATCTTTCCTTTCATTTGGTAGAAATTTCACTCACGAGTACCTCTTTAGATAGTTGCAATAACATATTAGCAAGTTTTGCTACTATATTCCTACTATATTCTCATCTCTCCAGTCTATCCTTAATATTTCTTCCTGACTAATCTTACTTATGTATGCATAAATATGATCATATCACTCCTCTGCCCAGAAATCTTACCTACCAAGTAAATTCATTGTCCTGTGCCTGGCATTCAGGAAACTATCCATAATATTATGATAGCACCTTACCTTTTCAGACTTCTCTCTCCTGTCCAAATATTCTGTATGTACCTAAGTTTCACTGAACTACTAATTACCTTGAACATGCCCTCTTGATTTTGTTTACACTATTTCCTTTTCCTGGAAAGCTTTCCCTCCCCTTAACCTGTTGAATTCCAACTTGTCTTTTAAAAGGCCCGTTTGAATTTCTACATCCTCTAGAAATCCTTCTCAGGTCTCTGTAGTTATGTGTATACAGTTATGGACCTTAAATAACATTTTTTTGTACCTATCTAATGTGCTTTTAAAAAATTATAATTTTTTTTCCCCATCTCCTTACTAGATTGTAAACTCCATGAGGGTAGGAACAAAAAAGCTTCATATTTCACCCATTGCCTTATATATCACTCTGTACAAGAGGTACTTAATAAATGTTTGAGGCACTGAACTAAATAAGATAAGATGTGTGAAAACTTGACATAACAAATGCTATAAAATACTTTTGAATATAATTTTTATTTATTTTAATAACAAAGTTCCACTTAAGTTTTCTGAAGTTATATGATCCATTTTGTCTCCCTCACAGAGCTGACAAGCAATTCAATCTGGGTTATACATGTATTATCATACAAAACATTTCCATATTATTCATTTTTTGTAAGTGAATAATCTTATAGAACCAAAACCTCCAAACCTGTACACAAATAAACAAGTGATAAATCATATGTTTTCATCTGCAATCCTACCCGAAAAGTTTTCTCTCTGGAGGTAGAGAGTATTCTTTGTCATAAGGCCCTCAGAATTGTCCTGGATCATCATATTGCTATTAGTAGCAAATTCTATTACTTTTGATTGTTCCTATAAAAATATTTTTAACACTGCTTTGCTTTTTAACAGCTGCAAAGAAGGGGCGCATCGTCTCTGATGCAGATGACTCTGACAGTGATGCTGCATCAGAAAAATCTGCCAAAAGACAGAAAAAGAGTGTAGCATCAGAGAGTGATGAAGAAGAAGCTGGAAAGGAAGAGACTGGCAAGAAGAGTGAAGAGAAAGATCTGTTTGGGAGTGACAGTGATTCAGGAAATGAAGAAGAGTAAGTCACAATTTAAATACTTAAATTTCCAGAGGATTCTTACAAATGATGTTTGGGAAAACTTTATTTCATGTACATTGAGGTTGTCTATTAAGCTGACAGTGCTGTGCCAGTATCTTGACTTATTATGATCTGTTGGGATCTGGATTTTGGAAGTACTTTGAAAATGAGGGAGCAGCCCAATATGGTGGTGCACACACCTCTGATTCCTGCTACCAGGGAGGCTAAGGCTGGTGGATCATTTGAACTTGAGAGTTCTGAATTACAGTGGGCTTAGATGTCCCCTTAGAGTCTAACATCAATATGGTAAGCTTCTCCCAAGAACAAGATCAGTCTACAGAGGGGTAAGAAACAAAGTGAGTCAAATCTCTGGTGAGATCAGGCCTGTAAAAGACCACTGCACTTTCAGCCTAGACAGGATGAGATAAAATTCTTCCTACCCTACCTCCCCATCCAGCCCCCCTCCCAAAAGGGAAGAAACAAAAATAACTTCTCCTATTTATATCTTTTGCAGGAACTTGATAGCAGATATATTTGGAGAATCTGGTGATGAAGAAGAAGAAGAATTTACTGTGAGTATTATATGAAACATTTCCTTTAAAGTACATTGAATTTTTTTTTTCCTTAGATCAGCTTTTTTAGCCTGAACTTCTCTTCTGACCTCTAAACTTAAATCTCCAAGTGCTAATTAGACATCTCAAACTGGATATTCGGTTGACATCTTAAATTCACGTCTAAAACTGAACTCATTTATCTTTTCCCCCAAAGCCTCCTCTCCTCCAAACTTCCCTATCACTGTCTAGGACACCACCATCCTGGCATGCAATCTAGATGTCATTGTTGACTCCTCAACCTGTCTTCCCTCCCTCCATATCCAATCTGTTGCCAGGGTTCATTGATTTTACTATAACAGCATTTCTTGTATATGGCCTGCTTCTCCTGCCACCACACTGGCCCTTTCATCACTTAATGAGGATACTGCAATAATCTACTGCCTTAATTCTCTTTCCACTATGGAGTCCATCCTCTGACTGTCAAATTTATTTCCCTCAAGCAAAAGTCGGGTCATACCACTTTTGTATTCATTAAACTCTGGTGACTCCCTGTCACCTCTAAGACCAGATATAAAATCCTTTGTTTGTATTTTAAAGCCCTTTACAACCTGGCCTCTTCCTACCTCTCTAATCTTTTTGCACCATAAGCCCCTAGTGCTCTATGATCCAGTGGCACTGACCTAGCTCTTCCACCCACAAAACTCTTAACTCCAGGCATTTTCTTTTACCATCTCCCAGGCTTGGAATATTTTCCCTCATCTCTGTGTCCTGACTCCCTTCAGGTCCCAACTAAAATCTCTCATTCTATGAGAAAGCTATTCTTTATTCCCCTTGATTATCTCCAGTTTTTTTTTTCTCTCTATATCATCCATGTTATCTTCCCCATTAGACTATGACTAAGAGCAGAGACCCTCTCTTGCCCTTCTGAGTATCCTTAGTACTTAGCACATGGAAGGTGCATAATGTTATGCTCATTAACTGGTTAATATTGATTCATTTTGGTGTAAAACCCAATACATACTGACGTCATCAGTTAGGATAGGCTTGTGACTTTCACTTGTAAATTTTTCTAAGGGTATGTGGGTCTGGGTGTTGGCGGGGCGCACTTCGGGATAAGTGTACAGGAGAATACTGATCAGAAACCAACAGAAAATTTGATAACTAGCTAATCTGCACTGCCTCTGACCTTAGGGCTTTAACCAAGAAGATTTGGAAGAAGAGAAAAGTGAAACACAAATAAAAGAGACAGCAGATGATTCTGATTCTGATGATAACATAAAAAGAGGAAAACAGTAAGTCTATATGTGGGCAAAGTGTTTTAGAAAATATTTTTATAATTGAAAGCAAATGTTTATCCAGCTTTATTTTTCCCTCTTTTAAATAATGGTTGTAATGTTATTTGATGATAGTTGCTTGGCTCAATATAATCTTTACATTATTCACACCCAGAATCTTAAACTCTAGATTCCTAACTACAAAACAAGAGATGAACAGTTCCCACATTTTTCCCCCTCATTTATCTGTCCCAATTTATTCTACCCTAAGTTTATCTACAAAGCAAGAGAAAAAAGTATTACTAGTCTTAGTAACAAGATTTTAAAATATGGATTACTATGAGTCAGTCATTAAACCAATTTTCTTTATTATATTACTTTTGAGTTGAAACATTTGAATTCATAATAATAATAACAGATAGCATTTATATAGTGCTTATTGTGTGCCAAATGTTATACATTTTACTTCACAACAACCCTGGGCTGTTATTGTCTCCATTTTATAGATGAGGAAACTGAGCTAAATAGAGGTTAAGTAACTTACCCAGGATCACATAGTTATTGTGTTTGAAGGTAGCTTTGAACTCAGATCCAGGCCCAGAATTATATCCACAAGCTGCCTCTAATTATGTTCATATTCTTGGTTGGCTTTGCAATATCATGTTATCCTGTTTTAAATTTCAATGCAAAATATTATCACTTTATATTTGAATCGCACTTTATTTTGCAAACCACTTTCACCATCTATAATCTCATTCTATTTGCCCAAGAACCCTGTGAAGGAGATATAAAGCAGGTAGTATCACCCTGTTATACTATGGAAGATACTATGGCATAGATAGGTGGTTAAGTGGTTCATCTAAGACTACATTGGTCATAGGTCAGTAACAACAGTGAGACTTCATGTGAGACTTGAGACTTCAAGACTACGGAGTACATAGTGCCTTCCTCCTAAATTTCTTGTACAGTAAAAGAATTGAGCTTGGAAGTCCAAAATTTGAAAATTTACTAACCATTTGACTGTAAACCCTGGACATCCCTTATTCTTTCATCTGTAAAATGGGAGAAATACACTGCCTTACCTCATAGGATTATTTCCATTATGCCAAAAGGCCTATTATAAATGCATTTGAGGAAAAGCTTTGGAACTCCAGTGATTGCAATAATAAACCAGGAATCCAGAAGCCTGAAGATGAAATACTCTGCCTACTTCCTGCCAGAGAAGTTAAAATGCAGAATGAGACCCATGTTTCTAGATGTGATATTTTGTTTCACCAGAATGTGCACTTTGAGGTTTTCTTTTTCTTTTATTGTTTTGTTTTGAGAGAGGGACTGTGGTAGAAAGATATAATAAATGCTTAGCAAAAAAAATTTTTAGCCACTGCAGAGGAGCAGCTTTTTGTGACTCAGTGGTTAGAGAGCCAGGCCTAGAGATGGGAGGTCCTGGGTTCAAACCTAGCCTCAGACACTTCCTAGCTGTGTGACCCTGGGCAAGTCACTTAACCCCAGCCGCCCAGCCCTTACCACTCTTTTGCCTTGGAACTAAAAGATAAGGGATTTTAATTTTAAAAAAAATTTTTAGCCCACTTCAGGAAACTCAGGAGATTCACAAGTGTACAATTAACCCTTCAATAAGAGCAGCTATTATTGATGTTTTTTTCCAAGTTCAAGGCCTGTAATGTTTTGAGATTAATGCTTACTATATATAATAAGCAAGTTGTTTATTTTGCAAATAATAGACTATATATAATAAGTAAATAAATGCATATTAAACCATACTCTTTATAAATTTTCTTTTATCTGCAGTAATGTAACATCCAAACTTTGATTGCACTTCATCAAAAATCACTATTCAGCCATAAGTTCCTTGAGCATAGAGACCATATCTGATTTACTTTTACCTCCTTAAGCACCTAGATCAATTAAAAAACATTTTTTAAGCATCTGCTATATAAAGCACCATCATGTCTTATATTCAGGAGGCATGAAATATTCATTCCCCAAAAAACCTGTACACATTTTTGACTATTATAGTCAAAAACATGCAGATTAAGAATCTTATTAAGGAAGTATTATGTACTCTACAGGTGGGTAGCAGTTGAAGAACTATCTTTATTTTCAGTAGTAAATTATTATAGGTGAAAGTGTCATTAAAAAGGTTGTATTTTTAAAATATCTGTAAGTCAGCAACATTTTCCAGAGCTGAAATTGAAAATGCTTATGTAAGTTTGCAGTTATGAAAAAAGCAAATGGTAGCAAGGAGAATGCTTTCCTTGACATCTTCATTATACCTGCTTTTATCTTCCATTAACTTCAGTATGGACTTCATGTCAGATTTTGAGATGATGCTGCAGCGGAAGAAGAGCATGAGTGGAAAGCGCCGGCGAAACCGTGATGGCGGAACTTTTATTAGTGATGCGGATGATGTAGTTAGTGCCATGATAGTAAAGATGAATGAAGCAGCTGAGGTGAGATTTGTCACATTCTAGCATAGATCTTTTTTTCCCTCCACTTCTACTTGGATGGATTGGTGCCATTTTGAGCTCTGTGTTTAAAAAGCTCTTGACTTTTTCCTTTAACAACTACTTAGAGAATCCCTTTTGGTCCAGATGTTGAGAATGGAAATATTTCCAACTTTTCAGTTATGCATTGAGAAAAATAGCTAAAATAAAACTGTGGTTTCATTAAGATGTGGTTTCACTAAGTAAAAGGAAAATATAAAAATGGTTGTTATGAAATCTGTTTTCCCCCCTTTTGAATTTGAATAGTATGCTGAAGAGTTTCAAGGTTTTCTATATAAGAATCATTTTAATATAGGTCATGGGCATGGAAACTAGTTTACTTCCCAACATTAGTGGAATTCACCTGAACTTGTAGGTCTAGTTGCATAATTTTTCCTTTAAAGATCAATAGATCCAGCAATTCTTATTTATCCCAAACATTTCAATATCTGATTCTTGGGGTTATGAAATTCTTCCTAGTGTCTAAAACAAATTTCTCTATCTTTTTGTTAAAGCTTTCTGTTATGTGAACTGTCTCAAAAATTACTTTTCATTTTCATTAAAATAATCTCTTATTTGTTTTGTTCCCACCTTATGACAACTGCTCTTATTAAATGGTAATAGTTGTGTATGTGTGACCCACATTCAGGTAGCTATGAATGGCATAATTTGGGCCTCAGTAAAAGTAGTTTTATTATTTTGCTATTTTGATTTTTAAGAAGATTAGAAAATATAGCAAAAGGAAAATTTTGTATTTTTTTATTGTGAAACTTAGAACTAGATTCTCTTTTAATTTTTTAATTACTAGTGACTGTTGAAAACAATAATTTATTGTCTCACTTTTTTAGGAAGATAGACAGCTGAACAATCAAAAAAAGCCGGCACTGAAAAAACTAACTTTGTTACCTACTGTAGTTATGCACCTCAAAAAGTAAGTATCTTGTTCTTCAGTTGTCTTATAAATAAAAATTTTTTTCTGAGTATAAGGATTATGATATAGAACTTGTCTAAGGTTTTCTTGCCTTACAAAGATCATGGGTACAGTGATGGCCATGTAGTTTGTCTAAGGATCAGCCTAGCCAAATTTTGAGTGGTTATTGCCAGATTGGCTACAGGTGATGAACTTTTTGACCAAATTACTTTCAAATCAGCCTGCTAAGTCATAACGGGGGTACAGTCTATATCAGTGTAGGGACAAAGTCACAAACCTTGTAAAAGCATATTCTTCTCCAAGTATAGAATTTCATTAAAAACTGTTGGCTGCTCAGATATTTACAAAACTTTAACCATCTTTATTATTCCTATGGACATGATTAAGTGGCATCTTGAATTGTTATAAAGTGTTTCATGTATTCATCTGTTTCAAAAAGTTCTTTGAGATTCACAGTCATTATTTCTTTCGGAACTTTTCTTTGCAGGCAAGACCTGAAAGAAACTTTTATTGATAGTGGTGTAATGTCTGCCATCAAAGAGTGGCTTTCACCTCTACCAGATAGGAGTTTGCCAGCACTGAAGATTCGGGAGGAACTTTTAAAGATCCTACAAGAGGTTGGAGAATTATTTCTAGTCACTTGATCTCCAGATGTTGTCAAGTGAATTTTTATACCGTTATTTTCCAAACTTTGTTTTGTGACATAGTTATATGTTTCTATTAAGTAGTAGTTATAAAGAGAAAATGATGATGTTTTTAGTAATAACTTTTGTTTGGGTAAGATGCTCCAATAGCATCTCGGATGTTTTTCATCTACATTTACTGGGGTTCATGAACTTGTCTCAGTTTTGTTTTGTTTTTTTCCCCCGTGGATCATGTGTCAGATCTTATGCCTAATACCAGGGTGAGTTCTTATAATGTTTTGTGTTGTTTGCTACCCTATAGAACGCAAACTAGTCCTGGTACCAAGTTCTCTATCATATTACTTCCAATTCAGTGTCACTAAGTTATATTTCTTACAAAATTCTTCAAAACTACTGACTCCTGTAATATACAGTATTTCCTTTACTGATAAAGAGTTTCCTATGTTTTCTTGCTGAATCAGAATCAGAAAAACTTGTTTGGTCTGAATTCAGATGTTCACTATGCCAATTTGTGTCCCAGTCATCTAAATCTTTGTGAACTTTATCATAGAGCTTGATGTACTCATAGGGTTCCTGTTCTTCATCACTGTTTTGTTCAACTACTATTGAACCATTTGTACCGTATCATCTGGGTCTGAGTCTGACTCTTGGTTACTGATTTCTGTACTCTCTAGGTCTTTCATTAGCTTTCGTTCAGTGACCTGTTGTAATTCTGTGTCAGGTGTTGTTAACCCAGGTTTTGTGTCTTGGTCTGACCCTATTTCAGTGATTTCTGTATTTCCCAATTCTATTTCTATCTGTTGACCAGTAATATGCTCTAATTCTGTGTTCTGTGGTGACAAATTTGATTCTTGTGGGTTTACTGCTTCCTGTGGATCCGTTATTACTGGAATGCACAGGTTCTACCATATCTTTTGGATCAGGTTCTTGTGTATCTACTCTTGTGTATCTGTTGACATAGAAACTATTCCCTCTATGGTGGTATCTTCTGGGAATGACTTCAATATAGCTCCACTTTCCCCTATATCAGTGAGAGGTTTGTGCTTTTGTTCTCCCACTTCTGACCCAAGATATGGTTCTGGAGTTTCTTGTAAATTAGCTATTATGGTGTTTACATACACAGATTTCCTATTATCATCTTCACTTTCTTGCCCCAAGGTTTGTAATGCACATAAATAGTAGATGTTTTAGATTTTGTCAATGTCAGTGCAATCTACCATCCCCGCTTCAGTCATTCCATCTCCATTCAATGCACCATTATTAACTAGCTCTGTATCATTTTGGACCACTGCTGCCTGTGAGCTAACAGCTTGCTCAGAGGAAAGGTTTGTGTTTATATTAATTTCAGTTTGAGAACTGCTTGGATGAGGTTTCACTATCAAAGACTCTTCTGTTCCCACTCCCTTAAATTGTTTTGCAGTCTCTGGTTCAGGGAATAGTAAATCATTGGAAGTTTGATATTGATCTGTGCTAAACCCATCCCCAGGACTGGTATCTTCGAGTGTTATAGGATTTCGTGGGTAAAAGTCTTTGGCTTTAAGGTTTAAGTTAGTTCTCCCCTCATTTTCCTTTCTTTTCCCTCTTAGATGTATAATTTTTCAAGCTCCAAAGTCTCTTGTAACAATGTCTCATTTGGCTATTTTATCAGAATGGTCTGAATACTTTTTTTTTTTAAACCCTTACCTTCCTTCTTGGAGTCAATACTGTGTATTGGCTCCAAGGCAGTAGAATGGTAAGGGCTAGGCAATGGGGGTCAAGTGACTTGCCCAGGGCCACACAGCTGGGAAGTGTCTGAGGCCAGATTTGAATGTTATGTTTCATGTCTGCTATTATCTGTTCAATTTCATTTTCCACCTCAATAATAGCTTTTTGTTTTGTATTTAAGTTGCTTCCCTTGGCATCTTGCCCAACTATCTGTTTCTCCACCACTGAAATTTTAAAGTTTTCTTTTTCCTTTTTACCATTTCCCTTTGTGCACTTTATGCTTATTCCCTCATGTTTCCTCCCTGGGGTACCTTCCAAATTCATCTCTTTTTTACTAGATAATGCTAGAGCCTGGCATCATGCGGTATAATGCTTATTTCTCTCTACAACTTCTGAATAACGGGGTTTTGCTCCAGAAGCTTCCATGGATTTCAGGTCTGGGGTCTCCTGTTCTCTGAGTTTGCAGTGAGAGCAACACTGCTTGCTATTAGAGTCCTGTCTCCCATAGTTTTTGTTATTATATACTTTTCCCTGATAATATGCATTTTGACCTTTCCTCTCTCTCTTATTTTGGCCCTGTTTATAGTGACGTTTCATTGGGCAGTTTCTTACTATGTGTCCTTGACAAGAACACAAAAAGCAAGTCCTGTTATCTCTTTGCACCCTCTGTTGACTTTGGGGTGTCTGTCTATACTGTGTGGTTCATCTGTTAAATGTCTTTAATTGTAGCCAGGTTCTTAACCTCCTCTAATTCTTTCTGCCTTAATATTTCAGGGGTCTCTTGGAGCTTTTTCTTTAGATCATTCTTTTCTCTTTCTTGACCTACCTTGTTATGAAGATAGGTGGCAGTGTCTCTAAGTTCATTAAGTGAGATGGTGTCAAACTTAGGGCAATAGTTCCTGAAGAAATCCCTTAAGTGCTTATCACAGTCCTTGAGAAATTGTCTCCTCATGTGTACTTCTGCTTCTTTTGAATCAGGACTAAAACCTAACAGTCTCTCAGTTTTTTCAATAAGGTGATCAATAAATGTACTGGGGTGTTCATTTTTTTCTTGGCATAATCTGTCAAATTTTCCCCGTGCATTGGGTCTTTTCTAACAACTGCTTCATTCCCTGCAATAGATCCTCATGGCATTTTCTTAGAATAAGCCATTGATCTTGGATTAGAAAAATCCAGATCTTCAAAAACTTCTGGCCAGCTTGTGAGTGAGGAATCTTTTCTAGTTTGCTCAATAAAATTCTTATGTTCCTGGGGTGTAAAAAGTTCAGATAAAAGAATTTCTACATCCTCAAAATCTGGTTCATATAGGCGAAATGCTCTTTTCAATTCTTTAATTGAGCAATGAGGCTTTAATAAAAATTTAGGCATATGTTTAGGTAAAGATTCTAAGTCACAGGTGGTGAATGACTTATGAACCTTTGCATGTAAAATGCCAAAGTTATCAGTGACCTTAGCTACATTGCGCAAAGGCATAATCTTTTGAGCCTTTGATGCATTTGCAAGATTGTTAGCAGATGCATTATGTTATTGGCAAGGTCATTTCCCCCCTACACCTAATGGTGTCCCAGTATTAGTATTAGTAACTACATTGTCCTTATTAGTCTGTCCTGTCACGTCCCCAGTCTCCTCATCAGTTCCCCTACCCATGCTTTGTTTTCTCTGCATGTAATCCTGGTACATCTCAGTTATAAGAGGGATCTAACCAAACAAGGTCTCTAATCTTTTATCAATGACTAGAGCATGTACAGTTTTCTTTTGGAAATCAGATTGGCAGCAGCTTTGATATTCTTTAAGATGTTAGTCACTACCAAGAACATAACATAGACTTGGAGTATGATTTGCCAGAGGTAATTTACATCTAGATAATTCATTGGCAACTGTGTTCATCCCACAGTCATATTGGTCAATGTCTCCAGAACATTGTCTATCATCCCTGCCACTGTATTATAAATGATACAGAAGCCCCAATAAACAGCAATTATTCCTAGCACAGTCAACCATAGTATTAGTTGTAACATGTTCCCCATTGGATCTTTTCTAGGCTCTGAATGCCAGGAGATGTCAGTTAGAAAATGGTTGTTGTCCCCACAAGCTTTGCTTCTAGCTAGCTAGGATCCAAGAAGGCTAGATCCTATCACAGACAACTCTATTACAGCCTCTTTCTCAGTATTGTAACTGACCAGAGTGGCAGTTGGTAACTGACTAGTTCTCCCCCCACAAGGAATCAAGATGTTTTTGATCCTGTGTGGAAACTGCTAGGCAGAGTCAGTGACAAAGGCTGCTAGCCTCAGGAGTTGTAATTGACAACTGACAGTTGATGGCAGTTGGTGACAGTCACTAAAGGTTATTATTTTTTAAATAAATGGAATCCTTTTAAATCTGGGGTGCCAACTGTTTAAAAAATAAATAAAAAGAAGGAAGGGAAGGGATGTACCCCCAGGGAGGCTTGGGCCTTTGGTATGGAGAGGGGGAAAGATAGGAGAACCCCTTTCCACAAAGCTGGGTTCAGGGGAGACAGCAGATATAACGAGTTGGCTCAGAGAGAGGAGAGGAGGTGTGAAGATTTTCCCCCTTCTGCCTTCCCTCCTTTGCTAAAGGTGTTCTCCCCAAATCACTCTGGTCCCTCTTATCCCCCTCCACTACTAGAGACCAAAAGGTCTCCCCTTGATCCGTTCACTCACACTCACCTTGGGGAACAGTTAACTTTAATGTTAACTCAATCAGGTAATACAAAAGGAATAACAGGCAAGAAAGAATGGGAAAAAGGAAAGTGGGGAAAAGGGGTCCCTGTCTCTATCTAAACCCTTTTCCTCCCTCCTCCAGTTTGGGGGAAACTCCGGCCTTGGCAGCCTGAGCTCCCTGAGAAAGTCAGGTTGACTTACCCCTGGGCAACAGGAGCTGAGGTAAAGTCTGCTCAGGTTTCTCTTCAGTTGGGAAGTGTTGGGGGAAAGATTTCCAGTCACCAGCAGGAAAAGTGGGTAACCCTCAGGAGAAAGTCTTTATCCACCTTCTCTCTTCGAGGTTTGAAGACGGAGAGACCCTCACTGCTCTCCCAGTCAGAGTCTTCCCTCCTCTGGAAATTCACTCCTGGGGCCCCTCCCCCATCGAGGTGATCAATTTCACATACTCTTCAGTCTGGCACTTTTTCTCTAGTGCCAGCCTCTGTCACAATGTTTCTATTAAGTAGTAGTTATAAAGAGAAAATGATGATGTTTTTGGTCACATCCCTCTATAATAATATTGAAGCCTAGGAAAGTCACATTTTGTATTTTTATATAAATTTTTTTTTTTTATGATAACAACCCTGGACTGATTTGTACAACTGAAATGAAAAGTTCAAATTTTCAAGTACTCAATAAACTTTGCCCTTCTTAAATTTTCCCTTTCTTCTAATGAAATGCAGATTTTTATGCCCTTCTCTTCTTTGACAGTCAACAAATAAACTCTCTTATTGCCCATAAATGTTGTATATGCTTTGAATATTGTTTTACACCTGTATTCAGAAGTGATGATATTTCACATTTACTCTTCCCTTTCTATACCCATCCCCTAACCCTCCTACCTCCTTGATATGTTAACAGATGCTCTTAGCCAAACTCTGAAATTTTATGCCTGTGGTAATTACTAGACATGAAGTGTACCTTTTAGTTCCACCAGATTTGACCAGCAGGCTTCTCTTCTCTGAGTTTATTTAATGAACATGCATGTCTGTGATTTCCAGCTACCTAGTGTGAGCCAGGAGACTCTAAAGCACAGCGGCATTGGACGGGCAGTGATGTATCTTTATAAGCATCCCAAGGAATCCAGACCCAACAAAGACATGGCAGGGAAATTGATCAGTATGTAAATCTTTTCACAGTCTCACTTTTTTTCTATATTAGCTTCTGTCAAATATATGATCATCTGTCTGGAAAAAGAGAGTGAAATCCTGATTATGTTCATGCTCTGAACCCTTGGCTCTGTCTCCATTGATTGCTGTTTAATTTCTGTAATTTGTTAAATCCAATATTAGTTCATGTTGCAAAAACGGAAATACAATGTTAACTAACAGTGACTATATAAAAAGTTTCTTTCCACCTATTCTAGTCACCTGATGAGTAACTCTTTTATGTTTCACAGCTCCTTATCTGAAAAGATGGAGCTTATAATCCATTCATTATTTCATTTATTTTTATACATTTTTCCCAGTTATATGTTGATACAGTTTTTAATATTTGTTTTCTGACATTTTGCAATCTATATTCTGTCCCTCACACCCAGCCCGTCTCCCTCCCCATGAGGGTAGATAATATGATATAGGTCGCATATATGTTATCATATAATATGTATTGTGAAACAAGACACATATTGCTCATTTGTTATTTCAAAGATGTGTTATTTTTTGTTTTTAACAATTTAATTATGAATAATTTTGGGTTTTTTGTTAGCAGAACAAGGAAAATAAAAGAAATGACTTTACTTGTATATAAAGGCTTTTTCTAAATTTCCTTAGGCTGTGTTTATATAATGCCTACACAACTGATTGAAAAGTTAAATACTACTTTATTTGGGAATAAAGACAACTATAGTTCAGTAGAGTCAGCAGCCTGGATTGAATTCACATCCTGCCACTCTATTAGCTACATGACCATGAGTAAGTTGCTTATTTGAGCCTTAGTTCATCGCTAAGAATTTGAAAAACATGTATTCCCTATTTATTAAATTTGTTGCAAGGGAAACAGTTTGCAAACCTTAAAGTAGTGTATGAAGTTGAGTTATTTTTAGACTAATTGTGTATCACTGAACTAACAGGAAATTGGAGGATGGGAATGAGGAATGAATATGTAGCCTCAGCTTTTTGAGTCTTTAAATTTAGAAAATTATCTGTTGTACTTAACTGTAAAATGAGCTTAAAATTGTTTAATTTTTAAAGGTGAGGTATTGTAAGGGCTTTGAGCATAATTGGTTTGGGAGTGGGGAGAAGTATTTTTATGATTGCAAACAGAGGTGTGGTATAACTGACCATTTTGTTTATTTTGTAGATGAGTGGTCTCGGCCTATCTTTGGCCTCACCTCCAACTACAAAGGGATGACCAGAGAGGAGAGGGAGCAGAGAGATCTGGAGCAAATGCCTCAGCGTAGACGAATGAACAGGTAAGAAGGAAAGTTAGCAAACCTAGGTATCATGTATTTCGATCCTTGATGCTTCTATCTCCACTTCTTTGTAGTTATTTTACATCATTACAAAGTCTGAATGTTTATGACTTACTCACTCCTGTTTAATTTACTTAGCCAGTAGAACTGTAATAATGCTCTGAAATTTAGTAATGAAGGAGATTCCCCCCTCCCCCCAGGTTCAGTTCAGAAAGCGTTTCTTAATATCTTAGTATAAGTAAAGGAAGTTACCAACACTGATAGGTTGAAAGAGCCTAATATTTTTACTTCATTTTCTTCTTAATAGAAAAAAGATGAAACTCTTTAACACTCTGATTTTTGTCTGTATAGTTCTGGTGGTCAGACACCACGAAGAGACCTGGAAAAGGTGTTGACAGGAGAGGAAAAGTAAGCATTTTCTTTACAACTTAATTTGCCTGCCTGTGTGCTTAAAGGGAAGATACGAAAAGGTTAAAACAATACTATCCAGTCTTTAAGGGTTTTGCTAAAGTTCCTCTTTTTTCTTTTTAGATGTTTCATTGATTTTTTATTTTTGCTTGTTACCTCACTGTCACTTCTCAATTACTTCTTTCCCCAAAAAGTCCTCACCCACACTTTGCCATAGAAAGTGCTGCTATCAATAATTCACTAATTATTTTTTAAGCATTTAACTTGTATCGGGCCCTGTGCCAAATATTAGAGATGTAAAGAAAGAACAAAACAGTCTTCTCTTAGGCAACTCACAAGCTAAGGGGAAGACAAATGTGTAAACACCTCTGTACAAAGGAAATGAGCTCAGATTAACTTTGGAAGTAATCTCAAGGAAGGCATTGACATCATGAATAGAACCTTTTCCTCTCTCTTTGACCTCCTTGGGTATATGTCTGGTAGTGGTATCAATGGACCAAAGCTACTTGTAGCTCTGCTTTTTTTGTTTTTCAAGTATGATTCCAAATTGTTGGCCAGAACAGTTGGACCAAGTCACAATTCCATCAACAGTGTGATGATGTTGCTTTCCTGCAGACCCTCTAACATTTACCATATTCACCTTTTGTCAAAAATCTTTGCCAGTGTGATGACAATGAAGTTTTTTGCTCACTTAAAATTGTTTTCATTTCTGACTTAAAAAGACAAAAAAAGTTTCTAGATACGCCACGGAACACAATTCTTTATTGCTTGGCTGTGCTTCCTTTTATGCATTTTTTTAATATCTTCAATGGCCTTTTGGGGGTGGAGAGACAGTTGCTATTCTACCCCTTAAACTTCCCCTCCCACACTAAAAAATCAAGAAGAAAGCCTTTTATTTAAAAAACAACCTTTTGTAACAAATAATCATAGTCAAAGAAAACAAATTCATATAGTAGCCAAATACAAAATGCATATCTCTTTGCAACTTTTGAGTTTATCACCTCACTTTTAGGAGTTGGATAACATGCTTCATCATGGGTCTTTTAGATGGTCATTGCTTTGAAAAGAGTTCTTAGATCTTTCAAAGCTCTTTTTTTTTTCATAACATTACAATATTAATCTTGCATAAATTGTTCTCTGCTCTCCTGACTGCATCAATTGCCACTACCTGAATTCTCTGAAATTCTCTAGTCTCTCATTATATAATTATATTCCAACACATTCACTGCCAGAATTTGTTCAACTTTTCCCTAAATGATGATCACTCCCTTAGATTCTAGTTCTTTGCTCTTTTTTTTTTCTGGGTAATTTCTCAAAAGTTATTTGCATTTCTTCCACTATTAATGCTTTGGGATATTCTTTCATATGGTTATTGATAGTTTATATTTTTTCAAAAGATGTCTATACATGTCATTTCACTATTTAAATATATAGGCATGTCTCCTGTTTTATATATTTGTGTCAATTCTTGGATAAAATTTGCTGAGATTTGTCTCCAAATGCATCACTTTTGTCTTGCCAAAGCTTTTCAATTTTCTCTCATCAAAATAGTCTGTTTTATCTTTTATGATTACTTTTATCCCTTACTTAGAATAATTGCAATTGGTAAGATGAGGTATCTCCTCTTAATAACTTGTGATTTTTTAAATGATTTAATCTTTGATGTTTAATTTATCTAAGTTCTTTTATTTTTAGGTTAGACACTAGTCTAAACCTAATAGTTTGAAACATCTTTCTAGTATTCCCAGCTTTTTTTTTGTCAAATAGGGCTTCCTTGCCCAAATAATTAATAGTCTTGAGTTTATTGAATATAGTAGTCATGTTCAGTTGCATTTGGGTCTTGTTTGTCTACTTTTCCATAATTAACTGTTCTATTTTTTTAATCCTACCTTTTTTTAATATTTCTTTTGAAATTTGTGAACTTTCCCCCCTCTAGATCAAAGGTATCAAACCCACAGTTCCTGGCAGTTGCTTAACAAAATAAATAAAAATGCATTATAATGTCAATAATATTCATTTAATTTGTAGTTTCCTAAGACAGTATGCTGCCCCAGGGATCTCTTTTTATTGGAGTTTGACATCACTGGACTAAGATTAGTAGTTCTAAACCCTTTTTATGTTATTGGTGCCATTAACAGCCTAATACGCATGGATTCCTCAGAATAAGAAACAATTTTAATTTTTGTTATTTTATAATTAATTGTTCTCCTACTTTTGTTCACTTCACTTTGCATGGGTTTTCATAAGCTTCTTTGAACCCTGTCCCTTCCTTTTTTAAATAATACAACAGTGTTTTAATCACATTTATATACCATAATTCGTTCAGCCATTCTCCAGTTGATGAGAACCTCCTCAGTTGCCACCATGAAAAAGAGTTGCTATGCATATTTGGGGACATATAGGTTCTTTTTTTCTTTTCTTTATCTCTTGGATATAGATCTAATGGTGATAGTACTGCTTGGTCCAAGGGTAGGCACAGTTTAAATTTTTTTTTTTTTTGCTATTTAATAGCTTTTAGTTGTAACACATCCTGTGTGTTTTAATACTACAAATAACAAATGCTAGCTTCAAATATTTTTGAGCATAGTACCAAATTGCTTTCCAAAATTGCTAGACTAATTTACATTCTACCAGCGGTACATTAATGTTTCTGTTTTCCCACAAATGTTAGCTCCTTTACTAGTTGTAATTTTTCTAAATGAATTCTTGTTATTATTTTTTCTGGGTCTATAAAGTAACTGGTAAATCTGTATATTAATTTAGACATTATTGCCAATTATATTATTTTGGCAAAACCCCATCATACCCAGTATTTCTCCAACTACTTGATTCTTCCTCTATTTCTGTACAGATATTTTATAGTTGTAATCATTTAAGTCCAGATTGCGTTTGTAAAATGACTGCAGTAGTTTATTCATTTTGTAGTTATTTTGAATGGAATTTCTTTTTTTTTCTTTCCTGCTGAGTTTTAAAAATAGAAAAAAGGTCTAATACTTTTTTGTGGGTTCCTTTTATATCCTCCTACTTAACTAAAGTTATTAATCATTTTGATTTTGTTCTTTGAATGGCTAGGCTCTTCTTAAAGTAAACTTTCATACCTATCATATCTGTAAATAAAGACAATTTTGACTTCTCTTTGCTTATCCTTAGTTTTTCTTTTCCATAACTAGCATTTTTAGATCTGTATCACATAAGTTTTAAATATTATTTGTTATATGCATAAATGGATATACATTTACTATTAAAAATTCAATTTGTTTACAGTATACAGTTAACAAAGTATTTCAGATCCATTATTTTGCTTGTTTCCCTTGAAAGTTTGTCCCTTTGGCTAAGAAGAAAACTAAGACCTAATCTTACTGGGAAGATTTTTGTGGGTTTCTACACTGCAAATAATGCTAACTCCTAAAGTTTATTTTTCTAAGACTTGGCCTTTTAAAAAGAAATGCTTTCCTTTTTTCTTTCCCAGAGCTCTTAGACCTGGAGATCCTGGCTTCTGTGCTCGTGCCAGGGTACCAATGCCCTCCAACAAGGACTATGTTGTTAGACCCAAGTGGAATGTAGAAGTAGAATCATCAAGGGTAAGTGGCAATGCAAAGAGAAGAGATGTCACCTAGTTAACACGTACATGTAGTGATTGTGTGTTGAGAGAGGTCTAGTGATTTCTTATCCAGCCAAACCATGTACCCAGAAGCAATACAGTGAATATCAAGAACATGAACATTTTCACTTGTGAAGATGAGTATTGATCCAGCTTCAAACAGTAGTCTTTTCAGTAAGACATCTTTTATTGTGATCTTTCTTGCCCTACATAAGCCTAGTGTCCTAGGCTATCTGAGCAGTTAATCCTAGAATCTAGTGAAGCTATTTTCACACGATCTTCACCAGTTTCAGCAAATCTATCCAGAGAAATAAAGGATGAAACTTTATGATCCAGATCTTTAAATTGAAAATGGAATGTTAAGCAAAATGAGTCAAATGGTCCTTCATTTCTTTAGTTAATTTTGTTTTTATCCATTAATTGAAAATACTGTTTTTAGCCTGGTATTCTTAGAAAAGGCCTAAGCCGCTTGGAAAAACACAAGAGGCGATTTGCAGAGCAGAAACGACTCAGCAAAGTGCATCGGGCTGTCAAGTTCAGCATTGAAGGCAACAGGATGCCCTTGTAAACCTGGCCACTACCTGAGTTTATCAGAGAGGTATCTCTGAGGAAGTGTGAGCTCATGCATGTGCTATAGCTAATAGTAGTTATGGAGTGAGGAAAGTGTGCGTTCATTATCTTAACCAGGAATGGCAAACTTTACCGTTTGTGATTATGGCCTTTCAGAATGAAATTTGTGCAAATCATGCTTTAATAAGACAGTTTTTTCAAGTCCCCAAGTGGTAACAAGGCAGGCACCACATTCAAAATCATAGGCTCAAAACTACTTTTAAAACCATTTCCTCTACTATAAAGGTCTATAGACCCTTTCCTCCCTACTTCTTCTCTTACTTACCTTGTTTCCTTTTTTTAAAATAACTTTTCATTTTCCCTTCTTCCCTGCAACTTCTCTCTTCTCCTTCCATTTCTTTTTGCTTTACTCTCTCTTTCTGCCACCCTCATCCCTTTTTTCTTCCCTTTCGTATGTCCAAAATCTCTTCTTTCTACCTCTGGATTTCTCTTCCTTTCTATTATTAGCTCTTCTCTCAGTTGCTGCCATCTAGCGTCAAATTTGAGAAATACATATAACATGCCTGTGGACAAAGAGGCATCAATTTTTATTCAATCAATGTACACAAAGTCCCTTCTGTGTTTCATCAAGATGTATTATGTGTTGTCTGTAAATGTTTCCATTTTAACTTGATTAAGGTGAATTGCTGCATAGTTTATGCCTTCAAAGGCCCTACAATATATAGGAAGAATCATGGAATTTTAAAGCTGACCCTCCATCTCACATGTGCCAATGGTGGCTCTAGTTTGACCTAGGACCGCCCAGAGATCTGTCCCTTTTTTTGCACATGTCTGTTGAAGGCCATATTCTCAGATAATTAAATCTCGAGTTTGCTGTAGCCCTTCCTATTCTTGTTACACTGAGTAGGGTGGAGAGTGTAGTTTTCAAGACCTGATTCTGTTATTCCAAGTATCTCTATTGTTATTGATCAGGAAATAGCTAAATTTGATCTTCTAAAGAAAGGTCTGAATAGGGTGGAGTAGTTTTGAAATTCACACTACAGACCTCAAGTTAAGAACACCTGACTAGTCGAACTCCTTCAGTGTACAGATGAGTTCAATAAGGTTAAGAAACTTTCCAAAAGATTTGTGCTAATAGGTTGAATGACCCATAATCTGGTGTGTTTTCCTTGACTTTTATATAAAGATATACTGGCAGGCACACAATCTCTCCTTAATTTGGGAATTATATTTCTTTCTCTCTGTGACCTGGGGCACCAATTTTGCTTGACTGTAAGCCCAGTATCACTTTTCATCCTCCTATGAGGAAGTGGAAAGGCACAGAAAGCTTAGTATAATAAAAATTTTCATAAAAGACAGATTTTTTTATAAGGGAAAATGATGACCATTGTCTTGGACACCAGAATTTTTAGCAATTAAACATGATGATTTTAGGTTATAAAAGAACAATTGTAGAGGATAACTAGGGATAGAGGATAAAATGTCATAATTTGTAGTGGTAAATCTGCATTATCAGTTCTTTCAGACTGCTTTTAAAAGTTTAATTCTCTCCAGTTAAAAAATTTCTTTTTTTCTCCTTTTCTTATAAAATATTAGGTTTTCATGTCATATATATTATGTATGAAAAAAGTTACTAATCATTTCTTAATGTTTAGATTTTGACAACTTGTCATTGGTATTTCTTCTCCCCTTGAGTGTAATATGTCTCCATTTGTCATATAAGATTTATCTTCTTTCATGCTCAGTGTTCTGTGGAAGTGTGGTTTTGAAGTGGTCTTAGTATGAGGCTTAATTTTAATTCAATAGAATAGGGCAGAGTTGCTCTTTTTCCCTTTTCACCTAAGCATCCTCAGGAAATTTTCTTTGTACTCTGTAACAGTAAATAAGCACCGGGCACCAAACATTCCTTTAACTGCAGTTTTGTATATTGAATTATTGTTACCACTTGCTGTGCACATGTCTTGTCAGTACTTAGCCTACTTAAAGCCTGTTATTGGAATGGTAGATCTAACTAATTTGACTGCTGCGCTTCCAATGCTGGAAGATAAAACTCTGTGTGTGTACAATTTTTGTTCTCTATTAACTTTTTTCCCAAATCTATTAGTTTCAGGGCACCTCTAAGAAAGGAATCAGTCGATTGGATAAACAGATGCGGAAATTCACAGATATACGGAAAAAAAGCAGATCTGCTCATGCAGTGAAAATCAGCATTGAAGGCAACAAAATGCCATTGTGACCTTGCTGAGTTCCTTCATCTCTACTGTAAGAAATGCACCATTGGACTCTTGGGAAAAGATGACATTTTAAATTTTTTTAGTGTATCTGTAAATTGTTGGTCAACTTCTGTATCATGTCCTTGGACTGAGACTCCAGGGGCATCTCTCCCAATTGTATTTAAACCGTTCTGTTGTGTACTTTGTACAGATGAATACTCGTTGTACTGCTCCAGACTTTAGACAATAAATGCCCATCTGGTTTTGGGGAGGTGTCTTTTCATTGTTTCAGAAGAAATGTGTATATATTGTAGCAGAAAATGACATTGCCTATTTTATTTAGTTACATGACTAGAAAAGCTGGAGGCAAGAACTATGGCTATTTTTGGAAGATTTTTAAAATCCTCCTATTTCTTCCATACTCTATAGTTTGCCAGGTTGCCTGATCCATTTGGTTTTACCTAAGATTCTTTGTCTAGGGATTTTCTTAGTATCCTGAAGTTCTAAGTCTGAGAAGATGAGCCTGTACGAAGGCCCTTCATCCTCACAATCACTAACTAGACATGCAGCGACCTCAGTTATCCAAACACAGCCAAGAGACCTGGATAGAGGCCATTGTCCATTTCCCCAAATACTACGCCTATCGGAACAAAAGAGAGATCACAGGTTCACAGAAGGCTCTTGC
This sequence comes from Monodelphis domestica, assembly GCF_027887165.1. Lineage (NCBI taxonomy): Eukaryota > Metazoa > Chordata > Mammalia > Didelphimorphia > Didelphidae > Monodelphis > Monodelphis domestica. Next base: position 110,892,946 of record NC_077230.1, read on the forward strand.
ATTTTTGTCATAGGAAAGCCTCCCAGGTCTGCCCCCATACAAGACCCAATTGTTCTTTTTCTTGACGCAAACTTAGTATCTGAGTTCATAGGGCACAGCAGCACAGTAGCAACAAAACGGGGGCAGGCGGGAGGACTGCTGCTGAGGTGGGCTTGCAGAAAGCAGAGGAAGAAGACTGATTTTGTACTTCACTGGATCCGTGATCTCATTGATTTGGGCTTACATCCTATAAAAAGTACAGTTTGAAATCTATTATAGCTTCTCATCCTTGGTGGTGATTCTTAGCTGTGTTCTCCCATAAATTCTCCAGAAAGCATCTATCCGAGGTGCATTGTGTGGACACCAGTACAACCCTGAGGTTGACTCTCACAAAAAGGCAGAAAAATAAACATTGACCTATTTTAGCATGGGGACAAAAAACACTCCACACCTCATTAACTTTTGGAGTTCATCACCATACTATAATAATAAATAATAAATGTATGTCCTTTTCAATAACCTCAAATCAAAAGAAATGCCATTTCAAGAGATAAGGAAGTATGCAAATTTAGAAAACACATTCATCAAAAATGGTTATATTTCTAACATGAATCTTAGAAAACCAATAAGCAAGGGCAGCTGAGTGACTCTGTGAATAGAGAGCCAGGCCTGGAAATGAGAGGTCCCCAGTTCAAATTTGACCTTAGATACTCCCTAGCTGTGTGACCCTGGACGAGTCACTTAACCCCCCACTGCCTAGCCCATACCACTTTTCTGCCTTGGAACCAATACCTAATATTGATTCCAAGATGGAAGGTAAGGGTTTAAAAAAACATTCCCTGAGAGTATCATAGATACAGAAAATAGCAAAAATTAATATTCTTGTACCAAGTTCAAATATCACTAGTTTTTTAACTAGAGATCTGGAGAATAATAGGGGCCAGATTAATATTTCTTAGAACCAAGAGATTGAGGAGTTTTAAAGGAGATTCACCCAACATATTTGTGACAGTGGCTCCTGCTGTTTCCTGGTCTCTGTTAGTCATTGCTTCATTCCTGGTCTATCTGTCTTCTCTTCCCAAACCAGCAAAAAGTGTCACCGTGGTAATGTTGCCACTTCCAAATCCTCACGCTTTACCGTAGTTAGTGGCAGTTGGCCCGCCTCAACACCGTTTCTTGCGGAAGTCCCAGGAGCAGTAGGACAATCCCCGAACAACGGGGATGCTGTGGGGCCCCGGGACCTTATGAGTATAGATTTAGCAAGTCGGCGAGTATCAAGCGCCAGCTCGGTGCCAGGCACTTTGCTCACGACCAGATAGACAAAGGGGTGAATAGCCCTTCTCCAGAAGCCCGTAATAGGATGGGTGAGGTGACATGAAAACAACCACATACAAATAAGCCACATACGGGATACAGAGAAGATGACCTCAGAAGACACTAGCACTGGGGGACCAGGAAAGGCTTCTTGTAGAAAGTGGCATTTTGGCTGAGACTTGAAGAAATCCAGGAGGGAGAAATTCTGGGCATGGAAGGCAGCCAGTAAAAATGCCTAAACCACGACACGGAATGCTGTATGCAAGGAAGAGCAGGAAAACCAGTGTCACCGGATCGTAGAGTCCAGGTTATGAAAGGCTTCAAATGCTAAATAGGATTTTATCATTTGATTTCCAAGATAACATTAATTAATTGAACAGAATGGCATAGTTTGATGCATTATAAAAAGATAACATTGACAGTTGATTGGAGGATGGACCAGAGTGGCAACAGACAAGTCCAGGAGAGTAACCAGCAGGTTAGGTGATGGAAGCCTGCAGAGATCAGATGCATATTGCCTGTGTAAAAAGGGAGGGACGAGGCGAGGCTTGTCGACATAAGCCCTTTATGATGGAGTCGTAGGCCGAAATTATTACAACAGAAATGTGGGTAGCAAAAGATTGGATTCTCCAGATTCGAGCCTCTCGTATGAACCTCGTCCTTGGTGTTTCTCTTGAAATGGCAGCATAGAACAGACCATCAGGGATGCAGCCATCTCGAGGCGTATTTGGCACTAAAATGTAAAGTTCTCATGGTAAAGAGCGGTAGGCCATGTCCCAGGCTCTCAAAAGTTCTCCAGCTTTGCAAAAAGGTGCTCTAGGATCCCTTTTAATGCCAACTCCCGTAGAGCACTCAAGAGGATTTGATGTATGGAATTTTAATTCACAAAGCACTTAAGGAGCACTGCTGTTCTGTATGCCACAGTACGACTTTCACCCCTCAAATTTGTAGTTCAAGACCAGAGTTTGGGATTTGGGGTGCGAAAGTAGAATTACCACAGAGTGGCTGATGGTGTTCAAAATGTGCCCGGCCTGGGCCAGTTTCGCTGTGAATGTGAAATCAATAGTACATTATTTACAATCTGAGGAGGCTCGCCTCTAAGTCTGCCCAATGGCCCTGGTGCTGGTGCCACTCTGCTCTCAGCCTATCTTGATAGCCAGTGAGCCAGGAGATCAGGCTGTAGACCTTGGAAGTCTTCAGAAATTTCTCTGGGAGGTAGAGAAGTGCCCTCATATGTAGATATTTGCGTCCTGCCGTTAAAAGATGGATCAGGATGGAGAAAAGGAATACTCCTTTTGTGTCCAGGGGGTTACGCTTTAAATGAACAATTCCTCTCTTCCTCCCTTGCTTGTGGGAACGAGACGACACCAAAGCGCTTCCTTCTTGCGTAGAGATGGAGCAGATCCAGGCCCAGACCTTCATTTTTACAGATGAGGAAACAAAAGCCCCACAGTGACAGGTCCCTCCCCTGAATCCCTCCACAGTGACTCCTGCCTACCATTACAGATTTTCCAGCCAAACTGAATTCTTTTGCCTGATCTTTATATCTCTGCTTCTACCTCAGTGTCTCCCCTGGCCGGGAGGCACCGGCTCCTCACCTCCACTTTAGATTTATTACAACCATAAAATCTTGAATCATGCTCGAAGCTCTTCTTAACCACTAACTCCCCAGTTTGGGGTATTCTCTCCTTTAAATGACTAGTATTTAATTATCTACATGCATGTTATTTTCCTCGACCCTCGCCTCCATAATGGAATTAGCATGCTGCCCAAAAGAACATAGAGAATGGGATGAGGCCAGGACAAAACTACAGAAATCCAACAGAGAATCTGAAGTTCTATAGATGTATGCTTTCCAAGGGTGGTCTGGAAAATAGCCTATTTAATTTGGTTGTAATTTGTAAATTTAGGGGCAGGGGGAATATTGCAAAAAAATCAGCTGAATCCTTTGGGGGGGTAGTATGTCTTTTTAAAAAAAACTTGAAATATCAAACTTTTAAAAATGCATTTTGTTTATTTACATCTGAAGGAATGAATTTCATCATGTAAAGTATCCAGAACGACCTATTATTGCAAGTTTTTTACCTTTCCTTGTCCATTCATTCCTGTACATTTTAAAAATATAGTAACAGTGTATACTCTTCTGGTTCTGCTTTCTTTGCTTCTTTCTTTTTTTTTTAATGCATTCTAGTATTCCATTACATTAATATGCCAGTTTGTTAAGCCAGGGCTTATTTGTTGGAACATTTTGGATTCCAGGCTTTTGCAATTACAAATAAGGTCACTGAATATATTTGCACAAACCTCTCTTTTTTAAACAAATTCTTTAATAATGTTCTCTAGCCTATAGCTCTAATAATGGGATCATGAAGTCAAAGAGTATGATTATATTTTTAGCTTTTGCAGTGTACTACCAAATTATTCTCCAAAGAGTCCATCAATTTGAAGTTCCATTAAATTTTTATGGAGTTTACATTGGTTTTTCCCAGGCTTTTTCTAATTCCCAGGCAGCTTTAAAAGTGCACAATTACATAATCCGAAAAAAACCAAGCAGCCTACTATTGCGCCAGGCACCATGTTAGGAGCTTACGTTCTGATGGGGAGGCAGCAGGGACACATAGAAGTATATACAGAATAAATATAAAATGAATACTTTCACAGGTTGTCCCTGTGCCTAGAAGGCTTTCCCTCATCTCTGTCCTCCCAGCTTCCTGGGAAGCTTTTTCTGATCCCTCTTCATATTAATGCATTTCTTTGTGGATTATCTCCAATTTATCTTGTATATCATTTTGTACATAGAATATTGTCTCTCCATCAGGCTGTGAACTCTTTAAGAGCATCCCCATTCCTTGGCATAGTGCCTGGCACATAGTAGGTGTTTCATAAGTGTCTACTCACTGACTTTGACAGAATTAAGTATCCAGGACATGTCTGTAATTGAGGGTTTTTAAAAAAAACTTTAGTCTCAGTTTTAGAATAATTTTTTATTCTAAGGCAGAAGAGCAGTAAGGGCTAGGCAATGGGGGTCAAGTGACTTGCCCAGGGTCACACAGCTGGGAAATGTCTAAGGCCAAATTTGAACCCAGGACCTCCTAACTCCAGGCCTAGCTCTCAATCCACTGAGCCACCCAGCTGTCCCATAACTGAGTTTTACAGAAATTGTTAGGATTTAAAGGGTAGGAGTGAGTTTAAGAGTTTGCCTGTCTGTGATCCGCACTGAGAGTGTCTGAGGTTACTCTTGGCATGTTCTATTTCTACCCCGGGTGGACAGTTACATCTCCTGTTTCCTTTCCTCCCATAATGACTCCACATCCTTCTTTCCTCAGGTTTGGCCCTGACTGCTCATCACGGCTCAGAGAGAGAGTGGGGAGAGCTCACGTGCATGTAAGTAGTGGCCCGAGTCCCCAAACAAGTAGCGATCGCTGACATTTTTCTGCCTTTGCTTTATTCTAAATTTAACAAACAACCCCAAAAAAGAGAATTTCTGAGTATTAAAAAACAGGAAAAAGGGGGCAGCTGGGGGGCTCAGTGGATGGAGAGTCAGGCCTAGAGATGGGAGGTCCTGGGTTCAAATGTGGCCTCAGACACTTCCCAGCTGTGTGACCCTGGGCAAGTCACTTGACCCCCATTGCCTAGCCCTTACCACTCTTCTGCCTTGGATCCAATACACAGTATTGACTCCAAGACGGAAGGTAAGGGTTTAAAAAAAAACAGGAAAAGAATATTTCATGTGAAATGGAAAACTTTATGTATTATATGTATGTGTACAAACATGCATAGACCCATGGATTTGGGTGTATATAGGCACATATACACATGAGTAGGTGTGTATGTGTATAATGCACATTTTTATATGTATGTAGATACATATTTACACCCATGTACATGTGTATTCCTTGTACCTTGTTTGCATATGTGTATAGTTCTATGTTCATGCTTATTTCACATGGCTATGTGTTTGTGTATGTCATATTGTTTGTGTGTGGTTGCGTGTCATGTGTTCATTTACACACGCGTGCATGCCGTATTTGTTTATTGTGTCACATGTTTATGTGTTTCCTGTTTGCAGTTATGTGATATGTTTGTGTGCTTCTGTGGTGTTTGTGTATGTTTGTATGCTGTTTGTGTCATGTGTCCACATTTGTGTCATGGTTGTGTACATGTGTATGTTGTGGTGTGTGTGTGTGCATATCTACGCTTGCCTGTTACTTTCCCAGCCAGCCCGCTTGCCTGAAGGCTGCTATTTTCGTCTAGATGTACCCCTTGCCTCAGATTGAAGACGCGGAAGCCAGGCGCTCCTCCAGATACTCAGGTACAAATCCGTGGTGCCAAGCCCCGGCGTGGCTGCCGCCCCCTGGCTCGCTTCCTCGGAGGGCGCGGGAGCAGGCGGTGGGGGCGGGGCAGGGGAGCCCACGTGCCTCTGGGGCTCTTGGCCTCAGTGGGTTCTGCTTGTGTAGGAAGTGGTTTCCAAATACTGACCTAGAGCAACAGTTTTAATAAATCATGATTAAATAACAATAAATGCCTTTGTGAGTTATTTTTATTGACTAAAAACAATGCCAGCACGTGCGCGCGAAGTTTCACTGGACGAGGCGCCTTCAGCCTTCCATACTGCGTCACCAGGAGGGGCCCTCCCCCCTCTCTCCTCCCCCCCTCCCCGAGTCCCGGCTCACTGTGCAATGGGGGCGCCATCCCCAGCTCTAGTCGCAGCCTCCACAGTCTCTGATCCGCGAAACATCACTGGAAACGGGCGTGTAGACCCGTACTGGTCGGCCTCGGCACACCCAGCCTTCGCCCCTGCTAGCCACGCCCAGCAGGTACCAGGTGTCTTGGCGGAACACAGCCAGGGGGCGCTGCTGTCCCCTTTCACGAGTCCTTCACCTGCACCCCGTAGCCCGCACTCGGCATGTTGTCTGTGGGGAGCTTGTTTGTGGACTCCCGGCAGGGCTCAGTAGCGACCATTTATCAATCCACGCGCATGAGGAAATGGGAGGAAGGGCTCAGCCCACCCGCTCGTCATCCTCGTCCTCCCTTCCGGGCTCAGCCGTGCCCCCGGATTAGCGCCGGGATGGCAGAGAGGAAGAACGTGTTTATTACAAACCACCTCTCGGCTCAGGCAGACAAGGGCTCCGTCGTTGTCACAGTTCTCCAGGATGAAGCAAGGATGCTGCTGAATTTTCTCCACTGTGACCTCCTCTTCGCTAGGTCTCCTTAGGAACTTGTCTCAAACATCGACAGTGATAGAAATAGAATAAAAACGAGCATTTATACAGCACTGTGTGCTTTACAGTTATCTCTGTGGATCCTCCCACTGATCCTGGGAGGTAGCTACTATTATTATTCCCATTTTACAGATGAAGAAATTGAGGCAGACAGAGGCTAAATGACTTGCCCATGGTCACACAGCTAGCAGGATTTCCTATCTGAGGCTGAATTTAAACTGGGGTCTTCTTGACTCCCATCCCAGGACTCTATCCACTGCACTCCCTAGTATCCTCAAAAAACAAACAAACAAAAAATGACTTATAGTATACTCAGGCACAGAAAACACAGAAACAGATACCCTATACTTTTCTCTAAATTCATTTTTATATAATAGTCCAACATATCCCAAATATTGTTGCTGGTCAGTTAAATCTGACTCTTCCTCTCTTTGTAATCCTATTTGTGTTTATTTTTGGCAAAGATACTGGAGGGGGTTGCCATTTCCTTCTCTAGAGGATTAAGGCAGAGGTTAAGTGACTCACTCAGGGTCACACAGCTAGTGAGTGTCAGAGGCCAGATTCAAACTCAGAAAGATAAGTCTTCTTGACCCCAGACCCAAGGCTCTGCTTTCTCTCATTATACTTCATTCTTCAAGATGTTACTATGGTGAGATCCTAGACTTGGAGTCAGGCTAACCTGAGTTCACATGTCACAGTAGCACTTATTGGTGATGGTGGGCTAATCACTCAACAATCTAGCCTCAGTTTTCTAATCTATAAAATTCTAATAGTACTTCCCTCACAGGGTTGTGAAAATTAAATGAGATGTGTGCAAAGTACTCTGTGAACCTTAAAGCTCTATTATTCTCATAATAAACATCCTGAAAAATGGGCTACAGCACAGAGGACCTCCAGGAAGAGGAGGGTAAGTAGAGAAAAAAGGAATTATAACTCCTCCAAAATCCTGTTATTAATATCACAGTATCCTATATTATTCTCTCTTCATTTCATGTGTGGTTTTTCTTTTCCTGAAGACAGTAAGTTTCCTGGGGCCCTTGCACAGGGTAGGTCCTGAGTCAGTGATTTACTGATGATTGACAGCTTCTGACTTCCCTCATAGGAAGCTAAGGACACAGGATGGGTCTCACTCACCTAGAGTCACCTACTTTGGCTTCATGCTCTCCAGGCAGTATTCAGCAGTGACCACGGAGCAACTGCTGATGAAACTTCCACCGCAGAAGTCGTGATTTTTTTTTATTCCAGATCAAGACCTTAGGAGAGTCAGACAAAGACGCCATTCTCTTTGTAGCCTCCCAGGAATGAAGCTTCCCCTTTTAGGGGGGGAGGGGGGCTGTATACTCTCAGCCCTGGAATGAAGTCACATTCTCCCCAAGTGACCTTGGGATGGAGCCCCACAACTCACCCCTTCCATGATCGCCAGGTACCCTTGTCCATTCATTCAAGATAAAAATAATTCACTGTGTAATGTGTTGTGAGCACCGCCAAGACTGAACAAAACATGAGGAAATCCATGCACAGCCAGCCAACAGAGAGCCCAGTAATCCTGAATCTCCCATGTGCACAGTGACTTGAACCAAACGAAAGGATACAAGCCATTTTTTCCAGGACTTTATGCAGTAAACAGGCCAACGTGGCTTCCATCTTGAGATCACCATCGACTCTCTGTCCCTCCAGAGCAGATTTTCTGGAAAATCCCCTAGGACTAGTGTTGTAGTAAATATAGGATTTGCCTTTTGCTGCCAAGCAGGAGATCCTACAGGCCAACTTTCTGGAACTCTGAAAAGAGACAGACAGTTTTTCTTCTCTGGAGGAGAGAGGCAGTTGGTGGAGCTGGTCTTTGGAGACGGAAATCTTTCTTCATTCAAGTCATCTTAAGGAAATGGTAGAGAGGGTGGTTAACATTAACCCAGCAGACGGTGTATGTGTGTGTGATCCTGTATGCTGCTGATCTCTACTGGGACTTCTCACAGATCTAAGAGGACATCGCTTGTAAGACTTCCTTTGGCCTTGTTCCTGTTCATACAAGCCCTCCCCTAATCTTAAGTAGTAATTAAGGAATTAATAAGAATAGTATAGGTTCACTAAAGGAGGGGCACAAATGATATCCCAAAAGTCTTAGTGCAATTATAAGTCACTAAAAACTATCAAAGCTTTAAAGCCAAACCAAGGCTTTTGGGATATCTTCTATCTGTTGTAGGAGTTCGTGATTATGGGATTCAGTGTTCAGGGAAGGCTTTATGGAAGGGGTGAGGATCATAGTTAATTATAACAACTTTTCCTGTAGTAGACATCTCTTTAACTAGACTCTGAGTTCCATAAGGAGATTGTCATCTTCTCTTGTCATCCACAGGACTAGGCACACAGTAGGTGTTCAACAAATATCCCCTGAATGGAGTGAGGCAGATCTATTACCTTTAATTCTGTAATTAATTATCTCTTTCCAATTTTGACTTTGTTGAAAACTTCTTTTCCTGGTCCTCCCCTGTTTCATTGCCCCAAGAAATCCCTTCTCTGGGATTTACACTCCAGGATGCGTTCCCATGTGTCATGTTCTCCTGGGAAAGTTCTTTGTGGAGATCCCTCGTGTTGGACACTTTAATGAGCCCACAAGGAAACAAAACTGAAAAAAAGGGATGTCTTTATCTCAGGGTTCTGCCTCTGGCACATGTATCAATCAGCTCTTAAAACCACATTCCAAATTATTAGAAAGTGACTCTACTGGCTATTTTTGGATTCTTCATAATTGTTAAATAGTATGTTATGGAAATCCCTCACGCACACAGTCCTGTGGTTCTGACTATCCAGTTCCACATTCATGAACACAACTCAACAACAAAAGGGATGACTTTTTTCCCCCCCTTTCAGGACAATTGAATGAGGCACCCAGGCGGTAAAGTGAATAGAGGGCTAGACCTGAAGTCAGGAAAACCTGAAATCAATTCTACGTCAGACACTTCTTAACTGCGTAACCCTGGGGAGTCACTTAAACTCAGTCTGGCTCAGTTTCCTCATCACAAAATAGAAATAAAAGTACAACCTCAAAGGCTTCTTGTGAGGATAAAAATGAGACATTTGGAAAGTGCTTTGTGAGCCGCAAAACTATAAATACTAGCTGTTGTTATTGTTAATATTACTATTACTATTATTATTATAGGCAATCCAAGGGATAAAGCAGAAGACCAAGTGTTGACAGACCTGGACTATGCCACTAGCTAGATGACTAAGCTTAGAATCATCGGTTTTCAAGCTGGAAGACATCTTAAAGAGCATCTAGACTAAACTCAAAGAGAAGAAAGCTAAGCTAGATGACTCAGTGGATAGAGTGCTGGGCCTAGAGTAAGGAAGACCTGAGTTCAAATCCAGATTCAGACACTTACTAGCAGAGCAAGAATTTGAACTAAGGCTTTCTGACGTCCCAATCTAATGCTTATCTCCTTGTGTATTTTTAACAGAAGTCTCAGCCTCACCTTCCCCCTCTATTGAACAAGATCAATATTTCATATAACTTCAAAAATAAAGCATTTACTAATTATTACTCACATTTATTTTTTGCCTTAAAGTTTACAAAGGCACTTTCCTCACAAGAATTCCATGAGGTAGACAGTGCAAGAATTATTTTCCCCATTTTATAGATGAGAAAACTGAACCTCAGTGAGGCTATAACTTCCCCAGGGTCACAGAGTTGAAATTTGAACCTAGGTCTGATTCCAAGTCTCTTTCCTCTACAGCACTCTGATCCAAATATTTGAGTGTCCACTGGATTTTCAGCACTGTGCTAGAACAAAAGGGATATTAAAGTGCTTCTGTGGGGGAAAAAATGTATTAAAGCATCATCCATATAAAGAAGGCTATTATTTTACTGTTATTCCAGGTAACTTCCAAATATTACCATCAGGAAAGAACTATTAAACATCACTAGTAGAGTCTATAGGAACTTTATAAGGGGTGTGTGTGAGCTTCTCAACTTTTTTTAATGGGTAAAATATTTATTCACATAAATACATTTTTTTACCCAGGTATCTCATCTGCGAACGATGGAGGAATTTTGAGACAGACTATCTCAGCCGTAGTTAGCACGCTGGCTAAGTCTGGATCACAAACACTCACGAAGAGAGCTGGTGCAGAAATGTTCCATAAATCAGGGGGCAGAGATGGAGGACCACTATTTTCATGGAGTCTGATTGCTAGGGGGTCTGCCTCGCTGGGAAGTTAGAACGCACTGAATATGAGTGCTCCTTTTAAAAACCAGCTCTCGCTAGGCTGTTGTTCCTTCTGGAAAGTTTGGGGGGGTTGGTTGGTTTTTTTTTCCTCAAGCTCCAGATGTAATTTTAGTGCTTCTTCCTTTTTTAGATGAGCAAACATTACTTGCTAAAGCTTTCAAAATACATGTACAGATACAAACACTCTGTAAAAACAGGGGGATAATAATTAATTCATATCAACCCCTCCCCTTCCTCCTCTCCCACTTTTAGGGGAAGCAGAGGCAGAACAGGGAGGGAAGGGGCATTACAGAAATAAGGGGCTTGATCATCCTTCATTTTCATTACTTTTTCTGGGATGAAGTCTTTTCCCACCACCCCATTTCCCAGCATCCCAAATACCCTATATTGACACTTCTCACAATACATAAGTGGATCATTCTGCTGACCTGTACACAAAGCAATTTTTACAGAATGTAAATTTACCCCTAGCCACCCACCCACTTCCCTTAACCTATATAACAGAAGAATACATAAAATAATACCTTTACACAAGTCATAAAATGTACTAAAATGCAGACATATTAAATACAAGACTGTAAAATTGAGATTTGAACTCTGGACTCCATTCCCCAGGAGTCCTTGCTAGCTCCCAAAATGCCCTCTAATCTCACTGAATTCTCACCTGGGACGAGAACAAAATTTTATTTAAAGGGTCTTCCCCGTAGGCGGGGTCTCTTTTGGACCTCCGTTTTGGGGCAGACGTGGCTCTTTCCATAATGTAGGTGAGGTCTTGTCTAGGCCTCCCTGGCCTAGGCACGTTTTCCTTATCCTGTATTTTCTTTAATCCTTATCTTCAATAAGCCTCATAAATATAATACACCTTGCAGAGAGAAACTAATTTCTACCTGCCTCAGTCTCCCCTAAATTTTAATCTTTATAAGACCCATCATTTCTCAGCCTTTTGGCTCAGATCGAGTATAGTAAATACAGATTTTATTTATATAAATACAAATATTAAGAATCAAAATTATGAAATGAAAAGTAAAGTAAAAATAAAGTATCCACAATAAAACTTTTTTTAAAGTATCTATAGGACTTAATCATAAAATTAACATAAGTGTGCAGTATGTTATCCCTTCTCCACTCACTGTATCCAGCCTTTAGCACTGGGGGTTGGCTCTACAATATTTTTTTTTAAACCCTTATCTTCCATCTGAGAATCAATACTGGGTATTGGTTCAAAGGCAGAAGAGTGGTAAGGGCTAAGCAGTGGGGGGTTAAGTGACTTGCCCAGGGTCACATAGCAAGAAGTGTCTAAAAAAATAAAGAAGAAAAATGAAACAAAAAATCATGTAACCATGGAAAAATATTCTAATTTTAATATTAATATTTAGAATATTTTTCCATGTTACATGATTTTTTCTTTTTTCTTTTTTAATTAATTAAATTTAGAATTTTTTTCCCATGGTTACATGATTCATGTTCTTTCCATCTCCTCCTCCCACCCCCCTCCCATAGCCAATGAGCAATTCCACATGTTGGACACACTTTGGGAAGACATTTTGGAATTATAATAAGCAAGTCACTAAACTATACACAGGGATACCACTACTTGAGACATACCCCAAGCAGGTCAAAGAGAGAGGGAAAAGTCCCATCTCTACAAGAATGTTGATTGCTACACATTTCATAATAGCAAAGAACTAGAAGGAAAACAGGGGCCCATCAAACAGATAATGGATGAATAAATCATGAGAATAGTATTACTCTGTTTTAAAAAATATAAAATTATGCAGAACAAATTATCCAAAACCAAGAGAACAATTTGCTTGATGACCCTAATAAAAAGGAAAACAACACTGAGAAACTTAAGAACATTGATCAGTGTGGCAGCCAATCATGCCTTGAGAGGACTCACAATGAAGGAAGCCTCTGACTCACAACAAAGACATGGTAGACTATGGGTACAGAAGAAGGCACGTGTTTTAGGCATGGCCAATGGGTTGACTTATTTCACTTGACTAGACTTATTTGTCAGAAGGAAAAGTTCTGTTGGAAGTGAGGAGGGAGGGAGGAATCATTGGGGAAATGATAGTTGTTTTTTAAAAGAACATTAATAATAAATTTTTTTTTAATTAGCACATATATACTTATCTGTTTGCATGTTGTATTTTCCCATTCCCCCTGGAGAAAGTACATTCCTTGAGGTGAGGTGAAACTACTTTTCTTTTTGTCTTTATATTCTAGCAAAATGCCTTGCCCGTGGTAGACACTCAGGACATTTTATTTGCATTCGATTGAATGGCCCCTGCATGTGTTTGCCAAACCCTCTCCACCACATGCTCTTGTCCTTATTCCCTTAATCTTTCTTTCTCAAAGCAACAGGGCTCAAAGAACGGGCAATGATGCCAATGTCAGCAAACATTAAGTGTTTACTCTATATCCGACAATGTGCCGAGTATTGGGGATGCATAGCAAGGTAAAAGTACAATCTCTTCTCTCAAAACACTCATATTCTAATGGGGGAGAGATGTTTCAGTTGTGTCTGACTCTTCGTGACCCCATTTGGGATTTTCTTGGCACAAATACTGGAGTGGTTTGCCATTTCCTTCTCCAACTCATTTTACAGATGAGGAAACTGAGGCAAACAAGGTTGAGTGACTTGCCCAGCGTCACTCAGATGGTAAGTGTCTGAGGCCAGATTTGAACTGATGAAGACGAGTCTTCCTGATTCCAAGCCCAGTGCTCTATCCACTGAGAAACTTAGCTGCCTGGGGAAAGGAGTGATATCTTTGCATAAAGGAGAAATTCAGAACAAACCCTGTTTTGACTTCAAAGTCTCCTTTACCTTTTATCACCAATAGCACCAACCATAGATATTACCTTGAGCCTCCATGGAGGAGAGGCACCATCCCAGGAACACTTGAGTTTAAGCATAGAGTTCTCAAGGTATGAACCCTGGCCTCTAGGGACTCAGCCAGATAAGGGGGCAGGACCTCTAATGGGAATGTCTGATGCTTCCTTATTATCATCTATAGAGTGGGATATTCTATGTCTTCCAGTCAATGGACATATACTAATGTGTGTATTTGCAGTACCACAAAACTAAAAATGAGAAATGTACAATATTTTATATTTTATTAATATTATTTAGACCATATATACTATAATATAATAATATTGTTAATTATATATATAAATATAAAATAAATATAAATTGCAAATAAATATAAAAATAATTAAAGTGAGATAAAATTTATAAATTGCTTACTACAGTGCCTGGCAAAGTAGATACTTAATAAATGTTCATTCCCTCCCATTTGGGACCAAACCATTAGTCCTTCCAGCCCAGGAGTCAATCTTTGACAGGAATGATGAAGGATGGTCAATCACCTGGATGTTACCTTTATAGTCTGATTTTATTTATTTATCAGATTATAGTCTGATTAATAAGCATTTATTAAGCTCCTACAGCATGGCAGGTGCCATGCTACACCTTGGAGTTAAAAAGAAAGGCAAAAGGGACATCTAATGGATAAGAGGAGCACTAGGCTTAGAGATGGGAGGTCTTGGGTTCAAATCTGACCTCAGACACTTCCCAGCTATGTGACCCTGGGCAAGTCACTTAACCCCTATTGCTAGCTCTTACCACTCCTCTGCCTTGGAACTAATACACAGTGTCGATTCCAAGACAGAAGGTAAGGGTTTGTTTGTTGTTGTTTTTTGTTTTTTTTTTAAGAAGATATAGTATAGTGTATGAGGAATAGTAGTAAATGCAACTTGGCTAGATTGTGTAGTAAATAAAGAGGAGTGGTGTGCAATGATGCTGGAAGGGTAGCTGTAGCTAAATTTTGAAGGACTTAAAAAAACAAAGTTTATTTTTATCCTAGAGGTAATAGGGAACTACTAGAGTTTCTTGAGTAGAGCGATGCAGTTAGAACTTTACTTAAATATCACTTTGGCAGCTTGGTGTAAAATGGGTAGGGATGGGGGAAAAACTTGAGGCAGAGATTTTCATGTCTCATGACCAATGACAGGGCAGACTGCATACTTTCTCTGATCTTCATGACCTATTAAATTTCTCAAAAATAAGAATTTTACCCAGGAGATAAAGTAATCTTGGTTTTCTCCATAGTCTAGGACTCTCAGAACTCAAACAAGTTAACAGTTGAATGAATGAACAGTAGATAAAGCTAACTGCCAGCCCTAATGTGCTCACTTAGTATTTTTTCCCCTTATTGCCCACCACTTCTGGTGGCAGGGATATATAAGCAGATCCATGGATACTCAGTAGAACTCAACTCTACAACCCCTCTTTTTCTTCCCAATCTTAGGGGAAACCAAAAGGCAGAAGTATGCTTAGACTAGAACACCAGCAAGGAAACTCTCTGAAGCTCATCTAGAAAACTGGAAGACAGACATAACTGGGGCAGGATACATATGTTAGCTGTGTGGCACTCCATTAAGTCTGAGATAAAGAGTTCCATTTCCAGTTGGGGCAAGTCCAGTCTCTCCACCCTGCCCCCAAAACACAGAAGTTACTTAGGGGAGAGGTTAAAGCTGGTGAACTCAGTTATCCAACATGAGAGGAATTTAAGATGGCTTTGAAATCCAACACCAAGGTATATAGCACTCAAAGAGGATGGAGTTAGAAAACGAGCAATAGGGGATTATAAGAAAAGGGGGGGGGGAACCTGAAAATACCAAAGATCTCAGGAGGAATAAAACTTAATTAAAGACCTAAGGCATAAACCAACAAACCAACAGAGGAGATATTAATAACAGAAGGCAATATGACCTCCTAATCAAGTAAAAGAGGTCAGTCATCGATGAATAAATATTGCAAAACAAAGAACAATGACTTAAAATCCAATTGGTTAGAATATCTTGTGGATTACAGAAAGATCATGGAACCATAGCAGGATGTTCCTGAATGATTTAAAAGAGAAAGAAGAATATGAAGTCAGATTTATAACCTGCACAGCAGAAAAGGTTGATAATAGAAAAAGCTAAATGCATGGTGGAACGTTCACTAGAGAAACGAAAGAGAAAATAACTAAATGGTAATTCAAATACACAAAAATGAAAGATAGGCTGGAAGGAGTGAAGCAAAAATCAATGCATTAAAAGGCAACATTATCTGCAAACAAGCAAGATATATCAATCTCAAAGACAGGAAGCATAAGGAAAATTTAATAATTATAGGTCTTCTGGAAGAACATGACAAATCAAAAAATCTGATCATGTTACAAGAAATGTATTATTTATTTGCATTATTTTATTATTAATTAAAACTCATTATTAAAAATTCAAGAAAACTGTCCAGAACTTCTCTGAACACTGAAAACAAAAGGTCAATCAAAATAATCTACACAGGGGTTTTTTCCACCAAAAAAAGCCCTATTTTGAAAACTTCAAAACATATTAAATATAAATTTCCCTGACAAACAATAAATCCTGCAAGTGATCACAAGAAAGACCTTTATAAGTGAATGGAAATTTTAATAACTAAGACTATTCTAAACCCACCAAAAACTACAAGAGGGAATGGAAAAAATGTAACCCAAAGATCAAAGAAGCTTAAAATGAAATAACCTGCAAATCTAAGCCTAGCCATTAATGAAGGAACATAGGCAGAACAATTTTTTAAAAAGGAGTTTGAAATGTTCCTAGAAAGAAAACCAGATCTGAATAAATTATTTGCTTTTTAAAGTCTCAGATAACAACTGATATGCAAGAAAGGCAAACAAAAACAGCAAACATACAACAAAATCACAACAGGGAGATCATTAAGAGATTTCTTTCTAAATAAATACACACTAGGAGGCAAGGATGAATCAGAAATCAGAAAGAAGTAATAATGGAAAAACAGGCCAAAAACATTATAGACTAAACCTCACAACACCCATCTATCAGCAAATCAATGTTTTTTGAGGAACTAATTTTTTTAAAAAAGAGGACACATAAAAGGGAGTAGATAGGAGAGATATATCTTAAGTCAAAATGAAGCAAAATATGGAAATATTTTTTAAAAGGCACAAAAACGAATTTTAAAAGCTAACAAAATAAAATGAAAGGGAAGAGAAGAGAAGAAAGGGGATTCTATTTGGCTATTTAACTGAAAGAAAAAGAGAGAGGAAGAATTGAATAACTAGATAAAAGCAAGAAAGAAAAATGAACTAATAAGCAAAATTCCAAAAATGGGGAAAAAAGTATAATAAACCAGGTGGGGCTAGATTGAGGGAAAGGGCAAGAAAATAAGTGAGAATAGAATTGCTTTAAAAAAAAGATTAAGCTAAAATAACTGAAGAAACATGTATTGTGTTTACAGAGTAAGAGGGGGAAATTATCCTAATTTGGGCACTAAATGGGGCCACAGTAATAATCCAGGTAAGACTGATACAGTTCTGAACTAAGGTGACAACTGTGGACCTAATGAGGAATCAGAGGTAAGTGCAGGTAGAAATAATGAGATTTTATAACCAATGGATATGGTTTTTGTTGGTTTTGTTATTGACATGGTCAGTTCTGATGCTAGTTTTCCTAATATTGAACCATCCCTACAATTAGATATGTGGAGAGAGAGAGTTTGAGTAGTTGAGGATAATGCCAATTTTGAACCTAAATAGATTGGAAAGATGGCAAGACAAAAAAAGTGAATTTCTTTCTCTTCTTCTTCCCTTTGTAGTAAAACCAAAACTCCATCTGCAAAAACAAGCACATAGCAAAGAGCTATCAGAGACATCAGCTCTACCTTCCTTTCCAGGGAGAGCCCAGCATCCCCAAGACTTGGTCTCAAAATCACTGGAACAATGAATTCAAGCCAGGGGGGAGACTCTCACTTTAAACAAAGAGCCAGCAGTGCCATCCCAAGGAGATGGGGTGAGAGGGGAAGAAAAAGAGCCTATATGTTCTAAAATATTTGTAGCAGCTCTCTTTGTGGTGGCAAAGAACTTGAAATCAAGGAGATGTCCATCAGTTGGGGAATGGCTGAACAAAATGTGGGATAAGAGGGTGATAGAATATAACTGCACCATAAGAAATGATGATCAAGCTAATTTTTTAAACTTGGAAAAGGAGCTATATTTGCTCAATGACAATAAATCTGATAATCTAGGTGAAATGGTTGAATATTTACAAAAATAAAAATTGCCTAGATTAACAAAAGAGGAAAAGAAATACTTAAATAATCCCATCTCAGAAAATGAAATTGAACAAACCATCAATGAATTCCCTAAGAAAAAAATCCCCAGGACTAGATGGATTCACAAGCAAATTCTATCAAACATTTAAAAATTAATTACTCCCAATACAAATTATTTGGCAAAATAAGCAAAGAAGGAGTCCTACCAAATTATTTTTATGACACTAATATGGTGTTGGAAGTCAGGAAGACCAAAAACAGAAAAAGAAAATTATAGACCAATTTCCCTAATGAATATTGATCTAAAAATCTTAAATGAAATACTAGCAAAGACACTGCAGCAATATGTCGCAAGGATTATTCACTATGACCAGGTGGAATTTATACCAAGGATGCAAAGTTGGTTTAATATTAGGAAAACATCAGCATAATTGATCTCATCAATAACCAAACTAATAGAAATCACATGATTATCTTAATAAATGCAAAGAAAGCCTTTGACAAAATCCAACACATTCCTATTGAAAAACTAGAAAGTATAGGAATAAAAAGGTTCTTTCCTAGAAATAATAAGTAGTATTTATTTAAAACCATCAGCAAGTATCATCTGCAATGAGGTAAGTTATAAATCTTCCCAGTAATATCAGAAGTGAAGTAAGGATGCCCATTATCACCACTATTGTTTAATATTATACTAGAAATGTTAGCTTTAGGGAAGAAAAAGAAAATGAAGGGATTAAAATAGGCAATAAGAAAACTAGAGAATCCTAGAAAATCAACTAAAAACTGGTTGGAATAATTCATAAAATTAGCAAAGTTGCAGGAGGATACAAAATAAACCCACATAAATCATCCTTTCTATACATTTCTAGCAAAGCCTAGCAGCAAGAGTTAGAAAGAGAAACTCCTAGACAATATAAAATATTTGGGAATCTATTTGTCAAGACAAACACAGGAATTATATGAACACAACTCCAAAACACTTTTCACACAAATAAAGTTAGATCTAAACAATTGAAAAAACATTAATTGCTCTTGAGGAGGCTGAGCTAATACAACAAAAATGACAATCCTATCTAAATTAATTGACTTATTCAGTGCCATGCCAATCAAAGCACAAAAAAAAAAAACTATTTTATAGACCTGGAAAAAATAATAACAAAAATCATCTGGAAGAACAAAAGGTCAAGAATATCAAGGGAACTAACAAAAATGAAGGAAGGTGGCCTAGTAGTACTAGATCTTAAACTGTACCATAAAGTAGTGATCATCAAAACAATATAGTACTGACTAAGAGATAGACGGGTAGATCAATGGAATAGATTAGGGGTAAATGACCTCAGCAATTGAGTGATAAACCCAAAGATCCCTGCTTAGAGATAAAAAGTCACTATTTGACAAAAACTACTGGGAAAATTGGAAAACAACATGGCAAAAATTAGGTTTAGATCAGTATCTCATACCCTATACCAGTGATGGTGAACCTTTTAGAGACTAAATGCCCAAACTGTACCTTCACGCTGCTTGTAAGCCACCCCTTTACTCCAGACAAGGAAGGGAGAAATCACTCCCATGCTGGACAGAGGGGTGGGTGAAGTGAGAAATATTCTCAGGTATAGTGGAAGGGGGCAAGGAAGCAACCCTCTCTGGCACACATACCATAGGTTTACCAACATGGCCCTATACTAAAATGAAGTCAAAGTGGTATATGATTTAAACATTAAGAATGGTATTGTAAGTAAATTAGAGTAATGTAGAATAGTTTACTTGTCAGATCTATAGGGAGAAGGGTAGAATTTATGATCAAACAAGAGATAGAAAACATTACAAGTTATAAAATGAATAATTCTGATTATATTTAAAAGTTTTTGTGCAAGCAAAACCAATGCAACCTAGATTAAAAGGAAAGCAACAGGGGGCAGCTGGGTAGCTCAGTGGATTGAGAGCCAGGCTTAGAGATGGGAGGAAAACATATACATTATATACATTATATATAGCTACAGATTTAATACTTGATTAACTTTTGAATGTCACCTCCAGAAAATGAACTAAAAAATGGAAACATGAAAGATATAATCTATGCAACATATCTCTATCTCCTGGATGATGCTTTCTATGATATAGGGATGAGAGGGAGGATCTGAGACATTTGCAAATAGTCTATTAATTAAAAAACAACAATAACAACAACAACAACAAAACACAAAAGACCATATCTCTAAAGAGATGACGGGGTAGATCTCACCTCATCCTTTAACTTTTCTGATCCATGGCTTCTGGTGACATTTTCTTTCTTTCTTTTTTTTT
Source organism: Monodelphis domestica (assembly GCF_027887165.1). Taxonomy (NCBI): domain Eukaryota; kingdom Metazoa; phylum Chordata; class Mammalia; order Didelphimorphia; family Didelphidae; genus Monodelphis; species Monodelphis domestica. Next base: position 110,913,117 of record NC_077230.1, read on the forward strand.
TTGCTTGTCCAAAGATACTGTGTTACTTAATAATTTTCTCACTCTTCTGGTGACTAGTGGGGAAGAGAAAGGAGGATGTGAAAAAGGAAGTGGTTTTTCTTGGGCAACTCAGTGAACATGTATTTTTTTTTCCCCAAAAAAATTTTAGTGTGTGTGTGTACACTTAATTTTTTCCAGATGAATTTTGTCATTTTTTTTAGCTCTATGAAATAATTTTTGGGTAGTTCAATTGCTCTGGCACTAAATTGGTACATTAATTTAGGTAGAAGTATCATTTTTTTATATTAATTCAATCTACCCATGAGCAATTAATGTATTTCCAGTTGTTTGGAACTGACTTAATTTGTGTGAAAGGCATTTTATAGTTGTGTTCATGAAATTACTGATAGCCTTGACAGGTATTTTATATTGTCTAGAGTTATTTTGCCTTTCTACACCCCCTCCCTTCTTATTTTCTTTACAGTCTTTTTAAACTACTCCCCCTACTCTCTCCCTCCCTTGTACTGCTTCCCTCCCCACCAGTCCATTTATTACCCTTCAACTTCCCTATAGGGTGTGTAAAAAATAGACTCGAACTCTGGACTTCAATCCCCAGAAGTCCTTGCTCCACTTCCCCAGAATGCTTTGAATTCTCACATGGGCCGAGATCGAGAAGGTATTTAACCTGATTGCAAAGGTTTTTGAGCTCTCTTTTTGGACTTCCGTTTTGGAGCAGAGGCATCTCTTCCATGATGTGAGGTTATCTTGTCTAGGCCTCTGGCCTAGGCATGTGTTTTTTCTTACTTGTATATTCTTAAATCCTTAATCTGTAATAAGCCTCATAAAAATATAATACTCCTTGCAGAGAGAAACTAATTTCTACCTGCCTCAGTCTCCCCTAAATTTTAATCTTTACAGTCGCATATCAATTCTCTGCCCCAATGGATTGAATTGTTCTTCCCTCTTTGAATCAATTTCAATGCACATAAGAATTGAGTATTTCTTATCTCCAACCTCTTTACCCTTCTAGTATATTGATGTTCTCCCCCCTCCTGCCATGCACTTCTTTGTGACATATAAATTTACCCCATTTTGTTTCTTTTCCCATTTCTCTTAGTATTAACCTCTTTTTTAACCTAGTTGTATATAAATATATATGTACATATATATTTATGCATACATATATCTATATACATATTTATGTCTTGTCATTTCATCCTATACAGTTTGTCACGGTTCCCTCTGAGTATAATTCTTCTAGTTACACAGGTGATAATAACAATCTTTAAGAGTTACCAATGACCTCTTTTCTTATAGGGATACATATCATTTTAACTTATTGGGTCTCTTAAAAAGAAGTTGTTTCTTTTTTGTCTTGTTTCGTTTTTCTTTTTTTCCTCTTTCTTAATTAACTTTTGATGATTCTCTTGAGTTCTGTGTAGACCTAATTCCTTTGCTTTCCAGAATATCATATTCCATGGCTGCTGTGTAGATGCAGTTAGATCCTGTGTTATCCTCACTGTAGTTCCATGGTATCTGAATGACTTCTTCTTAGCAGCTTGTAATATTTTTTCCTTGGTCTGATAGTTCTTGAATTTAGCTATAACATTCCTGGGTGTTGTCAGTTGGGAATTAAGTACAGGAGGTGATCTGTGGATCCTTTCAATCTCCACTTTTCCCTCTTGTTCTAGAATATTGGAGCAGTTTTCTTGGATAATTTTCTGTAGTATGATGTCCAGGCTTTTTCTTTTGTCATGGTCTTCTGGTAGACCAATCATTCTTAAGTTGTCTTTCCTGGAATGATTTTCTAAATTTTCTGTTTTGTGAATAAGGTGCTTCCTATTTTCCTCAATTTTTTCATTCTTTTGATTTTGTTTTATAGTGTCCTGCTGCCTTGTGAGGTCACTTGCTTCTAATTGTTGTATTCTGGTTTTTAAAGACTGGATTTCATCCCTGGTTTTTTGGTCACCTTTCTCGTTCTGGTCAGATTTTCTTTGGAGGTCCTCTTTTATCTCCTTTGCCTCATTTTCAAGCAGATTAATTTTGACTTTCAAGACACTGTTTTCTGTTGACAGATGACTTATCTTGCTTTTTAAGTTCTTTTCCCAGTTGTCTTCAGCCTCTCTTAATTGTGTTTTGAATTGTATTTTGAGTTCTTCCAAAGCCTGTATCCAATTCGCTGGAGTTTCTGTTTTTTGGCTTGTTGTTCCTTTATCCGTCTCTGTTCCATTAGCTCTTTGTTCATTGCTTGGATAGAAGCTGTCAATTATAATTTATTTTTTTTCTGTTGTTTGCTCATATTTACCCCTTCTTTACTCCCTGTAGTTGCCTGCTCTCTTGCTCCTCTCATTTTTTGTTGGATTTGTGGTTTGGGGCTTTTCTTTCAGCCTTCACATTTGGAGCTTAGTCAGCAAATCTCTCAGCACAGTCTGTGGGGGAGGGGTGTTGGAGCTTGAGCTTCCCAGCCCTCTGAAGACTTTGATGAGATTAAGCCCAGCTGAGTTGCAGAGCTAGATGTGCCCTGAGGCCAAAACCTCAAGAAGACAGAGGCAATATGGAACGTCTCTGCTGCTGCAACAAGGCTGCCTGCTCTGCACTTCTTCTCCAACTGCTGCCCCACCACCTATGTTCAATGCTCTGATCCTGGCACAGCTTTTCCTGCAAGGTACTCCCTCCAGACCAGCACCCTTGCCCACCCAGAGGTTCCAGCTACCTCTGGAGGCTCAGTGCTCTAGGTGGGGGAGGGATCTGGGGATCTTCCTTCTTCATTCCCTTAAAGAGTGTTCTCAAATTCAGGCTTTTGGGGGTGTACCTTTTAAGTGAGTCCAGCAGGAGGGTTCTTTGGCTCTGTCCTATTGTTAAGTTTGATTTTCAGTCCCCTAGGAGCATTTAGTTTGTAATGGGTAAGGAAGGGTTTTCAGAGACCTGAACTTTTGTTGCCTCTATGCAACTCCCCTACAGTTATTTTGAATGGAATTTCTCTTTCATTCTCTTGCTGTTGGACTTTACTGATAATATTAAGAAATGCCAAATGGTTCTCGTGGGTTTATTTTACATACTATAACTTTGCTAGAGTTGCTCATTGTTTAGATTAGTTTTGTGGTTGATTCTCTATAGAGATCTTATATACTTATAGGACCTATAAGTATACCATCATGCCATCTGCAAAGAGGGATAACTTTATTTCTTCATTGCCTATTCTAATTCCTTTAATTTCTTCATCTTCTCTTATTGCTATAGCTTGCATTTCTAGTACAATATTGAATAGTAGCGATAATAATGGTCTTTGTTGCTTCATTCCTAATCTTAGTGGGAAGGCTTCTAGCTTACCCCCCATTATAAATACTTGCTGATGGTTTTAAGTAGGTGCTATTTATCATTTTAAAGATTTGTTCCTTATTCCAACTTTTTCCAATGTTTTCTTGTGTTTTAATAGGAATGAGTATTTTATTTTGTCAAAAACTTTTTCTGCATTGATTGAGATAATTATATGGTTTCTGTTGGTTTTGTTTTTTATGTCATCAATTATGCTGATAATTTTTCCAATTGAAACAGCCCTACATTTCATGACCTACCTGATCATGGGGTATGATCCTTGTGATATATTGCTGTAATCTCCTTGCTAGTATTTTATTTCAAAATTTGGCATCAATATTTATTAGGGTGATTGGTCTATAGTTTTATTTCTCTGTTTTTTCTCTTAATGGTTTAGATATCAACACCATACTTCTGTCATAAAAGGAATTTTATGGAATTCCTTCTTCAACTACTTTTTCAAATAGGTTATATAGTATTGGAATTAATTTTTCTTTAAATGCTTGGCACAATTCACTTGGGAATCCATTGGGCCCTAGGTACTCTCAACATTTAAATCTTCCTCTGGAGCAGGGTTATAGTGCAGATAATCCAAAGCAGCAGAGAATCACAGATGCTTAAAAGGTAGAAGATAGTTTAAAGATTATCTAGCCCAACCCCATTTTTTCAGAGATGAGGAAATCAAGGTCCCAAAAAGAAAAGACTTGCCCCAGTTAGTGGAAGAGCTACTAGAATCCAGGTCTCTATAAAAGGGGTCTATGTAATGTTTTAGAATGTATATTTATGACTGAGCTTTGTTTCACACTTATAGTTATTTCAGCTACTGTTAAAATAAATATCTACTCTTTGAAACATATCTATTGATGATGGGAGGGAATCATCCAGGTATGAAAAAATTTGGAGCAAGAGTTGGGGGAAAAGGAGAACAGCACAATGTAATGATTACATGGGAGCCATAGATTATCTTCAAAGTAACAAATTAATTAATATAAAACTATGACTTGACTTGGACTATGAGGACCAGATTATACTAATGGGATGTCATAGAGGAAAGATAGGCAGACATAACATTATAGAAGGAAAGGAGATTAGAGGAATCACATTTTCTCTTGAGACTCAAAAACCTCCCTGGCTTCTTCAAAGGAGCAGCTCTCCTCCAAACACTCTCCAGATCTCAATGTTTCCTTGTTTCAATTCCTCCAGGAACTGGTTTGCTCTCTTTTGTAGCCTCAAGATTCTGGTGGCTTCAATTTTTCTCAAAAATACTTTAGAAATACCAATATTCCTTTGTCTTAAGGTATCATTAGTTGACAGGGCCAACCTTAGGGGTTATGGTGTACCAGAGACCTTCCTTGGAGAAAATTGTAGCCCAAGGCAATCCCCAGGGTATTGATGAGGGATAGATATCTAGTAACAAGGTAGCTCAGTGAATAGTATTGGACCTGGAGTCAGGAAGATCTGAGTTTAAGTCCTGCCTCAGAACTTACAACTTGTGTGACTTTGGACAAGTCATTTAAACTCACCTGGCCTCAGTTTCCTTAACTGTAAAATGGGAATAATAATTGTATCTCCATCAGAGGGTTGTTGTCAAGATCAAATGAGGGAATATATATATATATATATATATACATATATATATATATATGTTACTTTCAACACTTTAAAGAGTTTTAGAAATGCTAGCTATTATTGTTATTTTTTTTAAACCCTTACTTTTCATCTTGGAATCAATACTGTGTATTGGTTCCAAGGCAGAAGAGTGGTAAGGGCTAGGCAAAGGGGGTGAAGTGACTTGCCCAGGGTCACACAGCTGGGAAGTGTCTGAGGCCAGATTTGAACCTAGGAACTCCCATCTCTAGGCCTGGCCCTCAATTCATTGAACTATAAACTGCCCCTATTATTATTATTAAGGAAATGTGGGGGCCCATGGATGTCCCTACTTGTGTTATGGACCCATAAAACCCTTGTGGGGATATAGAGGCCCAAGGTTGTCTCTAGGGAGATATAAGGATTCAGAACCATCCTTAGGAGGATGTTTGGGTCTAAGCTTATATTTGTAAGTGCATGCCTAGGGCCATCTCTATTGAAAATATGAAGGTCTATGGCTGTATCTTAGAAGAATAGGAGGATCCAGAGATGCCATTAGGAGAACGTACATGGGGCCTATGGATGTTCCGAAAAAAGATGCAGAAGCCTATGAAATTGTCTAAGGGAGTAGGGGGTGGGAGGAGAGAACAAATCACAGTAAAATTTTAAAAAATCTTTCTCCTCATCTCAAATATGTGCTATCAAAGCTAACTCTGTTTAAAACATAGGAGTTAGACCAGTTTTTAAAGTCCCTTTCAGATCTTTACCCCCAACAAATAGTCACTCAAGTCTCTCCTTGAAGATCTCTCCAATAATGATGAATCTCCAGCTCAATAATAATAACAAATAATAGTTAGCATTTATAATAGTATCTTCTATGTACCACATACTATGTTAAGTGCTTTACAAGTATTATCTCATTTAATCACCATAACAACCCTAAGGTAGATATTATTATTTTCATCATTTTACAAATAAGAAATGGAGGCAACGAGCACTTAAATGACTTGTCCAGGATCACATAGCCAGCAAGTAAGTCTTCAAGGCTGGATTTGTACTTGTCTATCCTAACTCCAGGACTAGTGTTCTATCCCTTGCACCACCTACTTACCTAACAGTGCTCAGTGCTCTCTGAATCATAGTCCAGTCCGCTACAGAATATGACTCTGGAGTGAAATTCATTAACTCTCCAGAAATAATTCTGGATGCTGGAACACCACATCCCAATGGAATAGAGGAAGACATGGAAACTTTGGTGTAGTGGGAAGAGCACTGGACTTGGAGTCGGAGGCTCTGGTTAAAAAATCCCATGGACTATATTCTCATATTGGTAGAATTCTTTGGGGCAGATAACAGAGGATCTCTTTTCTTATCTTTTTCTAACATGAGGACCTGATAGCATGTGCTATTCATGTCCAATATCGAGAACCACTGACCAACCCACAGACAACTCTGGGTATCATCTTTGGCATAGCATCCTCATTAGAGAATCACATCAAACATCCAGTCTACCCTAGTTCTTTTATTCAGTCTTTGGTGATCCTCACACAACTTAATCTTCTCAGTCTTTTTTGAACTATTAATATGGGTAAAGTACAGGCACTCCCATGGTGCCATTGACTGAATTTTTTTTCCCCTTAGGTCTACCATCTTGGAGAGAACTATTTTTTTTTTCTGGCAGCCTTCTTCAAAGATTAGATAGTCATAGAAACGGATTGTGTAGCACCCTCCCTAGCCAAATCGTAACCATGCAAAGAAAATAACCCATCTCCTACCACTGAGTTTCCTCAAGTGACACTTCTATTGTATGGGCACCAAAGAATTTCCAAAAATCAAACTTCTCTGGCTTTACCCCTAAGGTTAAGGATTTGGGGGATGACCTCAGAGTGCTGGTTACCATAAACCTGTGTGTTACCTGACAGCATTACCTTCTGCCCTTCTTGAAGTTTCTGCCAAAAAGGCATGGATGGTGTAATAGATAATAATAATGGGGGTATATTTGATTGTTACTTGATGACTAACAGATCAGGCAGTTATCCTATTTCTTCTGTCTTCCCCTCCTCCCTCTATACCTCCCTTCCTCCTGTTTGCTCCTTCTCTCCCAGCCTCCCTCTTCAGCCTGTTCAGCTTCCCTCCCCTTTGTCTTCTGCCTACTAAATCACTCAGGGTGAGTTGGTGGTGTCTCAAATGAAAGTACTTTATCTTCTTTTGTCTTAAGTAAGGGTTTATTTGGGGAAGACAGGAAAAGATGGAGAAGGGAGGTAAGAGGGTTAAGGATTTCCCTAGACAACAGATTGGCCTTAGGTTGGAGGATATTGGGATAGAGTTCAACTTGAGAGGAAGGATTAATAGGTCTGGCTTTCAGTCACTATCACCAACAGGGCAAGTCAGAGAGATTATTCCAAGTCCAAGAGATAAATCAGCTCCTCCTTCCCTGATATGTGACTACCATCAGAAGTCAGGTCCAGAGTCCAGCCACAGTTGGCTTTTGCCTTCAACTGTTTCCAGGTAACATTCCAAATGGAACCTTCATTTGATTGACAGGTCACCACTCAGCCACTGCTTCTTGTCTTGCTGTATGCCTTTCCCAATTCCTCTTTCACAATGGTAAGATGGTTCAAGTGTTGAATCCCAATTCACCACCTAAGTACAGTGCCATATGAGCATTATACATAGCTAGACTTAGTCTAAGTCAGGCAGAAACTCAAGAAATATTAGTTGAGTAGAGACACATCAGGGCTATAGTATCCATCTCTTGAATGGCTCCCATGGAAACTCTAGATGTTTCAATATAACCCAAATAAAGGTGGTCCCTATGAAGTTTCAGGGAGACATAATTCCTTTAGAAATGACACATGTGCTTTATTTTTAGTCAAATTAGTCTTATGTAGATATTACTCGGGATCCACTCTTTATTTCAGCAGGACACTTTTGACTTTCATATTTTCTTTCTTTTTTTAGTTTAATTAATTAATTTAGAATATTTTTCCATAGTTACATGAATCATGTTCTTTCCCTCCCCTTCTCCCACCCCCTTCCCATAGCCAACAAGCAATTCTACTGGGTTTTACATGTGACTTTCATATTTTCAAGGTAATACTGTGTCTCATATTTTTCCTTTTTCTTCCCATGCTTATCAAGGTGTATGACAGGTACTCAGATCACATCCTGGAAACTTCCCTGCCCTTCTCTACCTATCTAAGTCCTTTCTTTAAGGACTAAAAGAAATCTTACTTCAAACAATCGACTAGTACAGTGATGGCAAATCTTTTGGACACCATGTGCCATGCCCCCAGACTGGGTTCCATGCCCAGCCCATTCCTAAGAGGTCCCCACCACCTTACCCCAGACAGGGGTGGTAGAAAGGGAAGGAGTGTCCCAGGATGCTCTGCTCAGGAGAGGGAATATGTGCTTCCATTGGGCTGGTGGGCAGAGGGGCAGGGAGGCATGGTAGAAAAGGGTAAGAGAATAGATCCACCTAAGTCCCTCTGCCTTTCTAATAACTAACTCTGGTGGGTTATGGCACACATGTCCACAGAGAGGGCCACCACCCCCTTGCTATCCTCTGATGGTGACACTCTCATAAAAGACAAAAAAAGCATCAGCAACAGGTGGAAAGAACACTTCAGCCAGCTCTTCAACCTACCCTCCTCAGTCGACCAAAGGGCCCTTGACCAGATCCCCCAAAACCGCATCATCGAGCAACTTGATGTCCCTCCTTCATTAGAAGAAGTCCAAAAAGCCATTAAACAAATGAGTGCAGGCAAGGCACCCTGTAAAGATGGGATCTCAACCGAGGTGTACAAGGTCTTAAATGGAAAGGCGCTCCAGGCATTCCACATAGTGCTGACCAGCATATGGGAAGAGGAAGACATGCGCCCAGAACTCAGAGATGCCTCCATCGTAGCCCTATACAAGAACAAAGGCTCACAAGCAGCCTGTGACAACTACAGAGGCATCTCACTACTCTCCACTGCTGGAAAGATCCTCGCCCGTGTTATACTCAATAGACTCCTGTCATCTGTTTCAGAGCAGAACCTGCCTGAATCACAATGTGGCTTCCGACCAGATCGCAGCACCATTGACATGGTCTTCACAGTGAGGCAAATGCAGGAAAAATGCCTTGAGCAAAACCTGAGTCTCTACATTGTCTTCATAGACCTGACAAAGGCATTCGACACAGTGAACAGGGACGCATTGTGGGTGATCCTCAGCAAGTTCGGTTGCCCAGCAAAATTCGTCAAACTGATCCAGCTCTTTCATGTCGATAGGGGAAGTGCTATCTGGTAGAGAGACTTCCGATCGCTTCAACATCTCCAATGGCGTGAAACAAGGCTGTGTCCTCGCTCCGGTACTATTCAACCTATTTTTCACCCAAGTATTACGACATGCTGTGATGGATCTAGACCTGGGCATCTACATCAAATACCGACTGGATGGCTCACTATTCGACCTTCGCAGCCTGACTGCAAAAACAAAGACAACAGAGAGACTCATCCTGGAAGCTCTCTTTGCAGATGACTGTGCTCTCATGGCCCACCAAGAACATCATCTCCAAACCATTGTGGACAGGTTCTCCACCGCAACAAAACTGTTTGGCCTGACTATCAGCCTCAGCAAAACAGAGGTGCTGTTCCAACCTGCACCAGGGAGGCCAACGAACCAGCCGTGCATTACAATCGAAGGCACGCAGCTTTCTAACGTCAACACTTTCAAGTACCTGGGCAGCACCATCGCCAATGACGGGTCCCTAGACCATGAGATCAATGCCAGGATCCAAAAGGCCAGCCAGGCACTCGGGCGGCTGCGCTACAAAGTCCTCCAACACAGCGGTGTAAGCACTGCGACGAAGCTCAAAGTGTACAATGCAGCGGTCCTCAGCTTGCTCCTGTACGGTTGTGAGACATGGACACTGTACCGGAAGCACATGAAACAGCTGGAGCAATTCCACCAACGCTCCCTCTGGTCAATCATGAGGATCAGATGGCAGGACTGAATCACCAACCAGGAAGTCCTCGACAGAGCCAAGTCCACCAGCATCGAAGTCCTGGTCCTCAAAACCCAGCTACGATGGTCTGGACACGTCATCCGCATGGACCCACAGCGAATACCAAGACAGGTATTCTATGGTGACCTGTCAGCTGGACTCAGGAAACAAGACCGACCAAAGAGAAGATTCAAGGATCAGCTAAAGTCCAACGTGAAGTGGGCTGGCATTACACCAAAGCAGCTAGAACTCGCTGCCTCTGACAGAAGCAGCTGGCGAGCCCACATTCACCATGCTGCCACCACCTTTGAAGATGAGCGACGTCGACGTCTTGCCGCTGCACGTGAACGCCGACACCAGGCCACAACCGCAGCTCCCGTAACAACTGGCGTCCCAGGCCCCATGTGCCACAGGCTGTGCGCCTCAGCCTTTGGACTCCAAAGCCACACGAGGGTACATCGTAGATGAAACTGCACAAAGACAGTCGTCATTCTCAGCTTCCGAGAGACTACCACTACATGCCCAGGCACTGAGGATTTAAGTACAAAGAATGAAATAATTCCTACTTGCAATGTGCTACATTTTAATGGAGGAGACATCAAATATTTGTGAAAAATTTTACAAACTCAGCCTACAGAGGCAATGATAATAACAATAATGATAAACCATGCTTATGTGAAGTGTCCCAAAAGTCTTGATGTCATTTTGAGTTTTAACATTCTTGAATAATCCTTTAAAGCCTACAAAGCATTTATCTCATATGACTCTGTGAGATAGGTAATATAAGTATTCTTATCCCCAGTTGAGCCTTTCCAGAGGTTAAATGGACCCATTGAGGGTCATACAACTGCTAAGTATCTAATGTGAGATTTGAGCCAGCCTCTAACCCTAAAGTCCAGCACAGTATTCTACCACATCTGTGACTTCTACTGCAGCTTTATTGTCCATTTACCAGTGTTTATTTACTATTTTATGTCATTCTCTACCATCTCATGTATGTTAGTCTTCTCTCTTCATCCCTTATCCCCCAAGTAAACTATAAGTGTCCTAAGCCCCCAGGTCGTATCTTATACATGATATCCCGAAAGTCTTAGTGCAGTTTTAAACTTCAGTAGCTGAAAACTTTACTAAAGGGGTTGCTAGATGGTTCAGTGGGTACAGAACCAGGCTTGGAGGTCCTCAGTTCAAATCTGACCTCAGACACTTCCTAGCTGTGTGATTCTGAGCAAATCACTTAGCTCTGATTGCCTAACCTTGTTGTTTTTCTGCCTTAGAACTGATTGATTCTAAGACAGAAAGAGTTTAAAAAACTGCACTAAAACTTTTTAGAAACTGTCGTGTGTGTGTGTGTGTGTTGCACCCAGCATAGGGCTAGATAAACAAAGCACCTAGCACTGAGCTGGGTAAACAGATGGTACTGTTAAGACTTGTTTGCAATCTGCCTCAGTGGAGGGAGTATTTACATTGAAGAAATCACAGTATCAAATTGGTCAAGAGACAATTAGAGGAATGAACTTGGATCAGAAAAATAAAAACAAGCCGCTGATATCATCAGAATGAGGTCCATTCTTCCCATCAGCTATCAGCTTTCCCCACCTGACTGTGCTTCGGCCACACAGGGGAGAACCAGTCCTAGGCCCAGGAGCATTATTACTAGTGGTAACTGCCATGTCATGATGGGAGAAGAAAATAAAGGGTTTCAGACGTGCCAGGGGCTATCTGTCACAGGAATTCTGAAACAGAAGGGGCAAAAGGTACATTAGAGAAGGGAGACCCACACAGGTCAAATGGATGGAGAAGACATGGAAGGAGGGAGAGTGCCAGGGCCTTTTCAACATCTTTTTCACTCACCCTTCTTTAGGAGCGTGTCCCTGCTCTAACCCAGGGTCACCTTCTTCCCTGAGTTTCTGATGTTCAGAAACTTCCTTAATCTAATATTTGATAATGTAGCTTAATATCATTCTCCCCTTCATCCCACAAAGATGTAAGCTCTTTGTGACCAGTGACCATAGGCCCTATTTCTGATTCCCCTCCCTCACTATCTGGGTCCATAAATTAGTTGCTCAATACATATTTGTGCATTCCACAGAATGAGTTGTTGAACATCCCAGAAATATTTATAAACTTGTGCGACCCTGGGCTAGTTACTTTTATAAGTAAATAAGATGTAGTTTCTGCTCCCAAAGGGCTTAAACTCTACTCGGATCCATAGAGAAAGAGGCTGAACCTTGCTCTTGCCTAGTGATCCTTTGATGGAATGGGTTCTGAGTGAAAAAGAACAATGCCAGGCAAGATAAGATGGGCTGAGCAAGGACAGTCCTAGCTCTGCCTCCAAGTTCACTGAACACTGCCCTCCTCTGTTCCCTCCCCCAAAGGTGAGATTGGCTGCCCTCATATTTGCCAGCTGGAAGCACTGACCATTCTGGAAGGCTTATAGTGACAGGGCTTGACAGAGAGGAAAGGAAGAGGAAATGACATTTTTTTCCTCTCTGGATTCAAGGCAATCGGCTAATCCCCAAAGGGTTGGATTCCTGTTTCCTTAGTACTACCCACCCCACAGCTTTCCCCAGTTATCTCCTCATTCTCTCTGCAGGCTGCCCCACCCAAATGAATCCTAGTGGTGGGAATGAACACTCACCTTCTAGAGAGGTCTGGACTGTGGTGGCTCCTGGAGCCCTAAGGACAGCCACCAGCTAATGATTGACATGTCGCAAATATTGACAGAGACACGGAGTCTACGCTGGCCATTGCCCAACCAAACATGATTGTCTGAATCACCCCTTTTCCCCTGTAGAAGTGAAGAAAACTTCCTGGTAGCCCCCTTTTGGGGGGAGGAGATTCTCAAGGACCACAAATTGTGTCCCCTTGAGAGGCAGCTCCATCAATGAAAACTTCCACCCATCATCCCCCTCCATCTGGGAGCACCTCTCCACCCTCTACAATTTGTCTCCTTCTGAGGCTGACCTCTTCACCTTTCCCTCACCCTTTCTCATTCTTGTGTTGTCTCACTCTTACCTTATTCTTCATGTCAAGAATTGACTGACTAATTGATTTAATTCTAGGACAAATTTTTCTCAGGTCATAGATTCTAAAAGAAGAAGCTATTTTGATAGGTATGAAGTGGGAGAACATGACAGGCACGAGTGCTTCCCCAATGGGGTCAGTGTCATAGGATCATAAATTTAAAGGTGAAAGGGACCCTAGAGACTAACTTTCATTTTACAGGTAAGGAAACTAAGATGGATCAGGTGACTTGCCCTGAGTCCCACACCTAGGAAATGGGAAAGACAGGTTTTTAACTGAAGCCTTATGGATTCCAAGGCAATCCCTCTGCTACTACAGCCTGCTGCATCCAGACCTTTCACCTCTCCCTTTTCCAATCAGCTGACTTTTTTATTACTTTGACTCAAGGGCAATCCTCACCTCACCCCAACCCCAGGGCACCTCCCTAAAGGAGGAACGGGAAATCCTGCCTCTTACGAGAGAGAGAGAGAGAGAGAGAGAGAGAGAGAGAGAGAGAGAGAGAGAGAGAGAGAGAGAGAGAGAGAGAGAGAGGGAGGGAGGGAGGGAGAGAGAGACTGAGAGGAGAGGGGGAGAGAGAGAGAGAGAAAGAGAGAGAGAGAGAGAGAGAGAGAGAGAGAGAGAGAGAGAGAGAGAGAGAGAGAGAGAGAGAGAGAGAGAGAGAGAGAGAGAGAGAGAGAGAGAGATTGGAGTTTACTCAACTGACAAAGTTGACTCACCCATGCCAGGAAGCCCTGGGCATCATCAGTGATTACCCAGCCTTGAAATAAGTACAAACCATCAACTTGGCCACATTGGTCTCATTCCAGGGGAATTCTTTCTAACAACAGCTCCATGGATTCTTTTTTGTTTGTTTGTTATATTTGAAGGTCACTTCAGTGATGGGCATTCCAAGATATTTTTTTGATAACCTGACCCAAGAAGTCTTCTCTCTGGTCACTCCAGATAGAAATATCTCTTCTCTCTTTCTTAGTCCCTTCAGCTCGGGACCCTGCTGGACATCTCCCAGAAACTCCTTCTCTATCATTCCTATGACTCAGCATCAAAATCTTTGTACAATAGTTATTGGGCTGAGTGTAGTTATATTGCAATTGTATTGAGGAGATAACATAGTATAGTGGAAATATTGTAGCAGATAAATGGAGTCAGAAAGACTCAGTTTCAAATATAACTTCAAATACTACCTATAGGACCCTGGGCAAATCACTTTGTCTTTGTCTACCTCAGTTTTCTCATCTACAAAATGGGGGAAATGATAGCACTTAGTCTTAGGGTTATTGTGAGGATAAAATGATAATATTTGTAGAGTGATTTGCAAACTTTAAAACTAGTAAAAATACTAGTGATTATTGCTACTTATCTATAGTCAGGAGACACCTAGGTTTAAATCTTGCCTTGACATTAACTATTTCATTGTGTGAAAAAAATCACTTAATTCCTCAGCACCTCAGTTTCCTCATCTGAAAAATAGGGGTAATAATAGTTATAATAAAAGTTTAAAATAAATTTTTTACATGTAATGACTATAATAATCAGTTTATTACACAGATTAATCATTCGTGAAGGTACAAACTCCAGAGGAGCAATTGGGTATTTAAATATACACAGGTATTTCTGTCAAATGATTTTTACTCTTGCATCCAGATAGATCTAAGCAGTTAAAAAACATAAGAAAAATTAAGAGCTATTAACTATGTATTAACTGAGAAACCACATACAAAATACCAAAAAGTATTGGGGGAGGAGGAGGTAATGGAGAAGAGCTGGAAACATGGAGCTGGGCACGCATTCTAGGTCCATGGAAATAGACACATGCCTTGACCTCTTTCCATAGTACATGTAGTCCAACCTCTTGCTAAAAGACATGCTATATAGCAGTGATGGGGAACCTTTTAGAGATGGAGTGCCAGTCCATGCTCCCACCTCTAGACTGAATGTCATGCCCAACCCCGCCCCCCAGATACCAAGTGCTGTGCCCCTCCCCCCCACCAAGTGCTGGACTCACTCTGCCCCACCCCCTTTACCCCACACAGGGAAGGGAGGAAGTGGTCCCATAGGGCTGCTGGGCAGAGGGGCAGGGGAAGTGAGGAATGTTCTCAGTGAGTGTAGAGAAGGACAGGGGAGTGGCCCAAGCACTCTGCTCCCCTCCAGCTCTGCTGCCTGTGTGCTGCCCACCTTACCCCCTGTGCGCTCCCATTGGGCTGCTGGGCAGAGAGGCCGGGAGGTGTGTTGGAGAGGGGGAAGGGAACAGCTCCATCAGAGTCCTTCTGCCTTTCTAGCAACAAACTCTTGGGGTGGGGAGGAGGGAAGGAGAGTGGCTGAGTGTCCACAGAGAAAGCTCTGTGTGCCATCTTTGGCACCTGTGCCATAGGTTTGCTATCACTGCTATATAGCAACTACTGATTGGTCATTTGGCCCCCTTGACTTGGACTTCAAAGAGGATTGGTACTGGGTGCTGAGAAAGAAGATCCTCTCAGAAGAGCTATACAAAGTCACTGTTCCTCTCCTTGGAGGTGAACACTTTAGAACTGTGTCAAGTCTTTTTTGGATTTCCAGTAAAGAGAGGGGGAACCACACACACACACACACACACACACACACACACACACACACACACACACATGCAGCAGCAGCAGCAAAGGCAACCCATAATTGGAACTTGTCAGTAAGAATAGGTATCTACGTAGGCAAATCAGTCTGAACCCTGAACTTTCAGACCCTGGCTGCCTCTTCCCTGAGCACAGGTCATGGCATCATCACAGGATTATAGCTTTAGAGCTCCAAAGGAAAGGTCATCAAGTCTAATCCCTTCCTGCCAACACTTGCCAAGGGTCACACAACTAGGAAGTGTCTAAGGCAGCAATCCTGAGAAGTGAGAATTTCTTGTCCTGTCAATAACCTTGTAGATACGAAAATTCCTAGGTTCTAGAGTTCATCATGCTGGCTGCTTGCAACCACATCACTTCTAAGAGATGTCCAGGACAAGCAGGCTCCTGTGCTGAAGGGACTAAGAAAGCTTAAACCATGTCCTCCAAAGTTATTTTTTTTACCTCTCAAGGAAGTATAGTGAGTGTAGTTTTATTATGCTATTATTTAAGGTATTTGTTTTTTTATTTAATTTTTATTGTCATGCAAAACACACTTCCATATTGGTCATTGTTGTAAGAACAAATTCATACATAACCAAAACCCCCAAATAAAAATAAAGATGCACTGATGTGAAAGACGACTCCCACAGTTCTTTCTCTTCTCTGGAGGTGGAGAGCATTCCCTGTTGTAAGTCTTGTACGGTTGTCCCAGATCATTGCATTGCTGAGGGTAGACAAGTTTTCAGAGATGATCATCGTCCGATATTGCTATTACTGTGTTAATTCTCTTAAGGGGAGGGCTAAATAGAAATCAAATATAAACTTTGTTTAAAAGATTTTCCACAGAGTTCTTCTTTGGGCCTAATGGAGACAAAATGAGCCAAAGAATTCAAGAAAAGCCCGACTCCCCACTTTGGAGTCCCACTGCTCCAACGATGAATGCAGACTTCAGATGAGTCCAGACTCAGAGGAATGTGACATAATGGAGATGCTATCTCACAGAATTGTTGAAAATAGGAGAATTTGGGGGCAGCTGTGTGGCTCACTGGATTGAGAGTCAGGCCCAGAGATGGGAAGTCCTAGATTCAAATCTGGCCTCAGACACTTCCTAACTCTGTAACCCTGGACAAGTCACTTAACCCCCATTGCCTAGCCCTTACCACTCTTCTGCCTTGGAGCTGATATATAGTATTAATTCCAAGATGAAAGGTAAGGGGAAAAAAGAAAAGAAAAGAAAAGAAAAGCAAAGAAAAGCAAAGAAAAGCAAAGAAAAGAAAAGCAAAGAAAAGCAAAGAAAAGAAAAGAAAAGAACTTATGGAATGGAAATTTGGACATTGTGTTGCCTCGTAGCCCTCCGGCCCTGCCTGTCTGTTCCTCTGTCTACCTTCTCCCCTTTTTAGTGTTTCTGGTCCTAGCACTGTTTTGTGGTTCTCGGAGTTTCTCTCGTTCGTTCAGACAATATTTGGACATGTGGGAAATAGAAAAGAAAAAGCAAAGGGCTGAAATGGTTTTCACTGGTCTCAGAAATGCTCAGCAAGAAGTGTTGACATGTCGGAGAGACCTGAACCCGACTGCCTTCAGTGTGGGAAAAAGGTTCAGTTTAATTGGATTCTCCTAACTGCTGAAGAACCTTCCTTTGAGAAAGCATTATCAGCAGGTCTCCAAGAGGTCATCCTCCGTCCACACGTATTTATTAGGCGTTGATGCCGTGCTAGGTTGTTCTAAGCACCGGTGCTTCAGAGAAAGGCAGAAATCATCTTTTCCCTCGAGCTGAACAGAGAATGTCCTGTGAGGAAATGATCTGAAAACAACACGTACGTACGTAGGAGATCAATTGGGAGTCGTCTCGGCAGTCCGCCTGGCTCCTGCGGGGTATGCTTGTGTGACTTTGAGTAAGGCTATGAATTCAGCTAGCCCAGCACAGTGCCTGACACATAGTAGGTGCCTCGTTGTGGTGAGTTAATTTGTTGGCAGATGGATGGATGTGTTAAGTAATCCATAGGCACTCTGGTGGTCCTGGCTACAAGAGCTGTAACATTTTCTTGAAAGAGAAGCTGGATGGAAATGCACAGAAGCTGCCGTGGGGCAAAGAAACAAGAAGCCTGGGCAGGGGTTCACAAAGGTAGGTAACACCATGCATAAAGTGCCAAGCCTAGAGTCTGGAGGATATGGGTTCAAATCTGACCAAATCACCTAACCCCAATGGCTTAGCCCTTGCCCCTCTTCTCTCTTAGAATTAACACCAAGACAGAAGGTGGGGTTTGTGGGTTTTGTTTTGTTTTTTTTAAGTTTCTGGGTCAAGTTGAAGAGCAAAAGATACAGAGACAACCTGGGCCTTTCCTTCGGGTTATATGAGCTATGAAGGCCTAAAGGGAGGCTCTCTAACAGCTAAAGTTTTTTTCCTCATTTTAGAGACTTCAACTCCAGGGTGACTCCTTAAGACTGAAACGACTATAGAGGTTTCTAGGGAAAATGGGTTCCCCAAGAAGGTTGAGTTGCTTTTGTCTTTAGAAGCCCCCAAGTTCTTTCCCTACTTGAGGGGGGGCTTCACCCCAGGATGTTGGTCTAAGTCTAAAATAGCTGGGGGAAGGCAAGGATCCTGAGAGGAGAAAATATTCCAGACTGACTGTGGGCTCAAATATGAATCCTATTTCTGGTCTTTGTGTGTGTGTATAACAAATTAAATAATAATAGTAATATATGTGCCATAAAGTTCTATTTTCATTCTTTATTAACTTGCAAGAAAATATCCACTTTAAGGAAGATTCCCAGGCTAACCATGTCTTCTTTCCTCTTCCAGCTCCACTCCTGATTCTCTAGACTTTTCCCATGATGAGCCAGCCTAGATATCTTGCCCTCCCCATTCTTTTTGCCTTCCTTTTATGTGTTGTCTTCTCTTGTCAGAATGTAAGCTCCTAGAGGGCAGCTAGGTGGCTCAATGAAAGCCAGACCTAGAGAAAGAAGTCTTGGTTTCAAATCTGGCCTCAGACACTTCCCAGCTGTGTGACCCTGGGCAAGTCACTTAACCCCCATTGCCTAGCTTTTACCACTCTTCTGCCTTGGAGCCAATACACAGACTTGATCCTAAGGAAGGTCTTTAAAGGTTTAAAAACAAAAAGGATGTAAGCTCCTTGAGGGCAGGAACTGTCTTTTCTTTCTGCTTCTACTTTGTATTCCCAGAGCTTAGCATTGTGCCTGGAAAAATAGTAAATGTTTAATAAATGTCTGCTGATTTTGCTTGTTGACTTGTGTGATATGGAAATCACATTAAAAGATTGATATATATTAATTTAAGGTTTCCAAGGAATTCAGCTATGTAATTCCTAAATGAAAACTCAAGTCAGCAGTCAACCTTTTATGGAGTTTTTACAGAGAGAGAGAAAGAGAGAGAGACAGAGAGAGAGAGAGAGAGAGAGAGAGAGAGAGAGAGAGAGAGAGAGAGAGAGAGACAGAGAGAGAGAGAGAGAGGGAAAGAGAAAGGGGAGAGAAAGGAATAGGGCTTAAATACCTCCTCTGCTTAGGCTGGGCCAAAGGCCCAAGGCCTTGGATAGCCTAGGCAAAGAAAAGAGATCAGTCCCTATCACTCACATGACCAAAATGGAGAAACAGTCTCAGAGCCTCCACTCACAAGCACCAGGCTCCAACAACTACCTCCTTTCCTCCACACAGGAAGTCCCCAGACTCCTCAGCTGTCCTTTACCTCACTTCCTGTGTCTCCCCTGTGCCAATGGTGGCTCTAGCTTAACCCAGGACAGCCCAGAGGTCTGTCCCCTTTGCACATGTCTGTTGAAGGTCATATTCTCAAATAATTAAATCTTGAGTTTTGCTGCAGCTCTTCCTGATCTTGTTACACTGAGTAGGGTGGAGATTGTAGTTTCCAAGACCTGATTCTGTCATTCCAAGTATCTCCATTGTTATTGTTCAGGAAATAGCCAAATCCCATCCTCTAAAGAATGGTTTGAACAGGGTTGAGTAGTTTTGAAATTCACACTTGAGAACACAAAAAGAACAATAAAAAACAGACCAAATTCAGATGTTACTAAAAAAGAGATTCTAAGTAAGGGAGCAGAAGCCATACTGTATATATGTATTTTTAAGAGGCCTCCAAGACTAAAACATGTTTGTTTGTCCTTAGTTATCACACGTTTCATGTAAAGTTCTTTGCAAACCTTTAAGCATTATACAAATGTTTACTGTTTTTAGGGAGCATCTTCCTTCCTAGGTTGTAGACTACATAAGGCTAGAATTATAACTAAGGTGGGATAACTAGAATTCTGGGAGTCAGAAGGCCCTGATGGAACTTGTGAAGGCCCTGATGGAACTTGTGATCTCCACCAGATTAAAAAAAAACTATATTTTGTATGTGGTTAATAAGAATCATTCTTTAAAATAGGAAGCTACCAGATGGTCTTCCTGTTGGGACAATTCTACTGGTGATCTTCCCATCCCAGTATTGCTTTGCCCGGTCCCTTCCCTGGTAGTGGCCTTCCTAACAGTGGCTGTGTAGTACCCTCACAGCATCCTGGAATCTCCAACATGGTATTTGAACCCAAGACCTCCCATCTCTAGACCTGGTCCTTGATTCATTGAACCATCTAGCTGCATTGGAGAAAATATTTTTGAAGAGCTTAGCACAGTTCCTAGCACTGGCAATTAATACTCCTTCCTTCTTTCCTTCTTTGCTTCTCTCCTTCCTTCCTTCCTTCTTTCCTTCCTTCCTTCTTTGCTTCCTTCCTTCCTCCTTCCCTCCCTCTTCTCCTCTCCTCTCTTTCCTTCCTTCTGTTCTTCCATCCTTCCTCCCTCTATTCCTTCCCTCCTTTCCCTTCTTGTCTTTCTCTTTCCTTCCTTTATTCCCCTCCCTACCTTCTCTTTCCCTTCCTTCCATCCTCCCTCCCTCTTCCTTTCTTCCTTTCTCTCTCCTTTCTTTACATTCTTCCTTTCCTTCCACCTTTCCTGCCTCCCTTCTTTCCTTCTGTTCTTCACTCCTTCCCCCTCCCTTCCCTTCTTTCCTCTTTCTCTCCTTCTATTCCTCCCTCCCTCCTTTCCTCTTTTCCTTCTCCCTTCTTCCCTTCAGGCCTTGTATAACTGAATACGGCAGGTGTGGGAAAAGTCATGCCACCTCTCTGGACCTCAGTTCCCTGATCTATGAAATGAGAGAATTGAACATGATGATCACTTAGATCCTTTCCCACTCTGACATTCTATGGTTCTGTAGCAGGGATTATGTTTTATCTTCCATAGTATCAAGCTCAATTCCTTGGTCACACTGGTGTTTCAATAGATATTTGTTAAACAAATGAGTCTTTTTCTATATTTTTCCCCCTCCTATTCCAATATTTTCATTATTTAAGGGATTCCCAGGGAGGAAAGTCCCTCTGTTAATGCAGATCTGCAACTGCTATGGAACTTGGACTTAGAGAGTTGTTTGAGGCCCTAAAAGGTAGTCACGGGGCCAGGTACAAACAGCCAGTTTGTGTCAGAAGCAAGATATGAGCCTAGGTTTTCCCCATTCCAAAGCCAGCTCTCTGCCTATGCAGAGGTTTCCTCTCCAGTTATTTTTTTCCAGACCATATCCCAGTTCACACTTGCAAATCTATGCTGAGGACAAATCTACAGAAAAATGGTGAAGCCAGCAAAGTGTGCCTCTAGTATTCCCTTTCCTGGCCCTTTGTTTCCCCTATCTCTCTTCTTGATAAGACTTTATCCAGATACCTGAGATGAGGCCCTCTGCCATTCTGCTCCCAGCTTGCTCTTTCCAGGCAGGGCCTCATTCTCTGGACCTTCGCCATGTTCCATTTCCTCTGACCTTCAAGGTTGAGTGCCTCCCTAAAAGTCACTGATAAGGTAATTCATGCTACATTGCTAATGATTTAACAAGTAATCCATCTCAGAGGCAATCACATTTTTCTTAAAAGAGCCTAGAGACAGTAATACTTAACCCCCAAAAGTACCTAATTATAAGGTGATCCGATTCTGTTGTGGTATGGTGAGGGAAATATTTTATAATACAAATATGGTGCAGATACCTAAGCCAGAAAGAACAAAAACAGAGAAAAGAGAGTTATAGGCCAATTTCCTTAAAGAATATAGATGCAAAATTTTTAAATAAAATACCAGCAAACTAGACTACAGCAAGGATTATTCACTGTAACCTGGTGGGATTTGTACCAGGAATGCAAGACTGGTTTAATATTGGGAAAACCATCCACATAATTGACCATATCAATAACTAAACTAACAGAAATCACATGATCATCTCAATAGATGCAGAAGAAGCCTTTGACAAAATACAACACTCATTCCTATTGATAACACTAGACAGTATAGGAATAGAAGGGCCTTTCCTTAAAATAATAAGTAGGATTTATTTAAAACCATCAGCAAGTATCATCTGCAATGGGGACAAGTTTAAGATCAGGAGTAAAGCAAGGATGCCCATTATCACCTCTATTATTTAACATTGTACTAGAAACACAAGCTGTAGCACTTAGAGCAGAAAAAGAAATTGGAGGTATTAAAATAGGCAATGAAGAGAACAAGCCATCACTCTTTGTGGATGACATGATGTTCTACTTAATGAATCCTAGAGAATCAACCAAAAAGCTAATGGAAATAATCAAAACTTTAGCAAAGTAGCAGGATACAAAATAAACCCACATAAGTCAGCATTTCCACATATTACCAACAAGGTCCAGCAGCAAGAGATTGAAAATTCCATTTAAAATAACTCTAAATGATAATATGTGTATTACCCAGTGGAATTGCTTGTCAACTCTGGGAGGAGGGAGGGAAGAGGAGAGGGAGACAACATGAATCATGTAACCATGGAAAAATTTGAAAATAAAATAACTCGAGACAATATAAAATACCTGGGAATCTACTTGCCAAGACAAACACAGGAATTATGTGAGCACAATTATAAAATATTTTTCATACAAATAAAGTCAGATCTAAACAATTGGAAAAAATGCTCAAGGGTAGGCCAAGCTAATATAATAAAGGTGATAATCCTACCTAAATTAATTTACTTATTCAGTGCCATATCAATCAAACTACCCCCAAAAATTATAGAAATAGAAAAAAATAACAAAATTCATCTGGAAGAACAAAAGGTAAAAAATACCAAGGGAATTGTTTTTTTTTTTTATGTGAAAGAAGTTGGCTTAGCATCTCAAAATATATGCTAAAGCATTAATCATCAAAACAATCTGGTACTGGCTAAGAAACAGAATGGTAGATCAGTGGGATAGATTAGATCTACAATATACAGAGGTAAATGACCTTGAAATGTTTCACAAAACTGATGACTCCAACTTTTGGATAACTTTTGGGATAACAATTCACTATTTGACAAAAACTGCTAGGAAAACTGGAAAATAGTGTGGCAGAAACTAGGCATAGAATAATATTTCACATCCTACATCAAGATAAAATCAAAACCAAGATAAGGTATTTTATTTAGACATAAAGAGTGATAATTATAAGCAAATTGGGGGAACATAGAATAGTTTACCTGCCATGGAAAAGGGAAGAATTTCTGACTAAACAAGAGTCAGAGAACATTACAAGATGTAAAATGAATAATTTTAACAAACAAAACCAATGTAACCAATATTAGAATAGAAGCAACAAACCAGGAGAAATATTTTTACAGCAACTTTTTCTGAGAAAGGTCTCATTTCTCAAATCTATAGAGAAAGAATACAAGTCATTCTCCAATTGGCAAATGCTCAAAGGATATGAATAGGCAACTTTCAGTTGAAGATATCAAAGCTATGAATAACCATATGAAAAAATGTTCTAAATCACTCTTGATTAGAGAAATGCAAATTAGAACAATGCTAAGGTACCACCTCACATCTATCAGATTGGCCAATATGACAGTAAATGAAAATTATTAATATTGGAGGGCATGTTGCAAAATTGATACATTAATGCATTGTTGGTGGAGTTGTGAACTGATCCAACCATTCTGGAAGACAATTTGGAACTGTGACCAAAGGGCTACAAAGCTATACATACCCTTTGATCTAATAATACCACTACTAGGTCTATATCCCATATCGATTTAAAAAGGGGTGTGAGGGGGAGGACCTATTTCTATGAAAAAGACTTCTAGTGGTTCTTTTTGTGTTGGCAAAGAATTAGAAATTGAGGGGATGCCCATCGATTGGTGAATAGCTGAACAAATGGTGGTATATAACAATGATGAAATACTATTTTGCTATAAGAAACGATGAGCAGTAGGATCTCAGAAGAAGCTGGAAGGGGCTACATGAACCTGACGCAGAGTGAAATAAGCAGAACCTCCTGGAAACCAATGTACACAGTAACAGCAATATTGTACAATGATCAACTGTGAAATGCTTAACTATTCTCAGCAATACAATGATCCAGGACAATTCTGAATGATTTATGACAAAATGCTATATACCTCCAGAAAAAGAACTGTTGGAGTCAAAATTAAGATAAAATGATATGATTTTTATTATAGTTTATTTGTGCTTTTATTTGGGCATTTTGGTTTTATATGAGTATTCTCTTATAACAATGACCAATAGGGAAGTGGGGTTTGTTCCCATGTTTTCTTGTTTTTTAATTATATATTCCTGACAAATTTCATTTAGAATGGGTATCTGTTCAAATAATGCCTCCAGTCTATTGTCAAGGACCAATGTTTTAACAGCTTTCTTCTGCATGATGATATTAGCTCCAACCTTGATGTAATTCATTGCCTGTGCCACAACCATGAAAACTACATGTAATTGAGGGATAGTGTTCCAGAGAAAGTACATATCCAAAGGTATATGGGTCCAAGAAGTGGTTATGTTTAACATAGTACCTATAGTATTCTCAACTATTCCTGATATTGTGTTATATCTTACATAATATAAACCATCAAAATCCCCATTAAAGTTGCTAAGAATAACAACTACAACATCTTTTCCATATAATCCCTTCTGTTGTTTCTACTTGTCTTGTCTCACTTAGTTATCAATATGTCAGATACTAAGTGCTTATTTTTTTTATAGATGTTTCTTGACAATGGCTACTCTATCCACGGGCTCTGTTGACAGTTGACAGTTGAAAAATGTCTGCTGTCAGACTTCTGGGTTTGTATTACAGTGTTTGTTCTTTATAGGAATCAAGATGCCTGATCCTAAATACTGGGTGTTCTTATCCTGCTCCTTAAAATGGCTATCTTCCCGTTTGAGTTCCAACTGTCAGTTTGTGACAGTTTAAAATGGTGGATCTTTTTTCCTGGGGTGCCAATTGTATTAAAGGGTTGGCTTGGGTATAATGGAGAAAGAGTTGATGATAAATGCCCAGAAAGTAGAAGGAGGGTGAGATGAATTCCCCCCTTCTTCAAATATGTCTCTTCACCCACCCTGCCTTTACTCCCCTCTAATAACTGATTTAATGAGTGAACTTCTTCCCTTGGGGGGAAGAGAGAGAAATCAGCTCTCTCCCTCTTCCAATATGACAAGGAAGTCAATTTAGGATAACTGACAACTTTATTCTAACAAATTGTGATTAGGGGTAAGATAAGCAAGATGTGTGCAGGTGGGAGTCTATAGGAAAGAGCGTAAAGAAAGTCCCTGTCTGTCTAAAATATCTTTTTCCGTCCCTCTAAAGTTGAGAGACTCAAACTTGTCAGCCTGGTCTCTGAGAGGTTCAGGATTTTGTGACTCCTGGTCCTTATCACAGCAGAACCAATGTCCAGACCCAGGGTGTCACAAGAACTGTGTGAGATCTTCTTATGCTGTTCTTATTCTTCTCAGTTTCTGCCACAATTCTTGGTATCTTTGGGGGAAAATGGTGGTTAGGATCAATGAGGGGTTTGAATAGCTCAGGAGAGAAATCCCTGATCAGACTATCACCTTGGCTGTCTCAAGATAGAGATCAACTGCCTCTCTTTGGAATCTCCTCTTCCCTCAAGATTCCAAGCCTCCTCAACCATCCCCCACTGTGGATATAAACCTTTGCATGTCTTCCAGGCTCTGTCCTTCAAAGTCTCTGGGTCATTCCTCTATCACAGTTTGCATGATAATACATATAAAACCAAATCAAATTGTTTGCCATCTCTGAAAAGGTTGAGGGACTGAAAGAGGGAGGGAAATAATTTGGGTCTTATAATCTTGGAAAACGTGTTGAAAATTATTACATATAATTGGGGAAACAAAATATAAAAAACCCTGCCTTGAAAAACTAAATGACAGACTAAATCTAAAAAGTAAAATTTAATGGAGGGGGGAGGGTGTTTGTGGCTGACATATCCCTTTCCCCACCCAGTGTCCTTTGTTAAACACTTATGGATGTGCTCCTTATTAGATTCCATCCTTCCATGGTGCTTGGGAACCATTCCTACTTCCATCTCACTCATCTGCAGAGGTTCTCAGAAAGGGAACTAAATCCTCCATACCCCCTCATAATTCTTCAGTCTCTCTCTAGTGCAACCAAGAGGTGTATCTTACTCTGGGACCTTCCTCTGGGCTACATTGAGTATTCAGATATTACCCACTCCTCCAGCACCAAGATGGGCAGCTTGGTAGTGAAGTAGATAGAGTTCTGCACTTAGAGGCTAGAAGACTTCTGTATCCTGAGTTCAAATTTGGCTTCAGACACCTGCTAGCTGTGTGACCCTGGGCATGGCACTAAATCCTGTTTACCTCAGTTTCCTCCTCTATAAAATGAGCTGGAGAAGGAAATGACAAATCTCTCCAGCATCTTTGCCAAGAAAATCTCGTGGATTGTATAGTCTATGGAGGCACCACTGAAAATGTCTGAACAAACCAGCATCTAAGAGTTAAGTCCTTGGCTTAATGCAATAGAGTGCTGAGAAACTAGATGCAAATCATCACACTTTTAGAAGTTCTTTCCTTGCTTCTCATTGCCATTCTATGCTTTCTGAGGTGAGTGATCTTCCTTCACAATCAACTCTTCAGCCAGCAAGGGCTCCTGGGATTTGAACTCTACCTCCTCCAACTATCTCTCAATGATTCTTACCCAGGCTCTCTGTCCAACAGTTAAAGGTAAACAAATGAACAAAACTCCAAAGGACTTGAATTATTGGATTTGATAGTCCAATGCTTTCATTCTACCCATGAGGAAACTTTGAGGAAGGAAACAATTTGCCTAAGATCATACAGTTGTCATGTCCTTTAACATTCAATTCCAGTGTCACCTCCTGCAGGAGATCTTTTTCCTATCCCCCCAGCTTCTAGTGTCTTCTCCTTTGACATTACCTCCAATCAAATCTATATGTATCTTTGAGCTACACTGAGTGTTCATATATGTACATGTTGCCTTTCCCATTAAAATACGAGCTTATTGAAATCAAGGACTACTAGCCTTCAGCACAGTGCTTGGCATATAATTAACTCTTTTTTAAAAAGCTCTTACCTTAGAACTTTTATCTTTGAATCAATACTATGTATTGGTTCTAAGACAGGAGAGCAAACAAACAAACAAGGGTTAAACAAACAAGGGCTAAACAAACAAGGGTTAAGTGACTTGCCCAGGATCACACATCTAGGAAGTATCTGAATCCAGATTTGAACCCAAGACCTCCTGTCTCCAGGCCTAGCTCTTGATTCCCTGAGCCACCTTGCTGATCCCCCAACATAGTTGATAGAGCCAGGATTTGAATCCTTGACTCAAATCCATTTAAAATTTTTTAAATAAAAAATATTTAATAATAATCCCTTAATTTATTTGTGGGGGTGGATAGGTAGTAAATGGATAGAGCCCAAGCCTGGGGTCAAGAAGATTCTTCTTCAGGATTTCAAATCTGGCCTCAGACACTTATTAGCTATGTGACTCTGGGCAAATCACTTAATCCTGTTTACCTCAGTTTCCTCATCTATCAAATGAGTTGGAGAAGGAAATGGCAAACTATTCCAGTATCTGCCAATAAAACCCCAAATTGGGTTACAAAAAGTCAGATGTGAGAGAAAAATAATTGAACAAACATCTATTTGACTCTATAGTCAGAGTTATGTATATATGGGATTTCCCTTATATTAGTATCCACCTGCACTTTAATTTAATTTAATTTAATTGTTTATATGTTCTAGCCATAAAATGTATAGCTCAAAGGAATCTTAGAAATGATCTAGGGGGCAGCTGAATGACTCAGTGGATTGGGAGTCAGGCCCAGAGATGGGAGGTTCTGGGTTCAAATCTAACCCCAGACACTTCCTAGCTGTGTGACCCTGGGCAAGTCACTTCACCCCCATTGCCTAGCCCTTACCATTCTTCTGCCTTAGAACCAAGGAAGGTAAAAGTTAAAAAAAATGAAATGGTCTAGTTCCATCCAGTCATTTTACAGATGCAAATACTGGAGAAGTCTGGAGAAGTAAAATAATTTGTCCACATCCACATAGGTTGTCAGTCATTTGTAGAGCCTGAGATTAAAATCTAGGTCATCTGACCCCAAATCCATTATTCTTCACATGACATCATTCTGTTTTCAATCAATTAAACAAGTATTTTTTAAGCTCAATTAATTAGTAATATTTATTATTATGTCTATCCTCCAGATGCTATGCTGCGTGTTTGGAATACAAAGAAAGGTGAAAACACAAAAATGGTCCCTGCCCTCAAGGAGCTTACATCCTGATGGAGAGCTCATGGGGAGGTGACGCCATGTAAATAAATAGGGACAGTAAGAGTAGGAAGGACTCAAATGGATGAAAGGACCACTAGAGCAAGTGGCATTGGATCTGAGTCTTAAAAGAAGCCCAGGGATGGATGCCAAGAAGAGGAAGTAAGGAGGGAGAAAACTCTAGACATGGAGGACATAAAGGCACTCGATGATGTCACATGTGTGGGTAGATGCTACATCTGCCAGGACTAGATGGCAAGCTCTCTGAGAGAGAGGTCCATGGCTTTTATTCCACCGGGCATCTCCTCAAGGTATCTAGTTTAGGGCTCTCTCTATAATAGGTACTTAATAGCTGTCACAGCCTAGGAGAAAAACAAGGACACACATAAGGGTGGGCTTGGACAAGCTTTACACTCTGTTTAATGCCAGTGGACAGCCTGGTGTCTCATTTTGGGCTCTGAATTCCACTGAGTCCTTCAGGGAAACTAAGGGGCTGAGTCATTCTTTAATATTGCTTCTTTTGCTTTGATGTGGTCACGTATCCAGTTGAGATACTGGCTAACTTTGGTGTAGATGCCAAAGGTGTCTGGTCGCCCACAGCCCTCTCCCCAGCTCACCAGGCCCACTAGGAACCATGTACCCCGGAATTCAGTGACCATGGGCCCCCCACTATCCCCCTCACAGGCGTCTCGCTTGTCCCTCAGGATTCCTGCACAGAGCATGTTCTCCGAAACTCTGTTGTGCATGGTTTGAGAGCACTCATCATGAGAGGCCAGGGGGATTTTGGTGAATCTGAGGACATAAGTGCGGTTCCTTGATTCTTCACGCTGACGGCCCCAGCCCGTTATCACCATTTCCCGCCCCACCTTCATGAGCTCTCGATGAGCCAGTCCCAAGTTGGGAAGGCAGATTGGCAGGATGTTTTTGGAGAAGATGGTGGGCTTGTCCAGGTAGAGCAGTGCAATGTCATTGTCTGAGGTACTTTTGGTATAATTTGGGTGCACAATAGCTTCCCGTATATGAAAATCCATCTCTGAATTGTCATACCTCCGGAGGTCGTGTTCACCTGGCACAAGGCAGGGAGATGAGAAGACATAGAGTTAGAGGGGGAAAATGCAGAAAGGGACTCAGGAACGATTTCACCATGTCTCCTCCCACCCCCACCCCCCACCCCCAGGCTTTCTTCTAAAAGCAGAGGAACAGCTACTTGATCACATGGGTCAATGGGGATATGATTGGGCTTATAGACCCTAAATGATCAGCCTAGTGCAAATATCAATAATATGGAAATAGGTCTTGACCAAGGACACATGTAAAACCCAGTACAATTGCACGTTGACTACAGGAGTGGGTTGGGGGGAAGGGAGGGAAAGAACATGAATCTTGTAACCATAGAAAAATATTCTAAATTAATTAATTAAATAAAGTGTTTCAAAAGCCAAAAAAAATAAAAATGGAAGCAGGGGAAATAGAATAAAAATGGAAGCAAGGGAAACCCACAGAGAGATATAGACAAGCATGTAACCATACAAAAGACGGTCCAAAATAAGGTCTCTGTTCTCTCTCTCTCTCTCTCTCTCTCTCTCTCTCTCTCTCTCTCTCTCTCTCTCTCTCTCTCTCTCTCTCTCTCTCTTGACTGTAGTTTGGTGTAGTGGAAAAAGCACTGGATTTATCTAAAGACCAGGGTTTGAATCCAAACTTCTACTTAATAGTTGGATGACCTTGAAATAATCGATAGCTCTGTGGATCTCAGGTTTTCTCATCTGGGAGAAAATGAGTTTAGGCTAGAAAGTGTCAAACTCAAACAGAAACAGAGCTATGCACACCTCTTACTGCCTTAGAAAACTACAAATTAATATTATCTATTTTGTATTATATTTTTTAATTTATTTGGTTAAACATTTCTCAATTAAAGTTTAATCTGGTACTATACTAGAGAGTTTTGTGGACTTCATGCTACCCACAAACATCAAGTTTGACACCTCTGGATAATCTCTTAGTTTTACAAATAGTAAGATGGAATGGATAGAATGGGAGACCTGAAGTCAGGAAGACCTGAGTTAAAAAATCCAGGCTCAGATACTTCCTAACTAACTTGGGCAAATCACTTCACTCCTCTCTGCCTCCGTTTCCTCATCTATAAAATGTGAACAATAATGTCTCTTAGAATTGTTGTAAGGGGGGTGAGGAATGAGATAATATTTGTAAAGTGCTTTAGAAACCCCAGGTACAATACAAATGTTAGCTATTATAAATCTCTCCATAAGCACATAGAAAAAATTTGCCCTTATATTTAGATTGAGTCGGTATTCAATTGATTCATTCAACAAGTATTTATGAAACACCTCTCATGTATGCTAGGCACTGAGAGGCAGGAAAACAGACACAGAAACCCTCCCTGCCCTCCAGGAGCATATATTATATTGGGAGGTAAAGAAGAGCATGTTCACGCATAAGTAAATACAAAATATTTGTCTAAATATAAAAGTATAAATACAAGTAAATACAACATATAGTTGCAGGAAGAGATTGCTAGAGATTGGTAATGTCACTCTATCTGAGCCTTAAAAGAATCCAGGGATTCCAGAAGTCAGAACTGAGGAAGTCCAAACCAAGCATGGGGCATAGCCTGGGCAAAGACATAGAAATGGAACATCAGGTAGTAGGAACCCAAATGGACTGACTTAAGCTGTAGGGGGGAACCCCACCACTTAAATATTTACCTGTTGCTAGATCATCACAATGCCTAACAATATGTCATTATAGGTCCATTTATCAGAATTAAAGCAGCATCTCCCAAGCTATATTCTGCATAATCTTGCTATTTTACATAATGAGAAGAAGGATTCTCTGGAAGCATTTCAGTACTAACAATATTTTCCCTTATTATGTAGAGCAATTAATTGAGATGAAAATGTTCTTGATATTCTCCAAGCTCCCTTTTCCCATGTGGTATTTCATCCATGTGGAACTGTGGATCAGTCAATAAATTCCAAAACCCAAATTGGAGCTTGAACTCCACTAAATTTGGACTAATTTGGTCTCCACTAAATCATTATCTTTCCAAGTTTATCTCTAAAATCTAAGTATCCTTGGGAGATCAACACAGCCTGAGATCAGGTGTTAATATCTTATTGTGAATTTGTTTATCCAATTTTTTTTAAATCAGCACATGGAGAAAATGAATGTTCTAATGAGGAGTGGCAAAAGACAACAATTTGGGGGCATGGGTTGGACACTGTCGTGGGAGAGAAGGCATAAGAGGCCCACTAGGCACTTGGAGAGAGCAATACTAAGAATGGGTTCAAAAGAACAAACTGTGAACAGACAAGAACTTCTATAGCAATTGTTGCCCACAAGGTTTATTTGGCATATACTTCTATGGTGCCTTGTATTGACAATTTCTTTATGTAAACATACCTGATTTCCCAAACCTAAACCATTAATCTCCTTGATGACAGGGTCTGAACCTAATTTGATTACTTTTATATTACCCAAAGAGCCTAGGATGGTGTCACATGAATAATGAGGGCTCAATGAGTGTTTGGTTGACACATTTGGCATCCTGGACCTAAAATGTGCTTAATACCATTACTTTACCTCCTCCTCCTTTTCCTGTAGGGTAAACTTTGGTTCAGGGGATTAAAATGATGAGAGGAATGAATCATTCCCACAGACCCTCACTTTCTGGGTCCACTCTGTGCAACAATGGAAAGAACAATGAAACTGGAGCCAGAAAACCTATGTTCCAATCCATATTACCTGGGAGACATTGCATAAATCATTGAGTTTCTGTAATGTTTCCTATGTGAGGTTGTTCTATTGTTGTTATTTAATTTGCTTTCATTATTATTTACTTTTGTTTATTAATTATACTATTTCTATATTATTGTTTGCTTATTATTTATATATAATGATTAATTATTATTTATTTATGGTCTCCTTGTTGCAGTTCTAAATCAGATCATCCTTTCTCCTCCTATTTTGAGCTATTTTCTCAGGAGAGCAATAAAAATAATCCACTGAAATGCTTTCAAAAGGCAAAAGGACAGATTAGCATTCATATAATATAGATTATCTGAATTATAGTAGATTCGAATAGAAAGGAATCATGTTTCATGGAAGGACATTGAAACAGATTAAAAATCTTAGAGTTCAAGTCCATTTTCTTGATTTTCTGGATGAAGAAGCTGAGGTATAAAAAGATTAAAGTGAACTCCTGTGTTTGCATTGGTAGTTGCAAAGACAGGGATAGAATTCACGTCTCTTGACATCCAGTCTTTTTTCCCATAATGTTTCCACAGAGGAACCATTAAGTTCTTTTATGATGGGACTCTCCTGTGTCTTTACCTTTTCAGGCAGTGTTTTGTTTTGTTTTGTTTTTCCTGGTTCTCTAATGGTGAAAAGAGTGCTTGCTGGTGGTATAGGAGGCAGAGAATCTTGGTTCAAATCCCAGCTCTGTCTATTAGAATATCAATTTCCTAATCTGTAAAATGAGAGGGTTGGACTCTGACTTCTCAGATTCTTTCTTGTTCTAAATCTATAACCTTATGTGCCACTTTTAGAATAGCAAAAAAATAAAAAGATTGAGGTTTGAATATTGGTTCTGTTACCTAAATGACCTGTGACAGGTCTGTGCCTTAGTTTCCATTTATAAAAAGAAAGAGTTGGGCTGGATTATCTCTAAAGTGCCTTCCAGCTCTAACCTTCTGACTCCATGACAGTCTGTGATCTCTTCGTTTTCATGGAATTCCTGGTTGGAATCCCATTGTCACCATCCTAAATTACATTTGTCTAATTCTTCCTACTTGACAAAACAATTGTTCTTAGAAGGAGGCAGGGCAATGACTACATTATCCCATTTTATTGAAGAGGAAACTCCAGATCCACAAAGAACTTAAGTAATTTGATCAAAGGTACCCAGAGCATTAGGGCCAAGACAGACACCTTGGACTCACTCAAAATCTCATAGTCTTTCCACTACATCACCCAACAATTTCATAAAGGAAAACCTTGCTAAAGGGCCTTGTTTAACTAAACAAGGTGACATTCAGAGACCACACAGTTAGCTAGGGGAAAGTCGGATGGCTTTATGCCCTGCTTGTTGCCTTTGGAAATTCAGTTAGATAATGTGACTCACTCTTCAATTACTCTTCCTTGATGAACTGCTAGCCTTGGTCTGGATCCTAGTGAGTCTTTGTCAAGGAAGGACAACTTCCCTGAAGTCAATTGGGCAATAAGCATTCCCTAGAATCTCAAGTCACTGCTGCTTCCTTTCCCTCACTTCCTATAAAACTAGAACTAGTTCAAATTCCCAGGGAAAGTCTCAGAAAAAAAAGACAAAGATTAATTATCTCTTCAGCAGTTGTCTGATTTGGGGGACAGTCACCAAAGTTTCTAGAAACTTTTGGAGAATACTAGAAGTAGGTGAAAAGAAACCTAGAACAGTCCCTTAAATATCAGATATTCTGGTGGGACATGATTGGGTCTCTGCCTCTGTCTCTGTCTTTGTCTCTGTCTCTCTGTCTGTTTCTCTCTCATCCCCAAGCCTGCCTTCACCACAAGTAGAGAGGCCCATATGTCATTTCCTTACCAAGCCTTACTGTAAGTTTTTTTGGATTCTCC
The DNA here is from genome assembly GCF_027887165.1 of Monodelphis domestica. Classification (NCBI taxonomy): domain Eukaryota; kingdom Metazoa; phylum Chordata; class Mammalia; order Didelphimorphia; family Didelphidae; genus Monodelphis; species Monodelphis domestica. The sequence continues at coordinate 110,946,826 of NC_077230.1, forward strand.
ACACAGTGGGCTGCAGTTAGCACCCAGGAAGAATGGATAAGGACACCTCCACACTTTAACTTTCCCTCTAAATCCAACAGTATCACCTGAAACAAAGAATTCATAGGATTAAAAGTTGGAAAGAATATTAGAGAGAATTTACCCACTTAATTGACAGATGAGTTGAAAAACTGAGGTCATTTTCATCTTTAAAATATTTGACTTTGTTGAATACTTGATTTTGGGGGGTGAAATTCAGTTTATCTTACTTTTTAATTTATTATATTCTAGTTCTGCTAGCCCTCTTTGACATGTGATGTCTTTCTTCTTGGCTACTTGCAAACAATCTCATTGCCCTATAATCTTGGAACTTGATGATATGATGTGTTTAAATGAGTTGGATTTGGGACTTATCCCTTTTGGCATCCTCTGGGTTCTGTCAATATGTTGTCTGTTCCTTTTATTTATTTATTTTAAACCTTTCCCTTCTGTCTAGAATCAATACTATGTATTGGTTCCAAGGCAGAAGAGTGGTAAGGGTTATGTAATGGGTGTTAAGTGACTTGCCCAGGGTCACATGGTCAGGAAATGTCTGAGACCAAATGTGAATCCAGGAGTTCCCATCTCTAAACCTAGCTCGCAATCCACTGAGTCACCTAGACACCCCTGTCTGTTCCTTTTAAAGAAATATTTCTGGGAAATGGTCTTATACTCTTTCTTTTTAGGGGGTATTAATAATTTAACACTTAGATTATCAGTTTCTCTTCATGCAAGATAATAACTGGTACTGGAGCTTTTTCTTTTGTTTGATCATTTCTTTAAATACTCTTTCTAGAAAAGTGATTTTTAGAAGGGTTCTGGTCATCCTATTTTGGAGGATGATATCTAGGAGTTGGCTCAAACTCCTTTAGCTTTTAGAGAACAAGGATGTTATTTTGTGTAGGCTGAGTAAGGTTTATCTTATATATATATATATATATATATATATATATATATATATATATATATAATCAAAGGGGTGCAGTCAAGACCCCTTCAAATGCAGAAATAGCTCCCTCATCTCCCTTTGACTTGTTTGGTATCTTACCACCAAAAATTCATTCTTTCCAAGTTTCTTTTTTTTTTTTAATGTAAGCATCCTTGGGTTGGTAAACAGAATAAATTCCTAACTTGTCACTATGAATGAATTTATAAACTGATTTATTCCTTAATAGGAAGGATTTGGTGCAGTTGATGAGATAGAATTGTATATGTAAAGCACTTAATACAATATCTAGACCATAGTAAGTGCTTCATTAATGCTCATTTCCTTCTCCTTCCCCCTATTCCCAGCATGAAAGTTGCATAAGATGAGGATGGGAATACTAAAATAGGGGGTAGAAGTTAAAAATGGGAGATGTGAGACACCAAAGACAAACAATGTCTGCTTCACAACTCATCCCAGCATTAGTATTATTTGAGAAATTATAGAATGGCAGTCCTTAAAGTAGGAATGAAGAAAATAAGCATTTTTAAAAGTACCTACTATGTGCCAGGCACTATGTTACAAATTTTATCTCATTTTATTCTCATAAGAACCCTAGTAGGTAAGTACTATTATTATCCCTACCCCCATTTTGCAGTTGAAGAAAATGAAGCAAAGGTGAAATGACTTGCTCAGGGTCACACAGATAGACTGAGGTAATTTTGAACTCAGGTCTTCCTGACTCTAGGCCCATGACCTATCCGCTGTGCTACCTAATTGTCTCAGCAACTGAAGCTCAAGGATCCTGTCTGGACAAAGTAGACTGGAATAGGAAAGGGTTCCAAGAAATCCTTAAGGAAACAAAACATAATTCTTTGGCTCTCTCTCTCTCTCTCTCTCTCTCTCTCTCTCTCTCTCTCTCTCTCTCTCTCTCTCTCTCTCTCTCTCTCTCTCTCTCTCTTCCACGAATTCAATCTTGGCTCTACTCATGCTGCACAGAACATCTGCCAGTGAAAGACCATGGTTTGGATTTGACGATTACTTCTGCTCCATTTCCTTTTGGGCATGGTATTTTTCATCATTTCAAATGGCCATACAACTATTCTGATCTTCAACCATCTGCCCTATTCCCCAAGCCAGAGGCAATGGACCCATCAACTCTTGGCCATGATGACTACACATAGCCAGCATTAATCTGGATAGGTCTGATTTCCTTCCCTTTTGAGAAAGAATCCTCTCATTCCCTAAGTGTCCTCATTGTTATATTGTTATATTCTCATGAATTCTTGTTAATATTGTTATATTCTCTCCCTCACTGCTACATTCTATCCTGTACGGGGTCCTGGAGCTCAATGAAACTGGCTTCCTAATGCATAGTTCTTAGAGTTTTTGTTTCATTTTCCAAGAAAGTTCTAGGTTAGTCCTATCTATTCCTGTCATTTCTGGACAAGCTTTATCTACTTTGTCATATCTCCTACCTCACTACTTGAGCACTGCTTCCCCTCCTGGGGATACTATAGAGGTGAGATTTATCAATCTCCTCTCTCCATCCCTGATGCAAATTTCTAAATGCCGTCTAGTCATCTCTTCCTGGATGTCTTGGTATCATTATGAGTTCAACATGTCCTAAATTGAGATCATCAAGGCACTGGGCAGAAATTACTTTTCTCTTCTCTCTAGCTCATATGGTTCTCTATACGTATGCCCTTTATGTATTTAGTTTACTCCTTAGCACCCCATTTACACTCTATGAAAGCACTGTTTTATTCATGTTGTCCCCACAAGGTCTTATATAGTATATTGTATTAGATAGTGCAGTAGATAGAGCCCTGGACCTGAAGATATGAGTTCAAATCCATCTTCAGATACTTACTAGCTGTGTGACTTAGGCAAGTCATTTTACCTTTCTTCTCTGTTTCCTCATCTGTAAAACAGGGATGATAGCACTTACCTACCAGGATTATTGTGAGGATAAAATTAGATAACAATTTTTAAAATGAGATAATATTTGTAAAAGTGATTTGCAAACCTTAAAGTGCTATTAAATGCTTGCAGCAGCAATAGTAGTAGTAGTAGTAGTAGTAGTAGTAGTAAACCCTTGAAAAGTTTTTGAATGAATAAACTAATGAAAGGTGGTTATAATCCTAAATGGAGACATTCCTTCTTACCTGCCATGGACTGTCACCTTTGTTGGTTGATTTCCCCCCAAGAATTCGAATTTGTAATTGGTCAAAATCTATTATTGGGTAATTCACCTTTGGTTTCCCACATGGAAAATTTGCTAGAAGATGAAGAGATAATGTCAGTGAGAAATCAAATAGTCAACCTTCTCTGTCCTCCCCCCCCCCAAAAAAAAACCCTTTATAGAAACACTCTGCCAGGTGAAGGTTCTGCCATCTATCAGTTATTTCTTCCTGCAGATTTAATGACAATATTGACCTACCTGTTTATCCCAGGAAAATTGCATCCTCGATTTCTTCATTTGGATTTCTACTTTCTAACATTCTTTTTAATCCTAATATTGTATAACTGTGACTATTTCTTTACAGAGATCAGTAATCCATTAGTAAATACTTTAGCAGATTCAGAAATAAGGGCTAGGACACAAAGATTCTTTGTTAATCAAAAATAAAAACTACCACATGCCCAGTTCAGTGCTAAGTACTGTATGGAATAGTTAATTAGTCATGGTCCTTGACCTCAAGGAGTTTACAATCCCAAGACAGAAATACATAAAAATTAGAGAACAATTAAATACCTGGATTGTGTACCTGGGATAAAGTTATGTGACAAGGACTGTAAGAGCTAGAGAAGAAGAACAATGATGGCTACAGTGATCTGGGAAGTCCTCATGGAAGAGGTGAGATTGTCAAGAAACTGAGTTTTCAAGGGATATAGGGAAGAGTTTAGCTAAGAGGAGGAGCTGGAAGAATTTCTGATGAAGGGGTTAGGGGGTAACCCCTACAAAGGCTAAATAACAGGAATATGCCTTAAACGCAATTGTACTTAAGTGAAGAGGATACTCCTTCTGAGTTGTGATACCAAAGACAACCTGGAAGTGCTAACCCAAGAAACTAGAGGAAGGATGGGTCACTCAATATTCCTATTCTATTTATGTTTCCTTTTCTGAGGAGAATGAGCTTCATCCTGGAAATAAAAGAATGAATATGGCAAAGAGGGAGTTGATATCCAAAGTAAATCAGGAGATAAGATAACAAATTGTTTTTCTTGATGAATTCTAGACACTTGGTCCAGGTGAAAGAATTGGCAGGTGGTGATTGCTGAACTCCAGTCACTGATGTTTGAAAGGTCATGGAAAATGAATGATGGAGAAGGCTAATATCCTGATGCTCCAAAAAAGAGAAGAGAGTCAGAAAATTGTAGCCAGGGAGCATGCATTTGATTCCCAGAAAATTCTAGAGTAATAAGGGGCAATCATAACAACTTTTTTTCCCACCCCTCAATTCAAGGCATGAGATGTTCTTCCTAGAGTCTACCTGATGAAGTAGTGAGCCTATTCCCTTAGACACTTCCAGAAAAACATATGGCTCACTACTTGAAGGTCTTGATGTTTTAACCCTGTGTAGTCTCTGGACCTCCTCCTGTAGGGAGGTGTACTGTATCATTTAAAGAAGAGAGACAAGGGCAGCTAGGTGGCTCAGTGGATAGAGAACCTGATCTAGAGACAGAAGGTTCCAGGTTCAAATGTGACCCCAGACTGTCTGTGATCTTGGGCAAATCACTTAGTCCCATTTGCCTGACCTTTACCACTCTTCTGCCTTGGAACCAATACTAGGTTTTGATTCTAAAACAGAAGAGAAGGGTTTTGTTTTTTAAAATTCTAATAATAAAGAGAAGAGACAGCTTCCAACTCATGCTCTTCCTTTGACTTTCCTGGGTATCAAGTAGCTCTCCTTGCACTCTCATTGAGAGATGGCGGAGTAGGGATCGGGGAGACCACCCTTCCCCCTTCCTCAGAAGAAATGGCCCATATGGGCCTCTATACTTTTTTCTTTCTTTCCTGAGCATGAGTGATTAAGGTGATCCTGAAATGGACACTTCCAGACTTAAAGTCAGCCTTGTGATTTCAAGAGATTCAGTAAGAGCTGACTGGCAGCAAAAGGAGTTCCTGAATCATGGAGGATGACCAACAGCAAGAGGATGAGCTCATCAACTCAAAGGCTTACTGGAATGCATGGATCTGGAGAGGATTGGTTGGATAGTGCAGAACTGAGGCAAGAGGGTAGCAAAGTGGTTCAATGGATTGAGAGTCAGGCCTACAGATGGAAAGTTTGGGTTCAGATTTGGCCTCAAATATTCTCTAGCTATGTGACCCTGGGTACAATATCCCTTAACCTACATTACCAGCCCTTATCACTGTAATATTTAAAGGAATTGTAGGGATTGAAGGGGTACAGGGGGTAAGGAACCAAAATGGTATTGATTCTAAGATGGAAGGTAAGGGTTGAGAGAGAGAAAGAGAGAGAGAGAGAGAGAGAGAGAGAGAGAGAGAGAGAGAGAGAGAGAGAGAGAGAACTGAAGCAAAATGTAAAAGGCCTATTTATCAGTTCCTACTTCATATTCTAATGTTTGTTCTAATCTCCTCTGAGAATGTAATAGTAATGATGTTACTGCTATAAATTAGGTGTTTCAGTTGATGAATACTTATGGAATTTGCATCTAATAAAATTTTATTTTTTATAGGAGAAATAAATAGCTATCCTATACCTGATTTACTCTGGACTTTAAGTAAATTCTCTCCATTTGGGGAGACTCTAAACATAAGCCAAACAAGTTTAAGTTTGTCTCTCTGGGATTTGTAGGGGGAAGAACATAAAAAACCAGAGAGCAAGACAAAAGAACTTGACTTCTCCTATCTTTGGAGATTAGGCTTCATCAATACTGAACACTCAACACAGTCCCAGGATATGCACATGTAGAGATCCAGAGTTAATACAGATCCTTGGGCAGAAAAAGAGAGGGTGAATGGTGCAGTCTTGCTCCTTCCTCTGGGCCCAGAGGCAGCCAGTTTTTATTGTTACACTAAATGAAGCATTAAAAAGATAGCTTGGGAATATCTTTAAAAAAGAAGAAGAGGTGATTACCAAGAGCCAGTTTTTGTTCACCTAGTCATGCCAGACTGCCCTTATTTCCCTTTTTATCTGAGTAACAAAAGTAATGGATCAGGAAAAAGCCACAAATGAAGTTTGTTAAGATTTAGTCAAGCATTTGATAAAGTATCTCATAATGTTCTTATAGGAAAATGGAGAAGTGTGGACTAGACAGATACACAATTAGGTTCAGAATTGGTTGAATAACCTCAAAAAGTAATTGATAATTTATTCAGTATCAACTTTGTAAATGGTCTCTAGTGAAGAACCTCAGGGATCTGTTCTTGGTCCTGAACCATGATTTTCCTTATCAGTTAATACAAAAAGTCATAGATGGCATATTTATAAAAGTTGAAGGTGATGGGAGCAGCTAGGTAGCTCAGTGGATTGAGAATCAGGCCCAGAAATGGGAGGTCCTGGGTTCAAATTTGAACTCAGATGCTTCCTAGCTCTGTTACCTTGGGCAAGTCATTTAACCCCAAAGTTATAGGTGATATGAAACAGAGATGGACAGCAAATCTACACTGAATGATACTATCAGTATCCAAAAGGACAAAAGATCTTGATGGGATAGAGCATTGAGATAAATCTTCTCAGATGAAATTCAATAGGGATATACTTAGATTTTTTAAAAAATCTATTCCACAAGTACAAGATAGAAGAGATAAAGTTAGATAGCAATATGATGGAAAAAGATTTGGGGATTTTAGTGGACAGCAAGATCAATATGTCAGTAGTCTGAAAGATCCACTAAAAAAGCTAATGTAAACCTGGGCTGCATTATGGTGGGATAGCTTTCAGGAATAAGGAAGTGAAAGTACCTCTGAATTCTGCCCTCATCAGACCTCATCCAGAGCATTATGTTCAGTTCTCAACCTGACATTTAAGAAGAACCTTGACAAGTTATAGAGTAATTCAAAAAAATGAGGATAGTGAAGGGCCTTAATATTATGTTATATAATAATATAATATTAATAATTAATATCATATGAAGATTGATTAAAATACTTAGGTATGCCTGAAGAAAAGAAGAGTCTGGGAACATGGTAACTATATTTGAGTACTGTATATTCAAAGTCATTTGGGGGAAAGAATTGGACTTGTTCTGTGTAGTCTGAGAGGGCAGAACCAGGAGTAGCAGTTGGGAGTTACTAAGAAGCAAATTTAGGATTGAGGTCAGAAACACTTCCTAACAATTAGAACAACCCAAAAGGTCGGAAGATAATGGGATCCCTGTTTAGAAGTCTTCAGGGATTAGACTAGGTGAACATTGAGGACCCTTCTAAGTCTTTTTGTTGTTGTTTAAGCTTATCCAACTCTTCATGTCCTCATGGACATAGTTCAAAGGTTTTCTTGACAAAGATATTGGAGTGGTTTTCCATTTCTTTCTCCAGTGTGTCTCTGTTTTACAGATGAGGAACTGAGGCAAATAGGGTTTAAGTGACTTGTCCAGAGTGACCCAATTATTAAGTGTCTGAGCCCAAGTTTGAACTCAGATCTTCCCAACTCTATGCCAGTGCTCTAAAATTCTACAATTTCATGATATTGTAATTCTTGATCTTGGGGCATCTAGGTGGTTCAGTGGATAGAGAACTGACTTTGGAATTTAAAAAGATTCATCTTCCAAAGTTTAATCTAGGCTCAGACACTTATTAGTGGTGTGACCCTGGGCAAATCATTTATCTCTGTTTATTTCAGTTCCTCCTCTGTAAAATGAGCTAGAGAAGAAAATGGCAAGGCATTCCAGTATCTTTCCCCCAAAAAAAACAAAAACAAACAAACAAAAAATTTAATGGAGTTACAAAGAGTCAGATACAACTAAAACAACTGAACAAAATTCTTAATCTTACCATTTACATTTCACAGGTGGTTCTCCCTGCTCAGAGACAGATTCATGCCTTAATTCATGATTTCATTAGGTTCTAGGAAGCTATGACTAATTATAGTAGCAGAAGTAGTCATAGTAACAATAGTTATTATACCTCATAATCTTAGAATATTTTTTGTTTTGCCCAAATTATCATTTGGTCCTCAAATTATCTCTATGAGGTAGACATATAATAATAATTGTTGTCTTTATTATTATTATTCCTCATCTGAAATTGAGATGATTAGACCAGATGACTTTGAAGATATCTTCCAGTTCTAAAACTATCCATAATACATACAAAGGGGCCCAGGCTATATATATTAAGGAGTAAAGAAACCCTGAATTGGTAGAGAGATCCCCAAGGTACATTTCTCAGAACATCTGGATGATGGTGGGAAAGATTATATTGTGACAATGTTGAAGAAGAAAGTAGGGAAGGAGAAAGAAAGAAAAGGTAGGAAGAAAAAAGAGAGAATTCTTCTTTCAGGGGATGGGGATGGGGATGAGGAAGCCTAGACTAGAAACTGGTTAAGTGGCTATCAAACTTACAACCTTGACTTCATTGCCATCAGATCATAATGAGTTATTATCTCATTTGAGATTATCATTGGGATCTGATGACTCCTAACTCCAAACTTTTGGAAGTAAGAAGAAAAGGATTCACATAGGTCTTGTTGTGAAGTGGGGGACTCAAGAAACTTGATGGTGATCATCAGAGTCAGCCTTAAAGATAAGAAAAGTAAGAGTTCACCTACCTAGTGGATTCTCTACTAAATTTCCTGACAAAATATATCCCTGCTGCTACTAATCTCAGATGTCCAAGATTCCACTATTAAAACTGTCTCTCCCCCACCTTTTCACTTCCAGGGCCTTTTATAAGGGAGGGAATGCTCCAAGAGGACAGGAACACTAATCTAGGAGTTCTTAGCCCCTTTGGTAATCTGGTAAAGCCTATGGTCTCCTCAGAAAAATGCTTGTTGCCTTTATTCATGTCTAGAGTAAATATTCTTCTTCTGTTAGTGGTTAGCAAAAAAGTTCTTCATCTATTCATGGATGATGACTCCAGGCTAAGAACTCCTGCCTCAAGTCATAATGAGCTATCACTTCAGTATGAATTACTTAACATCCAATAAAAAGTAAATTCCTGAAGGAATGACACCCAGGGAAGATATGGTCACAAAACAAAGGAGAAGAGAAATAGGAGAATGCCAAAGACAAAGACACATGAGGGATTTCTTATATATTTAGGGATGGCCCTCAGTGGAGTAGCATATCTATGTTATGATAGAGATGAAAATTATAGCTGGTCCTGCCCATAATTCACCTATCACAATTTGGTTCTATCTTGATCTTCCCTTTTTTTGTCTGAATGAAGGACTCTGGATGTTTTCCCAATGATTGCCCCCACCCCCATTTCTGGGTCCCTACTCACCAATGGGGTCACACTCCATAGGGTTGTCACTCTCCTGATATCCAAGGGCACAGCTACAATGACGTTGTTGATTTTGGAGATCCTCAGTGCAGTAGTGAGCACAACCACCGTTGTTTATGGAGCAGTTGGTATAGCTTACCTCTGAGACAGGAATGAGAACAGGAAGTTAATCAGTCAGGGTTTGGAGGTTTCTAACACTCAGAAGTGGAAGTAGTTATATGGAGGTGGGGAGAGAAAAATAGGTTTTTAGCCTAATATCCAATTCTGAACTATCCCTGAGGAGATGTATTAACAGATAGATGCTAATATTAATACAACTTCACCTAACTGGTGAATTAATACAACTTCACCCAACTGTCTTTCCAGTATTGGTCTTCCTAGGGTACACAGGGAGGGCCATTAAGGAAAGAATCTGCAGTTATCTCTTCCACATCATTAGAATTTAGGACCATTCTCCTCCCCCTAACCCCATAATCTGGAAAATCTACATCAATTTTTTGGCCCTCTCTTTGTATCAGAGAAGAAATATGAATTTTTCTTTTACTTTTATGGGGTGTTTACGGTACCTTATTGTAAATTTTGGATTAAGTATGCATTTCTGAGCTTCTAAACGTTTTTCTTTGTTATCTACTGGCCATCTGTGTCATCTATAGCTTCCATAACACTTCCCCAAAATTCCCATTTAATTTCTTATGCTAACATAATGGATATTATGTTATATGGTGAATTATTATATTATATAGTGGATATCATATAGTGAAACCACAATGGAGAAAGTTGTGATGTGGAAAGGATAACTGTACCTCTTGATTTAACTCCATAAGCATTGTGCATAGCAGAATGGATACGGATCCTAGAATCAAAGAATTTGACTTTAAATCCCAGCTCTGATTCTTACTCCCTGTGAGATTTGGAGGCAAGTTCTTTAACTTTTCTTGGGCTCACTTTCCTCATCTACAAAATGAGGGAACTGGAATTAGTGGTATCATTCAGTCCCTTCTAGCTCTAGGCAAAGGTTCTTAGCTTGAGATTCATTAATATCCCTGAACAAATTTCAGGAAGTCCATGAGCTCAGAGGGAGGAAAAAAAAGTTACATCTTTATTTTCTTTCAACTCTAATTGAAATCGAGCATCTCCATCAATTATTTTCAAACTGCATTCTGAGAAGGGATCTGTAGGTTTTACCAGATTGCCAAAGGGGTCCATGACACAAAAAAGGTTAAGAATCTTACAAAGCCTAGCTGTGTGACCCTGGGAAAATCATTTACCCCCACTCTCCAGTCCTTTCTGCTCTCCTGCCTTGGAACCGATACACAGTATTGATTCTAAGATGGGGGCTAAGTGTTTGAAAAATTTTAAATCAAAAAAATGTTTAAAGAATCCCATAAGGTGGTGAACCTATAAAAGAACCTATCTGCCAATTCAATAAATAGCAGGAGGTTAGAGGGTTAAATTTGGAGTCACGGGATGTGAATGGCACTCGAGCTCTATCACTGGCTATCTCAGAGAATTCACCTCACCTCAGTGAGAGGCTTTCATGAAATGACTTAAAAGGTGTCTTCCAGTTCTTAATCCATGGCTTTTCCTGCATTTATTAAATGCCTGCTGTGGGAATACCAAGGCGAATAGTCTTACATTCCATTTAGTCACTCTTGTCAATCTCCATCACTAATATACAGCCTGTGCCTCAGCCAAGCTTTCCTTCTTCGGGCTTTGACCCTTCCTCGCTTAGCTTATGTTGTCTCTGCTCTCTGGCCCTTTCCTCCATCAGGCCACCTGCCTCCTCCAAAATATTCTCTGTCTTCCTAGTCAAACAATAACACTTTTCACAATCCTAATCAGCCTTCCCTGAAATATCCGAGGAAGGCAGGCAGGAATTTAGTTGGAAAGAGCCATGGCCTTTGAGAAGAAATCAAAGCTTAGTTGTAGGGACATTTGGAGTGAGAATGGACTGGAGTCATTCCTGTGCAGTTAGCCCTAAACCCCCTCCTTGTCAGGGGTTCTGAGTTCTACTGAGTAGATACTTTGACCTACCACAGTGAGTCACTGGTCAAGAAAAGAAATCAAAGATAAGCTTCTGAGAGTTACCATGCCCACAGAGGCGTCCTTCCCAGCCTTCTTTGCAGATGCATTGGAAGCTCCCAATACCATCAATACAGGTCCCATTAGGGCAGGGTTGGGGATCACATAGGTCTCCATCTGGAAGATATTGAAAGGACAGGAACCGGGAAAATAGTGAGATGGGGCAGGTTATTCACAGAACAGCCAGCCTATTCTTTATTCTTCCAGGTTTCATTAATTTCCTGGTGTTTGATTTAATCCTGATAGGCTTGGCACAGATTGGAGAGAAAGAGAATATAAACCTTAAAGTTGCCCCAGAAAAAGCCAATTGTCAAGGGTTTTTTTTTTTTTTTCAGATTTAAAACATGGTATGAATGCAACTAAGGACTAAGTAGTTTTCTTTAAGGAGAGAAAACTGAACTGGGCTACTCAGGGTATATCTATATATGTGATGTATGATATGGGTACATCTGGTTTAATGGGCCAGATAAAGTCACAGAATCAGATATTCCAAGGATAGTAACAGTCTCCAAAAGCCATGAAATCTACCTCCCATCCTGAGAGAGAATAAGTCTAATGGTGGTTTGTCCTAATTTTTCTGTAAAATTGAAGAAAAAATCAGGCAAGGCTAAGAAAAACCCAGAAAGGATGAATGAGAAAGACTCTCTGTAGGCCAACAATAAAATATCAAAAATTGCAACAGAAAATGTGATACTTACCCATATATTTTGACCAGAAAGCTAACTGTGAAAGGAAGAAACACAAGTTTTAGTGGAGTGGTAGAGGACCAAGACAAATGTAATAACTGTAGGTAAGATGTTTGCCTTTCAGTCCTAGTTTCTTCCCAGAACAATATTTTGCATGACTGCCTACAGACCTACATTAAGTCAGAAGTGGGGAAAATGTTGCCGTGTCAATAAGATGAAGCAGAGAGTAGGAATACTGTGCCACAGAGCAAGTAAATTCTCCTTAGCTTGAATTTTCCCAGTCTACAAAATGTGGCTATCCAGATCCCATAGATGATCATTAAGGAGACATTTGTGACTTGAGTCACTCCTTGCTTAAATTCTGAATCCTACTCTCTAAGTTTTGCTCTGGGGATCACCATAAACTTGCCACAGGGTCAGGTTAGAGGCAGCTAGGTAGGGCAGTAAATAATATGCTAGGCCTAAAGTCAGAAAAACTTGATTTCAAATCCAACTTCAGATACTTCCTAGTTTTATGACCTTGGGCAAGTCATTTCACCTCTGTCTGCCTTGATTTCCTCATCTATAAAATGGAGGCAATAATAATACCTACCTCCCAGGGTTATTTTGAGGATCAAATGAGATAATATGAAATGTTTAGCATAGCACCTGACAAAAACAGCAGGTATTTAAGAAATGCTTGTTCCAGCCATTCCCCAATTGATAAATGGCCATAAACAGGCTATCTTCAGATAAAGAAATCAAAACTATCAACAAGCATATGAAAAAGTGTTCTAAATCCCTCCTGATTAGAGAAATGCAAATTAAAACAACTCTGAGGTATCACCTCCCACCTAGCAGATTGGCTAACATGACAGCAAAGGAAGATAATAAATGTTGGAAGGGATGTGGCAAAGTAGGGACACTAATTCATTGCTGGTGGAGTTGTGAATTGATCCAACCATTCTGGAGGGCAATTTGGAACTATGCCCAAAGGGCGACAAAAGAATATCTACCCTTTGATCCAGCCATAGCACTGCTGGGTTTGTACCCCAAAGAGACATTAAGGAAAAAGACTTGTAACAAGAATATTCATAGCTGCGCTCTTTGTGGTGGCCAAAAATTGGAAAATGAGGGGATGCCCTTCAATTGGGGAATGGCTGAACAAATTGTGGTATATGTTGGTGATGGAATACTATTGTGCTCAAAGGAATAATAAAGTGTTGGAATTCCATGGAGACTGGAACAACCTCCAGGAAGTGATGCAGAGTAAGAGGAGCAGAATCAAAAGAACATTGTACACAGAGACTGATACACTGTGGTACAATCAAATGTAATACATTTCTCTACTAACAGCAATGCAATGACCCAGGACAATTCAGAGGGACTTATGAGAAAGAACACTATCTACATCCAGAGAAAGATCTGTGGGAGTAGAAACGCAGAAGAAAAACAAGTGCTTGATCATATGGTTCGATGGGGATATGATTGGGGATGTAGACTACAAACAATCACCCTAATGCAAATATTAATAATACGAAAATAGGTCTTGATCAATGACACATGTAAAACCCAGTGGAATTGCTTATTGTCTATGAGAGGAGGGTGGGAGGAGGGGAGGGAAAGAACATGCATCATGTAACCATGGAAAAATATTCTAAATTAATTAATTAAAAAAATTTTAAGACTAAAAAAAAAAGTGCTTGTTCCCTTCTTTTTCTGTATGGAAATGCTTCTAGTGCCTATTCATACTCTTCATCATTCTTCCAAGATTTCAATAAATTCCTTTATTTCCTTTTCTGACCAGTCAGGTTGTTCCTTAGACTCTCCCTTCTCATTATTCCTCCTCCCTTTTCTCTAGAAAGCAGAGAAAAGAGAATCTTTGGAAACTTTCTCCTGGCCAAGTTGTAAGCCATGTATTTCCTACAAATGGAGGTACTCTTCAGGTAAAGATGTGAGTGGGGTGAGGAGGCTGAACGTGATTAAATGGCCTTGGATTAGCCCTTTCCTTTGAATCTGAATAAGCCTCAGTCTCAAATCCAAAGTCATCTACAGAAAAATAAAATGATATGTAGAACTAGCCTAAGCCCTTTGGAAGAGAAGAATCATCCAAATTTAGAGTACCATTGTCATTATTATTCACCAGCAGTACTCCTCTATTCTAGCTCCCCAGGATAAATGGCTCAGTTCCTTGTCAATTAGAAGTAGTAGAAGGGAGAGATCCATTTCTTTCATGCAGGGGATTGCAGGAGGGAATAGAAGAGTTGGATACAAAGATCTCCCTCCCTTCCAAACAGATAGACAGAGAGAGAGAGAGAGAGAGAGAGAGAGAGAGAGAGAGAGAGAGAGAGAGAGACAAAGATACAGAGACAGAGAGAAAGAGAGACAGAGAGAAAGAGAGACAGAGAGAGAGACAGAGAGACAGACAGAAAGAAAGACAGACAGAAAGAGAGAGAGAGAAACAGAGAGAGAGAGACAGAGAGACAGAGACAGAGAGAAAGAGAGACACAGAGACAGAGAGAAACAGAGGCAGACAGACAGACAGAAAGAGAGAGAGAGACAGAGACAGAGACAGAGACAGAGAGAGACAGAGAGAGAGAGAGAGAGAGAGAGACAGAGACAGAGAGAGAGAGAGAGAGAGAGAGAGAGAGAGAGAGAGAGAGAGAGAGAGAGAGAGAGAGAAACAGAAGAATCTCCAAAGTTACAATTCCATCTGGTAAGCATTAAGTTCTTTCTATATGCTAGGTACTGTGCTTGGCCCTGGAGATACAAAAACAAAGGGGAAAAACAAGCCAGCAAGGAAAGTTCCTGCTCTCAAGGAGTTTATAGTCTAGTAGATATCAGAATGTGCCCAAATAAATAAGTATAAAGTCATTTAAGGAAAAGAAGGGAATACACATTTCTTAAGCAACTTCTATGTTCCAGGAGCTACATAAAACCCTTTGCAATTACAGGTAGCCCTTGCACATTGTGGGGGTTAGGGGTGCACTGGGGAAATCTGGGTAAAATTCTTTTCACAAACTTTAACTTTTTACTTATTTTAACTTCGAAAAAGAAATGGTATATATTTATGGTATTAAAGGAGAAAACATGTTGGTAACATGCAATACTATGCATATAGGTTATGCATTTCTGAGTTTCTAATTTTTTTTCTGTCATCTGCTGGCCTCTGCCTGTTGTCCGTGGCTTCCTCAAAACTCCTCTGAAATTCCCATTTAATTTCTTATGCCAACCAATGACATAGTGAAACTTCGATGGGGCAAATCTGTGATGTGAAAGGGATCTGTGTTATCTCATTTGATCTTCACAACAACCCTGGGAAGTAGGGGCTATTATTATCATCCCTATTTTATAGATGAGAAAATTGAGGCATACAGAGGTAAGGTAACTTGCCCAGAGTCACACAGAAAGTAAATATCTGAGGAGAGATTTGAATTCAGTTCTTCCTGACTCTAAGCCTAGGATTCTATCCACTACACCACTCAGCTGCCTTTAGAGAAGAAGAGGAGTAAGAGCATTAACACCCAGAGTAATCAGGAAAGGGCTTTCTGTAGGAAGTAAAGCCCATCCTGAGCTCAGAATGACATCCAGCCCTTGTCATCTAACCTGAATCCAATCTTCATCCCTTCCTCATCCCAGCACCTCTTGCATTGACTATTTTGCTGGGATAATACAATGGCATATTACAATCCCAACTTACTGTTTCTTCCCGAGTTACAAAAATCTCCGTGACTTCTTCCAGTTCACATATCTCCTCGTAGCACTCCCGCTCCAGGTTGCCAGGTTTAATCTCTTCCAGGAATGAATTAGCTCGTTTCTGAATCCTCAGGATTTGGTTGGCATCTTTGCTGCTAGAGAACACTGAAGAAAGCAGGTGGTGGGTGCAGTAGAAATAGCATGAGTGGAAGAAAAGGTGGTGTAAGCCAATATCTGAACCCTGGCATGCATGGTAGTCAGTGCCTCCACCTCTCTGCAGGGCTATACACACAAGGATGGGTGGTGCTACATGGCTAGGAATACCCCCGGCACCAACAAAACTGTGAAGTCTACAGAAGTTCCTTTGGTCGTCCCTCTGCACCCATTCCCAGAATCCCTTTTCAGATCCCTCTTCTCCTTCCTGGAAGGTACCCTAATCTAATCTTTTGGCAACCAGTCTCCTTTTTACTGCTTTCCTCTGTCCCCAAAGGACATTTGAAGGCAGTGTCTGACTAGTCTCCTCACTCTCCCATTAAATGTTCAATATGTATACTTCATTTTCCTAATTAGATGGTATTCATGGCTGGGATTACACTGGCTTCAACATTTGACATCCATAATATTTATTCACCATCTTCTCCGTATAGACTTGTATGTTAAGTGTAAGGGAAGAGAGAAAAACACAGAGAGGGAGAGAGACAGACAGACAGACAGACAGACAGGGAGAGAGAGACAGAGACAGAGAGACAGAGAGAGGGAGAGAGAGACAAAGAGACAGAGAATGAGACAGAGAGAGAGAGAGACAGAGAGAGTCAGAGAGAGAGAGAGAGAGGTTTCTGCCCTCAGAGTGCACACAGTCTAGAAGAGAGCTAAGACAGCAATATAAATATCACTTAATAAGTCCTAGGAGAATTGTAAAACAGACTGCTGGGAGACATCTGCGGGGCTAGGTCACTATCCTATCAAAGAAGTTTAAAAGTGAGTTTTAAAGGACAACTAAAAACTCAACTGCAGAGAGTAAAACTTGACTGGAGTATTAGATGGATAGAATAAGATGAAATAAAGCTGGAAAAGCTGGGTAGTGCCATATTAAGGACAATCTTTAATGTGAAGAAAAAGAATTTGAATTTTATTTGCTAGGCAATAGCTCAACAATTGAGCTAGGGAATGGCGTGATCAAGCCTATGCAAAAAAGAGGCCACTCCAGGAGCTCTGTGATGGATGTTTGGAGGCAGAGTGACCTATCAGGATAAGGCCAGGAAAGTGGTAATGAAGACCTCTATTAAGGAATCCTGTACGGCTTTGCATCCCTCACAATGCCTAGCATACAGTAAATGCTCAACAATCATCTGTATAACAAGAGAGAAGGCGGGAAAAAAGAGAGATGTTGACCAACATTAGTATACATTGGAGACATTAGACAGGGGAAAGGACAAGCAGTGACTTTGCTCTAATGTCACAACATAAATTAGTTGATGTGACAGCTAGGTGACATAGGGGATAGAGTGCAAGACTCCTCTTCCTAAGTTCAGATCTGGCCTCAGACACTTACCAGCTGGGTGATCTTGGGCAAGTCACTTAACCCTGTTTGCCTCAGTTTCCTCATCTGCAAAATGAGCTGGAGAAGGAAAAGGCAAACCACTCCAGTGTCTTTGCCAAGAAAACCTCAAATGGCATCACCAAGAGTAGCGGTAACTGGACAACAACAACAACGATAGCCTAAGTGGATAAAGGCCGGATGGAGGCATGAGGAAAAATCAGAATTATAGCAGGCTCTATCAACAAGTTTTTGTTGAGTACCTAGTGCTCACTCACATCTGTTAGGTGTTTGGTAATACAGTACAATGTAGTAGGAAATGTTTAACCTGAATTCAGGAAACTTAAAATCAAATGAGGAGACACAGGAAACTATAGCAAAGAACCTAAGGCAGTCAGTAGGTAATTAAATGCTCCATTTCTTACAAGGAATCATGGAGTGAGAAGGTACTTTAGAGACCAGCTGGTCCAGCCCCACCTCATCTTAAAGATAAAGAAACTAAGTCTCAAAGAACTAACCTCCAACTCTGACTCTATGTCAAACTGTGAATTGAAAGGGACCTAAGAATCTGTTAAGTCTAAGTACCTAACTGAAGCCTGAAGGCCTGTGTGATAGGACAGAATTCCATAGGTGCATGATAATATTTTGTGATGCATCTTGGCTTGCTGGTCCAGTGTTCTTTCCACCATGCTCTTTTTTATTTCTCTAGTCAATTAACTTCACATTTGATGCTCTGTCACTTTTCAGTTGTGTACAACTCTCTATGATCCCATTTGGTATTTCCTCAGCAAAGCTACTAGAGTGGTTTGCCATTTCCTTTTCCAGTTCATTTTATAGATGAAGAAACCGAGGCAAACAGGGTTAAGTGACTTGTCCACAGTCGTACATCTAGATTGTGTCTGCAACCAGATTTAAACTCAGACTTCCTGACTCTAGGCCCAGCATTCTATCTGCTGAGCCACTAATTGCCCACTTCACATTTATCCATCATAAATCACATTAAGTGCCTACTATGTAGCAGTGATGGGTGTTGGAGAGCCAAAGACAGAAAATAACCTGTCCTTGGCCTCGAAGAGCTCAGAATCTATGACACAGAAGACCTAAGAATGAGAACTATCCACAAACTGGTAGCCAAAAGTGGATTGGTTGCTTCAGGAGACAGGGGATGGGGACATGCCTGAGGGTCTTCAGGACAGGTTAGATGGCCAACTCTGGGGAGTGGAGAGGGGATTCTTATCCAGGTAGGGGCTGGACCAGAGTACTGCTGAAGACCCTTCGAACTCTAACTTTGGCAATTGCTTTGGAAGCATAAAGCATGGTACAGATGCAAGGGACTATGATTATTATTCATCATTATCATCCTTCTCATCATAGGATTTACCTTGTCACTGTTCCAGGGGATCTGAGTTACTACGCAAGCTTATATCTGTAACTATTTGAGGAATGGGAATCTGTTCCCTCTTACCTGACATGCCATGTCCACCAGGTGAATACCAGGAGGCCACAAAAACCAGAAAGCTCACAAATTGCCACATTCTGGAAAAACTGACGCCTGGCAAAAAGAAAGAATTACAAAAGCTCCCCAACCCTCTTTCCATTCCCAACTTTTCCAGCTAGGAAAGCTGTGAGACACCATGGTCCTAGCCTGGGGGGACAAAACTTCAGTACTGTATTAGTTACTTGGTGGCAAAACTGTTCCTAATATATGGTTTTGAGGTCATGGCCCTAGGCCAATTCTTTGAAAGTCCCTGGGGTAGAGGATGGGGAGAAATGATTCAGAGAGACCACTCACTGGAGCAGCTAAAGCAGGTCTTTTACTCTGGCTTTAACTGTTTTAAAACTCATATATGCAAAATACTTAGGCCTGTCGCCTACCCACCCCAAGTGTAACCAAATTGAGTTGGGTGAGACTGCCCCTTCCTGGTGCTGTGCACACCCCTCTAGCTTTATTTTCCTCTTTCTGACTTATTTTTCCCCTTCAAAGCTGCTTTTGATATTCATTTTAACCTGTTTTTACCTGCTTAAAAATTCAAGGAAAGCCAGGGAAAACTGCAGAGTGAGATTTGTACAGACAGAATTTCATCTTTTAGGGAAGAACTTATTCACCTCATTCCCCAACCTGGCCCTCTCCCACCACCAGTCATTCACCCGCACAGGAACAGTTCTGCCCAGGAGACCTGGGTCCTAGCTTGGGTTTCAATTTTCTTTGTGCCCTGGGTTTTCTTCTTTGCCTCCTATACTGACTGCATGGGGAAAGAGTTAAAATGCTAATGGAATTTGTGACAAAGTAGGACAAGTGACAATTGATTCGTCTGCATGTCCATTATGGTAGAAATGTCAACTAACCACTTAGTACAATTCATTTTCCAATCATGATTCCCTTCATTTCAAAAGCTGGCTGGTTTCCTTGATTTAAGTGGGTTTTGGGCCCAGTCTGTGAAGATCCCAAGAATACTGAGATTCCATCTCAAGCCATACCTACTTCTAGGTTGCTCTCTTATCCTCTGGCTCTTTCCCTTTCCCTCCCTCTCTTTTTTTCTCTCACATTTTCCTTTATATTTCTCATTTCCTGTATCCTACTTTAAAGGATTAGAAATCATTTAGGGGCAACTTACATATGTGGGCCGTGGAGGACTGACAGTGTTGTCTTCTTGTCGCCATGATAGCCTCAGCTGCCTGAGTTAATCCATAACCTCAAATATTTGCTCACCACTGTTGCACTAAGGTCTTACACAGATAAACAAAAGGACATTGACATTACTAAACCCATGCTAATTGGATCAGTCCTTCTAGTTAGAGATTATATTTAGTATTTATCTATCCATCTATCCATCCATCCATCTATCTATCTATCTATCTATCTATCTATCTATCTATCTATCTATCTGTCTGTCTGTCTGTCTGTCTGTCTGTCTGTCTGTCTATCCATCCATCCATCCATCTATCTATCTATCTATCTATCTATCTATCTATCTATCTATCTATCTACCTATCTATCTGTCTGTCTGTTTGTCTGTCTGTCTGTCTATCTAGTACCAACCAGTATAGTATGGTGTCTTATACATATTTATGCATTTTATAAATATCTATTGAATCGAACTGGAGAGACTTTGGTTCAAATTCTAGCTTTACCACTTATTAGCATTATGATTCTAGACTAATTACTTAACTTCTCCTCAGTATCAGTTTTATCTCAAAAATGGGTATACCTGGCACTACTAGTCTCAAAAGGTTGGTGGGATAAAAGTACTTTGTAAACCTTGAAGGGAAATAGAAATGTTAGTTATCATAGAGGCAGCTACATGACCTAATAGATAGAACTCTGCACCCAGAATCAGGAAATCAAATCCACCCTCAGATACTTAGTAGATCTTATCTAATCACTTACTCTCCATCCAGCTGCCTCAATTTCTCCCAGGGAACAGATACTGTAATTATACGATGCCTAGTATGTGCTAGGGAGTGTGCTAAATGCTTTTCAAATATTATCTCATTTAATACTTTGTAAATCTTAAAGTACCATATACTTTTTATAACATTTATTTATAACATTCTTCTTATCTTTTTCTAGCACTTAGCACAGTACCTGGCACATAATAGATGTTTGATAATTTTTTACTGATTGACTGGATTCAGGTAGAAACTATCCCGGAACAAGTCACTATCCTACTGATATCCCTTCATACTTAATCTGCTCTAGCCTGTGGCACAGGTGACTAAGAATAACTGCACTTCACAATTGAATAAAATTATCGGGATGCAAATTTATCCTCTGTAAACTCTTGACAACACCATTGATACAATTCTGAAAGCAGATAGGGCAGCCAGGATGAGATGCATTTCATTGTTCCCATGTAATTTTGATCTCCTCAGTCAGGTATCCATACTTTGAAAGCTTTCTATCCCAGGTAATTTGGAGGTTCTGAGAATCTGGAGTTTGTCTTAAGTTTTTATGGATCAATGTTACATCCAGAATAATGGGAGCAATCATTCTATGATAATGAATGGTCTGGTTTCTGTATAATTGATTGGTTAAGTTCTCCAGTCTTCATCTTTTAATATCTCTATGAAGGCACTGCTGGGTTTATACCCCAAAGAGATAATAAGGAAAAAGACTTGTACAAGAAGCTATGCTCTTCATGGTGGCAAAAAATTGGAAAATGAGGGGATGCCCTTCAATTGGGGAATGGCTGAACAAATTGTGGTATATGTTGGTGATGGAATACTATTGTGCTAAAAGGAACAATAAAGTGGAGGAATTCCATGGAGACTGGAACAACCTCCAGGAATTGATGCAGAGTGAGAGGAGCAGAACCAAGAGAACATTGTACACAGAGACTGATACACTGTGGCACAATTGAACATTATGGACTTCTCTACTAGCAGCAATGCAGTGATCCAGAACACTTCTGAGGGATTTACCAGAAAGAACTCTATTCACATCCAAAGGAAGAACTGTGGGAGCAGAAACACAGAAAAAAAAAAAAACAACTGCTTGATCACATGGGTTAATGGGGATATGATTGGAGACATAGACTCTAAATGATCACTCTATTGTAAACATCAACAATATGGAAATAGGTTTTCATCAAGAACACATGTAAAACCTAGTGGAATTGTGCATCAGCTACAGGAGGGGTGGGAGTAGGGGAGGAAAAGAACATGACTCTTATAACCAATGAAAATATTCTAAATTGACTAATTAAATATTTTTTTAAAAGGGGAATGTGCCAAGAAAATGGGCAAAAACTTGTAGTTCTTTTTAATAAAGAAAAAACAGAACATTAAAAATTAGTGACCAATATGCCTACTTCCTCATAACTATAGAAACTTTATGAGAATTATCCACATAAAAACTGAGGATTTCCTTAAATGAAATATAAGACAATGGTAGCCATACTTTTGCAGATGAGTTTTCTAAAGCTTACAACATCTTTGCCATCATACCTGTGATGGGGAAGTGGAAATAATGTAAAAGTCTATTATGCTTATTAATACTAGTTATTATAAAAAGCTTTTGATTTAAAATTTTTTTAAATAAAATCTTTATGAAGTCTCTGACTACTGATCACCATCTCTTCCCAGACACTCTTTCCTCTAACTTTTCAGGAAGTTGTTCTTTCCTGGTTTCCTCCCAACCTGTTTTACTGCTTCTTCTCAGACTCTGCTGGATCTTCATCCACATCATTCCCATTAACCACAGGTGTCCTCCAAGGCTCTGTCCTTAGCCCTCTTTCTCCCTTTATATTCTCTTACTTGGTAACCTCATGAGCTTCTGTGAGTTCAGTCATCGTCTCAAAGCAGATGGTTCCCAGATCCGTATATTCAACCCTAATCTCTTGCTAAGCTCTAGTCATCATCAATGCCTTTTGGATATTTCAAATTGGATGTCCAATAGGCATTTAAATTCAATGTGTCCAAAATGGAACTTGGTTTTCCCCCTTAAAATTCTTCTCCTCTTTTCAGTTTTCCCATCATTACTGTCCTCCTACTCACTCAGGTTCACAACCAGTACCATCCTCAACCACTCCAACTCTTCCCACACATTTAATCTCCTGTTAAATCTTATTGTTTCTACCTTCACAACATTTATAGTATATACATATGTACACTTCTCTCCACTCATACAGTCACCACCCTAGGTTAATTAAGCATGTGTCACCTATCACTTGGACTTTCATGATAGTCTGCCAATCATCCTCCTTGTTCCATCTGTCCCACTCCTCCGTCTTCCACTCAATTACCAAAGTGATTTTCCTAAAACACAGGCTCGACTCTATCACCATCCCATCCTGTTCCTAATACCCCACCCAACACAATAAACTCCCACAGCGAAGTAGGATCAAACATGAAGTCCCCCGTTACTTAAAACCTTTACAATCTGGACTCTTCCTACATTTCCAGCCTTATACTTTATTTTCCTCGATGCATTCTACAATTCATCTATACTGCCCCACTTGCCATTCCTTATACATGATACTGCATTTCCCAGCTTCATTCCTTTGGCGCATCCTCTGTGCATGGAATGCTGTCCTCCCCACTTCCTCTTCTGAGCTTCTCTAGCTCCCTTCATGACTCATCTCAAATCTCACTTTCTGCAAGAAACATTTCTGGTCCTTCCCTACCTTTCTTCTATACTAGTAGTTTGTCAGGATCTGCCAGTTGGGGCAAGTGGTGGCACCGGCTCTCCTGGTCCTGTCTTCCAGCCCTGCCTCCTAGATGAACACTGCCCATAGCTCAGTCTGACAAGAAAGAAAGAATATAGCTCTCTTCTTTGTCTCTTTCCCCTTCCTGTAACAAATCACTAAGGGCACCATACTTTCAGGGCAGTCATCTTGTAAACAACCAAGAACTAACTGACTTGGAAGGTGGCAATCACCTTAGAAGGCCCTAAACTCCATTTGAGCTCATAATTACAGAAATATAGAACAAAAACTGAGTCTATCTTTATCAAACTAAGACAGCCCTAGGCTTTGGGTACTTCTATTCAACAACCCTAAATCAACATATATGTCCATAATGTTAATTTATATAAAGAAAAAACCCCACTGGATTTGAGACACAGCAGTTGAGTTATTGATCCCCCTACCTTTGCTACTCTACTATCTGGGTAACTTTGGATAAGCCCTTTTCCTTCTCCAGGCATCAACCACTGGATTTGAGACACAGCAGTTGAGTTATTGATCCCCTCACCTTTGCTACTCTACTATCTGGGTAACTTTGGATAAGCCCTTTTCCTTTTCTAGGCATCAATGCAGAGACTTTAGTAGATTATTTCCAGGTCTCTTCTAGCTTTAAAATTTATGTTCCATTGATCTTTCTATCCTGGCTCTGAGAATTTGGTCTTCTCTTTTTTCAGTTTCATTTTATTCGTACCCTTATGTACAGATTTCCTCTCTGTGTGCTTTGTTCTGTAGGCTCTTTCTTTAATTCCATTTCTACTTACTCATAGAACAAATCTGGGAGTGAAGTGGTAAGGTCCAATTGAGAATTATAACTTTTTTAGATGAAACAGCTAAATTGCAAGAGAGAAGGAATAGGAAGGTTTGTTAAGAAGATGTGAGGAGATGGGGCAGCTGGGTGGCTCAGTGGATTGAAAGCAAGGTCCAGAGATGGGGGGTCATGGGTTCAAATCTGTTCTAAGATACTTCCTGGCTATCACATCTGGGCAAGTCACTTAACTTCCATTGGCTAGTCCTTAACACTCTTCTGCTTTGGAACCAAGGTGCAGTATTGATTCTAAGGTGGAAGGTAAGAGTTAAAAAAAAAAAAGACATGAAGGTAGGGGGGTCTTGGATTCAAATCTTGTATCAGATACCTCTTGGCTATATGACCCAAGGCAAACAACCCCCATTGCCCAGCCCTTACCACTCTTCTGCTTTGGAACCAATACACAGTATTCATTCTAAGATGGAACATAAGGATTTTAAAAAATAGATGTGATGATAGATGATAGATACATACATATATACATAGGCAGAAACATAGATATAAACACAAACACATATGTTGAAATTAATGATCCCAATAATGGAAGCAAATTGGAGAATGTTTTGTGTGAACAGAAGAAGGTAGAGAAAACCATGATATCATCATGTGAGTAAATGAGAGACCACCCAGCTAAATGTTATTATCATTAAATTTATTTTTATTATTTTATTACATTTATTATTAAATGTTTTAAATATTAATAATGCTGTTACCATAATTTAAAAAGCCAAGACAGCTAGGTTTTTTGGGTTGGGGTTGGGGTTCATTGCAGTAAGACAAATCAAAAATGGCAAATTTGCAAAGACAAATTGCAGAAAATATCCCCAAGAACTCTGAACTGCATTCACATCTCTCTCCTATTTCATGTGGAGTGAATGTGTGCCTGGAAAGTCTTTTGTGCTGGATCACACTGTGAGATACCTAAAAAAATTAGACAGAAAGCTCATCAAAGAGTTGGTAATAATAAACTATACCACAAGGGCAGCAAAAGACTGCATGGCTTCCAACATGGCTTCCAAGACCTTCCTTGTTTGCTTAGGGATGCTGATGCCAGAGGTGCCGGCACCCTGGCAGGGGACCCTGAGAGTAATAACCTCAGCCTCATCATAACCATTCACCAGTAATGAAAGCACTTTCCTCACCCTGCCCTGGGCCGCAGGCATCCCAGATATTAGTATGTCGATTTATAGATGAAGAAACTGAGGCTTAGAGAAGCTGAATGACTTGATATGAAATATAACTAGAAAGTGTCAGAGCCAGGATTTGAACCCAAATCTCTTCTAAATCCATATCCAACATGCTTTACACAAGTCCTACCCCTTGACACTATCCCTCCAATGCAACCACCTTCTGCAACCCTAGATAGGCTGATGGAGGTAATCCACAAAAAACAAATATTGCGCACCTGGCCACTTTCAATGTGTTCCTCTCCAGACTTCGGGGAACATCCCAGGAAACATAGAGGATTCACAAGGATTCTAGGGGATTACTATTTATAATCTTGGAAAATTATGAAAAAACATTTTGGTAGGATGACAAGGAGGAAACTCTATTTGTGTTGACTATTCCCCTGGAATGTCTGAAATTCTCCCCCTCTTCTCCTCTCTACTGGCTTCCTTCAAGTCCCAGCTAAAATCCTAGCTTCCTAGGTTCCTGCTTCTGCCTTGCAGGATCTCCTGCTCCTTCCTTTCCCTATAACAGTTTAATGGAAAATATTTCTTTTTTTAAAACTCCCTTACCTACTTACTACTAATGACTGATTCTAGGGCAGAAGAGTAGTAAGGAGTTAGCAATTGGGGTTAAGTGACTTGTCCAGGGTCTCCCAGCTAGGAAGTGATTAAGGCCAGTTTTTAATTCAGATCCTCCCAATTCCAAGCCTGATTTTGCTATCCACTGTTCTGAAAGTTCTCTTTTTTTTAGTTACCATTTAAATATATACATATATATATAACATCATAAAATATGTAACATAACAATTATAGTATACATATGATTTGTCATAAATATGTAATAAGTTACAACAAATATGGTGAGAAGGCTTTTCTGATCCCCCTTAATACTAATCCCTTCCCTCCATTGATTATTGCCTATCTAGCCTTCACCTAGCTTACTTGTACATGGTTTTTACATGTTGTCTCTCTCACTGGACTCTGAATTCTTGAGAGCAAGGACTGTCCTTTTGCCTCTCATTGTATCCCCTGCACTTAGCATAGTGCCTGGCACATAATAAGTGATTAATAAATGTTTATTAACTGGCTATGGATTGACTGATTCTATCACATATTTATAGTTAACAAGATGCTTTTCTTTACAACACTGTGGGGAAAGTAGTGTAAATATTGTTATCCTATTTTACAAATGAGGAAACTGAGGCTCCATCAGGCAAAATGATTTGCCTCTGGTCACCAGCCTAGCTTGAACCCTAAGGGATACTGACCGATAATGCAGCTTGGTTTTAGAAAAATAAAATTATAGTATCACAGATGAAATAGAGAGAGGTGGACTGAGGTGATAGCACAGTAATATAGTTTGGTAGCTGGTTGCTTGAACAATTTTTTTTAAATGTTGATTAGTGAATCATTAACATTTTTTATTACCATGGCTGGCAGTGGGAAATCTGCTCATGTGTCCCCAGATTCTGTCCTTGACCATGTGTATATTTTTGGAAACCCTTACATAACTTCCATCTTGGAATCAACACTTAATATTGGTTCTAACATAGAAGAGCGGCAAGGGCTAGGAAATTGGGGTTAAGTGACTTGCCCAGGGTCACACAGCTAGGAAGTGTCTGAGGCCAAATTGGAACCTAGAACATCTCATCTCCATGGCTCTTTTTCCACTGAGCCACCCAGCTAACCTACTAATCTTATTTTTATTGGCAACCCAAAAAGATATAGAAGGCATGCTTACTAGATCACATTTTTGATAGGTAGAAAGTCCTGTTTTTGGCTACAAAAAATCGATATATACATATACGATGTAAAAGATCTAAAGATAGCAATTTGGGTGGGGGAAAAACTTTTTGAAAAATAAAAAACCCATAACCTTCCATTTTAGAGTCAATACTGTATATTGGTTCCAAGGCAGAAGAATAATAAGAGCTAGGCAATGGGGGTTAACTGACTTGCCCAGGGTCACACAGCTAGGAAATGTATGAGATCATATTTGAACCCAAGACCCCTGTCTCTGGGACTGGCTCTCAATACACTGAGCCACTTAGCTGCCCCAATATGTTGTCTATTAGGTAATCACAAGCACAATAATAGCCAACAATGTGATGCGGCTGCTATAAAGGTTAACAATGCCTTAGCCTGCATTAATTAATTAATGGAATCTAGTCATTTAACTTCATACTAACTCATGGATATACAAGTAAATGACAGAGCCAGAAATTAAATGTGTGTCTGTATTCCAGACTGATGATTTATTTTTAAAAATTATTTATTTTTATTTTCAACTTAAATGAAAAATAAGATGGGCATTTCTATATACATAGTAGACAAGAAAAAGATTTCTACATGCAGCTGTGAATATATGTGCAGCTTGCTTTTCTTTTTAAATATGTAATCAATTCAACATGTAACTCTCAAAGATGTGTTTATGATTGTTTCTGGTCTTCCTTCTGCTTTCTTCTGTTCATTTTAAAAAATGCTTTCATGGCCCTCTTCTTTTTCTTTTCTGTCTCTGGCTCTCGTAATTTTTCTTTCTTTTTTATTATTAATAATAGATAACATTTATTTCATTTTAAGGTTTGCCAAGCACATGTGTTATCTCATTTGGTCCTTACAACCACCCTGTGAGATAGGCATTCGCTACTATCCTCTTTTTACAGATAAAGGAAACTGAGGCTTAAGGGGGACTTAGCCAGGATCACAGAGCTAGTAAGTAAGTATCTGAGACAGAAATCAGCCTCTGTTCTTTCGGAGTCCAAATCCAGTGCTCTGTCTGCTGTGACTCTGAGGCTGCTTCTAATTATGATGAACATATTCAATTGAATAAATACATACATGTAACCCAGTGGAGCTGCTTGTCGGATTTGGGAGGGGGAGGAACAGGGGGATGGTGGGAATCATGAATCGTGTGACCATGGGAAAATATCTAAATAAAAAGGAAAATAAATGCTTACATACATGAAATATGTAGCAACTATATCAGACATGTGCCAAGAATTGGGTAGGCTCCTCTCCCCACGCCTGTCTCCCATATAAAGGACGGTATTTGTCCCCAACCTTCATTTGCCAAGTCATTCCTTTCAGACTTGCAGCCAGCAAGGAAGACCAGGGACTCAGCATCTTGGGAATGATCATTCACACACATCAGCCGGCCTTGGGTTTGCCCTTTAATAAAAGACACAGACAGTAGCTGTGTGACCCTGGGCAAGTGTAAACCTTAAAATTTCTTAGACTTATGAATGTTGGAAATTTCACCATTGGGAAATTTCATACTTGGAAAAAATTTCCTACTGATAGTAAGAACTCTATTGGAATGTGAAACCCCTTGGCATGGGAGGATCCTTCTCCTCCCTGCTTAAGACTACTTTAGGACAGAAACCTTTTGCTAAACAAATGAAAGGGTTTTGACCTATGCTTAAGCATAGAACAGGAAGTTCTTTGAGTCGTGATTGATTTTAGAATTGATACAATAGAGATACTTGGAATGACAGAACTAGGTCTTGGAAACTACAATCTCCACCCTACTCAGAGTAACAGGATTTAGGAAGGGCTGCAGCAAGGATCAAGATTTAATTATTTGAGAATATGACCTACAACAGACATGTGCAAAGCCACAGACCTCTGGGCTGTCCTGGGTAAAACTAGAGCCACCATTGGCACAGGGGAGACATTGACAGTGATTGGTAGATGTGAGAACTGAGGGGAGGGAACTTAGATGGTTTCCTTAAAGATAGCGGGGTCTGAGAAAAAAGAGGGGGTTTTGCTCTGAGAGGTTTTGCTCTGAGAGATTTTGCTCTGAAGGAGTCTGAGAGGAGAGAGGTCCTGTAGGGAGAGCTCCTGGAGAGGTCTGAGAGGAGGGCTTGCTCTGAAGGAGGCTGGAGGTGGAGGCCCCTGAGACTGTTTCTCCATTTTGGTCATGTGAGTGATAGGGACTGATCTCTTTTCTTTGCCTCAGCTATCTAAGGGCTTGGGCCTTTGGCCCAGCCTAAACAGAGGGGGTATTTAAGCCCTATTCCCTTCTCTCCCCTTTCTCTCTCTCTCTCTCTCTCTCTCTCTCTCTCTCTCTCTAATACCTTTCTTCCTCCTGTTTGTAATTAAAAACTCCATAAAAGGTTGACTGCTGACTTGAGTTTTCATTTAGGAATTACATAGCTGAATTCCTTGGCGACCTTAAATTAATATATATCAGTCTTTTAAAGTGATTTCGATATCACACAAGTCACTTAACTTCATTGCCTAGCCCTTACCACTCTTCTGCCTTGGAACCAATATACAGTATTGATTCCATTACAGAAATTAAGGGTTAAAAAATTTATATATATATATATATATATATATATAAATGAATGAATAAATAAATAAATAAATAAGCAAATACATAAATGGATGAATAAATAAATAAATGAATGAATTAAATAAATACATAGATGAATGAATGAATGAATGAATAAATAAATGAATGAATGAATAAATAAATGAATGAATGAATGAATGAATAGATAAATAAATAAGCAAATAAATGAATGGATGAATAAATAAATGAATAAATAAATACATAGATGAATGAATGAATGAATAAATAAATAAATAAATGAATAAATGACAGACACATACAAGGGGCAGCTTGGTGGCACCAGTGGCTAGAGAGCCAGATCTAGAGCCAGGAGGACAGGGATTCAAATTTGACCTCACACTCTTCCTAGCTGTGTGGCTCTTGGCAAGTCACTTCATCCCATTTGCCTATGGTGCTTCTGCCTCAGAATTGGTCTCTATTCTAAGAAGGGTTTAAATAAAGGCACAGAGGTACGCAGACTCAAGGGAAATAATAAACATAGCAGGATGCTTTGAGAGAGGACGATGCAGCCCCTACAGGGCATCACTGGCTGGCCCTAGATAGAAATACAAAAACAACTTCTGAGTGTGTGTGTGTGTGTGTGTGTGTGTGTGTGTGTGTGTGTGTGTGTGTGTTCACAAAAGAGAGACAGAAAGACAGGCAGACAGACAGAGAACCTCATTTCAGACCAAAGAGGAAGAGGAATGGGTGTGGTGAAGCAACTTATACCAAAGACCAACCCAGATATTTCCCTTTGTTGGTACTCTATGAACCCTCTGGAATGTACAGGCCTGGAAGGAGGATTACTTGATCTTTTCCAGAAAAGGTAAGAAAGGCTTTCCTGATTGCTGAGGGGCTCAGAATAAGACTAATTTATATTTTTTGAGGTCAGGTTAAATAAAACAAGTCCTCTATCCAGTGGCTTGTTAACTGGAGTGCTGTTGAGCAACCAAGGGTCCAGATTCCATTTGTTACTCCCAGTCTGAAGAATATAAAGATTATTATTGAGAGACTCCTGAGGTGAATTCAGTCCATTACATCAATAGTCAAGGCCCACTTGAATACAAGTTACAAATATATTTTGCTTAATTGATGTTTTCATATATTGAAAGACTTTTTTTTTTTTCGACTAAAGATCTTTAATTCAGAAGACTTCCCCTGGCAGCAGCCTTCAGGAGAGGTTTATGTAGTAAGGATTGCTGAAAGAGCAAGTTTTCAAAGCTCCTATTCATTTTACCTTCTAAGATTTTTTCTTCTTTGATGAAAATTCTTCCTTGCCAGCGCTTGCTTTTATTTTTTTATGTGCCAAAGGATTATCTTGTCTTTATTACAAAGTCTTATTTAATTCTATAAATAGATATAATCTATAGCAATTTATCTATATCTATAAATCTATAGATATAATCTATAAATAAAATAAATCTAAAAATAGATAAACAATATTATATGAAACAATGTAGTAATTAAATAAAACATAAATAATTGCTAGTATAAAATGGGGGGGAGCAGCTGGGTGGCTCAGTGGTTTGAGAGTCAGGCCTAGAGATTGGAAGTCCTAGATTCAAATGCAACCTCAGATACTTCCCAGCTGTGTGACCCTGGGCAAGTCACTTAACCCCCATTGCCTACTTCTTAACACTCTTCTGCCTTGGAACCAATACATAGTATTGATTCTAAGATAGAAGGTAAGAGTTTTAAATATTAACCAAATGTCCAAATGCACATTGGGACAGGAAGAGATTTACTGGAGAGACTCATGCCCTGTGAGTAGGGTTGCTGAAAACTGGATAGGCCCCATGGAAGAGAAGAACCTTGAATTGTATTTTGGGGGGGTTCTGGGAAATGCATTCTTTAGCCTCTAATGGTTGCTGGAATTTATCACTGTTTGCAATGGTCTGAGTCATTCTGTATTCTTATCTGTTTGGAACTGGTCCGGAGGACTTGGCTTCCAATTTGAAAGATAGCTCTCCTTTCTGAGTTAATGATTGAGATGTTGATTTTTATCAGGAACAAGTCTTTTCAGTTACAGGGTATTTGCAGCTGTTTTCGCCTCTTGTTTTGAGTATTTCACTTATCATCGTCATCATCATCATCATTATTTTTTTATTATTTTAGTTCTTAAATATTATTTTTATATTTTATATATATTTTATTAGAAACAAATTTCCACATAAGTTTTCTGAAGTTACATGATCCATGTTGTCTCCCTCCCTTCTTCCCTCCCCCCTCCTGGATTTGACAAGCAATTCAATCTGGGTTTTACATGGATTATCACACAAAACATATTTCCCTATTATTCATTTTTGTAAGCAAATAATCTTATAGAACCCAAACTCCAAAATATACACCCAAATCAATAAATGGATAAATCCATCATCATTTTTTCTCTTTCTCTTTATTTTTTTGCAATAACAAATGTACACATAAATTTGCCAGTTACATAATTTATGTTGTCTCCCTCCCCATCATCATCATTATTTTTAACAGATCATCACTGAAGACATCCCCCAAAGTGAACCCAGTATGTTATTGTCGAGGGTCAAGACCCACTTAAACACGAGTGATACGAGTATTCCACATAATTGCTTTGTTTTCACATCATGAACACGTGCCCATCAAGTTGCTGATGTGGTGATACAAGGAAGAGCACCCAGTTGGAATCTGCTGGAATGGAACCTCAGCTCTATTGCTTACCCCTTGCATTTCCTTGGGCTGGTCCAGTGCATTCTGTGGGCCTAATTTTCCTGGCTTGCCAAATAAGGGAGCTTAAGTAGATGAGCTCTAAAGCCCTTAATCCCAAGATCCTCTGATCCTGTATCTGTGTCTGACTTCAGAATGACTTAGATCCTCAAAGGGAAATGCAGCCTGGTCTCTGCCAATGCTCAGGGTTCCTCTGATTCATTTGATCCACTTTCCCTTTTGGATTGTGGTTCATTTACCCTAGTTTTCCATCCGGGTCTCCCATCAGGTTTTACTGAGCCCAAGAGACAGGTGATTCAGGGGAGGTTGCAGGACTAGGTAGTCAAAGGCCACGCCATGACTGGTCTTCCCTCTAGCTTGCCCTTCCCACGTCTGAATATCCCAGCTGGCTGTGGGTGATCTGCATCGAATCAAGTCTGCTGAGAAACCGCAGTGAAATGCCCTCAGAGAACTTTGGTCCTGGGCTGCCCAGGCACCATGAATAACATTATTCATTCCCTAGCTAATCATTACTTCAGGTTTTACAGCGTCTTGCTGCTTAAAGAATTCAGGCAAGCCCAGATTGCTTATTCCGTTTCTATAGCACTTTTACAGAAAACACTTTTTTTTAATTAGGAAAATGAAAATAAGGGAGAGAGGAGAAGCCAGGAAGCCCAAGTGGAGAACTCAGAGGAAAAACAATCCACTTCCAAAGTCCAAGAGGAAGCAAATGACCCAAATTGTCAGAAACTAATAGCCGTTATTAGGCTTGCAGGCAGAATTTTTTTTAAACTGTTCTGCTCCTACATTTCTAATTGCATTATCCTTTCTCTGGACTTACAGCAATTTTTTTTTTAGTCTGCACTAGTGACAAGACATTGATGGGAAAGTGTCTAGGTGGGATAAGTTGAGGAGGTAGTGGAAAAGCCTCCTCCCCCACTCGGAAAATATCCCCTCGTTTAGATGTTACCTTACCATTGGAGATTCATTTATTTGGGTTTTGAAGGCTTTTCAGTAATCTATCAGGGGCTGATAACCTTTAACAGGGCATCATTACCTGAGAGAAAAGGCTCAAAGAGTTTAATCAGGAATGCAATCATCTCTGCTGTGGTCATACAAAGTCACTATCATCTCTTAGTGTTCTCTGTGCCCCAGAGGTCAGCCAGCCCATCACACTCATGGCTTAGCCCAGAAAACTTCCCAGAGACACAGAAGAAACATGGGGACGTGGGCATAGACCTACAGAAGAAGCCAGCCAAGATGTCTCTTTTCCTTTCTCTGTTTCTCTTTTTATTTCTCCTTCTCCTTCTCCGTCCCTGACAGTGTAGACTAACAGTCTGGGCACGCAGAGGGCACCATGGACTTATTATACTTGTTCAATTGAAGTGAGAAGCTGTTAATGGTGATCTATGACAACATTCCCTACCAGTCCCAGCTCTGGGACAGCACAAGGTATGGAAATGGAATGGTGTTTATTTTAATATTTCTTTGACCTACATGAGTGTGTCTACATTATTCCTCTCTTAGACTGTAAAGCCTTAGAGGGTAGAGGTTATAAATTCTTAAGACTTCCATAGTATTGATTACAGACAATTACTTAATAAAGACTTCTGTGTTAATGATGGTTGGCTACCTTGTCACCTGCTGGATCATAAATTTTTTTTTAAACCCTCACTTTCTGTCTTAGTATCAATTCCAAGACACAAGAGCGGCAAAGACTAGGCGATTGGTGTTAAATGACTTGTCCAGGGTCACACAGTGTCTGAGGCCAGATCTGAACCAAATCCTCCTGACTCTAGGCCTGGCTCTCTCTCCACTGTGCTTCCTAGCTACCTTTTTAAAATTTAATTTAATTTAATTTAATTAATTAATTTAGAATATTTTTCCATGGTTACAAGATTCATGTTCTTTCCCTGCCCTCTCCCAATTCCCCTCCTGTAGCCGATATGCAATTCAACTGGGTTTCACATGTGTCATTGAACAAGACCCATTTCCATATTATTGGTAATAATTGCACTAGGCAAGTGATAGTTTAGTCTGTATCCCTAATCATATCCTCATCAACCCATGTAGTCAAGCAGTTGTTTTTCTTCTGTGTTTCTACTCCCACGGTGTTTCCTCTGGATATGGATAGTGCTCTTTCTCAGAGACTCCTCCAAGTTGTTCAGGGTCACTGCATTGCCACTAATGGAAAAGTCCATTACATTCGATTGTACCACAGTGTATCAGTCTCTGTGTACAATGTTTTCCTGGTTCTGCTCCTTTCGCTCTGCATCACTTCCTGGAGGTTGTTCCAGTCTCCATGGAGTTCCTCCACTTTATTATTCCTTTGAGCACAATAGTACTCCATCACCAACATATACCACAATTTGTTCAGCCATTCCCCAATTGAAGGGCATCCCCTCGTTTTCCAATTTTTGGCCACTACAAAGAGCGCAGCTATGAATATTCTTGTACAAGTCTTTTTCCTTATTATCTCTTTGGGGTACAAACCCAGCAGTGCTATGGCTGGATCAAAGGGCAGACAGTCTTTTAGCACCCTTTGGGCATAGTTCCAAATTCCTAGCTACCTTTAGATCATAAATTTGTTGAGGTCAGTAGACTGTGTCTAATCTTTAATATAAACCCTAAGTGACTAGGATGTAGAACTTTAGGGCTATTTGTTGTGGCTTCCCATGCAATCCAAAAAGCACACTGTGACTACAAAGACAGAATGAAAAATAATTCCTGCCCTCAGGTGTTGACATTCTTCTAGAAGCTCAAATTAATGTATTAAATCAGATTTCAATAACCCTTCTGAATTGGCATTGCCAAACTCTCTATAGATCTGTAGTATAGGTTCTGTAGTTTCTCTACTCAAAATATTACTCTTTGTTGTTGAGTAAAATTCAACAAGGTTTTCTGCAATGTGATACTACCCAACTTATTCAACTTGATTGCATGTCATTTGTCTCCATCGTTTCTGCATGCCAAAGAAATTGGGTTTTCCCCAACATGTCCTGTGCTTCTTCACTTCCCTGACTTTTTTCATGTTGTTCCCTAGGCCTGGAATGTTCTTCCTCCTCTTCATCTGAT
The DNA here is from genome assembly GCF_027887165.1 of Monodelphis domestica. Classification (NCBI taxonomy): domain Eukaryota; kingdom Metazoa; phylum Chordata; class Mammalia; order Didelphimorphia; family Didelphidae; genus Monodelphis; species Monodelphis domestica. The sequence goes on from NC_077230.1 coordinate 110,982,411, forward strand.
TTTCTTTCAGTCTTTTGGTGCTCCATTCAAACATAATCTTCTTCATGAAGCTTTCCCCAATACCTGTCAATTATGACCTTTTTTTCTCCACTGATCTCTCACATAGCATTTCTCCCCTTTGGAGGTATTTTCCTAGTCTCCAATGTAGCCACTTCTAAAGAGGGATAAAGATAAGGGATAAAACCTAAATAAAACAACTTCATTGGTTGGGGAGACTCTCTGGCGGAAATATCTTACTGGGAAGAAGACTGAAACTATTAGTGAAAACGTATTTTAGAAATTAGCCGTGAATTTCACTTATCCAAGTTCTCTTTCACTCCTTCACAGCAGATTGGAATGTCAGCTCCCTGTGAGTAAAAATGTTTCTTTTTTATATATTTGTTTTCCTCAGTGCTGAGAACTGTACTTGGCATATAATCGGGGCTCAATAAATGCTCATTGTGTCTTCCTCTCTTCTTCTTCTTCCCTGCCTTGACTGCTATAATTCCTGCATCGTCCTCTTTTGATTTTGGCTCAGCAATAATAGTTTTCATGGCTGGGAGGGAGTAGGGAAGAGGACATTTAAGCCAAACCAGAAGAGCAGGGCCTGGTGGGGTTCATGCTGTGGGATTGTGCAACAGAGACACATTCAGCCCTTGGCTTCCATCCCATCCCATGTACAGGAGTTGACTCTGCGTACTCCCTTGATAGAGGTCTGAGAACAGCAACAACTTTAACGATCTCAGTCTTCCAGTGAACAGTTGCCAAGAACTTGCCTTTCCCTGGGATGGCTGAGGAGGGAGCCTGTGCATCCACTGCATTGGTTGATCTTTAGCTTTCAGTCTGCTGGCAATAAAATCTCCTTTTGCCTGGCTCTGACTCACCCCTGTGAGTCAGCCCCTCCTGACTTGCCTTTGGTCCTTCTCGGTCCGTCTGGAACCCATTTAGCAACACAGACCAAAAAAAATTGTGTTTCCCAAATATGGAGGTACCTACCGAAGCAGCGTCTCCAAGCACAAGCAGTTAATGGAGGCGTCTGGTGCTCTGCTGGGCATGATTGTGTCTCTGTTAGCTGGAATGTTCGAGGATGAAATGGCTCAGTCTTTGCACTGGTCAGATTTAGACTGTGCAAAAAATCCCAGACCCTTCCTTGCAAGGCTATCAGGTCCTCGTATACAGCCTTTTCTGATGAATTACTCCTCCTTTACAAGTATATGGAGGCAGCAAAGAACAGCAGAGGGGCCTTTGAGCTGGCCATCAGTGGACCCTGTAGTTCCAGCTTTGCCACGAACTTGCTCTGGTAAGCAGTGGCTGAGTTCCGTAGCTCCTCAGGGCCTCAGTTTCCTCATCTGAAAATGAGAGAGTTGGACTATGTGATCTCTAAGGTCAAAGTGAGATTCTTCCCATCTTAAAAATCATACGACGTCCAAGAAATAGACAAATGGGCGGGCCACAGATGTATTTGCTTCTTTATACTATTTACCCTTCAGGAGTGAAGTAAAAAAAATAAAGGAAACAATGGATATAGATTGGGGGAGGGGAGAGGAGGTGTATTTTAGAGCTACAATTTCACTGGTATAAAGTGATCCTGATCTGAGAATTCCTTCTACTACAGATAAGCAACTGTTCTGCAATGTATTTTTTTTAGAAGGTTGTCTGGGAAATTCAACAATTCAGTAACCTATTCAGTGTTATATGTCAGAGCCAGGACTCTGCAGCTGGCTCTCTATCCATTATACCATATTTCCTCTCAACAGATACATTTTACATACCATAAATAGTATTATAGTATTACCAGGGATTATTTGCACAGTCCAGATTCTATAACTTGACTTTCAAGATCTCCTGAACATTTTCTTTTTTTTCCCCCAAACTCTTACCTTCCATCTTGGAATCAATACTTAGTATTGGTTCCAAGATAGAAGAGGGGTAAGGACTCCACAACATGGAGATGTCCCTGCGTTCCTTCAGGGTTAGATCTGGCAGGTCCTCTCAAACTGGGATCCTTGAAGGGTCCCATGTTGGTCCCGGGATTACTAACCTATTTAATTCAGAGGCTCATCTCCACATCAACCAGTCCAGGTACAGTTCTAGGGAAACCGAAGCCCAAAGAAAATGTTTAAGGCCTTTCTTGAATTTTTTCATGCATTAGGCCCCTGCTCTGGAATGGTATCAAATCTCTTCAACAAAACTCAGGCTCTTATCTGCCATCCCCATTAAAAGGGATTAACGGGATCCTTTCTAGATAATCACGTACAAAATAGATATCAACTAAGCACCACAAATACAATGTTTAAAACACAGAGTCTCACAAACACGTAGGAACAAATCCGTAAAACACAAAACAAAAAGCCATCCGTCATCTATGGAACTCTCCCTGGAGGTAAAGGTAACTCAGTTCCACTGTGGTGTAGAGATTTCACTTTCTCTTCAGATCTCTATTATGCAAATAACTCACTATGGACAGATTTGGTTTACTAGCCAGCCATGGTTCTTCAGTCCTATTGAGCTGCAGAAATACCCTAACTGCAATCCTGGAAAAATACTCTAAATTAATCAATTAAATAATTTTTTTAATTAAAAAAATTTTTTTAAGTTAAAAATTTTTTTAATTTTTTAAAATTTTTATAATTTTTTAAATTTTTTAAAAAGTTAAAAAAAAGAAAGAAAGAAGCATCCTAACCATGGTGCACTTCTCAGAGAAGCTGTGTCAGAAATCACCTCATGATGAGTCACCCACTCCTCCCCTCCTTGCTGAAAGTCCAACAGGAGGCTTCCTCAAGCCCAATCACACCCTCAAAGAAGAATAAGAATATCAGCATATATATATCTACATCATGGTTCTTTCTATATGAGTCCTATGTATTCTCAATTTTCTGACTATTATTTCACTTTTTCTTGATGACTAAAATATTAAAAGTAGAACTATAATATAATCACCATAATAATATTTGGGTCAGCCAAATGCTTCCCCAAATGAATAAGAAATGGACTACTGTCAGAACTATAGAGTTAGAAAAGTCTATAGTCATCAAAGTAAGTCTTTCTGATATATATATATATATATATATATATATATATATATATACCCTACACCTTCAGGATCTGTGCCCTCTATCCCTGGAATGATATCTAGGGCTCAGCTCAATTGACAATTGAATGAGTGAGTGATAAAAGTCTCATTTCCAAAAATATACAGATAACTATATCAGATTTATAAGAATACAAACAATTCCCCAATTGACAAATGGTCAAAGGATATGAAAAGGCAGTTTTTAGTTGAAAATATCAAAGCTAACAATAATCATATAAAGAAATGTTCTAAATCACTCTTGATTAGAGAAATGCAAATTAAAACAACTCCAAGGTACCACCTCACACCTATTAGACTGACCAATATGACAGTTAAGGAAAATGATAAATTCTGTAGGGAATATGGCAAAATTGATACACTCATGCATTGTTGGTGGAGTTGTGAGCTGATCCAATCATTCTGAAGAGCAATTTGGATCTCTAAGCAAAGGGCTACAAAACTTCACATACCCTTTGACCCAGTAATACCTCTACTGGGTCTGTATCCCAAAGAGGGAGGGAAAGACCTACTTGTACAAAAAATAATAATAATAAAGCAGCTCTTTTTGTGGTGGCAGAAAATTGGAAATTGACAGGATGTCCATTAATTGGGAAATGCCTGAAGAAGTTGTAGTATATGGTGTTGATGGAATACTATTAAGAAATGCTATTAAGAAATGATGAAGAAAAGCAACTGCTTGACTACAGGGGTTAAGGGGACTTGTCTGAGGAGAGACTTTAAATGAACACTCTAATGCAAATACCAACAACATGAAAATGGGTTCTAATCAAGAACACATGTGAAACCCAGTGGAATCGTGTGTCAGCTATGGGGGGGGGGGGAGGAAAAGAAAATGATCTTTGTCTCCAATGAATAATGTTTTGAAATGACCAAATAAATTATTGTTTAAAAAAAAAAGAAATGATGAAATGAATTTCATCAGGATGATTTCACAAAAAGCTGGAAAGACCTAGATGAACTGATGCAGAGTGAAATAAGAAGAACCAGGAGAACACTATATGCAGTAATAGCAATATTTTACAATGACCAAATATAAAAGACTTAGCTACTCTCAGGGATACAGTGATCCAGGACAATTCTGAAATATTTATGACAACAAATGCTATCCACCTCCAGAAAAAGAACCATTAGAGTCAGAATGCAGATCAAAGCATACCAGTTTTCATTTTAGTTTATTTGTATTTTTGTTTTGGAGTTTTAGTTTTATATGAGTATTTGCTTACCACAGTTAGCAATATGGAAATGTGCTTTGCATGATAATACATGTATAAGCCAGATCAAATAGTTTACCAACTCCAGGAGAAAGGAGGAAAGAGAAGGAAGGAGACTATTTGAATCTTATAACTTCAGAAAACATATGTGGGAAATTAGTATTACATATAATTTGGAAAATAAAATATCTTTTAAAGGAAAAAAAAGAATTTTTAAAAAGTTGTTATTTTTTTAACTGCCTTCCCTGGCCACAAGTCCCCTATATATATCGACTTCCTTTATTAGAATGGAATCAACTTGAGGCCACAAACTATTTCTTTTTATACTTGTTTCTCCTGATTTTAGCATGGTACCTGGGACATAGAAAACACCTAATAAATATGCTTTTTTCATTCATGCATGTATTCTCTAACTTATCCCTTCTTCGCCCTCTCTTGCTATAACACCCCAATTCCAATGGATTCCACTATCCTCCTTGCTCATTTCCTTTTTTATCCACTAAAAAATTTCTCAGCTCTTTCACTCATATTAAAATATGAAACATATTGAAAAAATATACCAAAAACAATGCAAAATAATATAGGAGTTTGTATTATAATAGAGATCACAGCCTTAAGCTGAAAGGGTGAACCTAGAACCTATGGAGTTTGGGTCTTCTACAGGAAAAGATTTCACAAGAAGGACTTTTATATCAGAATTCAGATGTTAAAAAAAGGAGCTGTACAGACAATCTAGTCAACCTTCCTCATTTTAGAGATGAAGAAACTGTGTCTCATATTTCTTAAATTATATGTGTATAGTGGCATCTACATATATAAATTACGTATAGGCAGTGGGGAGAGAAATACATGGGAGATTGCAAAGCATCCATGTGTACTTGGATCATGTGTTCTCAAAGAAGCATAGAAATAGGACAGTTTCCCAGTTGATGAGTGCTGGTGTTTGCTGTCTACTATAATGACTTCCTTAGGAAAAAGCAAAAACTTTTTACACCTCAGCAGTCAAGTTATTTGGATGCAAGCTGGCTGTGACTTCTGGATGATGGAAGAGTGTTTTGTTTTGCTTCCTAACAGTCAGATATATTTTGGATAGAAGCAAGAATAGTGTGGTACTTAGTGGGCTACTGTCCAAGGAATGGATGGCTGAAACCAGTAATATTTTATGTAAATAAAATGTTAACTTGCCTTTGAAATATAATTATAATTTAACTGAGCACCAGTGGCTCATGGAGTAATCAGTTTCTGCTTTAAAGGACCAGGTCTTTCACAATTTATATGACCAAAGAAGGCTGAATATTGCTAGAAGTCCTAGGAATTCTCCTTTATTTCAACAAGAGCCTTTTTATTCCTTTGAGCTAAGAGTCCTGGGTGATACTATGAATGTTGTTCCCATCTGTGGTGACCTTAATGTTGGTTAGTGGGTGTTCACGGATATTGTTATCCATTAACCACCTGTTCTTCAAAGAATGTTTCAAAGAAATTAAACTTTTGGGTTTATTGCCAACTCCCAGGAATTATGACACACTTCATCACCTCAACCTTGGGACAAACTGTCTTGAGACTTCTGATGCTAACATTTTAAATTGTGGTTTAAGTAATGATATTAAAGATAGCTTTGGGTTATGGCCAACTATATCTGTCTGCTGTCTTTTAGAGTGGGCATTGATGAAGGCAGAAAAAAAATCAGTGTCACTCAATCAATCAATAAGCTCTTATTGGCACCTATTGTGATTTCAGTACTGATTCAGAGGTCAAGTCTAACTCCTTCATTTTACAGATGAGGAAACTGAGGCCTAGAGAGGCTAAGTAACTTTTCTGAGGACAAACAGATAGTAAGCATCAAAGGTAGAATTTGAACTCAGGTCCTCTGACTTCACAGTCAGTGTTATTTTGATTCTACCACCCTGACTCACTGTGCACTCTTGAAAATATGAAAGAAATATACTCCAATGGAATGTGACTTCACTAACATAGATGTTCCCTCCAGCGATCTGGATAACAACCCATCCATGCCTATGCATTCATCTTGTCCACATACTAAGCTAAATTTGCTAAACAGCACCAGCATCCATTTAACATGCTGTGAACATTCCTGAGTTCTTTTGATATTATATGAATATCCATAGGTTTTCTTTTATTTTCTTATTTTCTTCCTCTTTTTTCTCTTTCTTTTTTCTTTCTTTTCTTCCTTCCTTCCTTCCTTCCTTCCTTCCTTCCTTCCTTCCTTCCTTCCTTCCTTTCTTCCTTCCTTCCTTCCTTCCTTCCTTCCTTCCTTCCTTCCTTCCTTCCTTCCTTCCTTCCTTCCTTCCTTCCTTCCTTCCTTCCTTCCTTTCTTTCTTCCTTCCTGCCTTCCTACCTTCCTTTCCTTTTTATATTGCTTATATATTGGTTCTAAGGTAGAAGAGTATTTGAGATAAAGACTCTGCTCACCCAACCTCACCCAAAGGTGAGCAGAGTCCAATTCTAACATAAAGTTCAAAAGTCAAGAAATAGGCTGGGATAACATACAAACAACAAAAAAGGGATCTGATCATATATATGTAAAAAGCTCCTATGGTGACCTGGAAGATAAAGATATAAACTCCAAAGAAGATATAAAAATAGCTACAAGAAAATCTGCTAGGGAAAAATATAGATTGAATAACAAAAATTCCTAGAATAGATAAAAGATTTTTTTTAGAAGCAAAAAAAAAATTTTTTTTAATCAAATAAGATTAGGAAAGGAAAAACTGGAAAGAAGAAATTAAAGCAATGAAAGAAAATTATGAAAAGATAATGAACATCTTGGTAAAAGAGGCACCAAAAATAATGAAGAAACTAACTCTAAAAAGTAGAATTGGCCAAATAGAATAAAGGTAAAAACTTTAAGAAAATGATTCCTTAAAAATAAGAGTGACAACAATAAGACTATATGGTAAAATTTGTGGGATTTCAGCCAAAGCAGTACTTAGAGAAATTTTTTATCTCCCAACACTTACATAAATAAAAGACAGAAAGAGCAGAACAATTAATTAAGCATGCAATTGATTAAAAAACTAGGAAAAAACAAATTTAAAATACTTAATTAATACCAAAATAGAAAGCCTAAGAATCAAAAGAGACTGATAAAATTGAAAGTAAAAGAAATTAAACTAATAAATAAAATTAGATAGTTTTATGAAAAAGCCAATAAAATAAACATTGGTTAATTGATTGAAAAAAGAAAATCAAATTACTAGGATTAAAAATTGAAAAGGGGAAATTTATTACCAATGAAGTTGAAATTAAAGCAATTAAATAAGAGATATTTTACTCAACTAATATACCATTAAAATTGAAAATCTAAATGAAATGGGTGAATATTTACAAAAATATAAATTGCACAGATCAACAGGAGAGAAAATAGAGCACTTAAATAACTCTATTTTGGAAAAATAAATTGAACAAGCCATAAGTGAGCTCTCTAAGAAAAAATCTCCAGGACTAGATCAACTTACAAGTGAATTCTACCGAACATTAAAGAATAATTAATTCTAATACAATCAAACTATTTGGAAAAAAAACGTGAAAAAGGAGTCCTACTAATTTCTTTCTGACACAAAAATAGTCTTGTTTAAAAAACCCTTACCTTCTATCTTAGAATCAATACTGTATAATGGTTTTAAGGCAGAAGAATGGAAAGGGCTAGGAAATGGGGGGTGGGGGTGGTAAGTGACTCGCTCAGAGTCACACAGTTAGGGAGTGTCTGAGTCCAGATTTAAACCCAGGAAATCTGGGCCTGGATCTCAAACCACCGAACCACACAGCTGTCCCAACAAAAATAGTCTTGATAGCTAAACCAGGGAAGACAAAAACAGAAAAAGAAAACTATAGACTAGTTTCCTTAATGAATATTGATGCAAACATTTTAAATAAAATGATGGCAAAGAGACTAAAGAAATATATATCAAAAATCATACACTGTAACTACATGGGATTAATGTCAGGAATGCAGGGCTAGTTCAATATCAGCAAAACTGTAACTATAATAGACAATTGCAATAAAAAAACAACAAAACATATGATTATATCAATAGATGCAGAGACTTTTGACAAAATATAATACCCATTCCTATTAAAAAACACTAGGAAGCATATAAATAAATGGAACTTTTCTAAAAATGATAAATAGTATTTATTTGAATCTAAGAGCAAGCATTATCTGTAATGGGAATAAATTAGAAGCCTTCTGAATAAGATCAGGAATGAAGCAAGGATATCCAATATCACCATTATTATTCCATTTGTACCAGAAATCCTAGCTTTAATAGTTAGATAAGAAAAAGAAATTGAAGGAATAAAAATAGGCAACAGTAAAACAAAACTATCTCATTTTACAGATAATATAATGGTTTATTTGGAGAATCCTAGAGAAACAACTAAAAAACTAGCTAAAACAACAATTTTAGCAACTTTGCAAGATATAAAATAAACCCACATAAATCATTGGTATTTCTATATATTACCAACAAAACCCAGTAGGAAGAGGTTGAAAGAAAAATTCTGAGATACCAGATTTCAAACTCTTATCAAAATAATATGGTGCTAGATAAGAAATAATGACTATTTAGTGATATAGATTAGGTACACAATATGTAGATATAAATGAGTTTAGCAATAGTGTTTGATTAACCCAAAGATCCAACTTTTTAGTGTAGCAACTCATTACTCAACAAAAACCACTGGGGAAACTGGAAAGGAGTCTGTAGAAACCAAGTATAGACCAAGATAAGCTCAAAAATGGTACCTGATTTAAATATAAAGGGATAAATCATAAGCAAATTAAAGAGACATGGTGAAAAAATTTTGTCAGCTCTATGGATAATAAAAGATATTTATGATGAATTAAGAGATAAGATCATAAGTGATAAAATGGATAATTTTGATTATAGGAGATTAAAAAGGGTTGGCATGAACAAAACTAAAGAAAATAAGAAACTTGGGAGGGGTTGTGATGTTTCTCTGGTAAAGTCTTATTTCTCAAATATACAGAGAATTTTGCCAAATTCAGAAAAATAAAAGATATTTCCTAATTAATAAATGTTCAAAGGATATGCAAAGCCTTTTTTAGGAGAAGAAATAAAAACTATCAATTGTCATGCAAAAAGTACTCTAAATCACCAATAATTAAAGAAATGCAAGTGAAAACAAATGAGGTACTACCTCATATCTATCATACTGGCTAACAAAACAGAAAAGGGAAATATAAAAGCTGGAAGGGATTTGGGAAAATAGGCACACTGATGTACCATTGATAGATTTGTGAAAAGGTTCAACCAATCTGGAGAACAATTTGAAACTTTACCTCATGAATTAGAAATTGTGGATATTCTTTGACCCAGCAATAACACTACTACAACTGTAATACAGAAATCAAAGTAAAAGGGTAATCTCTATATATACAAAAATATTTATAGCATTTCTTTTTGTGGTGGCAAGGTTTTGGAAATTGAGTGGGTGCTCATCAGCTGGAGAATGGCATAACAAATTGTAGATTATGGTTGTGAAAAAAACTATTGTGCTATAAGAAATGAGTACAGGAATTAGTTCAGAAAAGAAAACTTACATGAATTGATGCAAAGTGAAGTGAGCAGAATTAGAAGAATATTTCACATCATAACAGCAATATTGTAAGGATGATGAACTGTGAAAGACTTAACTATTCTGATCAATAACACAACAGTTCCAAAGGACTCATGAGAAAAATTAAAAATATCCACCTTCAGAGAGAGAACTAATAAACTTGATTGCAAATTGAAACATGGTTTTTCACTTTCTTTATTTTTCTTGCTTTTTTGAGATATGGCTAAAATGGAAATGTGTTTTGCATGACCTCACATGTATAATGGGAATCATATTGCTTGCCTTTTCACCAAATGGAAGGAGACTAGAGAGAAAGAATTTGGAACTCAAAATGCTTTAAATGAATGTTAAAAAGAAAATCATCACAATGTTAGATCGAGTCTAAATGTGCTAAGTTACTGTTTATGATGGTAAAAAAGTTTTTATAGAAATCTTTACAAATCTCTTCCATTTTTAGCCTCATTCTCCTTACAATTTCATCCATTTAAAAGCCCTCAAGAGGCTCAGCGAGTCTTTTGTCAAGCGTTCTTTAAGCTAATTTTTATCCTCTACTGTTTCTCACTCTTATGAGAAGATACTAGTCATACTCTTCTACCATCTTGCTTCATAAGATTTTTTACAAATGTATGTGGGAAAAGCTCTAAAAACTTTAAGAGGAACCTGAATGAGAATGGGAAATGCCAATAGGAAGGTTATTGAGTGGGACCAGAGAAGAGAAATCATGCCGGTTGTTTCCTTCCATGTTAGAAATTCAGCAAATTTGGATTGACAGAGCAGGTTGTACCAGTAGGAAACTGGCTCAGAGATGGACAACAAATACTTATTAAATTCCTAATGCTTGCAAAATATTATGAAGGTGCTGATGTAAAATTTAGATTATATAAAGCTCCTACCTTCATGGAATTCATAGAATGGTAAGCAGATACATAAACACATACAAGAATAATTTGCAAAGTTCTTCCAAATTCTCCTTCAAACAACATTAAAGTAATTCCTAATAAATTCTGGAGTGGAAGGAAAAAAATAAAAAGGATAGAGTAAACCAATTTTCCTACCCAAGACAATTTAGAAAGTCAGCAGAAAAAATTGTCTTACTGGGATAAGAATGGAATACAATCCAACTCAGGCCCCACCAGCACAAGCTGGTCCAAAAGTCCAAAAAGGGGACTGTAGTAGCTTCTGGAGCTCTCAGCTCATAGGGGAAGGAGTCAGACAATTATCCAGAAAAAGATTATGAGACTCTTTACTGGCACTGGGAGCAAGACTATGTAGCATTGTCCATACAAGGTTCTGGTTTGCAGTTTGCAGTTTTCAGTAAAGAAAAGCATTAGGAGGAGTGGGGACCCTGGACACAGTTCCAAGGCAGAAAAGTGCTTGTGGTTGCTTACAGAATCAGAGTACAGGCTGGGAAAGCAGTGACTGCCCCTTCTCCTTAGATCATGCCACCTTGGGAAAACTGTAAAGTTCCAGACTCCCAGAAGTAAGATCTGAAAACAACATGAAAAACCTGAAGATTGGGAAAGTGCCTCCTCCACCCTGGGAGCAGAGCCAAACTTTAATATGAACTAAAAATAAAGAAATATAGAAGAATAAGCAAACAACAAAAAATGAACCTGACCACATAAAACTACCATAGTGATAGGGAAGATCAAAACACAAACTCAAAATGCCAAAATGTGTATGCAAAGTATCATAGGAAAATGTGAATTGATCTCAGACCCAAAAAGAATTCCTGGAGAATCTCTAAAAGAATTTTTAAAATCAAGTAAGAAATATAGAGGAAGAATTGGGGAAAGAAATGAGAGTAATATAAGAAAGTAATGAAAAAAGAGTCAATAGCTTAGTAAAGGAGGCACAAAAATACTAAAGAAAATAACATTTTAAAAAATAGAAGAGGCCAAATGGTAAAAGAAGCATAAAAATTCACTGAAGAAAAGAACTTTTTAAAAAGTAGAATTGGCCAAATGGAAAAGGAGAATCAAAAACTCAATGAAGAAAATAATTTATTAAAAATTATAATTGAGCAAGTGGAGCCTAATGACTCTGTGAGATATCAAGAAATAGCAATGTCAAAGGAATGAAAAAAATATGTGAAATATCTCATGAGAAAAACAACTAACCCAGAGAACAGATTATTTAATAATTATTGCACTATCTGAAATCCATGATAAAGAAGAGCCTAGACATTATATGTCAAGAAACTATCAAGAAAATCCACCTTGATTTACTAGAACCAGAGAGTAAAATGGAAATTAAGAAAATCCACTGGTCACCTCCTAAAAGAGATCCACAAAAATGAAAACTCCCAAGAATATTATAGTCAACTCCCAGAGTTCCCAGGTCAAGGAGAAAGCTTGTGCTGGTGGGGCCTGAGTTGGATTGTATTCCACTCTTATCCAGTGTTCCATAGAAATTTTGGCCTTCAAATACAGGAGAAGCATAAAAAGGTAAAAAGAAAAGAGAAATCTTAAGGGACTCAATAGTTAAGCTATTTCCATTCCTACATGAGAAGATTATTCATCTAACACCTAAGAACTTTAGCATCATTAAAACAGTTAGTTGTATATAAAGACAAAGGGCATAGGTGTGAGTTGACTAAGATAAGCTTGTACAAAAAAAATAAAATTAAGGGGTGAGAAAGAGATGTACTGGGAGAAGGGGGAAAGGAGTGATAGAATGAGGTAAATTATTTCACTTAAAAGAGGCACTAAAGAGCTTTTACAGTGGAGGGGAAGAAAGGGGTGGGGAAGTTGCAGGAAACATTTGAATCTTTCATCAGAATTGGTTCAAAAAGGGAATAACAATAAAATATACCCTCAATTATATACTCAGGTATAAAAATCTATCTTATACTACTGGGAAATAAGAGGGAAGTGATACAAAAGAAGGGAAGATCTGATAGAAGGGAGGGAAGATTGGAGAGAGAGTTGTCAGAAGCAAAACAGTTTTAATGGGGGACAAGGTAAAAGGAAAGAGAGGGAAGGATAAGTGGAAGGGTTTAAATAGGATGGGGCATTCCTCAATTGATAAATGGTCAAAGAATATGAAAAAACAATTATTAGAAAAAGAAATCAAAGCTAACTACAGTTATATTTTAAAATGCTCGAAATCACTATTGATTAGAGAAATGAAATTTAAAACAACTCTGGGGTACCACCTCACACCTAACAGATTGGTTAATATGAAAAAAAGGAAAAATGATAAATGTTGGATGGGATGAGGAAAAATTGGGGCACATGCACTCTTGTGAACTGATCCAGATATTCTGTCTCCATATTATTGATATTTGCACTAGGGTGATCATTTAGGGTTTGTAATCCCAGTCATATCCCCATTGACACATGTGATCAAGCAGTTGTTTGTCTTCTGTGTTTCTACTCCCACAGATTTTCCTCTGAATGTGGACAGCCGGTCTTTCTCATAAGTCCCTCAGAATTGTCCTGGATCATTGCATTGCTGCTAGTAGAGAAGCCCATTACATTTGATTGTCCCACAGTGTATCTGTCTCTGTGTACAATGTTCTCCTGGTTCTGTTCCTTTCGCTCTACATCAATTCCTGGAGGTCATTCCAGTCTCCATGGAATTCCTCTACTTTATTATTCCTTTGAGCACAATAGTATTCCATCACCAACATATACCACAATTTGTTCAGCCATTCCCCAATTGAAGGGCATCCCCTCATTCTCCAATTTTTTGCCACCACAAAGAACGCGGCTATGAATATTATTGTACAAGTCTTTTTCTCTGTTATATCTTTGGGGTACAAACCCAGCAATTCTATGACTGTGATCCAGACATTCTGGAAAGCAATTTGGAACTATATGCAAAGAGCTATAAAATTGCATATCCTTTGATCCAGAAATGCCACTACTAGAACTGAATCCCATAGAGATTTAAAAAAGGAAAAAAAGGACCTATGGCACAAAAATATTTATAGTAGCCTTTTTGTGGTAGCACAGAATTGGAAATTGAGAGAATCTCTATCAACTCAGGAATGGCTAAATAAGTTATGGCATATGGTTGTGACAGAATGCTTTCATATTATAAGAAATGAGGAGCAAGCTGCTTTCAGAAAAACCTGGAAAAGCTTACATGAATTGATGCAAAGTGAAGTGACAAGAAGCAGAAGAACATTATACATAGTAACAACAATGTTGTATAACATCAACTGTGAATGACTTCATTATTCTCAGCAATACAATGATCTAAGACAATTCTGAAGGACATGCTGAAAAATGCTATTCAGTTCTAGAGAAGGAATTGATGGAGTCTGAATGCAGATCAAAGCATAATTTTTTTCACTTTTTCTTGGGCTTTTTTTTTGTATGGTATTTTCCCAATATTGAAATGTTTTATATGACTGTACATGAATAACCTACATTAAATTGATTGCCTTCTCAATGATTAGGGATGGGAGAGAGCAAGAGAGAGAATTTGGAACTCACAATTTTAAAAAATGGTTTTTCATGTAATTAGGAAAAAAATAAAATATCTTAAAAAGAAATGATATTAGGATGATTTTAGAAAACCCCAAGAAGATTTGTAGTAACTGTTGCAAAATGAAGTGAATAGAACCAGAAGAATAATTTATACAATAGCACCAATATTGAAAGACAAACAACTTTGAAGGACTTGGGAATTCTGATCAACATAATGACCAGCCACAATTCCAACCACCTTACAATTTAACATACTATTTATTCACTTCTACATAGAAAGATGATAGAGTCAAAGGGAAGACAGACATTTTCTCTTTTCTTCCTTTCTTTTTAACATGGCTAATATGGGAATTTGTATTTAATGACTGAACATATTTACAACAAGTTTTATTTTTCTTGCCTTCTCAGTGGGTGGGGAAATGGGAGAAGGGAAGGCGAGAAGTTGAAATTGAAAATAAAATTCAATTTTTTAAAATGGTAGAAGGTCAAAAACTGATGAAAAGGAGGAAAATTAAAATTATGTGGGAAAAGGAGGAGAGGATACATTCAGAGAAAAGAGAGGAGCTATTCAGGGCAAAGAGCAGCTAAAAGGATAAGCAAGACAAAAGGCAAGGGAGAGAATTCAATTAATGAGAGAGGAATGATAGATGTTCATGAAAGAAAGGAAGAATAGAAAGGAACCTCAAGAAGAAAGAGGGAAAGGAAGACTGTGAGATAGTGAAGGGTCACAATCTCTCACTCACTCATCCCCTAGCCTAGTGTTCACATCCCTTTACCCAGGCTTCTGATCCACAGCGTTAGCCTTAATTTTACATTATAGCATATTTGTGGGGGAGGGAGTTCTTGTACTATTGTTATATTCTTTAAAAAATGTTCTTTTTACTTCATAAGTTTCTTTTACTGTGGCCATAAGGTTTGCAGTTATTTTTCAAAGTACCTTTTCTTTTTGATTCTCAGCTCACATTTATCATAGGTTTCCAATAAGGTATTTTTAAAAAGATCCTAGGCTTCCTGTGAATGCCACCTGATGTGGATATGACCTGGGTTCTCTAAGGTTATGCCAGGGCAATGCAACCTCCCATAGAATAGGTCTTCAAGGATGGGATGGGCAAGAGATTGTAACATATTATTATAGAACTAGCCAGGCTCAATTTACAGCCTCATGACTAGAACATTAGCAACCAGGTAATATTTTTTCCCCAAGATACAACAATTTACAAAATGGATTAATGAAATTCCTGGAAGTAATTTGCTTTTTCAATTCTATTTTTCTCCTAAAAAATGGCTGCAGTTGATTCTAATTTGCTTCTCTCAACCTGAATGGGCATATGGAACCATAGATATAGAGCTATAAGTGATCTCAGAAACCATCTAGTTTATTCCACTCATTTCACAAATGAGGAAATTGATACCCAGGAATGTTGAATTGACTTGTTCAAGGTCATATAGGTAGTTAAATATCAGAGGTGCATTTGAAAGTACTATGATCACAAGAGATTTTCTCATGCAAAAAAGGCTAAACATTCCTTTTACATGGAACAGCATTTTCATTTTGAGGACTTCCAGAATAGTTCACTAATGATGCATAAAGCCAAGCTGTAATTTTTACAACAGGAGAAAATGGATTTTAAAATTGAGGGTTGAGGTATTCACCATTGGTTTAGAAAATTTGCCCTCAGTAAAATAAATTATGCAGAGATCCTTAGCCCAAGGGTTTATCACCCCTGTTCTATGGTTTGAAAATTCCTTAAGTTTAAGGCTTTCGGCTCATTAAAAGGATTTCTTGAAAGACTATTTGGTGGGAAGAACACTGCATTTGGAGTCAGAGGACTTGGGTTAGAATCCTGCCTCTGCCACTTATAGAGCAGCTAGGTAGTGTAATGGATAGAATGCCAAGCCTGAAGTCAGGAAGATAAGGCTTCCTGAATTCAAATCTGACTGTAGATACTTACTATGTGACCCTGGGCAAGTCACTTAACTTTATTTGCCTCAGTTTCTCATATGTAAAATGATCTGGAGAAGGAAATGGCAAACCACTCTAGTATCTCTGCCAAGAAAATCCCAAATAGGGTCATGAAGAGTCAAAACTGCTGAACAACAATAAAATTTGACACTTACTATATCTGTGAACTTAACTAAGTTAATTTGGAGTTAGGGATGGGAAATGCTCTGTGGCCACATCTGTTAAATGGGGGCATTGGACCAGGTAGATTACGAGGCCCCTTCCAACTCTACATCTCTGGTCTTACAACTTGGTTTCTTATCCTAATTTAGAAATTGTGTTGCTTAAAACAAGTAGTGTGTAAGAAACAGAGTGGAATGATCCTGTTCTCAAACTCTATAACAGTAGGAAACAACTCTAAAGCCTCAGTTGACTCATGTCTATAAAAGTGTTTAATTTTAATGGCTCACAACATGAATAGACAGGCTGAGATACAAGGTGGAGTTGTATCCTTTCCAGGGATCACTCCAGTGTTTTTTACTAATGAAAAAGTCATAACTAGAATAAGAGTCCAAAGAAATAACCTTTATAGCAGCTAGCATGCTAGACTTCTCAAGACTTTACAGGCATGCCAAGGAGATCTTTTTTAATTCCTCCTCATACTGTCAGGGAAGACACCTTAAAGGAAAAAAAAAGTCTTGTATCTAGTCCAACCTGAATGAAAGTATTTTAAACTCTTCCACACTGCCTTTAAAAAACAAACAAAATCAGAGAGAGAGAGAGAGAGACAGACAGACAGAGAGAGAGACAGAGACAGAGAGAGAGAGAGAGACTGAGAGAGATAGAGACACAGAGACAGAGACAGAGAGGGAGAGAGAGACAGAGACAGAGAGAGAGAGAGAGAGAGAGAGAGAGAGAGAGAGAGAGAGAGAGAGAGAGAGAGAGAGAGAGAGAGAGAGAGAGAGAGACTGAGAGGAGAGAGAGAGAGAGAGTTCAAAGATTTTCGTGTGAAATCTCAACAGAATCAAAATTCAGAGGAAAAAATGGTCTAACTTTTAACAATGTATGCCCTGTTAACCTAGTTCCAGGGCAAGAGTATATAAGGATGAGTCATCCAAACCCACCCTGGCTATTAAATTCCCTCATCCCTCCCCTAACACATGAAGCTGGGAACTGGTTGCCAAGTAATAGGACATAACATATATAAATAAAATACAATTCATTGCTGCAAAACCCTAGCGTATTTCTTAGTCTCCTCTCTGCTTCTTTGGCTTCTTTTGTCATATCTTACATTTATCTGAATTTCTAATTCATTTCTATGAATTTCTATATTTCTTCTGGTGAAGGTCCAACAAAAATCAATGAAAATGAATACCTTAATAACTGGGCAAGTGTGGGTATCAAGAACAATTTATAGACTTCTAAAAAAAAGAACTATTTATAGACTTCTAGATAGTTTTTACCAAAGGACTTGTGGTAGAAAATGAATAAAAGAAGTAAAAATAAGGCAGGCCTAGGGGCTGGAGGAAGTGGTAAGACAAAGGAGTGGGCAGTAGCAGCTGTACTAAATCTTTACTACTAATTAGATAAGTAAGGTATAACAAGCTGTAAATAAAACTGAGATTACACACAATTTTTAAAGCTAATTTGGGATTTCTTTTCTCTCTCTTGCAATGGAATATGGAAGATAACTCGGTCAATATTGTAACAATAAAAAGGAATTTATTCTTTGCAAAGAACCCTAGCATTGCACTAAACAACATATGCTGGCACTTTCTTATCTTGTATTACTCTCCATATTGTTTCATTTGGGTTAGTGGTGTCTCCTCTGTTCATTTATAAACTTCCTGTTGACACCATGCCATGTCACAAGCTTTTTTGGTACCATCCATAGTATCTAGAACAGACCAGGAAATACAGTAGACACTTGACCTACATTGCTCTACATTAACTGGAAATTAGGTTGGAGAGGGGGGTGAAGGAGAGTACTGTGACCTGGTAGATAGAAGTCTAGACTTGCAATCAAGAATATCTGGGTTCTTATCCTGCCTCTGACACTTTCTGGTTGTGTGACCATGAACAAGTTTTTCAACCTGTCTGATACTCAGTTTCTTCCTCCATAAGGAGATAATAAAACCTAGAGTATATTCTTCACAATATTGTTGGGAAACTTAAACAATATAAAGCACTTTGCAACAAATTATTTCTTGAACCTGGGCCAGGTGTCTGTTGTATTTTCCCCACACTTCTCTACTTTTTTCAAAGGCTGGCACAGCCAGTTCAGGGGCATAGGAAGTGTACCCCTCCTGGATCTCCATACTCCTAATAGATTCTCTTCTGGTTAGGTGGCCAGAAATCCAATGTCTCAGTACCCTCAAATATCACCACCTAAACATCCGAAGAAATGCAGGAGCTATTAGAGACCTCAGCAGGATAGCCATTGGGAGCAGGCAGAATAAATGCATTAGGTAGGTGACTAAATGGTACATTAGCTAGAATACTGGACTTGGAGTCAGGAAACCTTGATTCAAATCCTACCTCAGATATTTACTAGCTTTTTAACCCCATGAGCTTTAGTTTCCCCAGATATAAAATGGATATAACAATAAACCTACATCATAAGGTCACTGAGAAATTAGAATGAGATAATACATATAAACATTAAAGCACCATATAAATATTAACTAATAGCATAGAGATATCAATAGCCCCCAGATTCCCTAAAGAATCTTCACTAGCTACTATTTCAAATTCTATGCAGGAAACTGGTCCTGCAGAGCTTGGCCAGTGAAACTAGACAATAAGGTTAGTGACTTTGATTTTACTTCTAAAGGTGAGTCAAAGAACCATGTTACATTAGATTATAAGGGGATAAAGCTGTATATGCAAATAAGGATGACTAATTTGAAGGGTTTTCTGAGGGTTTGGGGGGGAGGGGCAGGCAAATAAGAACTGTGTTCATTAAATTACCCAGTTAATTCAAAGTATTCCTAAATTGATTTTATAGTCCTCCAAAGTAGCATTGAAAGTGTTAGTTTAATCATCCTCAGCATTGGCATCTGGAATGAAGAATGATAGCTCTGAGAAGGCACAAGGGCACTTCCTAGTTGGTAACAACAGCTGGTATTTATAAAACAAGGAGTGGTTGAAGGAGAAGGGCAATTAGGGAGTGGCTTTTGGATCTAGGCAATTGGAAGTAAAGGGAGGAATGACAGAAATGACAAGAGAAATGAGTAGGTTCTGAGTTCCAAAGCTGATCCTACAACTGATACATTGTGAAGTCCTGAGGCAGCCACTTAACCTTTTTGTAATTTTGTTTCCTGGTAATATAAAATAAGAATAATTAGATTGGTCTACTTTTCCAGTCTTTTATGAGATAACTAGTAAATGATTGGTAAATATAAAATAAAGGAAGATTTCTTGAGTCTCCTCCAAATCTGCATCCTGTAAACCTATAATCCTAAAGGGGAAAGGAAGAGAATTGGAAAGGACTTCAGAGATCACCTAGTCTATTTAATAGAGAAGACAATTGATTTGAAGAAAGATGAAGATCTGAAGTCAAACAGAACAAGTTATTGGCAGAGATCCAATTACTAGAATCCAGGATTCCTAACTATTTGGTAAGGAAAATAACAAAGAGAAAAGAAAATTTTGTAGGAGAAAGAAATTAAACGTGTCATTGGTATTTAGCTGTTTTTAGCACAGATGTTAGAGAAAAGACCTAGGCAAGTAGGAAACAGGTGTTGAAAGTGAAGGTTTAAATGATATAATCCAGTAAAGCTGATCTAGACACCAAATTTTGAGATAATGGTTATGGTTTATTAGACAACTTAAATATATGTGTATATATATGTGTGTGTATATACACAAACTTAAATATTTTTATTTTTATTATTATTACTATTGTGATAATAGATGGACAACCTAAATACCCTACTGCCACCCATAGAATTTTTAAAAATCCTAGAGGAAGGTTTCCAGCATGTTGGAAGGATTTAATGCAGAACATGAGCAGGAATTTTACCAGGTAAAAAAGTATAGATGGGTCTTGATCTGAACTAATGGACCCATATCACTCAGATCCCACATCCACTGGAATACTGAAATGTGAAATGATATTTAAAACAAACACAAGTTAACCAGCAGTTGAAACAAACATGCAAGTAAATTTCCAGTTAGTACCCCCAAATTTGAACCATCAGATATAGATAAAAAGTATAAAAAATAATATTCATTTTAGTAAAATGAAAACAATGAAAAAATATCTTTTCCACATGATGTTACGTGTAAAGCATTTTCAAATTAGTAAATAATTCAATGGGATTTCAAATATAGGTAGCTTAAAGACAACCACACCCTTGGCTCCCTCTAGAGTAAACAGAATCACAACCTCTCTAAAACAAGCCAATCTTAGTATTGACAAGTAGAGATAGGCAAAACTAAAGAACTGACTTCTTTTATACCCTGAAAGTAAGTCAGAAAATATAGGCTGTGTTGAAATAGTGGCTAAGGGAATTTAAAGAAAAAGACTTCATTTCATGGGAAATTAATTTACTCCAAGTCTTCAAACTTAAGATTGAACAGCTAGTAGCAACAGCATCCCAGATGACTCCAATTGGCCTCAATCAATAATGGTAGAAAGATTCCTTCCTCAATTGCATTTACAGGCATATAGGAATTACCATTATCTATATGACTGACTTTTTTTTTCCATTTCCCCAAAAAGAAATTACAATAAAATGGTAGAAACGTTTGATATGGTGGAAAGGGCGCTGGATTGGAGGTCAGAGGATTTGGGTTCAAATTTCTATGTCTAGGTCTTTTCTCTGACATCTATGCTAAACAGCCAAATGCCAACAACAGGTTATATAGACTATTATGATCTCAGATAAGTAACTTCGCCTCTCTGAATTCTTCATCAGTCAATCAGTAATAATTTATTAAGCACTTAGTATGTGTCAGTTTCTGTGCAAAGATGTAGGAGTAAATGACAAAAAAAATCCACTCCAAAACAAAACAGTAACAATAACAATCCCTGCTATCAAGGAGCCTACAACCCATTGGAGGAGACAACATAGGAATAGTTACAGAAGGAACAGAAGGCAGTTAAATATAAGATCTGGAGACAAGGTCGTAGCAGTTCAGGGGTGGGAGGATCAGAAAAAATATCATGCAAAAGGAATGGTTCTTGAAGATCTTAAAGGAAGGATTCTACATGGTGAAGATGAGGAAGGAGTATATTTCTGGCATGAGGAATAGACAATGCAAGATCCAAAGGCAAAAGATGGAATGTCATGTTTGAGGAACAATGAGAAGACCAGTTTGGGTGAACCACAAATTGTGTGAAGGGAAGTAATACATAATGACAGAAAGGTTGGGGCCAGGTTGTGAAGGGCTTTGAAAGTCAAATAAAGGAGTTTGCACTTGATCTTAGATGCAAAAGGGAACCACTAGAGTTTGAGTAGAAGAGTGACAGAATGAGATATTTGCTTAAGAAAAACAACTGTGTGGAGAATATATTGGAATGGTGGGAGGCTTGAAGCAGAGACAAATTAGGTCTCATTCACTGCAATAGGTTAGGCAAGAAATGATAAAGGCCTAAACTAAGAGTGATGGCTGTGTGAGTAGAGAGCAAGATTCAAACAAACATAAGAAATATTTTGTAGGTATAAACAGCAAGATTTGTCAATTGATTGGATATAGATATGAGGTGAGAGTGAGGATAAATAAGATTGAGATAGAACTGAAAATCTGGAAGAATGATGATACCCTTGATAAAAACAAGAAAGTTTGGGAGAAGAGTAGTTAGAAGGGAAAGATAATAAGTTGTATTTTAAGGATATTGAGTTTGAGATGTAAATGGGATATCCAGTCTGAAGTGTCCAATTGGCAACTCCTGCCTGGTACAAGACTGGAGAGAGAGACAGAGACAGAGAGACAGAGAGAGACAGAGACAGAGAGACAGACAGAGACAGAGACAGAGACAGAGACAGAGACAGAGAGAGAGAGAGACTAACCATAGATACCTAGATCATGATTCAACTGTGTAGAAATAATCAGATCCAAAGGAGTTGATGAGATTATCAAGTGAAAGTGTTGGAAGAGGAAAAAAAAAACTTTGAGGATATAAACACAGTTAGGTTACATTATAAGACACCGAGCCATCAGAGAAGAATAAGAAGGAATAATTATATTGTCAGGAGGAAGAAAACAGCAAAAGAGCAGTATTCAGAAAACCCAAAGAGGAGAGACAATCTAGATGACAAAGGTATCAACTGCAGAGAGAGAGGTCAAGAAAGATGAGGAAGAAAAAGATGATCAGATATGGCAATCTAAGGAATAAGGGCTTTGGACCAAATAAGCTCTGATTCCAGCTCTAAATACTATACTCTTAAATAGTATACCTGAAAGGGGGAAAAATCAAAGCCAAGATGGCAGAGTGGTAGAAAAGTATCACAAACTCCCTTCTACAAAATCCATCTTTTAAAAATCTAGAAAAGGCATCAGACCAAATCCTGTAGGGGAAATCCAGAAAAAGTCATAAGTTGTCCAGCCCAATTCAACACGAGACAGACAAAGAAGTCTGGGGACAGGCCAAAAGACAAACACTCCAGATCTCAGAGAGAGAGTCTTTGCCAGCAAGGGAAAAGGAAGTTCCAGACCCAGGGGCACCCCCAAATTCATACTGGGGCACTACAATGTGGACAGTTGTGAACTGGCAACTTTGCTGCCCATTACTCAGTTCTGTGTCACAGATCTAGAAAGAACTGAGAAGAGGACCTGTGCAGATGGATGGTATGTGTTAAGGAGGCCTAAGAAAGAAGGAATTTCAGAAGCAAGCAGTAGCTGTATGGCTCAGATCCCAGAAACAGAGCAGGGTCTCACTTCTAGCATCTAGCCTCACCACTGCAGAGAAATAACCAGCACAGGAATCCCACACCAAAGGGGAACCAACAATTCTGCATTCTGAAGTAACCAGAGTTTTCAGCTGGCTGAGAGAGGCTGAGTCCAACAGCAGTTTGCTCTTGCTCAAATTCAAAACTGGGGCAGGAACCAGCAGAGTTCAGAACAGGGATAGCAGCTATCATACTTTGCCCTGAAGCAGATCACTTTAAGAGCACTGAAAACTTGCAGGTCCTCAGTCTAGCTCTGAGATTCTAGAATAACACAACACTCAATACCCCAAGAAAGCAGCAACAAGATCAGCCCAGACCTTGCCTCCAGATGTGTGCAAAGCCCAGCCCAAACATCAAGTCTGCAGTAAGGAAGTTGGGTGGAAAAATGAGCAAACAAAAATAAAGTCTCTCACCATAAAAAGCTATTATAGTAGCAAAGAAGTTCAAGACACAAGCCCAGGAGACCACAAATCATCTATAAGCAAAGCCTCAGAGAAAAACATAGCTCTGGCCTGGAAGAGATGAAGCAAGTGTTTAAAATATTTGTTTAATTGGAATGAGAATACTTGAGGAAAAATTGGAAAAGAAATGAGAGCTAAGGAAGAAGGAATTGGAAGAGGAATTCATTGTTTGCCACAAGAAGTACAAAACCCTACTCAAACAACAAACTCCTTGAAAATTGGAATGAACCAAACATAAGTCAATGCCTCCATGAGGAATCAAGACAAATTAAAGTCAAAAGGCTTAAGAATTAGCCAGAAAATGTAAGGTATATCTCATAGCAAAAATAACTGACCTTGGAACCAGACTAAAGAGAAAAAAAAATTTAAGAATCATTGGGATACAAGTCTAGAGATGGGATGTCTTAGGTTCAAATCTGACCTCAGATATTTCCTAGTTGTATGACCCTGGGCAAGTCATTTAACCTCACTGCCTAGCCCTTACTGGTCTTCTGCCTTGGAACTAGTACACAATATTGATTCTAAGACAGAAGGTAAGGGTTTGGTTGTTTCTTTTTTTAATCATTGCACTACTTGAACACCATGATTAAAAATAATAATAATAATAACTTTAAAAGACCCTTGGCATGCTCTTTTTAAGAAATCTTAAAACTGCTCAGATCTCTAGCTGGGAGTCTACCTGCCAAGATAAATCCAGGAACTATATGATCATACCTACAAAACACTTTTTGCACCAATTAAGTCATGTCTAAACAACTGAAAAAAAATTAGTGCTCATGGGCACACTGAGTCAATATAAAAAAATGACAATTCTACCTAAATTAATTTGCCTATTAAATGCCATACCAATCAAACTACCTAAAATTATTTCATAGAGCTAGAAAAAATAATAAAAAAATTTATCTGGAAGAACAGAAAGTCAAGAGAATTTATGAAAAACATAGGAAGGAATGTGCCTTAGCTGTAAGATCTCAAACTATGTTATAAAGTGATAATCATCAAAATAATCTAGTTTTAGCTAAGAAACAGAGTAGTGTTTCAGAAGAATAGATTAAGTACTCAATGCACAGTAGTAAATGACTATAATAACTTAGTGTTTGACAAACCCTAAGAACTCACTATTTGGAAGAACTCACTTTTTTTTTTAAACCCTTACCTTCCACCTTAGAATCAATACTATGTTTTGGTTCCAAAGCAGAAGAGCAGTAAGGGCTAGGCACAAGGGCTAAGTGACTTGCCCAGGGTCATACAGCCAGGAAGTATCTGCAGTCAGATTTGAACCTAGAACCTCCCATCTCTAGGCCTGGCTCTCCATTCACTGTGCTATCAAGCTGCCCCCAGAAGAACTCACTCATGAACAAAGAACTGCAGGGAAAATTAGAAAAAAGAATGGCAGAAATGAGAAACAGACCAGCTCCTCATGCCACATACCAAGGTAAAGTCAAAATGGATACATGATTTAGAAATAAAGAGTGAGACCATAAACAAATTAGAAGAGCAAAGAATAGTTTATCTGTCAGATCTAAGGAAAAGAAAACAATTTATATCCAAACGAGACTCAGAAAACATTTTGAGATGTAAAATAGATAAACAGCTATATTAAATTAAAAATATTTCACACAAACAAAACCAATGCAAACAAGATTTGAAGAGAAACAACTGGGAAAAAATTTGATAGCAACCTTCTCTGATAAAAGCCTTATATTTCAAATATATAGAGAACTGAGTCAAATGTATAAGAATACCGAACATTTCCTAATTGACAAATGGTTAAAGGATATGAACAAGCAATTCTCAGGTGACGAAATTAAAACTATGTTTAGTCATATGAAAAGAATGCTCCAAATCACTATTAATTAGAGAAATACAAATTAAAACAACTCTGATGTACCACTTCACACCTATCAGACTGGCTAATGTGACAAAAACAGAAAATGATCAATGTTGAAGGGGATGTGGGAAAAATGGGACACTAATACATTGTCGGTAGAGCTGTGATCTAATACAACCATTCTGGAAAACAATTTGGAACTAACCCCAAAGAGACATCAAACTGTGAATACCCTTTGACTAAGCATTATCACTAGCAGCTTTAATCCCAAAGAGATTAAAGATAGGGTAAAAGGACCTGTTTGTACAAAAATATTTATAGCAGCAATTTTTGTGATGGCAAAGAACTAGAAACTGAAGGGATGTCCATCAATTGGAAAATAGCTGAGAAAGTTTTAGCATATGATTGTTATGGAATACTATGACAAACAAGATGATCACACACACAAAAAAACCCTGGTAAGATATATATGAAGTGATACAAGATGAAGTGAGCAGAAACAAGAGAACTTTGTGCACTGTAAAACCAATAAAGTATAACGATCAATTGTGAATGATTTTATTATTAGAAATGCAAAGATTCATGACAACTACAAGGGACTCATGATGGAAAAGGTTATTAGCTACTATAGAAGGAAACAATAGAGTCCAAATGTAGATTGAAGTATGCTCTTTACTTTATTTTCTTCATGAATTTTTCCCTTTTTTCACATGATGAAAATGGAGACATTTATGATATAAAACATATTTACAACCTATACCATATTATTGGGGGATGGGAGGGCAGGAGAAAACATGTATTGCAAAATGTCAGAAAATGATTATTGAAAATTGTATCAACATGTAATCTGGAAAAAAATAATTCTTTTAAAAAAACTGCTCAGATCTCTTAGAACCAGAGGGTAAAGTAGATATAAAATTAATCCACTGACCACCTCCTGAAAGAAACCCCAACACAAAAAAGTCCTAGGAACATTATTACCAAAATCCAGAATTTCTGGGTCAGAGAAAAAATGCTACAAGCAGCTAAAAGAAAGAATTCAAGTACTGAGAAGCCACTATCAGTATCATACATAATTTAGCAACCACCATGAGGAAGGACTAGAGAACTTGAAATACCATATCCAAGAAGGTAAAGAATTGGGCTTACATTCAAGAATAACTTACACAGCAAAATTTGAGTATTAAGATCCTAGAAAAAAAATGGATCTTTAATGAAATACAGGATTTCCAAGCATTGTTGATAAAAAAAAAATAAAGACCAGAGATGCATAGAAATGTTGAAGTTCAAATACAGGAATGAAAAGGAACATAAAAAGAAAAACATGTATAAACAGCTAATATTAAATTTTGAGGAAATGATACATGTGTTTCTTCTGGACCCAACATCAATAAGCATCATAGAAGGAGTCAAATTAGGCAAGACCCAGAAGTGGGTCTGTTTTGTCTTAATAATCTTAAGAATGGAAAGAGAAGGGAAGAGGAATACACTGGAACTAAAGAAAAACGGTTAGGAGAAATTATCTCATATGGCCAAGATAGAGATCTATACAAATGAGGAAAAGCTGAAGGGGTGAGAGGGAACCACTGACACTTGAATCTCACTCTCATCCAAACTGCTCAAAGGAAAGAATACACACACACACACACACACACACACACACACACAACTTACCCATGCAAGCATGAAATACATTTCACTCAGCAAGAAATGGAGGGGAAAGGGAGAAGAGAGTAAGGAGAATTAAAGAAAAAGCAGCTAAAGGGAGGGATTAGTTCCAAGCAAAACAAACTTTATATGCAAAATTTTATATTTTTATAAAAATAATAAATAATAAAAATATTTTTATCTTTTGGTGAGGGGGCAAAGAATGGGAATCTGAGGAAGTGCTTATATACTAGGGAATTGATGAACAAGTTATAAATGTAATGGAATATTATTATAATTACCAACTAGGATTCCAGAGGCCTGATGACAAAGCCTGCTACCTACCTCCTAATAGAGAGGTGAAGAATTCAGAGTGCAGAAGGAAACAAAAGAATTTTTGTGACATGGCCAGTTTAGAAAATTGTTTTAATTGACTATCCATGTTTATAATGGGTTTTATTTTTCTTGTGCTCTAAACTGTAGGGGAAAGGGGAGATCTGAGGGGAGGTAAGAAGCCAGGTTTTAAATAATTGAAACAAAATATATTTTAAAAACAAAAATGTACATGTTATCAGACAATTATTGTTCATACTAATACAGATGTCATTGACATAAATAACCAATGTCAATGAATTCTGTTAGGGTTATAATTCCATTCCCCATTTCAGGAAAATTTGTGCCACAATCTATATAAGTGGCTGATCAAGGTCTCATTTAACTGTGTCCACTTCCTGCCCTCCCCCATTAGGTTCCAGATTCCATATGGGAGATTGTTTTTTTTTTAAATTCTCTATGATGTTTTTCATGTAGACAGTGATCAATAATTGTATATGGAACATTTTGCAAAAATAAAATTTAATCCTTAATTATAAATTATTTCAGCTAATACTAAATTTTAGTTTGCATTCATTAAACAAAATGAGCTAGGTGAAAGTGTGTCTAAATATGTCCTAGGTAGAGCTATGATAAGCATAAATAGTATTTTTTAAATAGTCCCAAATGATCCCCAAATCACATAATATGCCTGTGAGCAATTATTGCTTCTGCCCAAAGTCTTGGCTACTCTACTTTAGGTCTTTTGATGACTTATTTAGTATCCTTTGCTGTTTCTTTAGTAACAACCCTATCTCCCAAGTTAAAGCCCAAATAGCCACTAGAATCAAAGCTCCCAATCATTCACCTATCTTTTCCTTTATCTTCCTCAACACTACTCTTTATGTCCAACTTCCAGGTCCCCTAGATCCTTCCATTGTCCCTTCTGACCATTATGTTACATAATGAACATACTTCTCTTTATCCTGGGCTTCTTGTTCTTATGTGTTTTCCATCTTCTGGCATTCACAGAAACCTGGACAGAATCATATCTATCTGTTCCTTTAAATATTATTAATTTAAGGTTTTCAGATTCAATCCAACTTCTTATCACTTTTTCATTAATGGGGGAAGCAAGACCCTAAACTTTATGTCCAAATTGTTGTGGTTCTGTCATTTCAGTAGTAACTGACTCTTTGTGCCTTCATTTGGAATTTTCTTAGCAAAGATACTGGAGTGGTGCTATTTCCTCCTCCAGCTCATTTCACAGATGAGGAAACTGAGAAAATAGTTGTGACTTGCCCAGGATCACACAGCTAGTGTCTGAGGCCAGATTTGAACTCAGGAAGATGACTCCAGGCCCAACACTACACAACCTAGGTACCTTCATATCCAAAATTTGACCTCTTTCCTACAAAATTTTAGTTCCTCAATGAACATAAATAGCAAATAATAAAGAAACTCGTTTATTCAAGACAACAGTGAAAGAGAATAAGAAAAAGTGCACATTGAAGAATATATATCAGACAAATACAGGATGAAGAAGCAGTCCCTCTGGAAGTGAGGTAACACAATGAGAGAGAGAGAGAGAGAGAGAGAGAGAGAGAGAGAGAGAGAGAGAGAGAGAGAGAGAGAGAGAGAGAGAGAGAGAGAGAGAGAGAGAGAGAGAGAGAGAGAGAGAGAGAGAGAGAGAGAGAGAGAGAGAGAGAGAGAGAGAGAGAGAGAGAGAGAGAGAGAGAGAGAGAGAGAGAGAGAGAGAGAGAGAGAGAGAGAGTCCTAAGAGAAAATTCTCCAAAGTCACTAGACTATAAAGCTGGGTTTAGGAACATGATGGGACTACCAATTTTCCTCATGAAGGCTACTAATTAGTCTTTTCCTTCAGCAATCTGCAGTGAGATTGGCATCTTTGATCTCTCTCAAAGCTGGAAGCCAGAAACTGAAGAACCTGGCAGAGGTAGAGGAGATTGGAAGAAACACAAGTCTAGAAGAGTCCTGAAGAGATTCTAGAGTACTCTTTTCTCTTGTTTTCCTCATTTCCTTCCCACACCTGATACAGGCACAGGGCATGATCTTCACCAATAAGAAGAGAGTTCCATACCAATGAGCTTTAGGATTGGGTTTATACATGGAAGGTATCTTGTGTAGAATCTGAATGGAAGAGGAACTTCCTATACATGATAAGGTCCAAAAGACAGATATTCCTGTTTGCATTAGACATTGTACTGACTATATTAATCCTGTAACATCACAGGGCATCCTCAATTCAATCCACTATTAACTCAATTCAATTAAAAGTGCTTATTAAGCACCTACTAGGAATGGGAATATGAAGACAAAATAGATGTCCTTGTCCTAAAAGTTTATATCCTATTCAAGAGAAACAATAGACATAGAGAGAATACTACATATGAATATTAATTATATATATATACATATACCCACACACCTATATATATGTATATATATAAGAATATATTAAAGGGAAAGGGAAGAGTGGAGTAAAACAAAGGTGTCAAACTCACAGCACACAAAAGTCTAGAGTGCAGTCCCAACAAGATTAAAACATAACTGGAAAAAGTTTAACAAAATAAATTAAAAAACAACATTTTGTTGTTCTGTAATTACAATCCTATCTGTCATGACACCATTGTGGGTTTTCTTGGCAAAGACACTGGAGTGCTTTGTCATTTGCTTCTCCAACAATACAAATAGAAAATGTTAATTTGTGTTTTTCTAAATCAGTATGTGCAAGCCATCAGAGATCAGCCTCTATTTGAGTCTGACGGAGTGGAGTACTAACACCTGGTGGGATTAGAAGAGATTGGCCATTGGTTGGAGATTTCCATATAGGAAGAAATGATTTAATAGTCCTTATTGTCCATATTATTACTTGCAATTGAATGGTCAGTTTCAATTGTGAAGAGTAGTTTCCTTCACTAATGAGAATTACCTGGAGGTATTAAGAGGTTAAGTGATTTGCCTATTGTTACATAGCTAAAATGTGTCAAAAAAGCCTAAAACTCAGATTTTTCTGACTCCAAGGCTGGCTTCATTTCTGAATTATGGCTAAGTCCAGATTAATGCAAATAGTGTCAGCTATGAAATCACTGTATGTGTACTCCAATTCATACTACTCTAAATTATAATTATGTAAAATATCTTCATTGGTTCCAGGACAATAGAAATAGGCATTTCTATTTTATCCCAGTCAGTGCAAATTCAAATAATGTAGTCATTTTACAAGATTCATTATTTGCACAAATTAGGACCTGGCTGTGCTATATCCATACAAGTATCTGAAATCACAGAGGAAAAATGATTAGTTGGACCTAGATCTAAATAGGAGGAAGACCTTGGGTAGAACTGCATTTGGTAAACTGCACAATACTTTTGGCAATACTATACTGTTTTCTTCAACACAAGAATTTTTCAATAATTTCATATGGCCATGAATCTTAGAATACTCCATCTCTAAGAAACTGAAAATGAGATGGAAAGACTCATGGTGAGCCTAAGTAGGCTGCAGGATATTTCTAAGGATAATCTACATATAAGATGCAAGGGAAAGAATATTATTCTGATTCTGGACACTAAGGGACCCTGACAGCAGGATAAAAGGAGGTTGTAAACCAAGAATTCTGGAGAGAATTCTAAAGAGTGGAGCTGAACCTGGCCTATGACTGAAGCTTCTGTGACAAGAGACTAGAAGACTGGATAGAATGGAGAATCATAAATCAAAGGTTATTTATTTGACTACTTTGTATTTATTCTCTTGATACTATATAAGGTGCCTCCAAAGTCTTAGTTTGAAACTGACTTCAGAAGTATGTATGAATGCTACAAACTTACAAAAAAAGAAACTTTAATCATTTAAATTTATTTTACATTTCATTTTGTGAATTTTGATTAATGAATTCTTAATTTTAACAAGATGAGGAACCCCAATATTATGAATTGCACTAGAAAGTGTTTGATGTAATATTTAAACTGTGAAAACTTTTTGAATGGCATTTTCTCAGACTGGTAGATGAGAAAAGGAGTTTTATTAAAAAGTTGCTACATCACCTCTGTTTTCTTATCTATCTCTCCATTAGACTTTTTCTTGTAGGATCACATCAGAACTACTGTGTATGACTCATTCTTTGGATACTAAGGCTAAGTTTACAAATGCGATCCTTTCAGAAACTGAGTGGCAGCTGATGAAAGTCTTTCCAAAGTTCAATAATCAACTATAATGATGTATAGTTCAAATCAGATATGATAAATTTTAATAAGAAACATCAATATCTTTAGAATTTAAATTTCCATTCATTGTTTTTCTAAGTTTATTGCAGTTATACTACTAAAGTCATTAAAACTTAATGCTGCATTTAGACTTTTGACTCACTTTGTGAGTGTGTGTGTTCATATAGCTCTGGTCAACTCCCACTTAGACTAGTAGATGTTTCCACAAGAGTTCTAGGGGGTTTAGGATTGGGAGTTTTTCTAATATTATGCCTCACATACCAACAATGCGTTATAAGTTTGTTATAAGTAGACTGAGACACAGTGCTCTATAATAACTTTGAAGTCAGAAAAATCTGGGTTCCAGTTCTGCCTGTGATCATTACTGGAGGAATGACTCTGATCAATGCATTTAAGTTATCAATGCCCAGCAACTCTCTAAGACTATAAAGTTCCAGAGCAGGTGTAGCTCTACATCCACAGAGGGAATTTACTCAAGTAATTTTTTTCTTCTCTCTCTTTTTTAAATCCTTACTTTCCGTTTAAGGCAGAAGAGGTAAGGGCTAGGCGATT
Source organism: Monodelphis domestica (assembly GCF_027887165.1). NCBI lineage: Eukaryota > Metazoa > Chordata > Mammalia > Didelphimorphia > Didelphidae > Monodelphis > Monodelphis domestica. Next base: position 111,014,621 of record NC_077230.1, read on the forward strand.
AGGGTTCAGTGACTTCTCTAGGGTCACACAGCTAAAAAGGGTCTGAAGTCAAATTTGAATGCAAGTCCTCCAGACTCCTGAACTGGCGCTCTGTCCACTGTGCAACCTAGCTAGCCCTCACTCCCCCACTCTCACCCGTGTGTCAGACAATGCTAGGCGCTGGAGATACAAAGATAACCAAGATACAAAGATCTCGAGGATCTTACATTCTAAAGGGAGAAAACATGAGTTAATAATGTGCGTGCAAGTGCTTATACAAATGTAGGTTATTATCCATTATCGACTTCCCGTCATTTCCAAAATACCTTTAATATTAGCGCTGAAGAGACTCAAAGATAGACTGAATTAAAATTTCTTTTTGCCTATCACTGGTGAACTATCTAAGCTTCCTAAACGGTAGAAAGACCCTGAACTGCTTGAGTTCTGTTTCTGGGGCTCACTGGATATGTGAACCCGGTTATATAGGTCCCTCCCCTTCTTCTGGCCTCAGTTTCCTCATCTTAAAACGAGTGGCTTGACTTTGATATGTTAAAGTCCCTCACAGAATTACATTCTGGGTTTCCTATTCTCTCATTTCACCCAGATGTAGAGAGGGGCCCTATCTTGTAAAACAAAACAAAACACTTCTGATTTGACGTTCTTCAGAGCGGTCAATGATTCCAGTCTCTTAGGGGGAGAAGTGGGAAAGGACTAGGGGTAATTATTAACCGAAGGGTTTCAGTCTCTCTTAGGCAGGAAGGCCAAGCTGGGCGGGGCTGGTTCAGATCGACACCCACCAGAGACCTAGCTCAGAACCAGACTTTCGGGGCCGGGAGCGTAAAAACTGCGAGAACCCAGGATCGCTGGAGATCCTTAAGCTTGTACTTTCACTGCGCAGGCGCGAATGGCCTTCTTCCCATACCCCCTACTAGGCTTGCGCAGCCACTAGGACATTCCGAACGAGCAAACTAGCGAGCGAGTGCGCGCCCGGCGCTTCCTTTCCCCCCACCCTCCTGCGTTCCGCCTCCATTCCCCCCGCACGAAGTTTGAGCGCGTGCACGCGAGCGAGCCCAAGGCGGCCTGGCGCGCGCGCGGGGAAGGGGCTGAGGGAACCGGGGTTGGTGACGCCTCCAGCGCACGGTGTTCGACGTCATGGATGCGTGTGTAGTGGCGGCAGAGCTGCCGTCGCGGACGGCAGCTTAGGCAAGCAGCTTGGCTGCTCGGACTGGCGGGGGTGGGGTGGCTTGGCTTGGTTTGGCAGCCGAGTGAGTAGACGAGGACGGAGAAGACGACTCCGACTCCTCCTCTGCCCTCGCCTCCTCCCTTGATCCGGACCGGTGAGGAGCTTTGGCCGCCGCCGCCTCCAGCCGGATCCTCTAGGTCCCTGCTGGGGCCTCGGAGAGCACCAGGCCCCGGAGCTTTCCCTTTTTTTTTTCTTCCTCAGCTGCGGGCCAGGCCCGCCGACCGTAGCTGGCCTCCGCCAAAAGGGGACGCGGGCTGCCCTCTCCTTGCTGCCGCCACCGCGAGGGGCTTCATGTGAGAGACGGGCCTGGCCTTTGCCGGCCGCCAGCTGCGTGACTGACTCGTTTTTCCGGCCCCCGACCAGCCGCCTCGTCTCCTCTCCTCCTCTCTCGGAGGTCTCTTCACCGTCCCCCCGCACCCGGGTCCGAGTTTGCATCCCTCCCCCCCAGCCCCCGGGGGGGAGCGGTGACAGGCCGTGCAGGGGGAGGGGGGGTGGGTTGGGCCGAAAGCGGGGGCGCTCCCCAGCCCAGCCCCCTTGGAGAATCGCGGAGGCCCCCTTTGGGCCCGTGGAGCACCAAGAAAGCCTGTCCCGGGATCAACCAAACTGGACACGGACGTCCCGGTCTGGCTGGTGACGGTCCCCCGCCCCCTACAACCCTTGGAACCAGGTAAGTGCGTGTGCGTGTGTGTGTGTGTGTGTGTGTTGATTCCAGTGCTGGGGTGAAAGGCTAGATTTGAAGGGGGGGGGCATACATGTGGCAGCTGGGCCACTGCCTGAAGGAAATCGGGGTATTGGGGTCACTGGAGAGCAAGGATGGAGCTCCTGGAAGGCCTCGGCATCTTTGAGACCTGTCGGGTGTCGGGACTTTGCCCGCAAACGCGATGTTGGGTGTAGATGAGGGCCTTGTCAACTGTCGGGGCTGTCACCGGTTGGGATAAGAGAAAGCTCCTGATGGGCCTGTGAATCACTAACTAGTCTTCGGTTTTACACAGATTCGGTCCTTTTTTTTTTTTTTTAAAGAAAACACGCTTTAAGAATGCAGAGTGGACCTTCTTAATTTTGTATTGAGGGCCCACAGTTTTGAGTAGTGGATTAATGAGGTGTAGATATGGAAATGAGGAATCTGCAACAGTTTTAGAAGATTGTGGTTAGGAACGGTGTCTGAGAGAGTTAGAAGCATTTCTTAGCCCCCAAAGCGCTTGTCTAAAAAGTATCACGTTTTCTTGGTACCCTCCAATTTAAAGTTTACTTCCATTGTGTTCTTAAGGAAACATTTACTGGCATTTTACAGTTGTATCCAGATTTTGCAAGTGATGCATGTGTTGAGGAAGGTGTGAGCTAAGCAGTTCCCTCTTTGGGCTGGGTACTAAATACAAATAATTACTGTGCTCTCCTGGATTCCAGGTTTTTCCATGAGTTTCTTCTCAGCTTAGCCTGGGAAATTTTTTTTTCTTTCATAATTTTTAAAGGCGTTTTTTTCCCCAATTGCCTTTTCGTTGTTGGAGGTTTAGAGGAGAAATGTCAATTTACTTTTATAAAATGAAGAGATATAAAATGCTATTGTATTCATTATGCAGTTTGCTTTTGATGCATTCAAGAGACTTAGAAAGTTGAATGTATTACTTGAAATTACCTTCTTACTAAATCTGTTGTTAAATATGTCAGTAATTTTAAAGATTTCTATTTCTTGCAATGTTTCTAAATTATTTGAGCACAATTTGGGAAATTATAGAAAGCTGCTTCCTATCAATTTTGTGTAACTGAATGTTCATTCCTCTGCAGTGAGGAATCTATATGTAGGTGTGTGTGTAGGAGGGATACACTTACATATACACATGTATACTGACTGTAAAGATTCATTTCATTGTTTTGTTCAGAAAGTTTTTAAAGTATGAGACCTTACATACTTTAACAAAATAAAAGATTTTTCAAACTCTTATAACAGATTTAGTGTACTCACTTCTTTCCACTTGCTTAAGAAAAATACAAAAAATATTCGTGAAATTAGTTTTTCATGCCTGTGATATTCTTTAACGTTTAGGAAGTGCCTACAGCTATGCAAGGAACTTTAGCATGACATCTGACAAATTAAGGGAAAAGATTATAGAATTAAAGGGATTTTGAAAAGATCCACAGATTGATTTATTCCTTATAAAAGTATGCATTTATTTAGTTGAATCATGTAGACATTGGTGGAATGATTATATAGTTATGATATCAATAGAAATTTTTCCTGAAATAGACATTTATTAATAGATCTAACTTAGCTTTGGAGGAAACTTTATAAACTTTTGAAAATATTTCTTGAGGAATTCTTTGTATTTATTCATCATCACATTTTATTTGCCTCATTTTTCAAGATAACTATCATGTTAGATACAAGCATGCTTATGTACATGCCTAATAAATGTTTTTAAAGTCAATTTACACAAATTTAATCCAGATGTGATAATTTGCTTTACAAAAAGAGTAATTATTAAGCAACTTTTCTTAATGCATTTAAAATATATGATTTTGAAAAAATCACTCTACATGCAGTTTTTAAAGAACATATCTTTAATGTAGAACAAAATAGTTGTGTGATTTGAATTTATCAAAACAAAAAAAAACAAACAAAAAATGTAGCCTTTTCTTTTATTGTCTAAGAAGATGTTAAATATTTACTATGAAATGTATCATTTGATCTTGGATGTCCTCTGAACTCATTTAGAATATATATTGCCTCTGCTGTTCATAGCAATTAATCATGTATTGCCTTGTTAACTCTTAAATTGTTTAGTACTTGTGTATATAACTTATCTCCCTAGCTAGAAAGAGCAGAAGATCTTATACTTTTTTGGATCCCACACAGTTTTTAGTAAGCTCTCAGAATTTGTTAATAATTTTCAATAAAGCAAATCTTATTTCCTTTTAAATTATAATTATAAGGGGGCAGCTGGGTAGCTTAGTGGATTGAGAGCCAGGCCTAGAGATGGGAGGTCCTAGGTTCAAATGTGGCTTCAGATACTTCCCAGCTGTGTGACCTTAGGCAAGTCACTTGACCCCCATTGCCTAGTCCTTACCACTCTTCTGCCTTGGAACCAATACACAGTATTGATTCCAAGATGGAAGGTAAGGGTTTTGTTTTGTTTTTTTAAATAAGTAAATTATAATTATAAAATTAGAGATGTCTTCTAATGGAAAAAATTATCAGTATGATGATTAGCAATACACTTGTTATGTGTTCCTTGAAGCAAGTTTGTAAGAATAGTGTTGAAATCATCCCATTTAGTTCTGGTGTCTTGATTAGATTAGAATAGTTTTTGGTTGAATTATATAATCAGAACTGAGTGAACATGACCTGTACGCTATCTTTCATCATTCAAAGCTACTGTGTAAACACTGGAACATGCCCTAAATAATTTGTATGAAAGGGAGAAACTGTCTCAGAATAAGGAGCAAAAAGATTCTGAGCTCTGGATTTGAGAGGTTAGAGCATGCATGAAGCAAAGGGGAGCACTGAGTAGTGTCACAGAAATGAGATATCTAAGACAGCCTTTGACTTTATAGACAATTCAGAGAGAAGGACCCAATCTGAGGAAAGATCCAAGACAAGACCAGCTTTTTCACCAATCACCCTTCCAGATGCCTACCCACAGATAATATATATATATATATATATATATATATATATATATATCTATATCTGTTGTTTTGTTACCCAAATGTATCCTGAAAACTGAATTTTGCTTCTACCATAAAGATAGAGATTAGCCAGAGATAGATAAAAATGTAAGGTTAGGTAGAGATCTTTGCTAGGCATTAGTAATTTTCCGAATTGAATGATTGGAGCAATTGTTACTTAGCAGAACTTTTCATCTAAAATAAACTCCATCAAGCTGAAAAAGAAGGAAATCAAGTGGACTTTCAGGATCACTTCTTATGTTATTCTTAGGCAATTGATTATAACAGGGTTTTATATAAGGATCACTTTTAATGACCTTAGAAACTGCTGGCATATTTCCTATTTTATTATTTATTATTTTCATTATTCTCATTTATTTATTAATTAATGGACTCTTCTTGAGTAGGGAGTATTAGGACCTCTGTCAGTTATTTAACTAAAATATTAGAAACAATAAAAATTGATAAATCAGTGGTCTGTATTGAGATTCAAATTGAGGAACTAGATGTCTGAAACAACAACTTCCAAGACTTTTTGCAGTGTGTGTGCTCAGCTTAATATCTGAGGCAATGATATAAGCCATATTGCCAAGAATGCTCTTTCTCCCAAAAGGAACAACACAACTACCCTTTTCTTTCTGTTGAGATCCTATTTAACTTTTAAGATTCTACCTTCTCCAAGAAGTTATTCATGACTAAAACTGTGCCCTACCCCCATAAAGTTCATTTTAACAATTTATTAAGTACTTTGAAATGCAAAGTAGTTACTATTCTCTAGAAACTAATATTTGGGGGGGGGTGCGAATTATGTTTCTAGATAAATAAATACCAAATAGAAAAAGTAATATTGGTGGGCACTAATAAATAGGAGAGACCTTATGTAGGAGGGGACACCTGAGCTATGCTTCAAAAGAAGTGAGGGATTTTAAAAGGGGACTTAAAGCATTCTAGACAGATTGCTTATGACAAAGACATGGGTGGACTATTGTGTTGGGAAATAGCAGACTAGTTTCTTGGATACAGTATAGAGTTCATAAATAGGAGTAAAGTGAAATTCTGGAAAGAAAGGTTGGAGGCAGATTGTGAAGGGTTTTAAATGCCAAACAAAAACTATATTTTAACCTAGAGACCCTGAAACATTTTGAGTAGGGGAATGTTATTAGACCTGCAATTTTTTTTACTTTAATAACGAGTTTATTTTAAAAATAAGCATTTATTAAGCACCTACTATGTGCTAGTCAGTGTACTAAACTCTGGAGATAAAAAGAAAATTACAAAGATACCTGCCCTCAAGGAGTTTACAATCTAATCAGTCAGTATCAGTTAAGACAGACACTACTCAAAATGATGGACCTCATTCAAGATTGACTTTCAGGACTGGAACCTGCTTCATGTTGGCAATCTAATTGGCTCTATATACATACATGTTTGTCTATATATACAGTTTTTGTCTCCAAGTATAAAAGATTGCAAAACAATCTCTTTTAGCAAAACATCTCACTGATAATCATAAAAGGCTGATACTCATAAAAGGATATGACATAAAGATGTCAGAAAATATTAACTTCATAATAATAACTGACATTTGCATTATGCTTTCTGGTTTTCAAAGCTCTTTCCTTACAACAGCCTTGAAAGGCATGTTTTAAACTCATCATTTTGCACATTTTACAGATATGCCTTAAAGGTTAATAGACCTATCCAGGGTCACAAAGTTAAGCAAATAACTGGTCTGTAAATGAACCTGCTAGACCTGCATTTTGAGAATATCAATTGGCAATTGTGAGGAGAATAGATTGGAGAGGGTAGAGGATGAAGGAACTTAGCTAGTGTTGTAAGGACCTGACTCATGGTTATGGCCATCTGAGTAGAGAAAAGTGTGTGGATATGAGAGATATGAAGGCAGAATCATGCGACATGACAAATGATGGCAGAGGGAAGAGTTGAGGATAACTCACAAGTTAGGAAACCAGGTAACTGGAAGGTTGGTGGTGTCCTCAACAGAAATAAGGAAGTTCATAAAAAGTTTGGTTTTAGTGGGAAAATAATGAGTTCTCTTTTGGATTTCATGAATTTGAAATGCCCTTAAGAGTTAGGTGGATATGTTTGCACACATTAGATAATATAGGGTTGGAGCACAGGAGCTACTAGGGATAGATATGTCAATCTTTTTTTTTTTTAACTCTTACCATCTGTCTTAGCATCAATACTGTGTATTAGTTCCAAGGCAGAAGAGTGGTAAGGGCTAGGCAGTGGGAGTTAAGTGACTTGCCCAGGGTCACTCAGCCAGGAAGGGTCTGAGACCAGATTTGAACCTAGGACCTCCCATCTCTAGGCCTGATTCACAATCCACTGAGCCACCCAACTACCCCCCATATGTAAATATTAAAGTAATTTCATGAGGACAAATTGAATCAATGAGAGATGAGAAGATCATCGAGAGAGAGGGTATAGAAGGGGAGGCCAAGATAAATTTTAGGACTAAGAAAAGGATATTTTATTTAACACGGAATAAGTCACTAGTAATCTTGTAGAGAGCTGCAGTTTGATTAGAATGATGGAATCAGAAGCTAGTTTGCAAGTGGTTGAAAGAGAGTCATATATGGTGTAGCTCAAGGCCCAGTGATAGAGGGCTGGGCCTAGAGTCAGGAAGAACTCTGTTTAAATACTTGCCTCAGACCCTTTAGCTATGTAACCTTTGACAAATCACTTAACCTCTGTTTTTCCTCAGTTTCCTCATCTATAAAAAAGGGACAATATACCTTCCAGGATTATTGTGAGAATCAAATGAAATAATGTTCGTAAAGCATTAAATGCTGGATATTTATCATTATTATTATTATTGACAATCCATGTAAATAGTTTTTTCCCCTAGGAGCTTAACTATGAGAAAGAAAAAAGAGAGAGAAATTTAAGACCATAGCAAAAAGGTGTGGCATGGTCAAGTGGTCAAGTGAAGGTTGTTTTTTTGTTTGTTTTTTGTTTTTAGGATAGGGGATGTGTTTGGGCTTTTGGGGGGGGTAGGCAGCAAGAAAGGAGCTCTTGCAATATTCCTTTCTTTTTTAAATTGGTATTTGAGTTAACTGTTTAAGTATCTTATCTCTAGTTTTGTGTATAAAAAGGAAATTCTGTAGAATAGAGATGACAGTACCAATAGCATCAAACTTGCCCAAGTTGTTATAAGGTTAAGTGAGATAATCCACATAGAATTCTTTGCATATAGTTCTATATAAATGTTTGTTTTTACTAGATTACTCCCTTGGAACCTAGATCTTAAAGGTTTTAAAAACTTTGTTGTTGAATATTCAAATCCCATGGAATCAATGGGTTTTTCTAATTAAATGGGAATGATTAGTATTTTATGTGTGTATACTTTTAGATGAGTGGTAGGTTCATTTTTCCTTTATCATCTTATATTTGTGTGTGTGTGTGTGTGTGTGTGTGTGTGTGTGTGTGTGTGTGTGTATTCCCTTGACAGATGCTTCTACATGTGAATGTTAGGAAATCATCGGTCATTCTTTAATGACCTCTAAGATCTCTTCCAGCACTAAATCTTTGATCCTTCATGTGGTTTATTAGTTATGAGGACTAAAATTTTTCTGTGGAAGTAACTTTCAGACTAATTCATATAAATCAATGGGAAAATATGATTTAGTATGTCAGTAATCATTTTATTCAGACTGTTACTCATAATGTGTAAAGAGAATTGTTACTTTGTAATGATCTACTTGGTTAATGATTTTATATCAAATACTACAGGGTTCATTATTCTTATTTTAGGTTTGTGCTTTAAAAATTCATCTTTATATCTTAAAATACTTTATGACTCTTTATTAAATTTTACTTCTATTTCTACATTGAGTATATTTTAATATTATTTCAGCATCTGTTTCATAATTACTCCCAACATCATTTCTTTCCCTCTTATTTATGTAATGTTAAAGAGAGCTGGAAGAAATCACAAAACCATTGAGTACCATTCAGACATTTCCCCCCATTATCACTTCTTTCACTTCTATTCTAAATGAAGAGATGGGCCTTTTTGTCAAAGTTAGCCCCTCTAAATGCATTCTCTCTTCTCTAGCAGAATGTTCCCACAATCATATCCATTCTCTCATCTACAATTTCTCCCTATCAATTTATTCCTTCCCTTCTGTTCACAGACATGCCCATGTCTCTTCCTTTTGTAAAAAACCACTCCCTCTGGCTTTCTATGCTCACTAGCTATTATCTGTAGCTCTCCTCTTCAGGGCTAAGCTCCTTGAGAAAGTATTTAGTACTTCCACTTCCTCTTATCTACTAAACTGCACAATCTGGCTTTTCTCACTTTTCAACTTGCCAGTGATCTCTTAATTGCTAGAACTGGTGTCTTTTTATGGGTTCTCATCCTTCTTGACATCTCCATGGCTGTTGACATTGTTAATTGCTTTTTTCTCCTTTTTCTAGGTTTTCTTGATACTGTTTCCTCTGGGTTCTCCTCCTATCTGCCCCACTGCTCCTTCTCAGTCTCCTTTGCTTGTTCTTCATCCATGTGAGTCCACTAATTGTAAATGTCCTTTAAGCTCTATCTTGAGCCCCCTTATCTGTTCTTGTGTTACTTGTTAACCTCATCAGCTCCACCTCATCAGCTCTTGTGTGTTTTATGATATTCTAGATGCATATGATTTCTAGATCTTTATATTCAGCTCTAGTCTCTCCCATCAGTTGCAGTCGAGTACCATTAACTACCTCTTGGACGTCTCTAACTGGATGTCTAGTAGGTATCTCAAACTCAACATGTTCAAAATGGAACGAAATATTTCCCACCAAACCCTTCTCTTGCCAATTTTCCCATTCCTGTCATTGTTGCCAGCATCTTACCATTCACCAAAGTTTGCAAATGTCAGTGTCATCTTTAATGATTCATTTGCATTCACCTCATATATCCAGTGTCTTGTCAAATCATCTTGTTTCTACCTTCAACACATCACTTGTATGCATTCCCTTCCTTTCACTTACACAGCCACCCACTCAGCTCAGACCCTCATCAGCTCTCATCTGGACTATTCCAAAGCTTTCTTTCTGATTGATCTACCTCCCCTAAATCTCTCTTCATTCTAATTTATCCTCCATTCAGCTGCTTAAGTGATTTTTCTAAAGTTTAAGTCTGACCATATCAGCACCTGGCTGAGTAAGCTCTGGTGGCTCCCTAGTAACTTAAGAATAAAATATAAATTTCTGTTTGGCACTTACAGTGCTTTATAACCTGGCCTCTTCTAGTCTTTTTGGACCAGACCCTTTTTTCACTTTCTTCCAAACACTTTATGATCTTGCCCCTCAAACACAACACCCTATCTGTGATGTCTTGGCACTTACTGTCCCCTCTTATTAAGTAAAATGCTTTGCCCCCTATTTCTATCAGTTTCCCTGGCTTCTTTCATAACTTGGTTCATCTTACTTTATACATTAGGCCCATGATGGCAAACCTATGACACACGTGTCAGTACTGACACAGGTAGCCCTTTTTAATGACACTCCGCCTTGGGCCCCACAGCCATGGGCATGGGGGGTGGGGCAAGCTTTGGGCAACAGAGCGCCTGTGGGGAAGGAGCATGCGCAGGCAGTTAAATAATATCAAGACCAATAAAAGCAACCAACTGACAGATGAACAAAGAAGTCACTAAGCAGGTAACTTAAATAATTAGTTTTTGGTTTATTAAATACAGTTATATATTACAATTATACATTTTTGTTATTTAAACTATAAATATCGTGAAATTATGGTGTTTTTTCTCAAGGTGACATACCACCCGAGTTATGCTCGGCTTTTTGGCAAATTTTGACACACCAACTTCAAAAGGTTGCCTATCATTGCATTAGGCTTTTCCTAGACCTCTCTGAGATCATTTCCCATATACTTTGTATATATCTTGCATGTACCTAATTACTTGCATATTATCTCCCCCTATTAGAATGCAAATTCCTTGAGGATAGGGACTGTTTTTGGCTTTCTTTGTTTCCCTGATGCTAAGCAATATAATAAACACTTAATACTTGTTGACTGATAAACTGATTGATAATCTACCATTTATATAATGCTTTAAAAGTTTGCAGAGTTCTTTACATATCTTATCTGTTTGATTCTCACAGCATCCCTATGAGATTGGTACTATTATCATTTCCATTTTAGAAATGAGGAAACTGGAACTAAGAGAGGTTAAATGACTTGCCCAGGATCACTCAACTAGCAAGTGTCATAGGCAGGATTTGAATTCAGTTCTTCCCAACTCTAAATCTAGGTCTCTATCCAGAGTAAACATAGCTGCCACTATTACTGACCTAATGAGATACTGAGTGTTTTTCTTTGCTGATAGCATGTTAAAAATATCATTTGGAAATAAGAATCTATAGTTTTTCCATAAAGTTGAGATGGTTTAACTGTAATGGTTTTCATCATGGTCATAGTGCTTTTTAAGATAGCGAATATTTGATGTACACAGAGGTACTGCAGGTTTAGATTGGCATATGGGAAACAAAAGGAAGGACAAGACATTACTAGAAAGGGAGTTAATAGAGAATTCTTACATGATGTTAGGACTTTGGAGTCCATGACCCTTTCCAACTCTTTTTTTTTTTTTTAAAGATGGGAGAGTTTCACATCATTGCCACTTTCCAGTGACTCTCCTTCCTCAGAAAATTCTTTTTTAAAAAAGTACAACTAATAAGGAAATGGGTCTTGATCGATGGCACATGTTAAAGCCAGCGGAATTTTGCATCATATATGGGAGGGAGGAGAGGGAAGGAACATGAGTCTTGTAACCATGGAAAATTATTCTAAAACATCTAATTAAATAAATTTAAAAAAAAATTTTAAAAAGTACAATTAAGCAAAACAAAACAATACTTTAGATATTTCTAAAAGTTTCCCCATTTTTCACCTATAGTCTGCTACCTTAACATTTGTGTACTAATAGGCCCTCTGAAGTTGTGATTGATAACTGTATTCTTCAAAGTTTCAGGGGCAGCTGGATGGATTTGAGAGCCAGGCCTATTGATAGAAAGTCCTAGATTTTAATCTGGCCTCAGACACTTCCTGTGTGCTACACAGGAATGTGCTCAGACACTAGCTGTGTGACTCTGGGCAAGTCACTTTACTCCAATTGCCTATCCCTTACCACTCTTCTGCCTTGGAATTGATTCTAAGACAGAAGGTAAGGATTAAAAAAAAAGTTTCAGTGTTGTTTTCCTTTAAATTATTAGGTAAATTGTTCTCCTGGTTTACTTGCATCAGTTCATGTAAGTCTTCTGATTTTCTCAGAATTTTTTTGTCATTTTTTGCTATATAATAATTATCATTCATATACCACAATTATTTCCACCATTTCCCAGTTAATTGGCCCTTACTTTGCTTCTTGCTCATTGCTCTTACAAGAAGTACTCTAAAATCCACAGATTCTATATATTAACCTTCTCTGGCATATCAGTCTAGTAATTATATTTCTAGGTGATAGCATATGTACAGTTGAATGACTTTTTAATATAACTCCATATTATTTTCCAGAAAAGTTGAATCAGTTCAAAGCTCTACCCATAGTGCATTAATATGCTCCTTTCAACTCTAAAGATTCTATTAACAATGCCTTTGTAATCAATCAAGTATTAGATTGTGTGTTATAGATTATAAGTAATATTGTTGTGAATCCTTTTCCTTTTTTCCAATTACCTTGGCATCTACCAGATTGCCTTGGGAAATTGCTAGCTTGTTGGTATTTTGTGACCATGGGAATCTGTATCAGTCTATATCTTAGCATTAAGGAATCGGTGCCTATAGAAAAAGTTATCCCTGAGTCTTATATCTTTTGATGTACAATTAGCTTCTCAAGGCAAGAGTCTCTCTCAGATCAATCCAAGGGAGCTTGGCCATTGACCCCAGAACTTTTTAAATTATTTTCAAAACTCTACCTTTTTTATAGGCATGGAGGCCACTCAACCTTTGTAGTCTTTTGAGTTTACTTGGTTCCTTGATTTCAGAGGGATGCATACTATACCTGATCCCCAATTACCTTCCCTTCATCATCAGCTGTAGCCCCTGTGTCTTAGTGTCTGATTCTAATATTTCATTTATTAAGCTTGAGCCATTTTGACTCTTAAGCAAGGATATGAATTTACAAGGGAAAATAGAATGAAAACTAATTCAATAATAATATACCAGGCTCGGGTCATTAGAAGTTCTTGTTAAGTCAACCAATATTAAGTAAAGGCCTATGTTATAGCCAGGGGCACTGTAGAGGAAACAGAAGATATAAAAAAGACATGTATTTAACTCCTTTTGCTTAACAGAATTTAGAACTAGAGCAGACTTTGGTTTCCTCATTTTACAGATGAGGAAACTTAACCCAAAAGAAACTAAGTACTTTGTCCAAGGCTAGACAGGTCGTAAATGGCAGAATTGGAATTATAATCCAGATCCTGGCTTTAAATTTAGTGTTGCCTGGAGTTTTTTTGCCTGTTTTTTTTGTTTGTTTGTTTTGTTTTGTTTTGATGTTGTTTTATTTCTCTAGGTTTAGTTCCTGAACTGAGCCCTTATGCTAAGACTAATCTTCTGCTTCCTGCTATGGTGGCATAATGAATAGAATGCTGGGCCTGGAGTCAGAAAGATCTAAGCCTCAGACACAAGTTGTGTGACTATGGGCAAATTACTTCATCTACATTTGCCTCAAGTTTCTTCTACTGTAAAATGTAAATAATAATAGGATAATATATCACAGAATTGTTGTGGAGAAATTTTTGTAAAAGATCCATAGCACAGTGCCTGGCAGATTGTAGGCACTACATAAATGCTTATTCCCTTTCCTTCTCCTTTTGGGTGGGGGTGGTCTGCAGGGCTTGGTTTTTACCCAAGGTACCCTGGGTTTCTCTATTGATTTCTGCTTCTAGGGGTTAGGGTCCCTTAGGTCTTTGAGAATCAGAGTGCTGAATCTTCAGGATCCTTTTGATTTTTCAGTACTGAGTACTGGACACCTGGGAGCCCAGAAGTTTAGAATATCCCATATTATCAGCACAATGTTCACTACACTATATTCCAGGTCACTTCTGAGGTCCCCATAGTAGGTTTTGAAACCCCTTTGGGCTTTTCTCTGGAAGGTTTGTGCTCCTGTTGCCCCTTTAAACATAGCTCTGCAGGCTCACAATGGGAGGCTGCTTCTTTGGCCTGTGTAAGGAACTGTGTTGTTGTTGTTGTTGTTGTTTTTCTGGGAGCCTCCTTTCCTATTGCTAATGGACTTCCGATTGACTTTTTGATCAGTTCTGGGGTGAGAGCAGTAAGCTACTTATTGATTTCTCAATCATATTTGACTTGATGTGATTTTTAATTTTTGCTAGAATAGGTGTAGAGCAGCTGAGGTGTCTGTCTCCTTTCCGCAGCTATCTTCTGAAACTATATAATTGATCCTTTGAAAAAGAGAGAAAAGAGCATTCACAACCAGGAGGATCAGAAAAGGCATGGAATGTTGAATTCAGGGAATCGTAGGTATGCCAGTTTGACTGAAAAAAGAGGATATGTTAACATATGTTATTCAGTAAGCTTGGAAAAGTAGACAGGAGCCAGATTGTGAGAAGATTAAATGTCAATTTGAGGAGTTTACATTTTATCTTAGAAGAGTAGGGATGCACTGAAAGTTCTTATCATCAGAGTTACATGCCAAGACTTGTGGTTTAGGAAGTTTCTTTTGGTATCTGTTTGGAGGACATAAGGGGGGTCCCTGGAAGCAGATTGTTTTGTTGGAATAGTTCAAGTGAGATGTAATAAAGAATATTGACCACTAACATACACATATTCCTTGATCCAAGGACAAACCTTCCACCAACAAGACACATTCCATCTCTTGCCTCCAGACATTTTCTCTGTCTTCCATGCCTAGAATTCCCTTTATCTTTATCTTTATCTATACCTACTAGTTTCCCTGGCTTTCTTCAAATTCCATTTAAAATTCCACCTTCCACCAAGAGCCTTTCCCAGTCCCTCCTAATTCTAATGTCTTTCCTCTATTGATTATTTCCTATTTATCTTGGATATAGCTTGTTTGTACATAGTGGTTTGCCTGTTGTCTCTCTCCATTAGATTTTGAGCTCCTTGATGGCCAGGACTGTTTTTCCCTTTCTTTGCATACATAGCACATACTAACTGCTTAATGAATATTCATTGCCTGGCATGCAGCTGGACAGATGAAGATGTATGTGAAAAATGTCATGAAGGTAAGAATGAATTATTGGGAATGTAAGAAGAAAGTAACTATGGTTTGGAAGCATGAATTGATTGAAAGGACTGGTACATTTTACAGAAATAGAAAAGATTGGAATTCATCAATCAATAAGCATTTATGTGCATTGAGGATACAAGCTAAGTATATATTTCTGTGTATTCTTTCTTCCTTGGATTTTTATAAATAGAGGAGTGATACAATCATTCCTTAATTTTAGGAAAGTCACTTTAAAGGCTATAGGAAAGGATTGGTTTCGTCTCAAGGCAAAGAAACCAATTTGGATGCTATTGTAATAGTGTAAGCTAGAGATGATAAGGAATTAAACTATGGTCATGGCCATTTGAGTATAGAGGAAGTGAGATGCTAGCAATGTTGTGAAGGAAGAAACAATAAGATTTGGCACCTGAATGGATTTATTAGGGTAAGGGAGAGAGATTTTGGGATAACTCTGAAAAAGTGAGCCTGGGTGACTTGGATAGTGGTGCCTACAGAAGAATTAGGCATTTTAGCAGAGGGGAAGTTTTATTGAGTTTGTAACATATAAAAGGTGGTCTGGAGACTTAACAACAGTTAAAAGCATTTATTAATAACAAGAAGAAGAGAAGAGAGGGAGATAGATTTCAGCCTTACTAATTTAAGGTAAGATCATGTCCCAGATTTCAGCCCAATGTGGTCCCTACATGTTGCATTGTTGCTTGCCAAGTGCTAGCTAGTGACCCAGGGAGTCAGTCTGTTCAAGAGCTGAAGTAAAAGAGCCCCTCTCCTTCCCTCACTCAAATTGTAAACTCCACTAGCTCCTCCTTCCATAGGGACGGTTGCATGTTGATGCTCACAGGGATGTCTGGAGTTGCCAGGGGACACCAGGCCATTAGATATGATGTTACTCTGTAATACTCAAAAGTTTGAGATGCCTTTGAGTCATTTTGGTGAAAATGTTCAAACTGTTAGTATTGTAGGATTGGAGCTCAGGAAAGCATTTGGGGCTGTGTGTGTGTGTGTGTGTGTGTGTGTGTGTGTGTGTGTGTGTGTTTGTGTGTGTGTGTATACACACATATCTGAAAATCATCTTCATAGAAACTTAAGTTGAAACCATGAGAGATAGTGAAATCATTGAGAGAGAGAATATATAGAGACAGAAAGAAACAGCTTTATGATAGAGCCTTAGGTGACACTCATGGTTAGAGGGCTACACATTAAAGAAAATCTAGCAAAAAAAATGAAGTGGTCAGATAGGAAAGAAAGAAAAGCGAAGGAAAGTGGTATCTTGAAAATTCCAGGAACAAAATCCAGAAATAGAAAAATACTTCTTTTGCTTTAAAAATGATGCTTTTGTATGAAATACAGATGACTTTGAAAAAAAAGTCTAGAACTGCCATCAAAGTTATTTGTTTGAAGGTATTTAAGTTGTATTTTGCTGACATCATTATTACTATGACAAGAAGTTTTATGGTTAAAAGTGTAATTAAGAAAATATCTGAGGAGAAAATACATTTTTAAGATTGCTTAAATTTTAAAGTCAGAATGGAATTTTCATTTTCAAGTTTTCATTGTTAGGGGATCCTATTACTTTAGTCCCCTTAAGCAATTATAAATTCAGAGAAGAATGGTATAAATTGACTTATTATGATATTCATATCTCTATATTTTTCCCAGTTTTTAAATCTGTTGTATCCTTCAATTTCAGAAATTCACTGTTTTGCCAGAGATTCCTATAGAGACATTTTATTTTGGAGACTACTGGAACTGTTTTTGTGGATGTTAACATGTTATTATTTATTTTGTATTGATGAAACGTGTTTAATAGTCTTGTGGACAAAACTGTATATATGAAATTCTATTCGATTTTAAAATTTGCTTGTAATTTATTGAACACCTACTGTATTGAGAACAGTGTTACCAAAAAAAAAAAACTGTTGGAAGAGACCAAAAAAAAGCTTAGTAGTTTATAATTTCATTCAGGGACAAAACACAAAAGAAGTAATTGTTGAGTCAGCACACAGCAACATATCCGTAAGGGCAATGTTATTAAATGAAAACATATAAGTACTGGAGATGCTTAATAAAGGAGTGTTTAGAGTGGGAGTGAAGTTAATTGGAGAACATATGATGAAGGAATTCTTGAGAAAGAAAGAAAACAGGACTAGTAATGAAGAGACCTAACTGACATTAACTGAGGGACACTGAGCAAGAAACCTAACCTTTCTGAGGCTCATCTTCCTCTCCAATAAAATAATGAGGTATACTCTGTGATTTATAAAGTAACCATTGTTTTTATTATTGATAGGAAGAAGAGAGATCAAAATACCTAGCAGCAGGAATTGAATTAATAAACAAGACTAGAAGCTGGTACTTTGAAAAAACAAATAAAATAGACAAAGTACTGGTCAATCTAATAAAAAAAAGGAAAGAAGAAAACCAAATTGACAGTATCCAAAATGAAAAGGGAGACCTCACCTCCAATGAAGAGGAAATTAAGGCAATCATTAAAAACTATTTTGCCCAATTACATGGCAATAAATATGCCAATCTAGGTGATATGGATGAATATTTACAAAAATATAAATTGCCTAGATTAGCAGAAGAAGAAATAGAATACTTAAATAACCCCATATCAGAAAAAGAAATTGAACAAGCCATCAAAGAACTCCCTAAGAAAAAATCCCCAGGTCCAGATGGATTCACAAGTGAATTCTATCAAACATTCAAAGAACAACTAATTCCAATACTATACAAACTATTTGACATAATAAGCAAAGAAGGAGTTCTACCAAACTCCTTTTATGACACAAATATGGTACTGATTCCAAAGCCAGGTAGATCAAAAACAGAGAAAGAAAACTATAGACCAATCTCCTTAATGAACATAGATGCAAAAATCTTAAATAAAATACTAGCCAAAAGACTCCAGCAAGTCATCATGAGGGTTATTCATTATGATCAGGTAGGATTCATACTAGGAATGCAAGGATGGTTCAATATTAGGAAAACCATTCACATAATTGACCGTATCAACAAGGAAACCAACAAAAATCACATGATTATCTCAATAGATGCAGAAAAAACCTTCAACAAAATATAACACCCATTCCTATTGAAAACACTAGAAAGCATAGGAATAGATGGGACTTCTCTAAAAATAATAAACAGTATATATCTAAAACCATCAGCAAACATCATCTGCAATGGGGATAAATTAGAAGCCTTCCCAATAAGATCAGGAGTGAAACAAGGATGCCCATTATCACCTTTATTATTTAACATTGTACTAGAAACACTAGCAGTAGCAATTAGGGAAGAAAAAGAAATTGAAGGTATTAAAATGGGCAATGAGGAGACCAAGCTATCACTCTTTGCAGATGATATGATGGTCTACTTAAGGAATCCTAGGGAATCAACTAAAAAGCTAGTCGAAATGATCAACAACTTTAGCAAAGTTGCAGGATACAAAATAAACCCACATAAATTGTCAGCAATTCTATATACTTCCAACTCATCCCAGCAGCATGAGTTAGAAAAAGTAATTCCCTTTAAAATTACCATAGACAGTATAAAATACTTAGGAATCTATCTGCCAAGACAAACGCAGAAACTATATGAACAAAACTACAAAACATTCTCTACACAATTAAAACTAGATCTAAACAATTGGAAAAACATCGATTGCTCATGGGTAGGACAAGCTAACATAATTAAAATGACAATCCTACCCAAACTAATTTACTTATTTAGTGTCATACCCTTTGAACTACCAAAAAACTTTTTTACTGAATTAGAAAAAACAATAACAAAGTTTATTTGGAAGAACAAAAGATCAAGAGTATCAAAGGAAATCATGGGGGGAAAAATGCAAAGGAAAGTGGCCTAGCAGTACCAGATCTTAAACTGTACTAGAAAGCAGTGATCATCAAAACCATATGGTACTGGCTAAGAGACATCATCAATGGAATAGACTTGGGGTAAGTGACCTCAGTAAGATAGTCTATGATAAACCCAAAGATCCCAGCTTTTGGGACAAAAATCCAGTATTCGACAAAAACTTCCAGGGAAATTGGAAAATGGTATAGGAGAGATTAGGTTTAGATCAACATCTCACACCCTATACCAAGATAAACTCAGAATGGGTGAATGACTTGTATATAAAGAAGGAAACAATAAGTAAATTATGTGAACACAGAATAGTATACTTGTCATATCTTTGGGAAAGGAAAGATTTTAAGACCAAGCAAGAGTTAGAAAAAAATTACAAAATGCAAAATAGGTAATTTTGATTACATTAAATTAAAAAGATTTTGTACAAACAAATCCAATGCAGTCAAAATTAGAAGGGAAGCAACAAATTGGGAAATGATCTTTATAACAAAAACCTTTGACAAAGGTCTAATCACTCAAATTTTAAGGAACTAAATCAATCATACAAAAAATCAAACCATTCCCCACTTGATAAATGGGCAAGGGACATGAATAGGCAATTTTCAGATAAAGAAATCAAAACTATTAATAAGCATATGAAAAGGGGGCAGCTGGGTGCTTCAGTGGATTGAGAGCCAGACCTAGAGACTGGAGGTCCTAGGTTCAAATCTGGCCTCAGACACTTCCTAGCTGTGTGACCCCGGGCAAGTCACTTAACCCCCATTGCCAAGCCCTTACCGCTCTTCTGCCTTGGAGCCAATACACAGTATTGACTCCAAGATGGAAGGTAAGGGTTTAAAAAAAAATAAGCATATGAAAAAATGTTCTAAATCTCTTATAATCAGAGAAATGCAAATCAAAACAACTCTGAGGTATCACCTCACACCTAGCAGATTGGCCAACATGACAGCAAAGGAAAGTAATGAATGTTGGAGGGGATGTGGCAAAATTGGGACATTAATGCATTGCTGGTGGAGCTGTGAACTGATCCAACCATTCTGAAAGGCAATTTGGAACTATGCCCAAAGGACACTAAAAGACTGTCTGCCCTTTGATCCAGCCATAGCACTGCTGGGTTTGTACCCCAAAGCGATAATAAGAAAAAAGACATACAAGAATATTCATAGTCGCGCAGTTTGTGGTGGCAAAAAAAAATTGGAAAATGAGGGGATGCCCTCCAATTGGGGAATGGCTGAACAAATTGTGGTATTTGTTAGTGATGAAATACTATTGTGCTCAAAGGAATAATAAAGTGGAGGAATTCCATGTGAACTAGAATGACCTATAGGAATTGATGTTGAGTGAAAGGAGCAGAACCAGGAGAACATTGTACACAGAGACTGATACATTGTGGTAAATTCAAATGTAATGGACTTCTCCATTAGTGGCAATGCAGTGATCCAGAACTATTATTTGCAGGGACTTATGAGAAAGAGCACTATCCATATCCAGAAGAAGAACTGTGGGAAAAGAAACACAGAAGAAAAACAACCATTTGATCACATGGGTTGGTGGGGCTCTGACTGGGAAAGTGGACTCTAAAAGATCACCCTAGTGCAAATACTAATAATAAGGAAATGGGTCTTGATCGATGGCACATGTTAAACCCAGTGGAGTTGTATGTCATATATGGAGGGGGTTGGGGGGGGGAGAGAAGGAACATGAATCTTGTAACCATGAAAAATTATTCTAAATCATCTAATTAAATAAAATTTTTAAAAAATGTATGCTGTGCTTGAACCTAGAGGCAATAGAGTACCATTGGAGTTTATAGAGTAAACAGAATAACATGGTTCAGAACTATGTTTTAGGTAAAAGAGCATTGGGGAGAGAATTGAAACAGGTGCATTGGACTTGCTGTCTATCTCTAGATTTAAGTACTAATGGATTATATTAAAAGTATTAAGCTTCATATTTCTGATATAAATGGCAGGATAGAGCTGAATGTCAGTAAGACACAAATGTGCAAAAAGAGTATGATGGGGGAAAGAGCATGCCAATAGGATTTGATGGTTTTGTGTCTTTTTAAACTCTGATTTCAATGAAATAGTATGGGTAGTGGAATTTAAAGCTAGTTATCATTCTAGGACAATGATGGCAAACCTTTTAGAGATGGAGTGCCAGGCCCTGCCTCTACCCATCCCTCAGACAGAGTGCTGTGCTGCCCCCCCCCAAGATGGCATGCCCTGCCCCTCCCCCCATTGCGTGTTGGTTGTGCCTTACCCCCCACAGGGAAGGGAGGAAGCACTCCTATTGGGCTGCCAGCCAGGGTAGAGTAGAGAGGGAGAGGGAGTTGCCTAAGTGCTCTGCTCCGCACCAGCTCTGCGACCCGTGAGCTGCCTACCTTATCCCCTTCTGCTCCTATTAGGCTGCTGGACAAAGGGGTGGGGGACATGAAAAAATGTCATTAAGCACAATGGAGAAGGGGAAGGGAGCAGCTCTGCCAGAGTCCCTCTGCCTTTCTAGTAATGAACTCAGGATGGGGGTAGGGAGCAGCCAAATGCCTTCAGAGAGCACTCAGCATACCATCTTTGGCACCTGTGCCATAGGTTTGTCATCACTGTTCTAGGATTTTCATTCTTAATATCCTTTTTTAATAGAAGAAAATGAATGCTAATGCCTTCCCTCTGGAATTATTTCCTATTTATCTTGTGCATATTTATCACTTATGTTGTCTCTCCCATTAGATTGTAAACTCCTTAATGTCCAGGGACTATTATTGACTTTCTTTGTATCCACTATACTTAACCTAGTATCTGACATATAGTAGGCACTTAATAAATGTTGTTCAATTGACTTGACACCAATTAAAAGGCTATTGTAATAGGTAAGAGGCCCTGAACCAGGAATATGGATACATATATAATAGATGTTATAGAGAAAGAATGCCTATTGGTAATTTCAAACTGGATGCCTTATAGGCTTTTCAAACTCAATATATCCAAAACTGAATTTATTGTTTTGACATTACATGCATACCAATGGAACACTTAGGACTATCCTTACTTTGTCCTAGCTATAAGTTAATGATTATTTGATTAATTATATGATTTGCCCTTCTCCTTTTCTGGTCATATAGCTGATAATATCTATTATACCATTTCTACTGCACAATTATATATTGGCCATGGGTTGCAAATTACTCAAGCCCACTAGTCTCCATTATCCTTTGGGTGACTTGTAATTTTAGCTTGTGAAAGACTATAGGAGTCCAGGATTCAGTCATGTAGCAGCAGTATTGGAATGCTTAAAATTTGAGGCTTTATTTTCTTTGTATTTTTTTATTTAAAGAACAAATTTCCACATAAGTTTTCCAAAGTCATATCCATATTGTCTCTCTCCCCTCTTCCTTCTCCTCTCCTGGAGCTGACAAGCAATTCAATCTGGGTATACAGGCATTATCACACAAAACATTTTCATATTATTCATTTGGGTAAGTGAATAATCTTATAGAACCAAAACCCTGAAACATATACCCAAATAAACAAATAATAAATCATATGTTTTCACCTGCATTTCTATTCCACTAGTTCTTTCTCTAGAGGTAGATAGTATTCTTTTTCATAAACCCTCAGAATTGTCCTGGATCATTGTATTGCTGTTACTAGCAAAGTCTGTCACATTTGATCATTCCACAATGTTGCAGTTACTGTGTACAATGACCTCCTGGTTCTGCTTATTTCATTGTGCATCAGTTCATAAGTCTTTCCAGCTCTTTCTGAAATCATCCTGTTCATCATTCCTTATAGGACAGTAGTATGTAAGGAACAAGCAAGCTTTTGCAAATGATATTCTATAGCAAACCATGTCTATCAGTCATTAAATGACAGGTGTAAAGATGAAGATACCTTTTTTGCTTATTGTATATTGACTACAAAAAAGTATTTGATTCAACAGAGCAAAATACATCATTAAAGACTGTCTTCCAAAAAGGAGTCTTCCATTCCTATGTGAAAGATGTAATACCAGTGATAACTTTGATGATCCTCTAGCTATTACTTTCAAGCAAGAGCTGCAAAGGAAATGCATGTCACCAAAGGTGTTTGTAGACATTGTGAAGATTTCCAAAACAATGTGCAGGTTGAAGAGGGCTATCCTATAGTTGGAGAAATCTTCTACATGCTATTTTTTGTGCATAAAATTGTGTGCTGATTGTAGGAAGCCCCAAAACATTTTAGAGATTCTTAAATAGGATCTATAACCACTACAAAGAAGAATTCAGCCTAACTATACATAGTGGAAAAATTAAGTGAATGAATATTATCTACTATCCAGAGTATGATATGGAAGGGCAATCTATAAAACTGGTACATTTTCTATAGAAATATGTGTATGTATCCATCCATATAGATAAGTTTGCATACATGCATAATCCATATCAAGTTTCTCTCTAAAACAAAACCTCAATACCACCTCACACCTATAAGACTGACCAATATGACAGTAAAGAAAATGATTAATGTTGAAGGGATGTGGCAAAATTGGGACACTAATGCATTGCTGGTAGTGTTGTGAAATGATTCAACCATTCTGGAGGGTAATTTGAAATTATGCCCAAAAGGCTTATAAAAGAATGCATACCCTTTTCATACTTTCATCTGTTAAAACTTTGGTGTGATTAGATTATTCTCATGCAAATTTTATGTAGATGTTAAAAGTATGAATCCATAGTTATTACTGACATGTATATAAATCAGTAATTATTAGTATTTTCTCAGTTTCTCTTGAGGGGGATAGTAATAGAGCCTATTACTCTTTTCTCCAAATATTCAGCATCCTCCATCCTTAGAGATGGTGTAAAGAAATTGATCTCTCATTAATTAAAAAATTATTTCACTTCCAGCAACCATATTCCTCATCTTTATTTTCTTTAGTGTTATTTCTATTAACTCAGAGAAGCACAGGGAGATTGTTGTTAGAGTCTAAATATGATGACTCTTTTGTCACTAATGTGAGCATAATTTGTTGTAGAAATCTTTACAGGTGGTTAAGTTTTGCATTCTTTGTTACAAAGTATGATTTTATTTATCAACTAAAAATTTCAAAAAATAGATATCTTAATATCCTTGCATTTTTCATCAGTTTGTTGTTTTAGTTTCATCACTGCATAAAATTTCATTCCCTTCTTTGAAACTGATATTAGTGGTTAAATTGCAAATATCTTCAAGGTGGTCTTTTGCTTGTGCTCATACTGAGTATTTCATTGTTCATGGGACTCTGCAAATGCCCCATAAAATATTTCTTCTTGCCTTTGAGAACATTGTCAAACCAGCTTTGCCAACTCTTTTATTCGCCTCTCAGGAGAGAACCTTTCTATGGAGTTGCAACTTTGTTTTGTCTGTTTTCATTTATAACAAGAATGCCAAGATCAATATGATTTACTTTCCCAAGTTGTGTTTCTACTTGTTATTCATTAGAAAAGATCTCAGACTGTCAAAAGTTATACTAATATTTAGAGGGTCCAAAAATTGTGTGATTCTAGTCACTCTGCTAAGAATTTTGACTATATAAAAGGAGGAAAACTGGTATCAACAAAGAACTCTGATAGAGATAAAATAGCAGAAAATTATGGCATTTATGTAATTAAATTTATGTATTTAAATGTGAATAATCGTTAAGAAAAATTCAGTTAGTTGTATTGGATGTATAATTTTAATTCTTTAGAATCAATATTTTAAGTTTCTGATGGAGGAGTGGTAAGAAGTGTCGTAGTCTGCAATATATTATTCACTTTCATATTATTAGGGAAATAAAAATCAAAACACAAACAGTGCTATGAAACATCATTAAAAAGAAAGATGACCAGAAAATGAAATGATCTCATATAGACAGGTCAAGGGGTAGTGGATAGTCTGTTTTGCATTGTAAGTATTGTTAGACTTCCTAGGGGAAGGCTTTTATCATGGATAACTCATGTGGGCAATGAAAGAACATGGACAACAATTACACAGCATAAGAACATGTTCTTATTTTGAGGCCATTTGGAGAGATCTCTCTTTCCCCATGTTTTTTATCTCACATCCCTCAGGTCCCTTTTGTCTCTCATATTTCACCTTATTTCATGTGAAGAGATAGCTCGCCTCCTTGCCTAGGCAAATCCCTCCAAAAGAACAAGTGATTCCATTCTTTTCTGTATTCTATCTCCAGCTAATTGCCCCCTCTATTATCTCTGTTCTCTGACTACTCTTTATTTGATATTATTGGGTTTGGGTTTTTTTAGATCTTACCTGTCATTTCATGAATAGAAAGAACTAGGATGCTGGAGGGGATGTGGCAAAGTCAGGACATTAATTCATTGCTGGTGGAGTTGTGAATTAATCCAACCATTCTGGAGGGCAATCTGGAACTATGCCCAAAGGGTGCTAAAAGACTGTCTGCCGTTTGATCCAGCTATAGCACTGCTGGGTTTGTACCCCAAAGAGATAATAAGGAAAAAGACTTGTACAAGAATATTCATATTCATTTGTGGTGGCAAAAAATTGGAAAATGAGGGGATGCCTTCCAATTGGGGAATGGCTGAACAAATTGTGGTATATGTTAGTGATGGAATACTATTGTGCTCAAAGGAATAATAAACTGGAGGAATTCCATGGAGACTGGAACAACCTCCAGGAATTGATGTTGAGTGAAAGAAGCAGAACCAGGAGAACATTGTACACAGAGACTGATACACTGTGGTACAATCGAATGTAATGGACTTCTATATTAGTGACAATGCAGTGATCCTGAACAACTTGGAGGTATCTACGAGAAAAAAACACTATCCACATTCAGAGGAAAAACTGTGGGAGTATAAACACAGAAGAAAAACAACTGCTTGAATACATGGGTTGAGGGGATATGGTTGAGGATGTAGACTCTAAATGAACATCCTAATGCAAACACCAACAACATGGAAATAGGTTTTGATCAAGGACACATGTAATACCCAGTAAAATTGCACATCAGCTATGGGAAGGATGGGGGGAGGGGAGGGAGGAAAATAATATGATTCTTGTAACCAAGGAATAATATAAATTGACTAAATAAATTAATTTAAATTTTAAAAAAGAAAATGTTAAAAAAGAAAGAAAGAAAGAACTCCTAGGGAGGAAGCAACTTCTCCCAATAATCTTCAATAACTCCCTGTTTCCTGGCCACTTTCTTACTCCCAACAAATATACCCATCCTCAAAAACTCTAATTTTAACTGTCAGTTCCAACTAGCTATCATCCTATATCTCTTGTCCCTTTTGTTGCCAAACTTCCTGAGAAAGCTATCTCTGCTTCATTTCTTCTCACTCTCTTCTTAAATTTCTATAGTATGCCTTCTGACTTTATCATTCAACTGATACTGCCCTTGCCAAATCTAATAGGTCTTTCTCAATCCTACACTTCTTGACCTCTCTTCAGCCTTTGACACTGTCAGTTGCCCTCTTCTCCTTGCCTTTCCCTTTTCATGACATTACTTTCCTGCTTCTTCTCCTACATATCTGACCGCTTCATCTCTGTTTCATTTGCTGGATGTACTTCACTTGGTGATCATCAACTCCCATTATTTCTGTTATTTTTATGTAAATAACTCTCAGATCTATTTGTCCTGCTCTAGTTCCTCTCTTGATCTCTAGATTTACATCTTCAATTGCTTATTAGATGTCTTAAACTGGATGACTTGGAATTAACTTAAATTCAGATGTCCCCCAAAATAAGCCAATTTTACTCCTTCATCCCCCTTCCTGCAAACTATCCTAATCTTCAATTTCCTATTAGGGTCAAGGGTACCACTCCCAACCTAAGTGGCATTCTCAACTTCTCACTCTTTTACCTCTCATATCCAATCAGTTGTCAAGTCCTTAATTTCATTTTTAGTATAAGCCCCTCTCTCACTTATGACCTTATCACCATCCTAGTTCAAGAACTCATTACCTATTACAGTAGCTCAAGTATCTCCCCAATCCAATTCATCCTTTTCTCAGTAATGACAGTTCTAACTTTCTAAAACACAGGTCTAACCATATTAATAAATTCAGGGACTTTCTATTGTCTACATATAGTGTTCAAATATCTTTATAACCTGGACTTTCCTTACCTCTCTTATCTTCTTAAACCCTAACCCCCTTTCTCCCCCACATAGTCTGCAATTCAGTGACTCTGGCTTTCTTGTTGTTCCTCCAATACCTCTACTACTCTGTCTACTTCTTTTACTACTATTGCTGCTGCTGCTGCTTCTGCTGCTTCTCCTATTCCATCTTCTAACTGTTCTTTATTAGTTAGCCCCCATTTCTGGAATGCTCTCCCTCCTGGATTCTCTGGCTTCCTTCTCAGCTTCATTCATGTCCTTACCTCCTTTTCCCCCTATCCCCACCACATTATCAGCAGCAAGCTAGCTAATCTGACCAACAGACTTGCAAAAAAAAAGACACAACTTCACATCCCACCCCCCTACCCACCCCCACCCCCCACACACAGCTCCCATATAACAGTCTGGACAGCAGAAGATCTCAACAGGAGAGTGGAGGAAAAAGGTAGGACATATGTCTGGGCTTGAAGTAGACCTCAATACCACATTCTTGCTCTTCTGAAAGCCTCAGAGATCCAAACTTCAAATGACAGAAATCTTCTCTGGCTTTAGTAACATCAGTGTGACAGTGACCTGTATTTGTGGGCCATAGAATGGAGGAACAAAGGGAATGGGTTTTGCCACCATGTGTAGGGAATTGTTTAGGATTCCACTAAGCCTAAAAGACAGCAATCAACTTGAGCAAGTTCTTTTTTTTTTTTCTTCTAAGCTTGAGCAAGTAATGTCCCTACAAATGTCACTGGGAGCAGAGACCTAGTCTGGTTAGCCATGAATTAACTATCATGGGAGGAGGCTGAGGAGATTTGAGATCCAACCCCCAGAAAAACCACCACCAAAAGGGGAGAAGTCAGACAGTGAGCAATAGAGGATACTAAGGGAAAAACCTGAAATTACCAATGATCTCAAGGAGGTAGAAAACTCAAAGACCTTGAACATGAGCAGATAAATCAAAAGGATAAACATTAACAGCAGAAGGAAATATAGCTAAAGAGGAGGTAAAACTATTATTTGCTGATGATACAGTGTTATGTTAAGGACTATCCTCTAGGAAATCAACAAAGGTACTGATCGAGACAATAACTTCCACATAGTTGCAGGCTAGAAAATAAATACTCAAAAATCAACTCCATTTCTTTATAGTAATAATAACAGAATCCAAGAAATAATAAAAAAGGGAAATCCCATTCCAAATAACTAGAAAATTCATAAAATACCTGGAGATCAACCTACCAAAGCACACAAAAGACTGATTGAATTACAAAGTCCTCCTTAAAGAAAACTTCAATAGCTACAGGAATGTGCTCTTGTCTAGACTGTACCACTATAATTTAAAAAAATGATAGTTTTGCTAGTTAATTTACATTTTTGATGCTATACCAATCAGATTACTCAGGGAGAACATTAGAGAACTTAATAAAATAATAACAAAATTCATTTGGAAAAATATCTAGAATATTAAGGGAAATAATGAAAAGGAGAGTTGGAGAGATCTCACTTCAAGATTTCAAACTGA
Organism: Monodelphis domestica; assembly: GCF_027887165.1. Classification (NCBI taxonomy): domain Eukaryota; kingdom Metazoa; phylum Chordata; class Mammalia; order Didelphimorphia; family Didelphidae; genus Monodelphis; species Monodelphis domestica. The sequence continues at coordinate 111,043,227 of NC_077230.1, forward strand.
ATAATAAATCAGTAGATATCAAAACCTTCTGGAATTGGTTTATTTAAAAAATCAGTAGAAAAAAATTAGAGAAAGAAGATTCAGAAACAATGGAACTCAACTTATTTTTATATTTTTATTATATTTTTATAAAATAGAAAACATAAATTAGTTCTAAATTTTCTCTCTGCCTTCCATCTTTCCTACCTCATTCCCTACTGCCCCTTCCTAAAAGAGTAAGCAATCTGATATAGATTTTCCATGTACAATCATGTAAAGCATCTTTCCATACTAGTCATTTTGTGGAAGAGATCTCAAACAAAATAAAAGAGTGAAAAATAGTATATCTCAGTCTGCATTCAGACTTAATCCCTTTCTTTGGGGAAGGCAGGTGGCATTTTTCAACATAATTCTAAGAGTTATATTCTTAATCAAATAAGATATAGAGGCAATTATAAAAGGTAAAATATTTCATTTGAATTATATAAAACTGAAAAACTTTTGCACAGGCAAAATAAGAAGGAAAACAGTCAAGTGGAGTAAAATATTTTTGTATCAAATTTCTCTGATCAGGGTTTTGTATCCGATACATAAATACCTACATATATACATTGAAAAAGATGACAAAAAATGGCAATAGTTAATGGTGAGGGGTTGTGGAATGATAGATACTCTAATACATCGTTGGTAGAGCTGTGAAATAGTACAAACACTTAAGAAAGGTATTTAGAATTATGCAAATAAAGAGACCAAAATGTTTATACTCTTTCAACCAGAGACTCTTGTTAGTGAGCTTATATCCTAAGGAAGCCATTGATGATAAGAATAAAATCCCAAAACTCAGAATATTTATAGCATTACTTTTTATGATATTGAAGAGGTGGGAAAAAATAAAAGTGTCCTAAACAACAAAGTAGATAACTAAACAGATTGTAATATGTGGAATAATACTGTGCTGTAAGCAATTTATGTGTGTGTGTGTGTGTGTGTGTGTGTGTGTGTGTGTGTGTGTGTGTGTGCGCGTGCGCACAGACAGAGAAATATGGAAAGATCTACAGGGATTGATGCCAAGTGAAGTAAGCAGATCCAAGAAAACAGTATACACAGTTACATGATGTAAATGAAAAGAAAGCTAACCCCCACACACACACTCTGAATATAACAAAATCATAAAGACTGAGCATGAATTGAAGAGATATGAAAGAACACATCCCCCAGCCACCCCTTCACTGAGGTGAGAGGTGTTGCACATTACACATGTTTTAGGACTTTTTCAATGTACTGATTTGGTTGTTCTGGGATTTTTTTTCTTCTTTTTTTTAATGTACCTTTGAAAATGCTGTTTGTTATGTGATGACTGTAGGAGGAGACAGGGTAGGAATACTGCAGATGTTTGCGATGATGTATTACACAGAAGACATCAATAAAGACTTTCTTTAAAGTTGTTTGGGGGCATTGAAAAATTGCTTGTGGTCTCATGGCCAGTTATGGACCAGATTCAGAATTTCACCTATATCAAGTGTGCCATACTGTCTTTTTAATGGTAAATGTATAATGTAGTCATAATATAAAATTTGAAATTAAAGGAGCAGAATTTTAATTTTTAAAATTGTAATAACAGCAATAATTACTCTAGTGTTCAAATAATAATAGGCATAGTTTACCAAGATGAGTCTAATGAGTTAAAGAGGTATGAGACTAGCATCAGAGAAACTATCAAGAAGGAATGTTTATTATCATGATGGCATTGGAAATGGAAAGGAAAGAGGAAATCCAAGAAACATTTCCAATAGGACTTGGTTACATATTGGTTAAAAGGTTGGGGAAAACTAAAGAATTGTAATGATGCTTCTGAAGTTTGTAGTCTAGGATCCTAGGAGAAATATGGATACCCTTAGAAGAAATGGTATAATTGAGCAGGAGAATTTCTCAGATAGAAGGTAGGAGAAATGATCTTTTTTTTTTTTAATATGTTGCTTCCGAGATAGTAGTAAGACTTTGAAATAGTGGTGGCTTACAGGACTGGAATTCAGAGGAGCAGTTGGAGTTAAAGTAATAGATTTGGGAATTGGCATAAAATATTGCTTAAAGTCACAGAGTAGATGAGCTTACAGAGCAAACGAGGGCTAGAGAGGATAACAGAGCAAAGGACAGCTATTTAGAGACAGGAGAAAAATAAGCTAGCAAAGGAGGCAAAAAAAAAAACACACACACACAAAAACTATGAATGAGGAAGGAACCAGGGAAAACACAATAATAGGTATCCCTTCCACATTGCCACTTTTCCCATCATGGTTTAGATATAGCTCAGATCAGCATAAGAAATTAAGTGGGAATTGTTTGAGTGTTGCAGAAGCTGCAGATGACACATGAAAGCCAACAAATAACAAAGGAAAAAGTTTAGAAACTCAAAAATGCACAAAATATATGTGTAGTATTGTATAGTGTCAACATATTTTATCTTTTAATACCATAAATGTGTGTACAATTTCTTTTTTTAAAGTTTAAGTAATAAGTTAGTTTATGAAAAGAACACAAGCTAGCAGATAATACACTAGATATAACTTTAAAAGTTTATTAACTCATAAATGCATATTAGGTACTATAAACAAAAAAGAAAAAAATTCAGACTTCTTTTCTGGTATTAAGGGAGGGCCAAAAAATTTAAAATAGATTTTCTGGATCACAGCCACTAACAACACCCCCACTCCCATGTGGAAGGGATGCCTATTCTATGGAAACTGAGAGTGTACCTTTTCATTGGGTGGGTGAGTGGGTGTCAAATGGTGTACTGGAAAAAAAGATTATTAAAATCAGCATTATAGTAGGAAATAAAATCTATCATATGGCATTCTGGCACTGCTTAAACATTTTTAATCCAGAAAGTTGTACTTTAAGGGAAAAAATAGCGGGACCAATAAGCACATTAGGTTTGTACTTGATAAGGATTTTGCAAACAACTTTTCAGAGTGGTTAATTTTGTTTGCATTTAGTTGAATGACGCTGTTTTTTAGTCTATTTAAATAAACTCTAAATTTAAATATTTAAATTAAATAAATTAAATACATTACTTTGCAGACCAGCCTGTGGGAAAGAAATGAAATACCATTTTTAAACACCTACTATATAGCAGACACTGTGTTAAACACTTAACAAATATTCTCTCTCTTGATACTCAGAGGAACTCTGGGAGATAAACACTATTATTGCCCCCATTTTACAATTGAGAAAATGGAGGTAGACAGAATTGAAATGACTTGATCAAGGTAACACCACTGATAAGTGCTGACTGGATTTAATCTCAAGTCTCCTTGATTCTAGGCACAGCATCTTGACCCATTGTTGCACTTAGCTGACTCTAAAGGGTATGGACTTTTTTGGTTGGCTTGCCGCACTTTAATTTCTTGCTTTTTAATGTTTAATAAGATGGAAATTAGAGGTATTACATATACCTTACTTGAGGAAATTGGGGTTAAGTAACTTGTCAGAGGTCACACAGAATCACCTAAATTGAGATTAGAAAGGGACTTAAGTGGCCACCTAAACTAGTGTTTCCAAATTACTGATATATTAATCTTTGGATTAATATATAATATATATATATAATAAATTATTCTGTATTTTAAAAAATATTTTATGTATGAATTTTATAATAGATCATCTATATTAATAAAAATAATATTTTTCTGTAATAGTTATACTAAAAATGTTTAAGTTTTCTATTAAAAATATGGTTATTTTAACCATGATTTAAAGCATGGCAACAAGCTAATTTTCTTTTATTTATTAAAATACTTCAAATATTCTTTCTATTTTACTTATTATTATGGATTTCTTAAAGTTTTTATTTTAATAAATTAGGAGTGTTAAGGTTAGTAGTATTTACTAAGAACTATAGCTAATAGTGAATATTCAAATACTGGAAAATGCTATTGAATATTATTGAGTATCATTCAAATAACATAATATTCAGATCTTCTAACAAGGTTAATAGTATTATGGAGAATCACATTTTGAAATTACCAATTCTAGGACTTATTTTGCTTAAGTAACTTATTTGTTCAAATACCATTCACAGTATTTGTGTAAAGTATACTATGTATGAAAATTTACTAATACTTATTTTATGTGCAAGTATGACTCACTGTTAGCAGCAGACAGGTCCACAAAGACATGACAATAATTACAAACAACACTGACATTAGATTCTAAATACTTCTCTCCTATGTGTTCCTGCCTTGGTTCCTAGAACTACTGAACTTGACCTTCAACTCTGGAAATCACAGTTTTCTGCTTTTGGTTCTGACTTGATGTCAGTATATTCCTTCACACCAGTAATATGTCTGTGTTAATTACTAACCTTTAGGTTTTGCAGAATAATCATAATATTTTCTTGATTTTTCTGCTGCAGTCAGGCCAGCCTTCCACAGGGGACAGGGGTCGTGGAGGTGGGACAGCATCAGCGGATAATGAATGATGGGTAGACAGTTAAAAGTTTCAACCTGCAGCACAGGTGTCACAAGGAACTGCTCTGCTTGGCTCAGGGTTGTCTTTATTTTTATGCCCCCAGTGGTTACATATCTCCTTGGCACACAGCTTCATTTTTCAACATACATGTTTTCTTACAGATAACTAGGTAAACTTTTAACGAATCATTTAATTAGTATTCTATGATTATCCTACATACTATGTTGCTATAGACTCTGACAACAAATGCAAAGCTTTTACAAAAGATAAATGTTTTCTCGTCACAGGCAGGAGAGACAGCAGTCAGTTCTCATTAACCTGTGAGGTGCTCAGACTTGTGGACAAGCTAAGAAAAATCATTCGTCACTTTTAATCAAATAGATAATCAGGATTTATTAGGAGATAATCAATAAAAACACTTGCCAAGTTGATAGGTCAAAGGGTAAGAAAAACATAACCCAATTTTAGGTATTTTTTAATATCAGACTATCATTTTTCTAATGTTTCACTAAGGTATCTAAGCTTCAGTTAGCACAACAAATCAGTGAAGTATATCGTACCAGTCTGTGCCTGAGAGGTAATTAAGCTATCTGTTGTCCCTGGCTTGTAGTGGGGGTAGAGAATCTAACTGCAGCTTTGTTAGAAGTTTAACCTAGGAAAAGGAGGGTTTTCCACCTAAGTGGGTACATAGGAATCTTTAGGTTTAATTCTGTAAGTATGATCTTTTGGTGATATTCTGAGGGTTATATTAACCTTGCAGTTGGGATTCAGGACTTCGAAAAACATGATTTTCTTAGAAAAATGTCAAGAAGGAATTCCCACCCAGAAATACTAATCTGTATCAATCCATACACAAAAGAAATCCTTCTATGACATACCCAGCAAATGATTTTTTAAATTTCTACTTGCAGTCTGACTTCCAAGGACCAGAAATCCTCCCATCTTTCAAGGCATCTAGTTCCATTTTTGGATTGCTTTAATCAATACAAAAGTTTTCATAACATTAAACCTAAATTTGTCTCTTTGCAACTTTTATTAAATGCTCTTTATTTTGTTCTCTGAAGCCAAACATAAAAACTAACCCTTCTTCCAAAGACAGCTCTTCTTATAGTTGAAGACATTTATCATGGGACTTCCAGGTAAACATGGTGGCAGTCTAGACACAGGACTCTTCCTTTACTCAGCACCTACCAATATAGACTACCTCAAAAAAACAAAAAAAAAAAACCAAATTCATATGAACAAAGGGACTCTCCAGTAGGGGGCAGAATTGAAGGTACGTAGGATTTGGGCATTTTCACACTATAAGGGAATGAAAAAGCTTCCACTAAAATGCAAGCTGATCTACCCTCCCCCACCTCTACAGAGCCAGTGCACACAAGAATCAGTGAGTGAGTGAGGGACACCCCTAGAGTGAGTGAGGGGCACCTCTAGGTCCTAGGCAGCTGACTAAGACCACCAAAGACCTACCCCTGAGAGCAACTAGACCTGAAACCCCAGCAGGCTAAAGAGCACAGACTGTGGGCGCCCATGGAGAGATAGCACAGAGAAGGGCAGCAAACAGTAGAAGTTGCAGAGATTCGAGAGCTGGCCTCAAGCACAATCCTTGCTCCTTAACTCCATACACAGAGAGCCTGCCCATCTCACTCAAATTTCTGACTGGAAAGGGAAGGAAAAACCACCATAGTGATGGCAAACAGTGCCCAGGAACAACTTCCCAACACCAAGAAAAACAAGAAGGGGTTGACCCTGAATAATTTTTATGGAGGAAAAACCCAGGCTACAGAGAAAAATAGAAAATGAAATATAAATAAATGCACCAAAACCTTCCCCCCAAAAATGGAAATTGTCCACAAGCTCTTGAAGAATTTAAATTGGAGCTTATCAAAAAGATGGAAGCCTTCTGGCAAGAAAAATGGAAAATAGTTCAAAAAGAAAATAACAGTTTAAAGGACAAGAACTCCCAATTAGAGAAACATCTGGAAGCCACAAAAAGGATAGACCAAACCGAAAAGGAAAACCAGTCTTTAAAGACCAGAATTAGGAAATTGGAAGTCAATGATCCTGCAAAACAGCAAGAATTAATAAAGCAAAGTCAAAAGACTGACAAAATAGAAGAAAACATAAAATATCTCACTGACAAGATGACAGATCAGGAAAACAGAGCAAGGAGAGACAATTTGAGAATCATTGGTCTACCTGAAAAGCCAGAAGTAAAACAGAAATCTTGACATCATACTACAAGAAATTATCCAAGAAAACTGCCCTGATGTTCTTAAACAAGGGGGGCAAAAATAGACATTGAAAGAGTTCATAGAACACCCTCTACACTAAATCCTCAAAAGACAACTCCTAGGAATGTAATTGCCAAATTCAAGAGCTTCCAAGCTAAGGAGAAAATTTTACAAGGAGCCAAAAAGAGACAATTCAGATACCAAGGAGCACCAATCAGGATCACACAAGACCTGGCAGCTTCCACACTAAAGGATCACAAGGCTTGGAATATGATATTCAGAAAGGCAAGAGAATTGGGTCTTCAACCAATGATCACCTACCCATCAAAACTGACTATATACTTCCAGGGGAAAGTATGGACATTCAACAAAATAGAAGAGTTCCAAGTATTTGTAAAGAAAAGACCAGAACTAAGTGGAAAGTTTAATATCCAAACACAAAGATCAAGAGAAACATGAAAAGGTAAATAAGAAAGAAAGAGAAAAGGGGGGGAAATGAAGACATTTGTCATGTTTCCTTCAAGTCTTCTCTTATCCAGGCTATCTATCTCCGTGCCTTCAACTCAACATTATATGAAATAGATTCAACCCTCTTTATCATTCTTGTCACTGTTTTTCAGATATTTTAGCCTATCAATAATCTCCTTATAATGTGTCACATAGAACTGAATAAGGGGCTTTCAAGAGATGGCAAGCCATCTATTTTTGTATGGCCCTTAAGCTGAGAATGGTTTTTATATTCTCTCTCTTTTTTTTTAACCCTTACCTTCCATCTTGGACTCAATACTGTGTATTGGTTCCAAGGCAGAAAAGAGGTAAGGGCTAGGCAATGGTTGTTAAGTGACTTGCCCAGGGTCACAGAGCTAGGAAGTGACTGAGGACAGATTTTAACCCAGTACTTCCCATCTTTGGGCCTGACACAATCCACTGAGCCACCTAACTGCCCCCTGGTCTTTGTATTCTTAAAGTTTTATTTTTCTTAAAAATCTGACAGCCATTCATAGCTCACAGGCCATATAAAAATGGGCTGAGAGGAAGGAATTGGTCCCTTGGCTAGCATTTGCTGACTCCTGTTCTAGATGAAGTCTGATGAGGATGACATACAATGAAACTATCACTTCCCTGTTGCTGGATGGTAATAGATGTGAATCTAGGTTCTCTAACTCCTAAAATTGCACTTTCCCCACTATACAGGCTACATCCTTTGTCTGAGAAGCATGCAATTTATTAACATCCCTCTAACTTTAATTAACAATAAAGAAAGCCTTTCTGGGTAACAAAGAAAGCCTTTCTAGCTAACATCAGAAGCATTCTCTTTTCTCTGAATGCTCTAAACAGATTACTTTTTAAACTATAAACTTCAGATCTTCCTGGGTTGGAAATTTTTGAATCCTTTTAATCTTCAAAAAAGGCCTTAGTCAATTGTCATTTAACTAAAGTATTTTTTAAATATACGAATACATCTTATCCACTCTTCAGAATTTTCTGTACTACTTTTACTTTCTATTGACCTAAATCATAGTTAGCTAAACATCTTATATTTTCCATTATTTGAAAGATATTGTGTGCATTAAAAGTATTTCCTCTTTTACTTTACAAAGTTAAAAATAGCTAAAAGAAAAAATTGTATTTTTTTCAATCAAGAAAAGTTTGCTTTCTCATTCAGCTCAACCTGCCCCTCTCTATTGAGAATGAAAGAAAAACACACTAAAAACATGTTTCATCAATCAAAACAAATATCTGCATTAGCCATTTTCAAAAAAGTCTTTACTCTTTACTGAGTCCCTGCCTAGATTATTGCAGTAGCCTGCTGATGGTTCTTTCTGCCACAAGTCTCTCCCTACTCCAATCCATCGCCACTAATGTGATTTTCCTAAAGTGCAGGTCCAATCCTGGCATTCAGTAAACTCCAGTGGCTTCCTAATGCTTCCAAGATCAAATACAAATATAAAATGCTGTTTGGCACTCAAAACCCTCCATAATCTAATCTTCCTACTTTTCCAGTCTTAATACCAGACATGTTTTCAGTGACACTGGTCTCTTGGCTGTTCTATTAACAAGATACTTCATCTCAGATCCAGATGGCTTCTCTGACTATTTCCTGGAATGCTCTTACTGCTGACCTGACCTTATGTCACAACTAAAATCCCACCTTCTACAGGAAACCTTCCCCAGGTCTTCTTCCAGTGCCTTCCCTCTATTATCTCCTCTTAATCCTATATAAAGCTTGTTTTTTACATATTTATTTGTATGCTGTCTTGCTAATTAGATTGTAAGCTCCTTGGGGGCAAGAGCAGTCAGTCTTGTGCTTCATTTTGTATCCTAGACTTAGTATAGGCCTGACACATACTAAGCACTTAATACATGTTGGTTAATTTACATATTTTTGATGATAACATTTTAATAAAATAAATTTAATATAATGTAATAAACATATAACCTTAATTTTGATATTGATTTTTTTTATTTAAACAAAAATTGGCATTTAATTCAATACCATGTAATTTATCAGATTTCAAATGTAATAGTAAAAATTTGTACAATTTAAAACTGGCTTGAATTTGGTTTTGCATTGAGTTTAATTTCTATATTTTGATTTAGAACAGGAATAAAAAGAAAATGTTCATGCAGATACATGATAGAACATTTTGAAAGGTGAATTTTCAAGCTCTTTCCTGAATGATGAAAACTCATTCTTTAATTTTTAATAAAAATGCATATGGCTATAAGTTTTAAATATTTGTAGTCCAAAATGTTTATAAATCAGTTAAATGTTATTTTTCATCTATTGTCAGTTCATCAGAGATTCAAAAGACATATCAAATGGGTTGCAAATCCAATTTAATTTTAATTGATTGGAAACTCCAAGAAAATATTTGTAGAAAGGTACTTTTGAAAATATCAGATGATCAACAGTGTCTTTTCTTGACAACCTGATCCAAAGATAGTTCATTCTCTAATAAGAAATAATGTAATATCACAAAACATTCAGTACTATTTTCAATTGTGTGGTCCAAAATTTTGGTTTCTTACTCATATTTTTTACTTTGTCATGAATGTTATATTTGTACACTAAAAGATGTATCAAGTTTGTTAATTTTTGAAAAGATATGTTTAATATGCTAATATTAATCGCCATGTTGATTTCACCTTTACATTCAGTAATATTTCCATGGGAAAGTTGCCTTATATCTGTGTATTATAAATGTAACATCCTTACTCCCTACTTCTCTGCATAAAATAGTAAATAATTAAGTTATTGGGTTTTTGGTATAATAAAATTTTTGACAGGATCATGCTTATGAGTAATTGTCTCATTCTCTTTGATAACCAAACTTGTTTGTATGTTCCTCCTCATTAATTTTTAAAATATGTACAACATCCTCAGATTTCCCTAACATTGATTTTTGCCCCATCTTTGCCAATTCCACTATAGGGAGTATTAATTTATTAGATTAAAAGCGGCTTCCTCAAACACATATTCTGTTACCTATAACAGAGTGGAATATTCTCTCCCATTGCCATCATGAAAATATCTTACAATGCCTACATTATATCAGCTCTTACATAGCACAAATGTTGTCATCTCTGTCCCCTTAATAAAATCATCTCCAAACCTAGACTTGACAGTTACATTGGCACATGACAAAATTAATTTTTCTCCAACAATGTGAACTTTCCCATTTTTTGCAGTTTCATAACAATAGATATGAAGCTTTATTCACTTTTCTGCCTTCCTATGTATTCACAAAAATAAATGAGTCATTATTGTGTGTTTTCATATCTTGTTCTTTCCACTTAAAAAAATCAGGTTAATTATCAACATTGCTTTCAGACTTGACTTGCTTGTCTTCTAACACTAGCATACTGGCTACACTCTCACAGAAACTCTACTGAGCAACTGATAAATATTACTAATCAGTTTGTTTGAAAATTTACCATATAAAATGATAGTAACATAAGTGAAGGGTAAGTTTAAATCAGAAAACAACTTTAATACTCCAGTGAGAGGCAATATAGGGTTTATTTTTTACAGAACATTTGTGATGGTCCATGATGGTTTCAGGGTGGCTTGTAATACATATGCCCTGCAAGTATGGTTTTTAAATAGCCTGACATTTGGACTATAAGATGACAAATGTTTGTAACATTGTGGCCATATGATTAACCAGCTGATGAAATATGATTACCTGGTAATAGAGAGGAATGAGAGAGCTTTTTGGTGTAGTATGCAGAACATAATTGAGGGTTCATGCATGCATTTGTCCATCTATTGAAAATTAATTTGTGCTCAAACATTGAACCCCTTTGGTGGTTTGGAAATAATTCAATGATAGGTTAGAAACTTCAAGAACATAATGTGCTTAGAAGCAATCGGTTTAATGTAATCACTACACAAACACCAAAATCATCATGCTCAGGATAGTGATGGTTTTGAATTGCCACAAAAACTAACCTATCATGCTTCAAATTTTCATATTTATGTTGTCAGAGTGAATAAATGTATTTGTAACATAATTGGGCAATCATTTGCTACTTAAGCCACCATTAAAGAAGTGTTAGCATAAACTGCTAGGGATTCAGTAACCATTGGCCTAAAGTTTATTTCTTGGCCAGTTATTAAGGTTTGTTCTTCTTTTCAGGGTCACTCAATTTCTAAGCTAGAACTTAGGACTAAACTAGCACTGATGGCTTGTTGAAACAGATATTTATTTTTTAGGCAAAAATGAATGGATGAGTAGAAGTGGCTAGCATTGCTGAAAAGTTTAGGTATGCTTTGGTTTCCATGAGCCAGAATGACCTTCAATTATTTTTCTATTGGAAAATAGCTAAAAGGGGAGAATTTTGTTTTAAATCTTTTTTAAAAGGTCTAAGCAAAATTTGGTCTAAAATATTTGAAGCATGACAGCATCCTTAAACTTTTCAGTATTTTGTCTTTCCTAAAATGATAAAAGGTTAAATTTCATTTCAAGTAACATCTATCAGTTATCTCTTATATACCTAAGAAGTACAAGAGATAATGCAAAATTTAGATAAGACATGGTACCTGCCTCCAAGGAACTTAGCATGGTATAGGAATAAATACAGGTACAAATAATTCTAATATGTAATAAATGTGTAAAAGAGGTGCAGAGTGCTAAGACTTCGTGGAGGAGGTGACATTTCATATGAGATTAAAGGAAGAGTTGGAACTCAACAGAGTAATAAGAAGGAAAATGGGAAAGAAAAGACATAGAAAACAATATAAATAAAGACTTAGATACAGGAAGCATAATACTAAACATGGAATAGATGGTTGAATCTTACAGTAATAATACCTTAACACTTAAAAAAAAACCCAACTCTCTGAGGTTACATTTTGTTTCTACATTATATTAATCTCCAAATAGATTTGCCCCTTAGCTCCCACCCAGTTAGCCTTCCCTTGTAACAAAGATTAAAAAACAAAATAGTTACATGTCTTAACTCTTTACAATGATCTGCTGGGAAAGAAGGTGTTTTGAAAAAGCTAAATACACAAGGGAGCAACTGATACTCTAGTTAGCTACATCAGTGATCTGTCCTTTGCAAAGTGAGATGTAATCTTAGATTGTGGCTTTCACAAATGAATTTGTCAGTTAACGTCTTCTGAACCTAATTCCTTTAGCAATTCCTTACATTATCCCTTCTTGATACCATATTTTGAAGAATAAATAAGCAAATTTCAGTGAGATAGAATTTAGAGGTCATCTATAAGAAATAAGATAGGGGGACTTTTGGGTCACGTGAACAAGTTGACAAACTAAACATTTTCTCCAATCCCTACCACCTCTGAGATCTCGCCAAAACAGAAATTATGTGCCAAAGAGAAAGCAATTTCAGCTTTTTCCATGGTATAGGACAGTGATGGTGAACCTATGGCATGGTGCCAAAAATGGCATGCAGAGCACTCCCTGTGGGCACATGGCCACCCTCCTTGACCCCCTCCCTCCACTTCTGTTACTAGAAAGGCACAGGGACTTGGACAGAGCTCTTCTCCCCCTCTCCACTGGGCCTGACAACATTTTTTTATATCACCAGCCCCTCTGCCCAATGGGAGCTCACAGGGGGTGGGTAGGCTCCCAGGAGACAGAGCTGGAAGGGAGGGGATTACTTGGGCCATACCCTTCCCCCTTTCTACACTTGCTGAGGATATTCCTCACTTCACCTACCCAGCAGCCCAATTGGAGTGCTTCCTCCCTTCCCCTTGTGGGGGAAGGAGGAAGGGGTATGACACCTGATCTGTGGGGGATGGAGGGGTGGGCAGCCACCATACTCCATCTCTTAAAAGTTCACTATCACTGGTGTAGGACAACCAGAATCGAAAAAAAAAGGTTTAAAAAAAAAACACACAAATCATTCATTGACAAGGGTGGGAGGTGGGGGATGGAACAAACCTCAATGTCATCTATCCTTTGCTTTGACCTCCAGTGAGGCAGAAATAACTACATCCTAAGGCAAATTATGCCAGTTGTGGATAGCACTAATTGTTAGGATGTCTTTCTTTTTTACATGAAGTCAAGATTTGTCTCCGAAACTTGGGATCATAGGTTTAGAGATTTAGTATTGGAATAGACCTTGGATATTAATCTAGTACCATCCCTTCATTTTAGAGATGAGGAACTCTGGTCTAAAGAGGGAAATTTCCCAAAGGTCACATAAGTGGTTAGTGACAAAGCCAAGATTTAAACCAAGTTGCGGTGATTGCAAATCTAGCAAACTTTTCATTGCATTTTGTATTTCTAGTTCCTATTTCTGTCTTCTAGGGTTAAGAGAACAAACCTGGTCACATTTCCACATGATAGCCAACCCTGTAAATACTGAAAGACAGCTATTTTGTCTCTTTGAAGCATCTTTGCTACAGGCTAAAATCCATCATTTCATCATGGTATGAATTCACTCTTCCCTCCTTTGGATCAGAGATCCATAACCTGAGGTCCATTCATTTTTTTAATATTGTGGTAACAGTTCAATATCATACAATTTGCAATCTTGTGTATTTTCTTCAGTGTATTTTAAAACATTTTTGTCTATGTTTTAAAATATTGATTTATGTCCATAAGTCTTACTAGATTGACAAAGCAGTCCATCCCCATTTGAACCATCCCTTTGAACAAAATAAATAATTGGCATCTCATGTATGAGGAACTTATAAGAATACCAGTTTGATTGGGCTAGAGGGAATGATAAATGATAAAGAGTGATATGATATAGGCTGGAAAAATAGTTTTTGGATCAGGTTTTAAAGAGCTTTAAATTCCAAACAGAAAAGTTTATGTATTTTTCTAGAGGCAGTAGAGAGGTACTGAATTTAGTAGAGGCATAACATAGTAACACCTCTTAAGGAAAATCCCCTTGGCACTTGCATGAAGATTGGATAGGAGTGCGGAGAGGCTAGATGCAGGAAGAACAATTAGGAGGTTATTGGCAGTATTCCAGGTGAAGAGTGATGGGGATCTAAACACAAATGATGACTACATTAGTAATGAGACAGAAGAGAGGTTATGGAAGTAGAAATGGCAAAATAAGATAGCTGATTGGAGAGTGAGAAGTTGAAGATGACACCAAGGTTTTAAATCTTAATGTTTTCCATGGCAAAAGGGAAGTTCAAAATGGAGTCGGTTTAGAGGAAGAGATAGAGTTCTGTTTTAGACATATTGTATTTGAGATGCCTGCTTGACCTCATTTTGAAGTGGTGACTAGACTTGTGCTGATGTGAGAATGAGTCTCAGGTAAGAGACTTAGAACTAGATATATAGGTCTGGGTGTTATTTCTGTAGAGAAGATAATTGACCACATGGGAGCTGATGAGGTCACCAAGTGAGAGAGTATAGAGAGAAAAGAAGATAGCCAGGGACAGAATACATGCAATGAGGGGGCATGATTTGGATGATGAACCATCAAAAGAGACTAATCAGATAGACAAGAGGAGAAACAATATAATCTAGTGTCATAAGAACCTAAAGAATATTGATAAGTGAGTGACCAAAAGCATTAGGTGCTGGACACATGTGGGGAGCTGTGCAGCATTCCATCCAGCTTGAGAGAACATAGCATTCAGCTAAGTCCATTTCTAACCATCAAAAAGTTGGTTGGAGGGAGCAGACACCTAAATTGGAGTTTTGTGAATTTTACCCTGTGTGGGAAGAGGCTTAGACAATTGAGATTCAGTCCATAGGGAAACCACAATCAAAAGAAGGGAGCCAGGAAGTGAATGATAAGGAAAATAAGGCTGGCGAGACTAAAAGTACTAAAGATTTAAAGAATATATCTTGAGGAACTTGAATATAAACAGATAAAGGGAAAAACTGGTAACTGAAGGAAATATAGTCTCCCTATCAAATAAATTAGTTCAGTCTGATTTTTCATGACCATATCTGTGGAGTTTGTTGTTGTTGTTGTTGTTGTTTTGCAAAAATAATAGAGTTCTTTGCCATTTTCTTCTGTAGCTCATTTTATAGATGAAGAAATTAAGAAAAATTAAGTTAAGTAACTTGCCCAGGGTCACACAATTCATAAATATCTGAAGATGGATTTGAACTCAGGTCTTCCTGACTCTAGACATTCTATCCATTCTACCACCTAACTGCCCAACAAGACAGAAACAAAGAAGATTAATGAATTCAACTTTTATTTTTAAAAAAATTAGAAAATCAACAAATAAACCTAAGATATACACAAAAGAGATGTTTAAAAATTAGAGGAGAAATAGATATATTGGAAATCACAAACTTATAAAAATGATAAATCAACTAAAAGGTAATTCTTTGAAAAGACCAATAAAATTGAAACAAAACCAGGAGATATAAAAAAAGAATAATCAGAACATATTGTGATTAGTTATCTGCAAACTAACTAAAAACACAAAAGAAATTGAAGAATACCTTTTAAAAAACTACAAAATGCATAAACTATCTGAGGACAAATCTCCCAAAGCACACAAAAAGACTTGTGTATATTCAATTACAAAGAGCTTCTTAAGGAGGGAAAGAACATAAATCATATAACCATGGGAAAATATTCTAAATTAATTAATTAAATAAACTTAAAAATTTAAAGCTCCTTTAATAAATAACAACCTAAATACCTAAGAGATATTTAGTGCTCATGCGTTGGTCATGCCAACAAAATAAAAAAATATTGCTACCAAAATTAATTTACACTTTTAATGCTATACCAAAATTCTCTTGGAAAACAAAAAATCTAGCCACTTTTTTATCAAGAAAGATGATGAAAAGATCTAAAGATGAAGGGGAGAGAGACATAGCACTCCAGAACCTCAAGCTATGTTGTAAAACTGCAATTGTCAAAAGCATTTTGTATTGAAAGAATAAAGAGATAGATCGATGGAACAGACCAAATAAAGGAGATTCAGAAACAATAGAACTAAATAACCTAGGGTTTGATAGTAGAAAATTTAAGTTACAATAGAAACTCTTTATTTGATGAAAATTGATGGGAAAACTGGAAAGCATTCCAACAGAAAATAGACCAACACCTTGTACCACATATCAATACATTCTAAATAAGTGCATAATTTTAATATTAAAATTTATACTATTTTAAAAATTAGAAGAAAAACATCTCACAAGTATAGTAAAAGGAAAAATGTATTCTGAAACAACAGAAGTAATTACGAAAGGAAATGTGTAACTTTGATTCCTTCAAACTGAAAATTTTCTATAAAGATAACATTAAGATATTTAGGACAAGAAGGGAGGTGGTTGAATGGGGAGAAAAGTGGTTGAATGGGGAGAAAAAAATCTTTCTATCAGATTTCTCTGGTAAAAGTTTGATATCAAAGACATAAAAACAATTAAAACTAATAGCCACTACCCAGTAGATAAATACATGGCCAAAAGATATGAACAAACATTTCTCAAAAGAACTGCAAAATACAACTAAATCATGTATGATTGAAAATCTGTTACCCTAAAAAAGAACTATATATCCCAAGAGCCCACTGACTTCCTGTCATTACATACTTCCTGGAGACAGAGGATAAAGGGTTTTGGCTTTAGAGGCTCCCTCTCTCTAATGTAGAATCAGCATTGATAGTGGTGAGTGGGGATGACTAAAAAATGGCTAACCAGCCATGGGCACATGGTCTTTATTTTGTATCTTCTTTATTCCTTGATTTCTAATGATCATTAATGAATCTCTTAAAATATAATATTATTATTGAGATTTAATTTTAAGAGATTCATTAATGATCATTAGAAGTCATCTTTAATAAGAGTTGCAAATCAAACCAACCCTAAAATTTTATTTCACATTCTCCAAATTGGAAAAAAGGCAGTAGTTAGTGCTGGAAGGGCCATGGGGAAAAAGACATATTCATACATTTTTGGTAGAGTTGTGAAATGATATAACTATTTCGGAAAGTCATTAGGAATTAGACAGATAAAATGACTAAAATATGTCTACCCTTTGAACCAGGGATTCTATTATTGGGCTTAAGTCACAAAGAAACCATCAATAAGAAAAAAGTCCCCATTTACTCCTTAGTATGTATAATAAAAATTTTCAAAATAGCTAATTAGAAACAAATTGGGGAATGGTTAAGCAAATTGTGCTATATGAGTGTTATGGAACATTTTTGTATGATAAGAAATTATCCATGTGATGAATATGGTAAAGTCTAAAAAAAAGCTCTATATAAACTGATGCAGGGTAAAGTAATCAGAACCAAGAAAACAATACACATAGTAACCACAACAACAATTAATTGAAAGAATGAAACATCAAAAACTTCATAAGTAAACATGTCAAAAATATATAGATCAATTGGGACTTGAGTAAAGAGATATTAAAAGACGTTCCCAACCAGCCCCTTTGTGGAGGGGAGAGATCCATAGGTGTTACACATTGCACATGTTTTTTAATTTTTTTTTCAATGTTAGTTGTGCTTTTTTTTTTTGCTCCCCCCAAATTCTTATTTTTTATATGGGATAGCCCGAAAGGAGACAGGAGAGGATACATGGTATGCTAGGGTAATGTAAGAGAGAAAATATCAATAAAGACTTTTTAAAAAAAAAGAAATGGGATTAAGGCATATGTAGGGTATTGATCATGGTGAAGCCTCATTATCAAAAATTATAGTAGAAAAGACAAAAAAAGAATGATTTGGTGGGATTTTTGTTTTGCAGGTAAGGAACTTTTTATTTTGTCTTGTATGTCCTACACACAAAGGAAGGCTCAAACTCTTTTTCTCAATACCAAAGTGAATCTATGTGGACCAGGGAATGCTGTATCTGTCATATAGGACCTCCAGTAGGAGAAAAGAGGGGTTCATAGCAGATGGTTTCCATTTTCTGTTAATAGTATCGGGCTGGATCCTAACCTGAGAGAATGGGAGAAGTGTGGTATTAACAATGTTTGGAGAGACTTCCGGGTAAACATGGCTACAATCTAGGCGTGAATTACCTCCTCTCCCCGGCACCAAACAAAATAGACTACCTCAAAAGAGCATAAAAATCATCTTTGGAAGAACGGAGGGACTCTCCAGTACCCCACAGAAACGAAGGTACGTGATGGGGTTTGAACATTGCCACACTATAAGAAGGAGGAAAAAGCTTGCACAAAAACGTGAACTGAGCTCCTCCCCCACAGAACCAGAGTAGGGGCTCAGAGCGCTCACCAGGACAGCGAGTGAGTGAGAAACATCTCTGTTGGGGGGGGGGGGGGGCACACCATGGTCCTTGGGATCTAAAGACTGCTAGGGAACAACCTCTCAGAGCGGTTTCACGGGAGAACCCTGTGCACTGGAGAGTGCACAGACCGCGGGGCCCCTGCAAACTGCGAACAGTGTGGAGTCTCAAGAATCTCTAGAAACTGCCTAAAGCCGAAGCGCCACTCCTCCCTGTAGTGAGTGGGGGAAGGAGGGCATGCCGGCTCCCTGGAAACTGACGGGCTACCAGAGATCCACCCCTCAGAGCAGTTTTATAGGAGATTCCTGTGCACCAGTGAAAAGAGACCACAGAGCATGGGGGCAGGTATGCTAACAAACCGCGGAGGCTGGGAAGAACTAGTCTGAGGCAACTTAAATCCCCAGAAAACCTACCCATATCACCCAGACTTCAAACCAAAAAGGAAAGGGGAAAATAACCACCAAAGGGATGGCTCACAGTGCCCAAAATCAAGCCTCCAAGAAGAAAGGGGAAAAAGTGACTATTGAAAACTTGGGGGGGGGGGGGATACCCAAGGGAAAGAAGAGAAAGAAGATGAAATTCAAACAAAATCAAAATATGCCCCCCAAAATGGAAATTATCCACAAGCTCAGGAAGAACTCAAATTGGAGCTTATCCAAAAGATGGAAACCTTCTGGCAAGAAAAATGGGGAAAAAATTCAGAAAGAGGTCAGCAGCCTGACAGACAAGACCTCACAATTGGATAAAGAACTGGAAGCCTCTAACAGAAGGGCAGACCAAGCTGAAAAGTAAAACCAGTCCCTAAAGACCAGAATTAAGCAACTGGAAGACAGTGATCTTGCAAAACAGCAAGAATTAATAAAGCAAAGTAAAAAAATTAATGGATTAGATGAAAACATAAAATATCTCACTGACAAGGTGACAGACCAGGAAAACAGAGATAAACAAAAACCTCGATGCCATACTACAGGAAATTATAGAAGAGAATTGCCCCAATGTTCTTGAGCAAGAGGGCAAAATAGAAATAGAAAGGGTTCATAGAACACCCTCTATA
This sequence comes from Monodelphis domestica, assembly GCF_027887165.1. Taxonomy (NCBI): domain Eukaryota; kingdom Metazoa; phylum Chordata; class Mammalia; order Didelphimorphia; family Didelphidae; genus Monodelphis; species Monodelphis domestica. Next base: position 111,062,630 of record NC_077230.1, read on the forward strand.
CTAAATCCCCAAAAGACAACCCCTAGGAATGTAATTGCCAAATTCAAGAGCTTCCAAGCTAAGGAGAAAATCTTATAAGAAGCCAAGAAGAGGAGCTTCAGATATAGAGGAGCCCCCATAAGGATCACACATGACTTAGCAGCTAACACACTAAGAGACCGCAAAGCATGGAACACGATATTTAGAAAGGCAAGAGAGCTGGGTCTTCAACGAAGAATCAACTACCCATCAAAACTGACTATACACTTCCAGGGGAAAGTATGGGCATTCAACAAAATGGAAGATTTCCAAGTATTTGCTAAGAAAAGACCAGAACTCAGTGGAAAATTTGACATCCAAACACAGAGAACAAGAGAAACATGAAAAGGTAAATATGAAAGAAAGGGAAAAGCAGAAAAATCTTATCTTTTATTCAAACTCTCTTCTATAAGGACTACATTTATATCAAATTACATATATAAATATGTGGGGAAAAGGTAATGTGTAACTCTCAAAAATTGTATGCATCATAAGAGTAGTTAGAAGAATCACGCATAGGGAAAGATTGGGGCATCAAGACGATTTGGTGAAAGGGAGGGAAAGAAAGAAAAAGGGGAGTCGCTGATGATACTAAAATTTACTTCAAGAAATAGAGGGGGGGAAATATAAAAATAGAATAATCTTTCCCACACAAAGATACACAGGGGAAGGGGAGGGGAAGAATTCTCATATGAGAAGGAGAGGAAGAACGCGAAGTGGTATTACTTAAACCTTACTCTCAGTGAAATCAACTCTGAGAGGGAAGAACATCTAGATCCATTGGGATTTTGAATTCTGTCTTATCCAACAGGGTAAGAGAGAAGGGGAAACTAAGGAGGGGGAAGGGGGAGGGATTATAAAAAAGGGAAGGAGAGGGGGAGGGGAAGGGAACAAAAAGGGAGGGGCTAGAAAGAGAAGCAAACAAAGGAGGGGACAAGGGGGACTGATCTAAAGTAAATTGCGGTTCAAAAGGTTATAGCTAAAGAAGAAAGGTCAGAATTGGGGGAGGATATCAAAATGCCAGGGAATCCACAAGTGACAATCATAACTTTGAAAGTGAATGGGATGAACTCACCCATAAAATGCAGACAAATAGCAGATTGGATTAGAACCCAAAACCTTACCTAATGGTTGTCTTCAAGAAACACATATGAGGCGGGTTGATACTCACAAGGTTAGAATTAAAGGATGGAGTAAGACCTTTGGGGCCTCAACTGATAGAAGGCAGGAGTTGCAATCATGATATCTGACAAAGCCAAAGCAAAAATAGACCAGATTAAAAGGGATAAGGAAGGTAAATATATTCTGTTAAAAGGGAGTATAGACAATGAGGAAATATCACTAATCAACATATATGCACCAAATAGTATAGCATCCAAATTTCTAATGGAGAAACTAGGAGAATTGAAGGAGGAAATGACAGTAAAACCATATTAGTGGGAGACTTGAACCAACCACTATTAAATTTAGATAAATCAAATCAAAAAATAAATAAGAAAGAGGTAAAAGATGTGAATGAAATCTTAGAAAAATTAGAGTTAATAGACATATGGAGAAAAATAAAGAGGGACAAAAAGGAATACACCTTCTTCTCAGCACCACATGGCACATTCACAAAGATAGATCATACACTAGGTCACAGAAACATGGCATTCAAATGCAGAAAAGCAGAAATAATAAATGCAACCTTTTCAGATCATAAGGCAATAAAAATAATGATCAGTAAGGGTACATGGAGAGCAAAATCAAAAATTAATTGGAAATTAAATAATATGATACTCCAAAATTGGTTAGAGAAGTCATAGAAACAATAATTTCATTGAGGAAAATGACAATGATGAGACATCCTTTCAAACCTTATGGGATGCAGCCAAAGCAGTACTCATAGGAAAATTCATATCCTTGAGAGCATATATTAACAAATTAGGGAGGGCAGAGATCAATGAATTGGAAATGCAAATCAAAAAATTTGAAAGAGAACAAATTAACCCCCCCCCAGAAGAAAACCAAACTAGAGATCCTAAAAATTAAGGGAGAAATTAATAAAATCGAAACTGATAGAACTATTAAACTAACAAACAAGACTAGAAGCTGGTACTTTGAAAAAACAGACAAAATAGACAAAGTACTGGTCAATCTAATTAAAAAAAGGAAAGAAGAAAGGCAAATTAACAGCATCAAAGATGAAAAGGGAGACCTCACCTCCAATGAAAAGGAAATTAAGGCAATCATTAAAAACTACTTTGCCCAACTATATGGCAATAAATATATCAACCTAGGTGATATGGATGAATATTTACAAAAATATAAATTGCCTAGACTAACAGAAGAAGAAATAGAATTCCTAAATAATCCAATATCAGAAAAAAAGAAATCCAACAGGCCATCAAAGAACTCCCTAAGAAAAAATCCCCAGGGCCTGATGGATTCACAAGTGAATTCTATCAAACATTCACAGAACAGCTAATCCCAATACTATACAAACTATTTGACATAATAAGCAAAGAGGGAGTTCTACCAAATTCCTTTTATGACACAAACATGGTACTGCTTCCAAAGCCAGGCAGGTCAAAAACAGAGAAAGAAAACTATAGACTAATCTCCCTAATGAATATAGATGCAAAAATCTTAAATAGGATACTAGCAAAAAGACTCCAGCAAGTGATCAGGAGGATCATTCACTATGATCAAGTAGGATTTATACCAGGAATGCAGGGCTGGTTCAATATTAGGAAAACCACCCACATAATTGACCATATCAACAAACAAACAGTCAAAAAAATCACATTATTATCTCAATAGATGCAGAAAAAGCCTTTGATAAAAACAACACCCACTCCTATTAAAAACACTAGAAAGCATAGGAATAGAAGGGTCGTTCCTAAAAATTATAAACAGTATATATCTAAAACCATCAACTAACATCATCTGCAATGGTTATAAACTAGATGCATTCCCAATAAGATCAGGAGTGAAACAAGGATGCCCATTATCACCTCTATTATTTAACATTGTAGTAGAAACACTAGCTGTAGCAATTAGAGAAGAAAAAGAAATTGAAGGCATTAAAATAGGCAAGGAGGAGACCAAGTTATCGCTCTTTGCAGATGATATGATGGTCTACTTATATATTTCCAACACAGCTCAGCGGCAAGAATTAGAAAGAGAAATCCCATTCAAAATCACCTTAGGCAAAATAAAACACTTAGGAATCTTATCTCCCGAGACAAAAACAGGAATTATATGAACACAACTACAAAACAGTCTCCAAACAACTAAAACTAGACTTGAGCAATTGGAGAAACATTAACTGCCCATGGGTAGGACGAGCCAATATAATAAAAATGACCATCTTACCCAAACTTTTTTATCTATTTAGTGCTATTCCCATCGAATTCCTCAAAAAAATTTTTACTGACTTAGAAAAAACCATAACAAAGTTCATTTGGAAGAACAAAGGGTCAAGGTTATCCAAGGAAATAATGAAAAAAAATACAAAGGAAGGGGGCCTTGCAGGCCCAGATCTTAAACTCTATTATAAAGCAGTGGTCATCAAAACAATTTGGCACTGGCAAAAAGACAGAAAGGAGGATCAGTGGAATAGACTTGGGGTAAGTGACCCCAGAAAGACAGTATATGACAAACCCAAAGAGCCCAGCTTCTGGGACAAAAACCCACTATTTGACAAAAACTGCTGGGAAAACTGGAAGACAGTGTGGGAGAGATTAGGTTTGGATAAACACCTCACACCCTACACCAAGATAAACTCAGAATGGGTGAACGACTTGAACATAAAGAAGGAAACTATAAGTAAATTAGGTGAATACAGAATAGTATACATGTCAGACCTTTGGGAAGGGAAAGACTTTAAAACCAAGCAAGACAAAGAAAGAGTCACAAAATGTAAAAATAAACATTTTTTATTACATCAAATTAAAAGGTTTTTGTACAAACAAAACCAATGTAACCAAATTGAGAAGGGAAGCAACAAATTATGAAACAATTTTCATAACAAAATCCTCTGACATAGGTCTAATTACTCAAATTTATAAGGAGCTAAATCAATTGTACAAAAAATCAAGCCATTCTCCAATTGATAATTGGGCAAGGGACATGAACAGGCAGTTCTCAGCCAAAGAAATCAAAACTATTAATAAGCACATGAAAAAGTGCTCTAAATCTCTTATAATCAGAGAGATGCAAATCAAAACAACTCTGAGTTATCACTTCACACCTAGCGGATTGGCTAACATGACAGCTATGGAAAGTAATGAATGCTGGAGGGGATGCAGCAAAGTAGGGACATTAATTCATTGCTGGTAGAGTTGTGAATTGATCCAACCATTCTGGAGGGCAATTTGGAACTATGCCCAAAGGGCGATAAAAGACTGTCTGCCCTTTGATCCAGCCATAGCACTGCTGGGTTTGTACCCCGAAGAGATAATAAGGAAAAAGACTTGTACAAGAATATTCATAGCTGCGCTCTTTGTAGTGGCCAAAATTTTTTAAATGAGGGGATGCCTTTCCTTTGGGGAATGGCTGAACAAGTTGTGGTATATGTTGGTGATGGAATACTATTGTGCTCAAAGGAATAATAAAGTGGAGGAATTCCATGGAGACTGGAACAACCTCCAGGAAGTCATGCAGCGCAAAAGGAGCAGAACCAGGAAAACATTGTACACAGAGACTGAAACACTATGGTACAATAGAACGTAATGGACCTCTCCATTAGTGTCAATACAATGTCCATGAACATCCTGCAGGGATCTAGGAGAAAAAAACACTATCCACAAGCAAAGGACAAATTGTGGGAGTAAAATCATCGAAGAAAAGCAACTGTTTGACTACAGGGATTGAGGGGACATGAATGAGGAGAGACACTAAAAGAACACCCTAATGCAAATACCAACAACATGGAAATGGGTTTGAATCAAGGACACATGTGATACCCAGTGGAATTGTGCATTGGCTAGGGAAGGGGTGGTGGGAGGGGGGGAGGAAAAGAAAATAATATTTTTGTTTCCAAGGAATATTGCTTGAAAATGACCAAATAAAAGAATGTTTAAATTGGGGTGGAGGGGAAGAATGTTAGGAGAGGAGGCAGCAGGGTGACTCAGTGGATTGAGAGCCACGCCTAGAAATGGGAGGTCCTAGGTTCAAATCTGGCCCCATGTGACCCTGAGCAAGTGACTTAACCCCCATTGCCTAGTCCTTACCATTCTTCTGCCTTGGAACCAATTGGTTCCAAGACAGAAGGTAAGGATTTTTTTTTTAAAGAAGAAGAATTTAGGAGAAAAAATGTTTGAAATAGCCATTGTGAAGAGAAGGGTAGAACATTAATTATGAAAGAATAAAAAGATTGTTTTACCGTAATAAGGTACCAGTTGAGTTTATATAATATACATTTATAAGAAATCCATTTGACTGCCTCCAACTCAATTCAGCAGCAAGTCATTAGGATAGAAGTCACATGGAAGATGGGAGTAGTCCAGAGTTGGTATCTGACAAGACAGGGATCGTGATAAGAAGGAAAGAGATTTAGTAGTAGAGGATATTATAAAGTTGAACAAAAGGGTCAAGATTGGGAATGGAGGGAAAGTAAAGACTATGGAGGAATGACTTACTGGAAAAATATTAAGTGAAGTAGAGATTGGAAGCTCTGGTGAGAGGAAGGGAAGAACAGGTTTAGTTAATATAAGGCAAAAAGAAAAATAAAATGTTAATTGATACAAAGATATTTTCCCCTGGATGGTCTCTTTTTGTTCTTCAGCTTAAGGGAAGGAAAGAAAGGCAAAACAACAAGTATTTATTAAGTTTTTACTATATGCCACATACTCTACTGCGTACTTTACAGATATTATCTCATTTAATCCTCACTGTGCGATAAGAGTTATGAACCCCATAACATAGTTGAGGAAAATAAGAAAGCCAGAGGTGAAGTGAGACTTTGCCAGGTTACTCAGCTAGAGTATAAGATCAGATACTCTTCTACATAACTAGGTGACATAGTGAAAAAAGTACTGATTTGGAATCAGGAAGTCATGACTTCAAATCCTGATTCAGACACTGGTTGTATGACTCTGGGCGAATCATTTAAACATTATCAGATTCAGTGTTTTCATGTTAAAATGGGGATAATATGTAATAGTACTTACAGGTGTAGGATTTAAATTAACATCCAGCAATTCCAAGCATTAATTTTATAAAGTTTATTAATAATCACTTGAAGTAGAAGAAATAAAAAGGAAATTGAACTAAAATTTTTATTTTTAACATTTTATTTATTTATAATATAATAATATTTTAAATATGTTTAAAATAATTATTTAACAAAAATAAGACTACGTGACTAAGTTCTTCTTACCTGTTTAAAAAGCCCACTCTAACAAAACCCCAACAGGAAGACAAGAGAGTGAGAGGCAGGGCTACACCAAATTTATATCCTCCCTACATCAGCACATAATGTGAGGAGAGTGGGGTGCTGGGAATTTTAGTTTTTGGGGTAACAGATTATTCTAATTAAACATGGATTAGTGAGATGTGTAAAGTATATTGCAGATTTTTTTTGTCTTGCATGTTCCTAGTAGTTCTTTCTCTAGAGGTAAACATTCACATTATTTCTATAACAATAGCTCTTTAGGGTCTACTCATCTTGCTTCTCTTATTTCATGTAGGTCTTTCTGTGGTGGTGTTGTTTTTTTTTTCAAGTAATCTGTTCTTCATTGCTTGGGCATAGTAGCATTCCATCACAATCATATAATATACTACAACTTGTTTGGCATTTCCCCAATTGATGGCCATCCCTTCAATGCCCAGTTCTTTGCCAACACAAAGAATGCTGCTATAAGTATTTTAGAACATAGGGATTCTTTTCCTTTTCCGCTAATCATTTTAGGAAACAGACCTAAAAGTGATATTGCTGGGTCAAAAGGTATACACAGATGCTCTCCAGAATGGTTGAATTGGTTGAGTATACAATCAACAGTGTATTATTTTCCCCATTTTTTCACATCTACCCACATTTGTCATTTTGGCCTTTTAGCCAGTCTCATAGGTGTGAAATATCTTCAAGTTGTTTTGATTTGCATTTCTCTAATCAATAATGATTTAGAGCATTTTTTTACATGACTATATATGGCTTTGATTTCTTCATCCAAAAACTGCTTAACTTTGGAACATTTATCAATTGGAGAATGGTTCATATTCTTACATATTTGATAAAGTTCTTTATATATAGCTGTCTTTACAATTTTACGCCAATTTTCCGGTTTCCTTCTAATCTTGGCTACATTAGTTTTATATGTATAAAACATTTTTATTTAATGTAACCAAAATTATTCACTTTATATCTCACAATCCTCCCTATCTCATTTATTCATAAAATTCCTTTCTTATCCATAAATTTGATAGGTAGGTAATTTTTTCTGTTCTGTTAATATCTTTATGTCTAGGTATGTATACATTTTGATCTTAATCTTGGTAAATGGTGTAAGATATTGGTCTACACCTAGTTTCTGCCAGATTGCTTTCCAATTTTTGCAGCAATTTTTACCAAATAATGAACTCTTATCCCAAAAGCTTTGCTCTTTGCTTTTGTCAAGTAACAAGATTACTATAAATTTTTTTTACCATTACTTATTTGTTCCATTACAGATCTTAAAATGTTATATAAATGTTGCCTGTTGTTATTTCTTTTAATGTACAATAATTACTAAAATATTTTTCCTCTTTTTTAAAGGGATTTAAAGAATGCTGATGGGACACCCATTTTCTTAAAGAACAATTTGCTAAGCTGGTTGCCACTATGGGTAAGTTTATAACAAAATCAGAACATAGTTAACTTTAAAGGGAATAAATTTCCTGAGTGGGAGAGGGGTGTTATTAAGTGACTCTAAAAACTTATTGTACATACTTTTATCAATGTTAAATTTTTATTGGTTGGACTGATTAGATTAATTGGTGGTCTCTAGGGATTTAATTTCTAAATCCCAAAATGAATTACTTAAATAAATGGAATTATGGTAGTTTATTTTACAATAGAGGGAAGATATTAAGGATGAGAGATAGACAGAGACAGAGAGAGAGAATGCCAAGCCCAGTTCCATAGCCAAGTGTCTTCACTCCAAGTCTGAGTGTCTGTCTTCCAGTCTCTCCTCAAGTGTCTTTTTTCCAGTCAAACTTCAAGTGACTCATGATTCTTCCAGTTTCTCCTCCGAGTGAATGAATCCTCATTCTTGATTCATTCATGTGGCTCTTTTTCCTCTATTTAAAGATCTTTTTCTCTTGTGTCACCTCCCCTAAATTTTACTTCTACCAATCACAGCAGACGTTCCTCTCTGGGACTGCCCAATCAATGTATGAAATGAGTGTCACACCTTTTATAGTTAGTTAGCACCTTTTTGGTTAGTTAACACCTTTTTGTAGTTAAAATGGGTAGATCTACTTTAAATATTGAGTTAACACTTTTGGGGATTAAAATCTAAAAATAGACCCGGGATTACAATTTTATCTTCACTATCAGGGAAGAGCTAAGTACCTTCATGTTACAATCAGGAGACAATCAAATCCAATCTTCACATCAAGTATTAGAAAAATATACTAAATTATATTGTGATTACTCAGCAAATATTTACTGGGTAATACTAATGTCAGTCATTATGCTTGTTTTATTAATGTTGAGGGGAGATTTTTAAATCTCTTAAAAGTAAAAAAGTAAAAAAATCTACTTAAAAGTAAAAGAAATTCCCCTTGTAATCTAATATGGAAAGGCCCCAAAGGGGGTTGGGGGGGGACATAAACAGCATAGCTATAAAGACTACATTCGTATGTACTGTGAGAAAATACTAGAATCAAGAAGTAAAATGAATTAGATGATATGATCAGCTAGACATTGAAAAATTTTTTAAAGAGCTGTACAGCTTAAAATATAGAAATAGCAGTCTTCTAACCAACAAAAGACTATACCTAATAAGTTTAGAATGAATGAAAATATATTTTCCTGGAATTTTGTAAATCTGATCCAAAAGGCTTTAAATTAAAGGTTATGGGGTAGAAAGAAAATTTCTTTTCTATAGCCACAAGTCAGATGCTATAAGAAATAGCTATAATATAGGAAAATTAGCATTTGAGGCACCTAGAAATTGAGAGAACAAAATTAAAGCAGGAAACATTAATAATAAAACACATGGCTTCAAGTGGCTATATATAAAAGCACAGCAAGAAATGAGCTAAAGAACCCAAAATCAAATTAACCTTATTTCATAGGTATTACTTAAGACTTGGTAGGATGAGACATATGGCTGGAGTATATACTATACTTAAATGAAGCAAAATAAGTAAAAGTGGGGAGAAGCAGACAGTAGCATTTTATTTTCTTTGCACCATTATCTTACTGATATTCAGAATAAATCTCTGAGGTTAGTTGTTATTATCACCATTTTATAGATGAAGAAACAAGACTTAGAGAGTTGACATGATTTGCCTAGGATCACACAATCAGTAAATGTTTGAAATAGAACTTGAACCCAGAGTTTCCTGTCTCCAAGTCCAACACTGTCCTCTATGCCACGTGACCTTTCATCCCATATTAAAAACTATTCATGAACTTCAGAAATCTAGCAACCAGAATTGGGCGATAGTAAAAAGCTTTTGGGAGAAAATCAGTAAGTATTTTGTAATGGGAATATACCATAGGTGCCACCTGGACAGAAAGAGGAAATGAAGAACATGCAGGGGCATGATAGGAGATGTCAGTATTTGCATGGATCTCCGCCAAAAGCAGAGCAGATAATTATTGTTTGGTCACTTCATTCATGTACAACTCTTTATGGTCCCATTTGAATTTTTTTTTACTATGATATTATAGTGATTTACCATTTCCTTTTCTTTTCTAGCTCATTTTTATAGATGAGGAAACTGGGGCAGAGTCAAGTGACTTGACATGGGTCACATTGCTAGTGAGTGTTTTAGGCTGGATTTGAACTCAGGTCTTCCTAACTCCAGGCCCAATGTTCATCTAATGTACTACCTAGCTACCTCAAGCTTTTCTGTCAACAAAAGGAATATCCATTCTAGAACTGATTTTCACCAATAGAGGGTAATATATGACAGGTCCCTGAGTGGTAATTGTCGATAGTATCCTATATTTTTGAAAAATGGATTTCAAGGTTTCCAAAAGAAGTGTAGATAGGTAAGATATCATAGATTAAATTTTTCTTGGGAAAATCCACCCAAGAAGGATGAGAAGCTCTTAAGAGCTAAATTCTCAAGAGACAAATAGAAACAGTTCTTATCATAAGGATATGAGGAGTTGTCTGAAGAGACCATTGGGATGCATAGGAAACTTATCTAATTTAGATTCTAAGATATACAGAAGAGGAAAGCAAGAGGGTAAGTAAGAGAGACCTACTAAAAACATGGCATTATTCTGGAGATTTACTGTAGGTAGTGATCAGAATGAGCTATCTTGACAAGGAAAGTTAGAAACAAAAGTAATAGAGTTTGTTATATGGAGAAAAAGAAAAAGAAAAGACCCAGAACAATAGTCTGGATGAGTTGATGATAGCTAATAATGGAAGATAAAACTACTCAGTTCTTATTTTGCTTCTTTTGTCTCTTCTAAGGACAATGGGCTTTTGACTAGAAGGAACAGATGAAAAATGGCCAAAATAGGAAATTGGTAGTTAAGATTAAAAAGTGAGGAAGACAGAGAGACTTAAGACAGACAGAGAGAGAGAGAACTTCCTAGTACCCATGATGAGTTCAAACCAAGTGACTCAGATGAACAGAATCTACAAGTATTGAAGTAATTAGTGGATATGATTGAGCTACTGACAGTATTGGAAATATTAGAAAGAAGAGAGAGGATGTATTTCAAGACTAGAGAAAGATAAGCAATGTTTCAGTTGAAAAAATAAAAAGGAGGACGGAACCTGCAAACTGAAGGACAGTTACCTTAACTCTTATACGTAGCAAAATTCTGGAAAATATTAAAGAGGTGGCTAATAAGCATGTAGAAAAGGAAATAGTGTTCACAGAGCCCATTTAATTTCATCAAGAAAACATCATACCAGATTAAGATTATTCCTTTTTTTTTTAAATCAAGATTATTAAATAGGTAGCTCAAAGGGACAATATAGATATAGTTTGCCTAGATTTTAGCAAAAAATTTGACAAATTTTTGTTCTTCTATTGACAAGGTAGAGAAATGTGAGCTAGATTTGTGTACAGTTTGGTAAATTCAGAATTGATTGAGTAGCCAAGTCTAAAAAGTAACTACTAAAGGTTGGGACATCATTTTGGGAGGAGGCCTCCAGCAGTACGCTTGAAGGATTTGTGCTTGTTCCTTACTGTATAACATTATTGTTGACTGGGTTAAGAAAATGGAGAGTGTGCTTATCAGACTTACAAACATCATAAAGTTGGGCATATAGCTAGCAGTGGATAGTAGGACATAGAAAGATCTTGATGGACTAGATTATTAGCTAATTCCAACAATGTTATACTTATCCCTAATAAATTTTTAAGTCCTTCTTATACCTGAATTTAAAAAAAATCAGCTACACAAATAATGAAGGGGAGGGTAGGAAGTAATGAGGCAACACTTATTCTGAAAAAGATATGGGATTTTAGTAGATGATAAGCTCTAGATGAGTCAATAGCATAAATATGACTGTTCCAAAAGTTAATACTTTCTTAGGCTACATTAAAAGATATTAAGGGTCCAGATCCAATGAAATTTCAGACTCTACTTTACCCTGGTCAAGCTACATATGGAATATTGTAATTGGTTCTGGGCACTTCAGCTTAGAAAGGACCTTGGAACTCAATCTAGTCCAACTTTCTTACTTTAGAATTGAATAAACTGAGGCCCAGAGAGAGTGAAATGACTTGCCAGAGGTTAGGTTACAAGGTTATTACCAGAGGTTATACAGATTTTCCAAGTGTATATTTGATGTATAATCAAAGTACAATCAATCAGCAGGCCCTCATCACCTCATTGGACTATTACAATAGCTTGCTGGTTCTTATGCTACCACGTCTCCTCCCACTACAGTCCAGATTCCCTTCAATTGCCAAAGTGATTTTCCTAAAGCATAGATTCAGTTATATCATCCCCTCCCCCCCACTCAATAAGTTCTAGTGCAGTGATGGCAAACCTTTTAGAGACCAAGTACCCAAACTACAAACCTCATGCCCCATGTGAGCCCCCTGCCCAGACAGACAAGGATGAGAGGAAACGCTTCCATTGGACTGCTGGGCAGAGGAATGGGTCATGTGAGAAATGTCCTTACGTACACATGGAGAGGGGGGAAGAGAGCAGCCCTCCTACATGTTCCAGCATGCATGCCATAGGTTCAACAACACAGGTTTAGTGGTTCCCTATCATCTCTAGAGTATTCAATAAGAAATTCTGTTAAGTATTGAGATCCCAACATAAGCTGCCCCCTTCCTCCATCTTCCAGGGCTTTTTACAACCTACACCACTCCCCAATTTAATCTCCAGTGTATTCTTTGATCCAGTGATGCTGAGCTCCTTGCTATTCCTCAGATAAGATACTTCATCTACTTACTGGGCATTTCCACTAGCCGCCCCTCATTTATGGAATGCTTTCCTTCCTCATCTCTACCTCCTTGCTTTTCTAACTTCCTTTAAGTCTCAGTTAAAATCCCTTCTCCAGAAGCCTTTTCCTAAGTGCTCTTAATTCTAGTACCTTTCTTCTGTTGATTATTTCCCATTTATCTCACATATGGCTTGTTCATACACGATTTTTTGCTTGTTGTCTCCCTTATTAGAATGTTAGCTTTTTGAGGTCAAGGACTGTCTTTTGTTTTCCTTTGATGATCCCTGGTGCTTAATGCAATACCTTGCACGTAGTAGGTACTTAATAAATGATTACACCCTGATTTTCATCTCTAAAATTTTATAGTGAATTGCTTACCAGCTCTAGAAAGGGGGAGAGAAGGAAAGGAAGGAGACAGTTTAGATCTGAAAACTTATGTGGAGGGGCAAGCTGGGTGGCTCAGTGGATTGAGAGCCAGGCCTAGAGATGGGAGGTCCTAGGTTCAAATCTGACCTCAGACACTTCCCATCTGTGTGACCCTGGGCAAGTCACTTAACCCCTGTTGCCTAGCCCTTACCACTCTTCTGCCTTGGAGCCAATATTGACTCTAAGAAGGTAAGGGTTTTAAAAAAAAAAACTTATGTGGAAAATTGTTAATATATGCAAGTGAAAAAATTAAAAATTTTAAAAGAATGTTATAAGGCAAGTTTGCAATAGGTGGGGAGAGAGCCAGTTGTTAAATTTTCAGTGTGAGCATTTATATCTTAGAAACTGACACAAATTACTAATCAAGGCTTGATTTATTGTTTTGTTGCCCATATGGACTTAAGAAAGTGATGGAGAAACTGGTAATAATGCATATTAAACTTAAAATGTGGCCCGGGTACAATTTTTTTTGAGCATCTGGTAAACATTTACTAACACATTACTGGGTGGAGGTCACTATACATGTGTAATGTTGCACTTCCAGATGAGTTTGCTATTGAATTATTAGTTTTACTTAATCTGCTTTTCTTTGTATGAGATCTCCCAAGAAGTAGGAGTGATCTGTAAATCTTTGTTATATAAGAACAAAACACATCACTAAAATTTTTTAAACTACAAAGAAAATTCTATGATGATGTAAGATATTATTACAAGTTGCTCTTATACATAATAAATGCATTCAGTTATAAAAAAAAAGTTATCTGTATGATGAAAGAGACAGAAAATGAGAATTAAGTTTATGGTTTGGAACTCAAGTATTAAAAAACACTGAAGTTCTCAGTGAAATTCTTCCTAACTGTGATCATGTTCAAGCCATTAAATCTTTCTGCATTTTTGTTTCCTCATTTGTAAAATATGGATATATTTATTGTGAGGAAAGCATTTTTAAATAATATGAATAGTGGGAGATTTTGTCAGATGAGGGTGAGTAGGAGATGGAAAGTTTCATAAGGGAAATGCCATTTGAGTTGTGCTTTAAAAGCCTTTTTGAAAGGTTGTCAATATAAGAGTATAATGCATATTTGAGAAATCAAGTGCTTCTGTTTTGGTTGTAGTGTAAAGTGCCTGGAAGGAAAAGACTTTGAAATGTGACTAGAATTATGGCATGGCTCTAGATTGTAGGGGAACTTGAATACCAGAAAGTAATTTGAACCTAAGTTAGTGATTCCATCACATTCATGCCTAAGAGACTAATGGTGTAAGTGCCTAGTATAAATTGAAGGGGAGAACCTGTTCAAAAATGGAATGTGCTATACCTTATGGGGTAGTGAAATCCCTGGCACTTGAGGTCTTTAAACATAACCTGAATGATAATTTTTGGAAATGTAGAGGGACTTTTAAGTTTCAAGTGAGAGTTGAATAAGATTATCCCACTTACTTTCTAACTTATATTCTCTGTTTCATAACCTTTATTTCCAATACAGTCCAACAGGTACCTATTAGATGTGGTGTGTGTGTGTGTGTGTGTGTGTGTGTGTGTGTGTGTGTGTGTGTGTGTGTGTGTGTACATATATATGTGATTGAGTCACTAAGGTTAAAAAAACAAAACTTCCTATTTACAAAGAGCTTACATTATACTGGAGTAATGTAACATGTAAAAAGAAGATACATGGTAATTTGAGGAACAAGAGAACACTAACAAAGAGAAGAATCGGTAATGTTTTCTCAGCAGACTTGGCATGTGAGCAAAGCCCCAAAGAAAGCTAAGGGTTCTTGGAGGTAGACGTGAAGAGGAAATAAGAAGGGGAAGGAGGCTGAATATCTACAGACAGCCTGGACAAAAGAATAGACATTGGAGATGCAACACCAAGATTGGTAGGGAAATTTGTAAAGAGTGTGACCAGGAATATTTTGCAATAAGTCTGAAAAAGTAGGAATCTGATTATTAAGGGTTTTAAATAACAAGTTTAGGAGTTTATATTATATTCTATAGACTATTGAGGATGATTTGCAGAAGGGAGAGTCTGGAATTTTGGATTCTATTCAGATTATTGTGATAGACCAAGGGAGAAGTGATATGGACTTTAATTAAATATAGAGAATTGGACAAATATAAGCTTTTTGTCTCCAAGAGATGAAAACAGAAAATGACTCTTGAGGTCTTGGCCCTAAGTGACTAGAAATATATAATTGGTTTAGAAGGAGAAGGAGGATTAGAGTGGGAAAAATAATGAATTCCTATCTCTTTTTCTATGCACAGAAGATATCTAATGCTTCCTTGCTGCTCCACTTTACTTAGACCTATCCATCAAAATTCCCCTCTCACCATAGACCTTTGTTAAAACTTGCTACTCTAGGAATTCTAAACCAAACCTTCAGCTAGGTGTGTTTCTAATAAACTCAAAAAATTAATAATTGGGAAGCTAATTAAATGAAGTATTTTTTGAGGTGGAGCCTCCTTGTGATCTTAGGTTCTATCACCCCCAGACATGAAACTATACATAAGCAATTATGTGCATAAATAAACATAAATAACAATATGAACCATAAACATTAAATACCTCACTCTTTCATCAGTTTTTCACATGGAATGGTTCAAGTCTTGTCACCATCCTCCTTGACCCTCCTTAACTGTTCTAATTCTGGCCTTAGACCTTTACTAGCTGTATTTTTTTAAGTTAATCTAAAAATGTTAAAAATTAATACTTTTTTATTTCAGAATAAGTACAGTTATTTTAAAACTGGCCAGGAATAAACTCTATAATCAGTCGAAAAAAGCCTCAAAGATCTCAAGAATCTGTTTCTTTAAAAAATTAAGAAATACCTAGAAATACCTAAACATAACTTGTCTTTTCCTGTGGATAGCTTGTTTTCTTAGAATATGATGTTAAATAACTTTTGCATAATTGGAACAGTGCTAGTTGGTTGACCCATCAAGGAAATATTATGAATAATAAGAGATATATTTCGATTTGGATCTTTAGCCTTTTTTTTACATGATAATACATTATAGTTAACTGCAACAATTACCAGATAACAGTATAACAAAACTTCATTTTACAGTGGATATTTTTGTTGATAAAAAGTTACCCCTGAATCTGGTGGCCCAACTTAGGAGTAGAAGTGTAGAGCAATTAATATTTAATTTTGATAACTCAGTGATGTTTCTTTATAGAACCAAATACAAAGAATATGATGCTCTTAAATTAATAGGGAAGAGAGCTGTTTTCATATTTGAAATACACTTCTGAGGTCAGTAACTTTGACCATTAGCAATTTCCTTTATAGAGGATAGAATGTGTTTAATTAGATAACTCCAGAAAATTTCTGACCAATCAAAAAAAGTTTTTAAATATGGAACAGAAAGCCCTGACCTACATACATCTTCCAAATTTGAGATCTCCTGATAAATCTGTCTTGAATCTTTATTTTCCAGTTGTTGATTGTCTTTTGAGTAGCTGCAAACATTTGATTAGTACTTTACTGTTTACAGTTTTTTTTACAGATTTCCTAAAGAATATCAAGATTCATTGAATTGCAGTGCAAGTAATATTTTTTACCAGTGGTGCAGAATTTTTCATTTGTTCCTATTAAATTTCATGTTCAGTCTATTATATTTGCCTGCAGAGACTTGTTAGGATTCTAATGTGGTTATCCTGTGTTATCAACTATCCCTACCTACTTCCTGTCATCTGCAAATGCATATCATCTGTGCCTGGCTCTGAGTTGTTGATAAAAATGTTTTAAAAAACTGTGGCCAATGACAGTTTGATAACTATCTATTCCTAGGGTACAGTTACTCAATCAACCACAGATTCACCTAATTGCACTGTTATTCATTCTACATTTTTCTACCTTGTCTTTACAGAAATGTTCAGCTTTATTATTATTTATCAGGACAGTAATGCTATCATAATAGGAAATAAGGTTAATTTAGTCATTTTTCATGAATATATTTTTATTTTTAATGATTACTGTTAACAAACTTTTTTTTTTAACTCTTTCCTTCTGAGAATCAATACTGTCAGTTCCAAAGAAAAAGAGTGCATAGGGCTAGGCAACAGACTTGCCCAGGATCACACAACTAGGAAGTGTCTAAGGTCAAATTTGAACCCAGAAACTCCCACAAACCATTTTTATTGGCCTATTCTGGAATCGTGCATGGAACCAGTGACAACTGCACTAGTTTGTAATTATAATTATAAATTATTATTATATATTTTATATAATATAATTACATGTAATTATATTATATAATTATAATTATTAAAAAAACCTATCTTCAAAATATATTTTTTAAATTCCTTACCAGAAAAATGCCTTTGCCTTGCCAGAGATATGTTGTTGGTTATGATTTTTCAAAGATTGCTGATATCCGGCAATATACTTGGAAATTTTTTCACTTAGGTCAAATGTAATTTATCTTGACCAGGTGATTGCAATTTGTTGAGAACATTGTGCTTTATTATTACCATTTCACTTATCTTGAGTTTCAGTTTACTTTTAGTCAGACTTGTACCCTTTCCAGTCTGAAGAGAACTTCCTTGATCGAAAAAGATAGAAACAAACAAAAAAATCAACTAGTTCTGCTTCTTCTAGTTTCTCTGAACATTAATTCACCAATTAGCAGGACTATTGTTACTTCCTTTTTCCTTTCTCTGACATAACTTTAAAAAAAATGTTCCTAATTATTTTTCATTCAAACCGTAGCTTATTCTGGATGTTAACTTTGCTCATTGTTATTCTTCTAGATCTGTGCCACTCTTTTGTATTCACCTTTCACATTTTGTACATATCCTTTAAAAAGTTTGCTGTATTTCTTTTTTTTTTTTTAATTTGTAGTAAAGGGAGGCTACTAGCTTGAGTAGGTGAATAGGGAGAGTTGCATTCAGAAATGAAATCCTATGATTCTATGTCAAAACAAAGGACATAAATTTTTAAAAATATATTAACAATAAAAACATCTATTTTAGAACACATAAAATCTGAGTTTACCGGAGTCCTTTTGAAATTATCATTAATCTCTTCTTGCTCATTTAAATCATTTGCAGTTTTGTTAGTTCATTTAAAAAAAAAATTTTTTTTAAACCCTTACCTTCTGTCTTGGAGTCCTGTGTATTGGGGCAGAAGAGTGGTATGGGTTAGGCAATGGAGGTTAAGTGACTTGCCCAGGGTCACACAGCTGGGAAGTGTCTGAGGCCACATTTGAACCTAGGACCTCCCATCTCTAGGCCTGGCTCTCAATTCACTGAACTACCCAGCTGCCCCCTTTTTAGTTCATTTTGAAGAGTCTCCCATTCTTGTTCAGCTACATTTCATTTTAGAAGCCCTGGTTATGGGATCATAGCCTTGAATTCTGTTTCTTAAAAATCTATGAGGGGCAGCGAGGTAGCACAGTGAATAGAAAGCCCATGCTGGAGTCAGGAGGACCTAGGTTCAAATCTGACCCGAGACACTTCCCAGTTGTGTAATCCAGAGCTAGTAACTTACTCCCAATTGCCCAGCTCTTGCCATTCTGCTGTTTTTGAATTGATACTAAGACAGAAGGTAAAGATTTTGAAAAAATAAATGTGCAACAAACCTGTGACCATTCTTGATATCATCTCTTTAGATTTTTAGAGTTTTGCTCAAGATTCCCATGACTAATAGATCTCCAACCAGGCCCCACTTGTACTTGTTTAGAAGGTCTAGAGTAGCAATTCTTGTTGTCTAATCTCTCAGAAATTGAGAAGATGCACGCAGCCATCAGGAACATTGAAAAGTTATCAAAGGCTCTGTTAGTATAAAAGCATTTCTAGTAGCTGCCTATTGGTTGATAGGACCATAGATTTAAAACTAGAAGAAATCTCAAAAGTCATCTATATCTTGTCCAACACCTTCATTTTACAAATGAAGAGACTGAAGCCCACTGAGGACAAGTGACTTTCCCAAGTTCCACAAGCATAGCAGCAGAGCTAGGATTTGAATCCAAATTCTCCGACTACAAACCTAGGATTTGATGTCCCTCTTTGATGCCAGCAAGTAGCATACTATGTAATATTGCCACCGGGTACTGCTACAATGCTTTTTACAGAAAAGTTCCAACTCTGGCCTTTAAGCCAATCCCAGTATCTTCATATCTCTATAGTTTTTATTTAATAATTATTAGCCACTTGGAGTATGGTGAAAGATGTGGAAGGAACAATAATGTATGCCACCCACTTTGCTATTTTTCTACAAATAAAACTAGTATAATAGATTACGTGATAAACCTAAAAAAGAACTAATTTTGAATTCTGCTACAGGCACTTAAAAGTTATGTGCAACATTTTTGTGAAGTTATGTGGCAAACTGTTTAATGTCAAACAGTTTGAATATCTATAAAATGTGAATAACCATATCTATAGCATTTATTTCACAGGGTTGTAGTGAAAGTCAGATGAGATAACACAGCTTTGTAAACTTTTGAAAGACCTATAAAAACTGAGCTGGCACTGTTGTTCTACATGCATCCTTTTGGTCTGTAGATATCAGCCATAAAATCTAGCTTCAGTGACAGGATCACATCAAATAACATTGCATCTAGTAGAAGTCCAAATACCCATGGTTTTAGCTATTACTACTTCTTTACATGTGGTCAGACCTTCATGTTGAAGGGCTCAGAATATTTTATGTAAACTACAGATCCAAATATTAACCAAGAAGTCTTTGTATTGCAGTAGGGAAAGAGGGGAACTAGAAGGGAAGAGAAATCAAGATATAGGGTGCCTCCTCTTGTGGTTCTTCATGAGAATTTTGCATGGAGACCCAAAATTATTCATTAGGGAAAATTTTATAGTACCATTATCCATTAACCTGACAAACATATAAGCACTGCGTTTCAGAATATCGCAGAATTCTAGAATTATTTCAACTGAGTCATATTATTGTAGTGTATATTAGTTAAGAATTTTCTGTTTCCTATTGCATTTGACCAGGAAGCAGGCAGCATATTCACAATATATTGCTGCTTTTATCTTTACCCAGATATAAAGCATTTTGTACTTTTTCCTTTTAGGCTCATGAATTTCTATGCGCATATATATATGTGTATATATATATATATATATATATATATATTCTTGATAAGAACTGACTTAGCCAGTGCCTGACACATAGTAGGCATTTAATAGATACTTATTAATTGATTTCTTGATAGACAGTACTACTTGTTTGACCTTATTACATTTATTCTTTTGAACATAATATGCCTTCTTATTGCTGTATTTCAGTCTGGATCTTGTCTCAGTCTTGATGATATCAATTAGATTATATTTACTATAACTTGTCTTTACTATCAAGCTCATTTTTTTTTACTTGAAGACATACCTGAGGCTATGTGTTATTCCTAATCTCTTCCTAATTGTTTTCTCTTTTGAATTATTAAGTACATTAGCTGCTGTTATTCTTCCCTGGTCCTATCCTGAGGCCCTCCATATAACTTTGTTTTAATCTTGTCTTACCTATAATACAAGTTTCATGCACAGACCCTAAGAATGAGGCTATAGCAAAATTTTGAGTTTATTGTTAATAATTATAATTTTAGTAGTTTATAATTCATTAATGGCGAATTCATTCACATGTTCTACATTTTTTTCTAATCCTTATTCTATTTTTTGTTCAATCTTGATGTATGTTTAAATAATATTTTCTTTGTGTGATATTTTAAAAAACAGATGATCAGCAAGCCTTGAATTCAATAATGCAAGATCTGGTTGTGCTCCATAAAGCCAGTCGACCAGCATTATCCTTACAGGAAACCAGGAAACCAAAATCTTCATCACCTAAAAAACAGGTATTTGTTTTTATAACACTATAACACAAATAAGACTGCTATATAAATCACTTAACTGCCCTTTAAGTAGTTTGTGGTTTGTTTTTTGTTTGTTTTTTGTTTTTTTTTGAGAGAGAGAGAGGTATTTTGTTCATTATTTTGATTAGCATGTGTATGGTTTCAGTTTTTGTTTGTCTGATTGAATCTCCTATCTTGCCCAGGCCGAAAATATAGCAGCCACTCACAGCCCTGATCCCAGTACTGATCTTTTAATCTGCTTCATTTTTCTTACCTGGGCTGGTTTATCATGGTTGATTCCAGACTGTATGGATACTTGATTAGCTTTAGCTTTACCACCCAAGGTGTACACCACCACACATAGTACTTTCATTGGTTTTAAAGGACATATTTCAAATAGTGACCAAATATTTAACTCTAGTTCATGTAAATTAGACTTAAGTATCCACTGTTTTTAGTCAAAATGTTAGTAATGTTTAGGAATTTTTCCCATAATACTTCCTAAGTGAAGAGTAGAATAGAAAATTGGTGTTTTATTTTTCATCCAATATCTTGAGTTTTATTTAATATGAAAATTTCTATTAAACCTAAAATTCACTCTGTGAGCAGTATTTTTTCTTTTTTTATCATAAAAAAATGACTGCTTCCGCAAACATCTGAGAAGCCTTATAAATCTGAGTGATTTAATTGTACAGTATATAATACAAAAAGAAAAAAGATAACAAAATATTTTAGTGTTCTAAAACTAATGGTGTATTATACTTATGGACATTCATTTTTATTGAATAATACAAGTTTCATGCACAGACCCTAAGAATGAGGCTATAGCAAAATTTTGAGTTTATTGTTAATAATTATAATTTTAGTAGTTTATAATTCAATTCAAGAAAAATTAGAATTCTAATCAGAAATCACAGCTGATTTCTATTTATCTCTTAGTGGTTTTCATTTATGTCTATAATTTGTCTTTTCATTCTAGAATGATGTTCGAGTCAAATTTGAACATCGAGGTGAAAAAAGGTAAAGTAGAAAAGGATAAACCATTTTAATGTAGTTCTTTTTTTAATTAATGGTTTAAACACTTATCATTTAAGTACTTCGTTGAAGCCATTAATGGTACAATTCAGATTTTAATTTAGTCTAATGGCATAAACTGAAAGTGGAATAAAACAGAAAATAGACATTTAAAACCCAGTCTCTTAAAATTTAAGTTCCAAATGATATGTCTGTATACAGGTGAATGTTCATTTATTAATCATCCTCTAAATTAATTAATATATTGTGTGTTTTTGAATAGTCAGAAAATGTTAGGTAGACTTCACTGAATGAGATGAAAAGCTAAAACCAGCTGGTTTTTGTACATCTGTTTCCTTTTTTGTTGTCCTAGGTAACAATAAAAAACACTTGGTGTCCTATCCTAAAATGAACCTTTCCAGTGTAGCATTTGAAGACCATTAGTCATTCAATAATTTGAGATAGTTAAAGACTAAATTGGTACATGGAAGTACATATCCAAATAGCTAATAAACTGCTAATTGTTTTCCATCAGATCAGAACCAAATTAAAAATCTCCTTAGTTTTAAAGATTCTTTAAATTGCATTATTAAACCAATTTGGATGAAATTAACTTTTTTTTTTTTTAAGAAAACAAGGCAGGTAAATTAAATTTTACTAGTGTTTTCCTTTGGGTCATAAATCTGACATTTCAAAGGTAAAGAAAGTATTAAAGTTAAAGTTAGTGATTCCCTTATGGCTATGCAACTAACATATATCAAAGGAAGAACTTGACCTCAGGTCTTCCTGATTTCAAGACCAGCTCTATGCAATACTTCCTTTCTTTTAACTACACAGCTATTTCTGCAAGACTAGATATCGGTCTTATGAAACCAATAAAAACCTTATCAATTTGTATTTTTACAGAATCCTTCAATTTCCTAGACCACTTAGATTAGAAGAGCTGAGTTCTAAAGCCAAAATTGCTTTTGGACAGTCCATGGATCTACATTATACCAATAATGAGGTAACGATAAATTTCTATTTTCTATATTGAATACCCATGATAGGCAGCTTATAAATGTTGAATAAATAATTGAATAATTTTGTACTCTATTAATCTGGATGACAGAATGTTTCAGGCAAGACTGCTTTTTTTTGGTTAGTTTTCAAAGAAAATATATGTTAGAAGAATAAGTAGCCAATGTTAAATTTTGTACATTTTCTCTGCTTAATATTTTATTTATTTTATGTTTCTGATTTGTCAAAAGCTTGGCAAAGCCTGCAGTGAAAATCATGTAATAACAAACATTACAAGAAGATAATTAATTTTATATATTTATTTTATGAATCTATTTCCTTCCTTTCTCATGTTACATAAACCTCCACAATCTTCCATATATAGTTCTCATTCAGCTTCAGTAATAATAATACAATATTCAGTGGAATTTATATAGCTAGATGTATTTGTCTATATATCTCACAACTGGAACTTTCAGATTCTATTCATAGCATTGATCAGAATGTTAGTTTATTATTGTGCCCAGTTTCTCAATTTGGGCTTTAGATAATCAGAGGAAATCAATCAATAAATGTTTAAGTACCTAATATTGCTAAAGCATTATGATAAGCACTGGTGATGCAAAGGACAGCAAAAGACAATCCCTCTTCTTAAGTATCTCCCACACAAATAGAGAAGAAAACATGCTAACAACTCTGTACATAAAATATGTATACAGGATGAATAGGACATGATCAACAAAGAGAAGCCATCAGAATTAAGGGGGATTATAAAAGACTTCTTATTGAAGGTGGGATTTTAAGTGGAGAAAGCCAAGAAACAGACATGAGAAAGGAGAGAATTCCAGGCATAGGAAATAACTAGTGAAAATTCTTGAAGTAAGGAAATGCTTTCCCATCCAATTTCATGCCCTCATCAATTTGTCTTTTCATCCAGTTGCTTTTTCCGGTGGGTTACTAAAGTAAGTCCCAATATCTTTTGAGTTGTCATGGATCTATCTGAAGAAACTTTGAAATATTTTGGGGTTTGGTACAGTCATAATGCCATTCAAATAAATGACCATCTGAAGAACCTCACTATCTATAGAGAAATCCTATTTGGACTTTGCATGAGACATTTCTCCATGATGCAGAATATCTTCATCAAACCTGCACTTTCTTGTTTATATGACTTTTTTGATGTTGGCACACAGAACATAACTGATCAGAGTTATTCCTATTATCATATCTACCATAGAATCTTTCATGATTTTAATATATGCATAGGATCTTAATATGTGCATGGAAAATACTCTGGTGTTGTAGTTTTAATTTTAAATTATGCTTAATCCTGCCTTTGACACATGCTGATGGTATGAGGCAAGTCACTTGATGCTAGAGGGAAAAAAAGAAAAAAAGGCTTTTGACAGAGCAATTGCCTATCTCCTTTGAGTGTAAGCATTAGGAATTTCCCTCACTGGGAACTCCCTAAAAATATTTAATATCTTTTTGTGGCCTTGAGTGAAGAGGCCCTGTTGGACAAGCAATTATACCCCTGACCTGGAAACCAACTACTTCATTGAGTAAAAGGATGTATTAGAAAGAACAATGAATAATCCAACAAAATACATTCCTACATTGTTTATACATAATTATTTTCATGTTGTCTCCCCTCTTCCTCAAGAGTAAGGACTTTCTTTTGACTTTGCATTCCTGACACTTAGCATAGTGCCTGGCACATAATAGGTACATAATAAATGCCTATTGGTTAATTGGGGGGGCGGGGATTGAGTTGTGCTCTACCATCACTCAGATTCATTTTTTGGCAATCAATAAATAATAAATACTATAGGACCTGGTATTTTTCACAACTCTCAAGTTTGTCATATGACTTTTTTTCACCATTCTTTGAGAATTGTCTTTTGAGATATATTAAAACTTAATCTTTCCTTAAATTATTGTATAGCATAGATATCCACTCTATTTTATTAGATTCAGACACAGTGATTACATATTCAAAGATGACCTGAGAATCTAAAATGTTTATATGTCACCATAAATAAAACCTTCTAGGAAACACATATTTAACTACATTTAGCAAAAAGCAGTAATATTGACAGTATTATTAACCAGGGACATTATGATATAAATATGCGATTCAAATATATTTTGTGTATATCTTAAGTATTAGAGATATAATATACAAATTTCTGTATCTGATATAAAAAATGAGTTAAGATCATTTCCTTCTGTCACATTCAGATGACTCCTATTCCTATCGGATAAATGGATAATTGTATAAGAGACTTTCCATAGTATCCTTACATTGATGTAACACTTTAAAGTTTATAGAGCACTTTCCTTATGCCTCAGTTTGGGAAATGGGAAGTATTACAACCTTATTTTATAAATATTAAACATAAGACTGAAGAGTAAAGTAACCTGCCCAAGGCCCCATAGCTTAGAAGTAGGTAGTGTCAAAGCTAGAATTCAAAACAGTGTCATCTGGTGAAATCCAATGTAACCAGGACCACCTAAGCCTAATTTCCCCCAACTTCTAATGTCTTCACTAAATACCTATTTTGTGTTAACTCTGTACATATTTTTTTTTCTCATAATAGATTGTAAAGAGAGAAAAGAGTTGATCCATTGGTTTTCTTTGTATCCCTATTATAAAAGAAAATGCCTGGCCATAATAAACACTTGATAAGTGCTCATTTAATGATTTTTACAAAAGTCGGTAATTTGTCCAGAGGGGAAATTGGGTAAATGTATGTATAATTGTGGAAAAATCATCATTCCTACTAGAAAAATAAATTAATCACATGCCCTGATGTCATAGGTTAGTAGTATACTAATGAGTGGAGTGAATGTTTGTGGATGTGATTCTTTCATTAATAAAACTTAGCTCCCTATTAGGAGCTGCCAAAGCTAAAATATACTTCCATATATCCTAAATTCAAACAGCCATTAATCTCAAATTGCCATTTTATTAGTATTGTGAACTAGTATAGACTAATTGATATTCATAATGATAACCATAAGGCAAGGCAACATCCAGAGATATCTTCTGAATCAATAAATTATTAATCATGAAATTATTTCTTAAATTCAGTAGTTTTACTTTTAATTTTATTTCATTATATTATTTTAAAATTAGAAATTCATGCAAACATTGAGAAAATTTCAACATTTTTAAATTGTTTTTTTTAATGACCTTGTAAGTAGCCTTATTGAAAGTTTTTCATGGACAATAGGCTAGAAAACCTCTTTTGTGAATTGCTCTCATTTTTATCTATGGAGTAACAGGAAACGGTTCTGTATTTTAAGACTTACTTCCATTTGCTGATACACTTTGCCTCCTATCCAAAAAGAACTTGTATTTTTTAATCAGGTTGTATACCAATATAATAGAGAAAAGCCTGTTTTCATGAATGAAACTGAAATTTTCTCAACAAGCAAGAAAGAAAAATATTCTGATTTATTTAGATTAATTTTCCTAAGCTAGGGATTATTCTCTATTTATAGTCTGAGGTCTGGGAGACCTTAGAATACAGGAGGTATTAAAAAAAAACAAAAAACCTCCAACTCTACCACATCAGAATTATGGGCATTTATCCAAACCACTACTCTAGGAACCTCTCCAGAATTGTCAGATACTCAAGTCAGCAAACTAAAGTAGAGTCATTTAAATTAGTATTTGATTTCTATACTTTAGTGTTTTTGGTTTTTTTTTTCTAAGAGCAACAGTATCTTAGAGAAATAAACATATTGCAAATAAGTTTTTGGAAGAAGTCAATAATTCATATTTCTTCTTTCTTGAAGGCTGTATGATATCTTAGAAAGAATACTAACTTAAAAGACCTGGCTTCAAATCTCATCTGGCTTACTACTCTGTGATCTTGAATAAATCATTTAACCTCTCTGGGCTTCAGTTTCTTCATTGGAAAAATATGAGAATTAGACTAAATGGCCTCTGAGTTCTCTTTCACCTCTAAATCTATGGTTCTGTGAGTCTTGAATGAAAACATTGAAGAAAAGACTGCACAAAGTCTTTGCCTTTTTTTTTTGGACATTTTTTCTGTTTAAATGTCATCAAAGTATTAATTTTTTTTAAAAAAATCAAAAGAAACAACAGAACTAATAAAATGTCTGCTTAAAATACTACAATTTGGGAGGGAAATCATGAAAATATTCCATTTAGAAAAGTCATATTCGTTCTGTTTAAACAGTTTATCATTCTTAAATAAAAACTTATAGGTAGAGAAAAATTATAAGCATAATCAATAATAAAAATGTAATAAGGTCACATAAAGATATATCTCCAGGTAATTAAGTTTGACTATGTTTTCTGCCAAAATTGAAAGTGAGTAGTAAGTCAGATTATCATGGTAACTATTTTTCCAGACTCATATAATTAAATTTGGGAAGTTGTTTAAAAATATCAGAAGTATCTAGATTTTCTACTTTATTTTTATACTAAATACACTGTATTGGCAAAATTCAATTTAAAAGAATTATTTCACTCTTTGTCCTTGTATCCTCAGTGCCTAGTACCAACTAGATGTTTAATAAATTCTTGTTAATGGATTGAAAGCATAAAAAAATTAGAACTATGGCTCAGTATGGCAACCTACCAGTCAGATGGATTGACCTGCCACACATGCCACTCTGTAGAAGCATCATGGTAACCTCTCTATTCCTAATCAAAACATTTTTTATTTAAACTTTGTCTAGCTGGTGATTCCATTAACTACACAGGATGATTTGGACAAAGCTGTAGAACTATTAGATCGCAGCATCCACATGAAAAGTCTCAAGATATTACTTGTAACACATGGTCATATACAGGTGTGTATTTGCATATTTCATTTTATGACTTCATAGTCAATTTTATTTTTTTTTAATCATTACCTTTTGTCTTAGAGTCAATAATGTGTATTGCTTCCAAGGCAGAAGAATCGTAAGGACTAGGCAATGGGGGTTAAATAACTTGCCCAGGGTCATATAGCTAGGAAATGTATGAGATCAGTTTGAACCCAGGACCTCCCATCTCCAGACCTGACCCTCAATCCACTGAGTCACCTAGCTGCCCCCTCACAGTCAGTTTCAATGAAGTGCTGCCCATGATATATAGTTAAGACAGGTACTACACAATTAATGATTACATCTATAATATAACGTGAACTTTATAATATGAATTATATAAAATTATGTAAAAATATCCTTTACAAAATATAAATTTGTTGTAGTAAGTTCAACTTTTATAATTATATATATATCCAATTTCTAATGCATGTATGTAGCCAAAATTAAAGAGTAAAATATTTTAAACATGAGTCTTTTTTTTTTCTTAAGAGTAATTAAGAAACAGACAAAATGAAATAAGATTGAAAAATTTGATGAGGCATATATAGATGTTGAAGGGTGTTCCAAATTGCTGTTATGTGAATATATTGGAGAAGAAATATGATTTCTAGATTTGGAGTCAAAAGAGTATAGTTTAAGTTCTAACTCTGCTACTTGTTCGCTCTGTGAACTTACTGAAATAATTTCTCAGGGAGTCACTTCCCTTACCTATGAAATGGAGGTAATACCAGTTGTATTCATTACTTCACTGATGTACTGTGTCATGAAATAAGATAGGGTATGTAAAGCATTTTGTAAACCAAATGCTATATTAATGTAAGCTATCCACATGTTAACATTTTTACTTAAATAATTGAAGGATCAGTCAGTGGTACTTCCACATCTACTTAATAGTTATTGTGGATTTCTATGGCCAAAAATTTATATTACCTGGTCAATGAAGTCCTGGTGATGATTATTATCCTATTAAATGTAGGAGGACCATTATCTAGGAGTAAATGGAAAATCTACTTTAGACAGTAAAAATTTATTAACTACCAGTATCAGGCACTGTGTTAAATAGATACAAAATTTTAAAATAATCTCTGCTCTCAAGGAGCTCTCAGTCTGAGAGGGAGAAAGTATGTAAAAAACTATGTACAAACAAGCAATTTGACAAGAGAAATTGGAGAAAATCAAAAGAGGGAAGGTGCTAGAATTAAGGGAGCTCTAGAAGGGTTTCCTGTAAAAGGTGAGATTTTAGTTGGATTTGAAGAAAACCAAAGAAGCCGGGAGACAGAGATACTGGGAGAGCGTTACAGGCATGGGAGATAGCCAGTAAAAATGCCCAAAGTAAAGAAATGGAGTTTCTTGTGCAACGAAACAGCAACAAGGAGACCACTGTTACTAGATTGCAGAACAAGAAGAAGGCTGCAATGTGTATAAAGATTTTATGGAAGAGGGGAGGAAACAATTGATATGAAGGGCTTTAAAAGCAAAACAGAGGATTTTATATTTGAGATCCTGGAGGTAATAGGATTAGATTAAAAACAAAACTACTTCATATAGAATTTCTGTAAATAGAGATGATGCTTCAAAACCCCTTTTTTTGTAATCCTCAAAGGATAACTTTAATAAAACTTACTTTTGTAAGATTAATTTAGTAGTCATGTGTGATATAATTTCAGTGACAATGTGGGGGAAAGTTACTGTACTCTTTGAGCCTTCATGGATAAGAAGGCAAATAATTTACCATGAATAGATTGCCATTATTAGAGCAAAAAATGAAAAAGTTCCCAGAATAACAAAAAAGTGAATTATACTTAGAGGGGAATAGGGTTCCCTTTGAAGAAATAATATGGGGAAATTTCATTTATTTTTCTTTTTTTCAACTATTAGGCTGCCAATTTGGAGCCTCTGCCATCACTAGAAGATTTGGACAATACACCATTTAAAGTAACAGAGATTAAAAAACGACTTCCTGTAATAGGTAAGAACTTTGATTTACCGAGTACAGAAATAAAAATAGTTCCTGGGGATTTTCCCCAGACTTTCAGATAGGTATCATCTAAAACCAGCTTTGCTAAACAGGAATCTACTAATTGTTTCTATTGCCTTTCATAGTAACCCTCTTTCTGTGTGCAATAGTTTTTTAGGAATATATTTCATAACAACAACAAAAACAACAACAACCCTGAATTCTGTGTAATTATAACAACCAACCAGCTTGGGTGCAAAGAAGTGATGAGAAAATGTATCTCCCTCCCTTCTTTGCAACTATAAGTGTATAATATATTGCATAACTTGTCAGACTTACTGTTTTGATTAGGTTTTCTGAATGATTTTTTTTCTTCTTTCTTTCTTTGTTACAAGACTTAATTGCCAGAGGTAGGGGGAATAAGGAACATGTACAGGAAAAAAAAAGTTTTTGTTGTGGTTCAGTCATTTTCAACCATGTCTGATTCTTCATGACCCCATTTGGGGTGTTCTTGGCAAAGATACTTGAATAGTCTGCCATTTTCTTCCCCAGCTCATTTTGTAGATAAGGAAACTGAGGCAAATAGGATTAAGTGATTTGCCGGGGGGGGGGGGGGGGGGGGGGGGGAGAAGGGGGGGGTCTCCCAGCTAGTATGTATTTGAGGCCATATTTGAACTCAAAAAGATAAGTCTTTCTGACTCCAAGCTTGACACTCTATCCACTCTGTCACCTAGCTGCTTAAGGGAAAGTTTAAAAAAGTAATTAAAAATAATACATATATATTTCAAGTATTACAAGATTAATAAAAATCAATGTTGTTGGAGTTTTTTGCTAATTTAATATCTTCATATTTGACAAAACTTCTAATTGTATAAGAGCATGAAGAGGTTTTACTTCTAAAACAAGAAATAAATAGCAGTAACTTCAAGATATTGAAATTAATCAATGAACTTAATTTTGTATTTGCAAATTACCTAATTTTTTTCATTTTGTGTTAAGAACGAAATAAAAATTGCTACTTACAGGTAATTGTTTCTTTCTAGTTTATTTGAATGTGGTACATTTGCATCCTGTTTGCTCTGATATATGCCAACTAAATATCAGTAAGCAGAAACATGATTCCTACCCACTATTAAAGTAACTAAATCCTATAAATGGATAGTAAACAATTTATGCATGCATAATTATCATAAGAAGAAAAGATAATTTCAAGGGTCTAGTGCTAATTTATTGATTAATTAATGTTAGTGATGGTGATGAATACAATATTAATAGTTCACATTCATATATCACTTAAAGATTTGCAAAGCTCTTTCAATTTATTGTGCTTATTTTTATCTCAGTTTTGGGTGGTGATTGACATGGAGTTGAGATAAGGAATACATCCCAGAAATATTTTAATTAGTAGTAATACTATTTATGGGACATCAACATGTGAACTCTTATATTTAAAAAATTGTCTCAACTCATGACTTAAATTAGTAAATTTCGAGAAGAGGTTTAATAGAGAAAGAAAAGTAAAATTATGAATAGTTATAGATTCCATAGCTACTAAAGATAACATAAAAGAACTGATATGATGGGACTTGAGAAAAGGAACAAAGAAGACATATAAGAGAAAAAATGTGTGCACAAAGGGAAGAAGCATTAGGGATGGGTTAAAATGGCAGTTCTGGTGAAGATTAATCACCAAAGAGTGATAAGGAAAATTATGGAGTAAAATTTTAGTAACAGTAGAAAACAATTGCATACCATTGTAGTGAGTACACAGCACTTGTCATTACTGCTTATTAACAATTAGAACTCCATTCTGAGTAGCATTTGTGGGCACATGTCAGTTATTTTTGTTTGTTTAGAAAGGGTTAGGAGTATTAAATGAAAAAGGAACAGAAAAAAATTATAATCATTAATGATAGTTTGTGTGCAAATATGTCTTGATCTCATATTGAGGCATTGCAATCACAAGGGAAAAGATCCAGTTTCAAGTTCTTCTTCAAACATATATTGGCTTTGTGACTCCAAAAGAGTCACTTAACTGCCAGTGTCCAAGGCAGCTTTTTAAGGACAAAGTTGTTGCTCTGTGTTGGTAGAGGGAATTTGCTCACTGAGAGTTCCATACACTGATGAAATAACAGACCTCAATCAAACAAATGAAATTTAATTCAGGAAATGTGACCAGATTTCTAGCTTTACCTTTAAATGGGTCATGAAAAGATCTTTTAATATGTGTGTATACCTTAGTTTTCTCAGTCATCAAGGAATTGTCACAAGGATCAAATGACTATATACATATATGTGTGTATAGGGTCAGGGGAAGCAAGTAGGTAGCTCATTGGATAGTGTGGTCTGGAGACAGAAGGACCTGGGTTCAAATTTGGGCTCAAATATTTCCCAGCTGTGTGACACTTGGGCAAGTCACTTAATCCCAGTTGCCTAACTCTTACCACTCTTCTGCCTTGGAACCCCAATATTTAGTTTTGATTCTAAAATGTAAGGATTTAAGGAATAAAGAATCTATGTAGTATAAGATAATTAAACTGTTCAAGTTGTGCTTCAAAAATCTATGTTCAGATTTTGAAAAAAATATATAAACTTACTGATATATAATATATATTTTATATACATATATATTTTCAGTATTTTAATGATTTTTTTTAAAGGTCCTATTACCAGAGATAGAAGTTCACCTCCCCCTGGATACATTCCAGATGAACTACATCAGGTTGCCAGAAATGGGTCATTTACTAGTATCAACAGTGAAGGAGAGTTTATTCCAGAAAGCATGGACCAAGTAAGTAAATTAATGACGTAATTTGGAGGGGGAGGGACTGTCAAAATCATTGAGTCTTTATTAATAAAGGCTTGCCAGGTACTTGGAGTATATCTTATTTTGACCAGTACAATATAATCTATAGTACATTTCTGCTCTGGAAGATGGAATAACAAAAATACAGAGAAACCCCTATTGTTCATTAAGTTGGACTAGTGTCTTGTTTAAACTTGCATTATGTACAGGTGTTTGTTTTTGTATAGAAAAATGTAGTTTATCATTGTTTTTCACCTGAAAAACCTATCTCTTTATTAATTCTAAGCTTATCAATAGTTTTATTTGTGATTAGAGAGAAAAAAAGAAGATAATTCTAGTTTTCAGCTGCTTTAAATGTTTTTATTAGTATTTTTAAAATATTGCCATTTTGGAATATAAATGTAGAATGCTTCCCTTTATGAAAGCTTAAAAGTGGTGGCTTACTTACCTCAAAAAACTTGTTTTAAACATATAACCTCTAGAAATTTTTCTTCAACATTATCATGATATTCCATTTCTAGATGTTGGATCCACTCTCATTGAGCAGTCCTGAAAATTCTGGCTCAGGAAGCTGTCCATCCCTTGATAGCCCTCTGGATGGGTAAGGCACCTAAGTGTTTATTTGTGATGGATATTCAGAGAGATATGGGTGGCAGTGACAGTAAAGGAGAATAATATATTCTTATGCTAAACTTTAGCAAGTCACTTGTGTTCTTTGGGTCTTCCTCTGTAAAAATTGTTGGACAAGGGGCAGCTAGGTGACTTCATGTTTTGAGAGCCAGGCATAGAGACTGGAAGTCCTGGGTTCAAATATGGCCTCAGCCCTAGCTGTGTGACCCTGGGCTGGACTCTTAACCCTCTTTGCCTAACCTGTACCATTCTTCTGCCTCAGAACCAATATACAATATTGATTCTAAGATGGAAGGTAAAGGGGTTTGTTTTGTTTTGTTTTTATTGTTTTATGGTTTTATTGACCTCTATATCATCATATATTCCTTTCAACCCTAAACAAATACCTTGTTATTTCTTGTGTACCCAGATAACGTGTTTAAAGCAACTTAAACTGAGAACTGAAGCAGATTTATTTTCTTGTTTCAGTTTTTTATATACTCTTTTAAAATTATATAGTTTTGTAGCTTTTGCATATAAAATTAACATTTTAAGATGGAACAATTACCAATAAATGGAACAGAAATTAGTTAAAAGGAGCAGAGAATCAGTGTTGCTGATCAACACAGGTGAGTAGTTAATATCCATTTAGCTGGGTTCCTGGAAGTTTAGGCAAAGAGGAAAACACAAAAGTTCATCTAAAGAGACAGACCTTTTACTGGCACTGAATTCAAGAAAAAATTTATACAGTGCATTTTTAAAAGGTAAGGGGCTTTGGGTAGAAGCACAATTTATAACATCCTCAGTTATTATTTATTTTGTAAGACACAATAGTTTTACAAAGGAGTGTTTCTTAAATTATTTTTTTAAACCCTTACCTTCCATCTTAGAATCAATATTGTGTATTGGTTCTAAGGCAGAAGAGTTGTAAGGGCTAGGCAATGGGTGTTAAGTGACTTGCCCACGGTCACACAGCTGAGAAGTGTCTGAGGCCAAATTTGAACCTAGGACCTCCTATCTCTAGGCCTGGCTCTCACTCAGTGAGCTACCCAGCTGCCCCCTCTTAAATTATTTCTACAAAAATTAAAGGAATAATTTTAAATCTTAATTCATCAATAAATGCAAATCCACAAACAGTAAGCATCTTCTGTGTTCAGAATAAGTCAGGGAGAGATGAAATATTTTACAGCTGAGGTAACTGATTCTAAGAGGTTAACAGTGACTTGCCACTTGTCACATAACTGGAAGTTTTTGTGGTAGAATTCAAATTCAGGTCTTTTGACTGTAAGTTCAGTGTAGTTACACCAAATCATAAGCATAAGAAAGAAGACCAAACTAATTGGAGAGATAATTTATTTTCATGGGTATGTCAAGCCAATATGATAGAAATTACAATATTACCTAATTAATTTTCTTAGTGCCATACCACTTAAGCTAAAAAAGTATTACTTTATAGAACCAGGAAATAACAACAGTTCGTCTGGAAGAACAAAAGATATTAAGGATCTCAAAGGGGAAAGAATGAAAAAAGTTGGAAGGAATGGGACCTATCCATACCAGATCTTAAATTGCACTATTTAATATCATCAAAACAATTTGGTACTGTTTCAAAAATAGAGAGGTTGACCAATAAAATAAATGAAATACACAAAATTAGTCTTAGAAGACTTAGTCTAGTATTTAGTAAACCCATAGACCTTTAACTAGTGGAGTAAGTACTGTTCTTAGCCTCTTTGCTTCTGGGGAGATTGAAAAGCAGAATTTAGGTTTAGATCAATACTTCATACCATATACCAATATAAGCTCCAACTGGTGATATGAACTGAATATAAACAGTCCTACTATGCATCATAAGAAAGGTTATTGTGGCAATAGTATGAAGGATGACTTGGTAGTGGGAGTGAATAAGACCATAAGCACCTGATGGGAAGGTATAGTAGTCTACATAGGTGATAATGATATGCCTTTAATAGAGTTAGAGTGGTAGTATAAAGAAGTGGATTTGAGAGATGTTAACAGACATCACAGTTCAATTGGCACAATTCAGTAGCTGGTATTTGAGAGAGGAAAGTTAAGAAATCCTATCAAGGTGAAGAATATAGGGAGGTTAAATCTGTCAGAAACGATGAGTTCAAAGGGAAGATCAGGTTCAAGTAAAAGATGAACTTATTTTTATTAATGCTCACTTCTTAGAAATGGAAACTGGAAATATGTCCAAGAGGACATATCTTATAGAGATTTTGAAGGGCATATTTGGACCTTGATAAGATATCTAAAGTAAAGATATCTATTTAGTAACTATATGCGTAGAGATGGTAATCAAAACCATGGAAATGAATTTAATTTCTAAGGGAAATAAAGTAAATAGAACCAAGGACAGAATCTTGGGGGAAACCTACTATCTGGAAACAAAAAGGATGGGAGAGAACAAATAATATAGTAGGGAGGGGAAATGGTGAATGGTGTCACACATTTTGTGAACTTAACAAAGCAAGCCATTAGATTGGTAATTAGGTCAGAGTAGTATTAGCAGAGCATTGAGAGCAAAAGCCAGATTGTAAGGAGTAAATACAAGGAGGACGTGAAACAGAAGCATCAAATATAGGAAATGATTTTAAGTTACTTAGCAGTAAAGAGGAGGAAAGGGTGGGAACAGTAATTTTATGATGTCATCCTCAGGTAGATAACTCTTAAACCAGTTTGTACAACTATAATCTCTTGTCAACAGTCTAGTCCCATGTGTCACCAGTTGCCTTCTGTATATCTACACTTCGATGTTCCATAAGTATCTCAAACTAAATTCCAAAACTAAATGCCCCCTTCTTCCATATTACTTTATTTTGTTGGCACCACCGTCTCCCCCAGGCACCCAAGTTTGTAGCCTTGGAGTTGTCCACTTAGCTTCCTTCTCCTTCACTTATAGCATCCAGCCAGT
Source organism: Monodelphis domestica (assembly GCF_027887165.1). Lineage (NCBI taxonomy): Eukaryota > Metazoa > Chordata > Mammalia > Didelphimorphia > Didelphidae > Monodelphis > Monodelphis domestica. The sequence continues at coordinate 111,098,615 of NC_077230.1, forward strand.
TGTTCAATTCTATCAGTTCATAGTATTTCTTAAATGTCTCATTACCACCACTGACTTTAGGCTCTAATCACCTCTTAGAGCAGTGCATCTCAACCTTTCTAATGCCGTGACCCCGCAGTACAGTTCTTCATGTTGTGGTGACCCCAAACCAAAAAATTATTTTGGTGGCTACTTCAAAACTGTAATTTTGCTACAGTTATGATTCGGAATGTAAATACCTGATATGCATTATGTATTCTCATTGCTACAAATTGAGAGGTTGAGAACAGCTGTCTTAGACTATTGTGGTAATATCCTAATTGATCTTCCTTGTTCCAGTATCTTCTCTTTCTAATTAATATTCTACATGCTTCCAAAATATTCTTTCTAATATTCCAGCCTGCCCATCTTACTCCCCAGCTTAAAAATCTCCAGTAGCTCAGTGTTTACTGGCAGTATAAATTACAATCTCCTCAACCCAGCATGTAAACCCTCCACAATTTGACATTTCTTTTCATCCTTATTTCATATTACTCTTTCACATGCTTTACATTCCAACCAAATTTGATATCAGTTAATGTTGGAATTCAGCATTCCATCATCCACCTCTGCATTTACAGAAACCATCCCACTTGCTTGAAATGCACTCCTTTCTCATTGCCACCTTTCTGAATCTTTTTCGTCTTCTAAGACTCAACTCAAGTACCACCTTCTCCATTCAGCCTATCCTATCCCAATCCTTTTCCTCTTCCCCAATTGTTAGTATTGGCTTCTTCCTCAAATTACCTTGTATTTATTAATTATTCATGTATGAATGTTTGAATGTACGTTGCATATATTTTAACATCCTAACCAGTGAGACAAACCAACCAATCTCCTTTCATTATTAAAAGAAGGAAGCCTCCTTTTTTTTTTTTTTAACAATATCCAGGCATAAATTTCCTGTCTTCTAATCCCACATCACTAGCTGTCTATTGGACATACATCTCCACCTGGATATTCTGCTGACATCTCAAACTCATCTAAACTTACTTGTCTAAATCCTTCTAGTCACCTAGATTTGTCTTCATTCTTGACTCTTTCCTTTTCCTTCTCTTTTCCCTAGCCCCAGTTTCCACGCCAGTTGTCAAATCTTGTGGATTCTGTTTCTCATATAGTTTCTTGCAACAGTCAGTCAGTCAGTAGATATTTAATATATCTATCCCCTGCTCTCCCTACGTTTTGCTATTACCCTAGCTTGAGCTTTAATTACTTCTCTCCTGTACTATTTATATTAACTTTCTAATTGATTTTCTTTTCAGCTTTTTGATTTTATCATCCATCCTCCTCCCACAGCTTCTAGAATAATCTTTCTGAGGCATGTTTGCCCATATTCTTTCCCAACCTCAAAAACCTTAAATAGTTCATCTATGCCTAAGGGACAAAACACAAACTCTTTAGCCTACCATTTAAGGCCTTCTAGCATTTGGTTCTAATCTGCATTTGCAGCCTGATTTTATTCTATTCCCCTACAGGAACTCTATATTCCAGCCAAATTAGACCATTAGCCTTTTCTCAGACACAGGCCACTTCTCTCCCCTGGATGTACTTCTCATAACTGCTTTTTTGAATTCTTATCTTCAAGGCTCTGCTTGGGTATCACCAACTGACTCTCTGCCTGTTCAGTTTTTTTCATACTATACTTATTTGTGGATAAGATATATCTTCCCAAAATAATGTACACAAGTACCTTGAGAGCAATGACTATTTTTTTTTCTATTCTAATCTCAGCACCTAGCACAGTGCCTTATACACAGCTAAATTACTACATTACTAAATGTTTTATTTGAGTTTAATTATCCAGAATCTGCTTTTGGTACCATTTTAGAAATCATTTGTAGCCCTGCTTAAAGGATGCTTGATGTGTGGACTTTGAAGTTTTAAAGTTTCATTAAATACATTTACCTTCTATAGAATTTATCTTTATGAAATGGCTGATCTCTTTTTGACCTCAGATAGACCAGTTGCTGCTGAGATTTTTAGTACAAGTACTCCCTCTCTTGGTTTCATAGAAGTAATTTTTATGGCATACATTCTACTACATACTACTGCATACATACTTCATAAGAGTGGAGAGTAATAATATTGGGGGGGATCTACAGCCCCTTGAACCTTCTGAAGTTAATTTATAAAAGTAACACGTTAAGATAGATATGTCATGGCCATGGGTGTCAAATTCTGATACATACTTAATTTTCAGGTATCTAAGTACATGAAATCTGTAGTTGTTAACATATAACTGGTTTGTTAAGTACATAGCAAAACAGTCAAGTCGTTTGTTTTTCTGTGTAATGCTAGCTAGCTTTATTAATTGATTTTTTTCTCACCTTATGTTATTTTATAGACATAGCCTTGGCTATTAGGGTACTCCATCTCTGCTCCCCATCCCAGTGCGTTCGCTTCTATACACAGAAAGTTTATGAGTAGAATTTCAGGGGAAATTTCAATAATTTTAATATTTTAGATTATAATATTGCTTATTAAAATCTATGCTTACCATTACTAATTTTTCATTGTTTTTATATTCACCATAACATTTTATATTTATAGTGACAGCTATCCCAAAACTCGAATGCCAAGAGCTCAGAGCTATCCAGATAATCATCAGGAATTCACAGGTGAGACTATACAGATTCCAGATATTAAAACTGATTTTACTTTATATTTAGACTGGCTTTTTATGTAAATGGAAAAGAGTCATGCTTTTTGTCAATGGAAGACAGTTTATAAATGCCTACCTATGAGATTTATGGGGAAAAGGACCGTTGACAAATTAGGATACTTTTCTACCCTTATCTATAGAGAAAGAATTCTTGAGTTATATATTGTACTAATTTTTAATATCTAGATTGTGTATGTGTGTGTTATGTGTATGACTAGAAAATGTCCAAGGTAAATTGATTTAATTGTAGAGATTTTTGTATTGTTTTGTAAGGTAAAAGGAACATACTCTGTTAGATATGAGTTTTTAGGTTGTTGTTTTAAAGATTATGGTGCATTATACCAATATTTTTCTTTTTCTCTCAGACTATGATAACCCTATCTTTGAGAAATTTGGAAAAGGGGGTACTTATCCAAGAAGGTATCATGTATCATATCACCACTCAGACTATAATGATGGTAAGTTTCTTGTATTTTTGATTCAGAATCTATAATAAAATTTCATTTTTAATGCTACTGGAAATTCCTTCTTCCCAAAATTAAAGCTAATCTTAAAAATATTTAAGTAAATGTTTCTTTCATTTTAATATTGAAATTTTTTCTAGATTCATTACTTATAATTATTCAAATAGAATAACATTCTCCCAGATGTTCTCTCTTGCTAGTTTCTTGTTTTTCATAAAAATTTATTTTTTACAAATAATATTAGTTCCTGGGCATTTGGTTTTATGACATACTCCCAAAACAAAAAAAATAACTAACAGCTTAAAAGAAAATGAAATCTACAAAGCAATCTCTTCTTAACAAAAGCCATTCTTATCTCACAGTAGTCTTTGGTTTCTATTGCATGTCCATTCATCTCATCTATTTCTACTTCCACCTATTCTCTTCCCTGGTTTCCTTATTTTTGTTTTATAGTATTCTAAGCCACAAATATATATATAACTTTGAATTAATTCATTGACTAAAAATAGTATAATAAACCTAATGGAATGCAATTATATGACTGTTAATATGAATATTATTTAATTTGGATACAAAATAAACTTGTATTATTCCCTGGATAACAAATTTTCAGTGATTTGAATCTAGCACCATTTAATAAATGTTAATGTAATTTTGCAATTTATTTTATAGGTCGCAAGACTTTTCCAAGGGCTAGAAGGACTCAAGGAAACAGCTTCCGTTCTCCAGTCAGTTTCAGTCCTACTGATTGTTCATTAAGTACCAGTAGTGGAAGCAGCATCTTTACTCCAGAGTATGAGGATAGCCGAATGAGAAGAGGAAGTGACATAGAGAATCCCACTCTGACTGTAATGGACATAAGCCCACCTAGCCGCTGTAAGTAGTAGTAATTGATACACCAAAAAATTTACCAATAACTTTGATGAAACTGCTGCCCTCAAAGCTCTATGTTCCTGACCTGAGGCAAAGAATTTAGTCTCACTTATAGTGGAAGACTGGAGCATCAGCATGGTGTCATTCTCAGTTACTTTGGGCATGGCTCTCACTCTACTTAGCTACCCAGCTACCCCCTCTCTTTTATTTTAATGAGAAAATTCAATTTGTTTAATAGTCTTGCAGAATTTCTTAAAGTCAACTCTAAAATTTTTAGCTCCATTTTCTGGACATACCAACAGATAGCTAACCTAACATCAACATTTCCTAAAGGAGAAATAAAAGAGTACGTGTCTTGTTTTTAGAAGTCTTCACAAATTCTCTGAATGCTGGTAACCAAAATATGCCCTCTCAAGTCTTTCTTAAATAGTTTAACATATTAATTTAATTTTAATGTCCCCACTCATTTGATTTTTTTATTGTTTATGATTTTACCTATCATACTAAGTAAATGATCTATTTTTTAGCACCAAGAGCACCAACCAACTGGAGACTGGGCAAATTGCTTGGACAGGGAGCTTTTGGTAGAGTATATTTATGCTATGATGTTGATACAGGAAGAGAGCTGGCAGTTAAGCAAGTTCAATTTGACCCTGATAGTCCAGAGACTAGCAAGGTAAGAACCATCATATAAACTATAATTACATTGACACATTTTTAGTGAATTAAACATTATATGCAGTCATATTTTCTACTTTCCTTAACATAAATTATTTTAATTCTTTGTTGAATAGTTTTGGTATAAATAAATAGTATTCAGTGATCATTCTAAGAATTTTATGATGGAAATTTTCTTTTTCAAAATATTAGTAAAACAGGTAAAAAATCTAAACCAACATAGTTTTAACTATTAATATAGTTTCTGCTCTCAAATCCATATTGTTTATTGGTATTTTATAGTATACTATTTTCCAATGGATTTTGTGAAATAATTTTAGAGCATACTATTTTATTTGGTTTATCAAGGTGAGTCATGCCACATCTTTTAACTATAATTGTTCTAGGCATTTTGTAAACTTTACTATAAATTCTGTGCTTCAGGAAGTAAATGCACTTGAGTGTGAAATTCAGTTGTTGAAAAACCTGCTGCATGAGAGAATTGTTCAGTATTATGGCTGCTTACGGGATCCCCAGGAAAGAACACTTTCCATATTTATGGAATATATGCCAGGGGTGAGTTAATCAATTTTTTAAGAAAATATTTGTTATTCAAGGTATGTTCTCAAAGAAAGAGCATACAAATGTTTTAGAACCTAACTAATGCTTTTGCAAATAAATGGATACTATAGTGACAATTAAAGAAAACTTAGGAAAGTATACAAGCTAAAAGGAAAAGTTATATGAGTTAGAGGAGCCAGGTCTAGAGATCAGAGGTCCCAGGTTCAAATATGACCTCAGACATTTCCCAGCTGTATGACCCTGGGCAAATCACTTGACCCCCATTGCCTAGCCTTTACTGCTCTTCTGCCTTGAAACCTTGAAAGTGTTTATTCTAAGATGGAAGGTAAGGGTTTAAAAAAAACCAAAACACTATACTAGTGAGAGACTTCAACTTTCCTCTCTCAGAATTAGATATCTCTAACCAAAAAAAGAAGTTAAGAAAAGGAATAGAATTTTAGAAAATTTATATTTGATAGATCTTTGTAGAAAACTGAATGAAAATAGAAATACACCTTTTTCTCTGTAGTACATGGCATAAAAATTGACCATGTATTAGAACATTAAAAACCTCACAACCAAATACAGGGAAACAGAAATATTAAATATGCCCTTTTGGGACCATAATGCAATAAAAATTACTAAAGGAGCATGAAAACATAGATTTTAAGGTAACTAAAGGAAACTAAATCTAATCCTAAAGAATTAATGAGTAAAAGAACAAATCTGAAACAGCAATTTCATTAAAGAAAATAACAACAATGAGACAACATATCAGAATTTATAGGATGCGTCCAGAGCAGTACTTCAGAAGAAAATTTATATCTCTTAACACTTAAATCAATAAAATAAAGAAAAGAATAAATCAATGAATTGGACATTTAACAAAAAAATTAGGGGGCAAAGAGAAGTCCCCAATTAAAATTAAATACCAAATTAGAAATCCCAAAAATCAAAGGAGAGATGAATAAAATTGAAAGTAAAAAAATCATTAACTAACAAAAAGAGAATAACTCATAACTGGTTTTATGAAAACATAAAATAAATAAACCATTGATTAATTTGATTTTTAAAAAAGAAAGAGGGAAACCAAATTACCATTTTCAAAAATGAAAAGAACTAATGAAGAGGAAATTAGGCAAGCATGAGATATCTTACATGTCAGATGTATGGATAAGGGAAGAATTTATACAAAAAAAGAAATAGAGAACAATACAAGTCCATTAGGTTAAAAAAGGTTTTGAACAAACAAATTCAGTGCAACCAGGACTGGAAGGAAAGCAGGAAACTGGGAGTGGGGGGTGGATTTTGCAGCAAATCTCTCTGATAAAGGTCTCATTTCTCAAATATAAAGAGAACTGAATCAAATTTATAAGAACACAAGTCATCCTCCACTTGATAAATGAACAAAGGATATGAACAGGCAATTCTCAGAAGAAAAAAATCAAACCTATCTACATTAATATGAAAAAAATGCCAAATCACTTTTAAAGAAATGTAAACTAAAACAATTTTGAGGTACCACTTCACAGCTATCTTATTAGCTAACATGACATAAAAGGAGGGAAATGAGAAATATTGAAGGGAATGCAGAAAAATTGAGGCAACTGTTGTTGTAGTTATCAACTTCTCTAGCCATTCTGGAGAATAAATGGGAACTATACTCCTTGACCCAGAAATACCAGTACTATGTCTGTATCCCAAAGAGGAAGAAAAAGGGAAAGGACTTATGTGTACAAAAATATTTATAGTGGTTCTTTTTGTAGTAGCAAAGAATTGGAAAGTGAAGGGATACATGTAAATTTGAGAAAGGCTGAATAAGTTATGGCATATGATTGTGATGGAATGCTACTGTGCTATAAAAAAATGACGAGCAAGAGGTTTTCAGGAAAACCTGAAAAGACTTCTGTAAACTGATACAAAGTGAAGTGAGCAGAATCAGAACACTATATACAGTAACAGCAATATTCACAGCAATATAATGATCCAAGACAATTCCAAATGACTTATGATAGAAAAAGCTATCTGCCTCCAGAAAAAGAACTAATAGAGTTTGGTTGCAGATCAAAGGATAGTTTTTTATCTTTATTTTTCTTGGTTTGGAATATTTTATTTTTGTTTGGTTTGGTTTGGTCTGTGTTCTCTTTCACAACATGAAGAAATGTTGTCCATGATTCCACATGTATTGTCTATATCAAATTACTTGCCTTCTCAGGAAAGAATGAGAGGAGGGAGAGAGAGAATTTGAAACTCAAATTTTTTAAATGAATATTAAAAAATGTTTTTACATGTAATTGGAAAAAAATATAAAAGAATATGCAGGATGAGAGGACAGATGATAGAAATTTTATTTTTCAGACTTTGATCTATCTGCATATTTTTCATAGTTTATACTATTGTAATAGTAATGCTTTTCAGGATTCTGTTTAATATATTGTCATTTAATAAATAGCTTCTATCTTATGAAAGGGCTTGATTTATATATCTTTACAGGTTAAGTTTTTGATTCAAGTTTCTTGATACTGGTATAGGTTCACAGTTTGACCTTTAGAGCAGAAGAATTGACATTATTAATATTTTCTTAGTTGGTTAATTAATCTAACACCTTAGATAGAAATAATTCACAGTTAAAAGACAAATCTTTAGTTAAAACTGATATCATAAATGGACATTGATTTATAGTAATTAAGTAATGTCATTTTATTTCATCTATATAAGCTTATAATAGCAGTTTACATTTATATAGTACATATAGTACTACTTTTATATAGTATTTCTAGTATAGCGATACAAATATTATCATGTTGATTTTGTAGACTTGGAAACAGCCTTAGATTAAGTGAAATTACCAATGGGATTATGGAATGAACTGTCTTGAGAAGGAAAGTAGAGCCATAATCAGAATATGATTTAGAGGCAAGAGAGAAACTATGCAATGAAAGGAATAAGAAAGACATGGGAATATAAGGAAAAGGAGGTGACAGAGGGGAATGTGGGGGGGGGGGGGAAATAAAGGCACTAGTGAAAAAATTTATTTTTCTGTTGTTTATACCAACTCTTACTATTTGGTATAGAACATTCAGGAAGTTTTGAAATGGATTTATTAAGCTAAATTGTAGTGTACGTTGAATAGTCCCATTATCTGACTCTTACCCTTTAAATTCATTCTTGTCCTCCCAGGTTGAGATTCTTAGTTACAAATGAGAATATTTTTTAAAAGGATATCTTAAAAGATTTTTATTTCCAATTTTAGAACAGTACTATTCTTCTTAATGATGTCATGTTATTTTTCTTCTCTTTCCCCCCCCCCCCCCCCCTTTCAACATAGGGTTCAATTAAGGACCAGTTAAAAGCATATGGAGCTCTTACTGAGAATGTGACCAGAAAATACACCCGACAGATTCTGGAAGGAGTTCACTATTTGCACAGTAATATGATTGTACATAGAGATATTAAAGGTTAGTATTAAAGCATTTTCATTTTTAAATAATTACACCCTATTTTTAAATAAATTTGTAAAAAGGTTTTTTAAAAGATTAAAAATAGCTTTACTAGTGAATTTCAGAAGTAGAATTAAAAGCCAGTTATAATTGAAAGAAATTACTAACCTAAAATATTGACCTACCTGTATAAAGATAATACTAGTGATTCCATATTTCAGGAAATAATAATAGCTTCCTAATATACATGCCATTTTATGGTTTATAATGTGCTTTCCTCACCAGAGCCCAGGCAAATAAATAATACAAGCATACTTAAATTTCAGACAAGACAGATTAGACTTAAATCATTGTAAAATAACTCACCTAAAGTCACAAAGTATGAAGTATCAGAGATATAATTATAACTTGTTAGGTCTTCTGACACCGTGCCCCAATGCTTTTTAATATAATATGAAACATAATTAGAAAACCAACAGTTAAATACATCAAAAACCATTTATTAAGCATTTACTAGGCAATTTGCCATGTGCTGGAAATACAGTAAGACTTCATTTTTTGCAAACAGTACTTTCCAAGATCCTTTGCATAAGTTGAAAATCACACATAATAGCAAACTCCATTGTTTAGTAAGTATTTCTTATACAAACATACCTAGTCACTTCACAGAGCTACCAGCATCACTATTCTTATACTTCAGGGCCATTATTAATGATTAAATAGTATCAAGGAAGCAAAGAGAAGCACTTCTCTGATGCAGGCATGGCTTGCTATTATAGAAACTCTGGACAAAGACTGAGGCAGAAGCTGATGATGGGCACAAAACAATGTATCTATCTATTTAAATGTCTGTTGGGCAGTTAGGGATGCAAGATGTCAGAGGTCAGTAGAAAAGGTAAGGCTAGATAAGAAGATTTGAGAATCATCAGCAAAGGAATAATAATTGAATCCATGCCATCTGACAACATCAAGTGAAATAATAGAGAGAAGAGAAAAAGATCCAGAGCAGAGCCCTCTGGGACACCTGTGATTAGTAGCTATAGCCTAGATGAAGATCCAACAAAAGAGTGAAAAGGAGTGATCAGGCAGGTAGGAGGAGAACCAGGATAGAGAACTCAACACCTCCTCAGCAGCCCTGTCCTTGGGATCCCTTCTGCCCTCTGATCAGAGAAGATGGATGGTCGATATTGTAGAGCTCCTCCCAAATCTGCCACCATTTGAAAAGAGTACTCGGAGCATTTTCCTTATCATTTCCCACTTACCTTCTTCCCTGAACTTCTTCATCTCCAGAATCTCATCAGTTTGCAAGATGAAATCATTCTGAAACTCATATCTCCCAAGATGATTTCCCACCCTGGCTGCAGGATTTCATCATGTCCTGAGTGCTGAACCTCTTCCACCTCCTTTCCAACTTTTTTATTTGTCTTCTCCCCCCATTAAATTGTGACTTTCTTGAGGGCAGGGACTGTTGTATGCCTTTCTTTGTATTCCTAGCACTTAACAGTGCCTGGCACAAAGTAAGCACAATAAATTTTTATTGACTAACTGTGACTAATGTTCTAAAAATCTAGCAAGAAGAAGCATCAAAGAGGATAGGGTGATCCAACAATTTCAAAGGCTGTATAAACGTCAGGAAGATTGAGGATTGAGAAAATGTTCAGTGGTGATTGGATAGAGCAATTTCCATTGAATGATGAGATCAAAAGCCAGACTAGAGAATTAGGATGAGATTGAGAGGATTTTAAACTGTACTACAAAACTGTCATAACAATTTGGTATAAGAAATAAATAGGGAAATAGATGAGGTACACAAATACAGAAGTAAATGAGCCCAATATTCTAGTGTTTGATAAACCCAATGTTCCCAGATATTGGAGTATGGGTTCAGTGTTCAATAAAAACTGTTTGAAAAAAACAGAAAATAGACTGGCTGTGAAACTAGGTAGAGCACAACAATTCCACCTGGGTACATGATTTAGACATGAAGGGTAAGATCATAAATTAGAATAGCACAGAACAAATAACATCATGAATGAAGGTAGGACTCCCAGAGGAGGTGGGGTTTGAACTGGACTTGTAGTAAAACTTGGTAATGAGAAGGCAACAAAAACATCCAGACATTTAAAACAGTGGGAACAGACTCCTATAAAATCAGTCTGACTGGTATTAAAGAGGGTAGTGGGCAATATTAGAGGGATGGGGGAGGAGCAGATTGTGAAGATTTACAAAGTTCCTTCTTTATCCCTGGTTCAGGGAACCATCATCTTTTCTTGATTAACCCTCTTGGTTTTTCTTTTGGGGGGATGGGAGTTGTTTATTTTTTTAGTCTCAATACAATGGGGAACTCTTGGCAAATAAATGCCCTCTACCAATATGGATTGTCAAGTCTTCTGCAGCTAATTTTCTATGGCACTGGGAGATAAAGTGACTTGTCTTGGGTCACATTGCCAGTAAGAGTCAGAAGTGGAACATAAACCTAGGACTTCTTTAATCCAACACTGTCTTTCTATGCTCTGTACCATACAACCTCTCAGTCTTCTAATACCAAATTGATTTTCCTAAAGCATAGATCTAACCCTTCTCCAGAAACTTGAGTGATTGAACTTTTATTATAATGAACAGTCTTGGGCCAGGCTTGGTGGCATATGACTATGATATCTGATGTAGTAAGCTAAATTTGTCAGGGGTGTAGGATTCTCTTTCTGTTAAAGAGGAAGGAAGAATTGGGCCAGCCAGCCACCAGGAGCCAGGGACCACCAAGCTTCCCAAGGAGGAAACATACCAGTCTTGATCCTAAACAGAACAAGGCAAAGCTCTCATCAGAAGTGGATTGTGTCCATGAGTGGCCAGTGTATGTCCATCATGACCCAGTCTCAGTAATGCAGCATCATTATAAATGTACGATCTAGAAAAATCATAAGGAAACACACCTTCCTTCCTTTTCTCTGAAGAGAGGTGGAGACCACCAATGTAGAATTAGGGATACACCAACAGATAAATTTAGTTGTAGAGGTTGTGGATTGTTCTAAGGAAGTAAGAAAAAAGAAATAGATACCATTTTATAGCTAACCAAGAAGGATTTAGTAATTAAGAGGAGATGATTGAAGTATAAAAATAAGAGGCAACAATAAAACTTAAGAGAATCAAAAGATTCATTGAGATTATTCCTTGTAATTTAACTAGAGGCTTACATTAATTGAAAGAATTTGTTCTTTACAGGAGCAAATATTCTTCGAGATTCAGCAGGAAATGTGAAGCTGGGAGATTTTGGTGCCAGTAAACGACTTCAGACAATCTGTCTTTCTGGTACAGGAATGAAGTCTGTCACAGGCACACCATACTGGATGAGTCCAGAAGTCATCAGTGGGGAAGGTTATGGCCGGAAAGCAGATATCTGGTAGGTTTTTATAAGCTATATTTTAATGATCCATTACCCGTTATTTCCAGTTTTCAACTTAAAAACCAAAGTTAATGAAAACAGGTTTAAACTTTATTGTCCTTAGTAGGCTATTCCTGGGTACTGTAACTATTAGAAATATTTACTTTTTAACTCTGTCATGGTTTTATAAATCTGTTACATGATCATATGTCCAAAGAATACACTTATGGAATTGAAGTTTTTTGCTTTAGAAGTGTGATATATCTACTCATACATTTCTTTCCCTCTTCCTTCTCATCCTTTCATTTCATATATCAAGGAAATATTTTTATTTAAGGTGTCATGGTATAAGATTCCTAGAAGATAAAGGGAGAACAGGTACTTATTTTACTACACTTGAAAAATCTCCTGCTTATAATTCATGTATAAAAATTGCTCTTGACATAAGGAAATTAGCTTGCTTAAAGTTATTAAAGGAAAGCAGCAGTCCGATGGAAACCAACCTTATTTTTAATGAATTTTTTTCAATTAAGCATTTATTTTCTCTCTCTTCCACCTCCCCTATCCTTATAAAGAAAGAAAAAGGGAAAAGCATACTCCTGTAACATGCATAATTAGACAAAACAAATTCTTTACATTTTAGTGGTAGGAGTTACCTCTTGACTTACTGAGTATGGCATTTTTCACACCCCTAAATCTCTTAAAATGCCATTTCTAATTGTTCTTCCATTCCTTATCATAGGATGAGAGATCTAGAGTTGGAAGGGACTTAAGAGATCATCTATTCCAACACTCCATTTTATTTTACTTATTTATTTTTCTTTATTTACGTATTTTTCCAAGGTTACATGATTCATGTTTTCTCTCCCCTTTTCCTCTCCCCCACTCCCAAAACCAACAATCAATTTTACATTTTACACATGTATTATCACTCATTACTTATTTCCATATTATTCATTTAAAATAATCTTTTAAAAATCAAAACTCCATATCCAGTACTCATAAACAAGTGAAAAATCAGATGTTTTCCTTCTGCATTTCTATTCCCACAGTCTTTCTCTTAATGTGGATAGTATTCCTTCTTATAAGTCCCTTGGGATTGTCCTGGATCATTGCATTGTTATCAGTAGCCAAGCTGATTACATGTGATTGTCCCACAATGTTTCAGTCTCTATGTACAATGTTCTCCTGGTTTTGTTCATTTCACTCCACATCAGTATGTGGAGGCCTTTCTAGCTCGTGTGGAAATCAAGCAGTTTATCTTTCCTTATTGCACAATAGTATTCCATCACCATCATATACCGCATAAAGTTAAAAGACATGATATTTATATCCTTTAAATTATTCTTAAAAATAGACCTATTTTCCTGGAGCTTAGCTTTTAAGGAATATTTACCTTTGTAATTTCTGGTAAAAAAAAAATAATTCCATGACCAACACATAGTGCTATGCTATGACATAAAATTGCCTTCCTCTACTTCATATTTAGAAAAGATTATAGAAGATTTTCATTTTTTAAGGGCTTCTAGTCAAAGAAAGGGCATATAGTTCTTAGTAAGCTAGCATTAAGCACCTGCTGTGTACCAGGCACTGTGGTAAGAACTAGGGTTCAAGCAAAAAAACAGGCCTTACTCTCAAGAAGCTCAGTCAGAAGGGGGCAGCTGGGTGGCTCAGTGGATTGAGAGCCAGGCCTAGAGACAGGAGGTCCTGGGTTCAGATCTGGCCTCAGAGACTTCCCAGCTGTGTGACCCTGGGCAAGTCACTTGACCCCCATTGCCTAACCCTGACCACTCTTCTGCCTTGGAACCAATACACAGTCTTGACTCCAAAATGGAAGGTAAGGGTTTAAAAAAAAGAAGAAGAAGAAGAAGAAGCTCAGTCAGAAAGAGATAATAAATTGAGAATGTCAGAGTGAAGACATTAAGATTAAAGAGGACTAGAAGAAGCTTCATGTCAAATGTGGGACTACAGTTCAGATGTAAAGGAAACCAGAGAACCTAGGAGGCAGAGGTGAGGAGGGAGAAGTCCAGGCATGGGAAAAAGCCAGTCAATGTTCAGAATTGAGAGATGAAGCTGCTTGTGTTAGGAACAATAAGGAGACTGGCCTCACTGGGTTAAATAGAATTTAATGGAAGTAAAGTAAAGATTGAAAAGGTAGCAAACAATTCCATTTTAAAGGGCTTTGAAAGCCATACAGAGGGTTTTATAAATGATCCTGGCAGTCATAGGGAGTCAGTGGGATTTATTGAATTGGTGGGGATGTGCTTGAGGAGAGAAGCCTGTAGTTTAAGAAGATCATTTTAATCAAACAGATCCAATTTTGATAGCTGACTGAATGAAGACTGGAATGGAGAAAGACCTCAGGCAGGAAGACAAATCATTAGAACATTTCAATAGTCCAGGCATGAAGTAATGAGAGCCTGTACCAGGGTGGTAGTGCTGACAGCGGAATGAAGGGGCAATGTACAAGAGATATTAATAAGATGCAAATGACAGGATTTGACCACTGATTGGCTTGAGGGGATTGGTAATAGAGTGAAGAGTCAAGTGGGATAAATAGGATGTGAGCCGATGGTAGTGTCCTAAACAATAATAGGGAAATTAAGAAGAAAGCCGGGTTTGAGGAAAAGCTAACGAGTTTAGTTTTGGACTTGTTGCATTTAAGATTTCTATATGGGATTTTCAGTTCAAGATGTCTAAAAGTTAGTTGGAGATTTAAGAGTGGAAATCAGGAAAGAGATTGGAGCTGTGCTAGTAGATCTGAGAGTCAGTTGTTGAATAGGAAAGGTAACAGAAACCTTAGCAGTATACAGGGTTTACATTTATTGAATTAAATAGGTATGAAGTAGTTAAGTAGGACTGTGGATAGAGCATCAGACCTCAAGTCAGAAAGACCCACGTTCGTATGTAGCTTCAGACACTTCCTAGTTATGTGAAACTGGGCAAGGCACTTAACCTGGATTGCCCAGCCCTTGCCATTCTTCTATCTTAGAATTGATACTGAGACAGAAGGTAAGGGTTTGGGGTTGTGTTTTTTGTTTGTTCTGGGTTTTGTGTGTGTGTGTATTTTCAATGAATTAAGGAGCACCTAAATGGTTCAGTGGATAGAGAGCCAGAACTGTAGTCAAGAGGACCTCGGTTTAAATCTGGCCTCAGACACATCTAGCTGTGTGACCCTAGGCAAGTTAATTAACCCACCATTGCTTAGCCCTTACTGCCCTTCTGCTGTAGAACTGATATTTAGTATCAATTGGGAAGTGGTCATTATTAAGGGACAGCTGGGTGGCTCAGTTCATTAAGAACCAAACCCAGATACAGGAGGTTCTGGCTTTCAAATTTGTCCTTGGACACTTCTTAGCTGTGTGACCCTGGGTATATCCCTTAACCCCCATTGCCTAGCCCTTACTGCTCTTCTACCTTGGAACCAATACACTGTATTGATTCAGAAATGAAAGGTAAAGGTTTTGGGGTTTTTTTTAATTGTTTTTAAAGAATTAAATAGATACATCATTTAGATTAAGTTGTCAGTTAATTATTATATAAAAGCATATTTTTATAGCCTTGTGTAATAGCATTCACACAGTACTATGTTAGGCAAAATATTTTGAATTCAAGTCAAGTTGTAATTGGTTACATTCAGGTTTATTGTTGTTTTTAACTTTAACATGTTATAATTCTGTCAGGCTATGCAGTCTGACTAAATCATCGATTTTTGCTTTTTTTTTTTTTTAGGAGTGTGGGCTGTACTGTGGTAGAAATGCTAACTGAGAAACCACCTTGGGCTGAGTTTGAAGCAATGGCTGCCATATTTAAAATTGCTACTCAACCAACCAATCCAAAACTGCCACCTCATGCTTCGGACCATAGTCGAGATTTCCTCAAGCGGATTTTTGTAGAGGCCAAATTGAGACCATCAGCCGATGAACTGTTAAGGCACATGTTTGCACATTACCACTAGCAGTCAGTGCTAGTCAGTGCCTCTACCCAGCTGAGATCTACTGCATTTACCTTCTCTCTGACTGCACTTTTTCTTTTTATAAAGAGAGAGAAAGAAAAAAAGGGAAAGTATTTCTCTTGATTCTTGGTTTCATTGAATTTGTCTAAAAGTAATCTCACATTTTTTATATTTAGAATACTTTTCCCCTATCAGGACTTGAAATTTTTTTTTTAATAATGTACTGATGTGATTCTCAGAGATAAAGCACTTTAGTACATATTCACATTATTTAAAAAAAACAAACAACGAAAAGAGACTGTAAAATTCTTAAGAATTAGCCTTTTCTCATACTCCTGACACATTTTTGGTGAGGGAGGGATGGAAAATGATGGATAGAATTCTTCTAATTTCCATTATTTAATGATAGTAGTTAAAATAGATCCGCACGCCTGGGGTTGAACCCCAGAATAGATTAGATTACTGATAGACTTAAATAATATAGACTTCATCATGAGTGTTTATGCCCTGCCATATCCAAGCTTCTGCCTGCCACTCTTTTTGCTGAAAAGACATCTTGAAGAAAAATATGAATTTCTAAGAGATGTGTTTACTTATCATACTTAACAATTTTCAGAGAGCCAGAATTAAAGGTAAATACACTATATAATAGATCCATATTTCTGGAAAAGACAAAAGTTTAAGGAATAGTCCTCTAGTG
Source organism: Monodelphis domestica (assembly GCF_027887165.1). Taxonomy (NCBI): domain Eukaryota; kingdom Metazoa; phylum Chordata; class Mammalia; order Didelphimorphia; family Didelphidae; genus Monodelphis; species Monodelphis domestica. The sequence goes on from NC_077230.1 coordinate 111,115,324, forward strand.
AAAAATGAAGTCTCTACTATATTTTTAAACAGATATGGAAGCAAGCAAAAAATTCTGTTAAAAGTGAAAAGTAAAAGTAAATTGTTTCGATGTGAACAGACCAATTTGTAAGAAACATCCATTGAATAGTCAACAGGAATAGCAAAGAGAAAAAACTCTTCAGTATTTTCTATTTTATTCTGAGGGGGGAAAAGGTCCTCAATTAATTGAAAAAAGAAGACAAACTGAAAACAATCAAAAACACGCATACCTTCTTCCTTTCTTATTTACCACTTCCTTGTATATAGCATTAAATACAATCCAATCTAGGGGGTACATGCTTTGAAGTTGTTGGATATATCTTGACAGAACATGAAAGCATGCCTTCAAGGTCATAGAAGAGCAAAAAGGCTCTTGACGGGAAAAAAAAATATATATGTAAAATATTAAGATGTATACAATTATGTACCTCAAAACAACAACTGAGAAAGATCACCTTCAAAAAAATAATGCCTGAACTTCAAAAACTATTCACAAATTCAGCACCAGGATTGTCTAATAGCAATTACCACAATTTCAGAACAAGGGATAAACATCCCAGAAAAAAGAAATTCTTTTTTCCCAACTGTCATTTCATCAGAATCACCAATCATTCAGTTACAGAAATGAAGTGGAAATTGGTAGAAACTTGTATTCTGTCTTCAAACCTCAGATATGAAGAAAATAAAATTTGATGTTTTCCATTTATCATGAAGAATCAAGAAATTCCAGGCTATTTATGTCTTTATAATGATGAAAGATGTGAAGTTTCTCTCTAAAAACACTAAATGGAATATGAACTTTTTAGACCCCATGGTATACAGCACTGCAAATGAAAAATAAGGAAGATTTCAATAACATGGCTATTCATGTTTTGTTACTCTGCATGGGAAGGAAAAAGTATTTCCCACCTGAAGGTTTTTAATTTGAGTAGTATTTCTGCTAATGAGGTATGTGTTTTTAAGAATCCTTTGAAAACAATTTGTTTCTGAACCCAGTTTAATAGATGTAAGTAGAATGAATGACTCCTATATAGCATACTAGGCAGGACTATTTGAAGTTGAAATTCTCAGAAGAAGAAAAAAAGCACAGGTAAATTGCCAAAGCTTCTTTCATGTTCAGAGAAGCAGCCTGCAGAAGCTAAAAGAAAATGCAAAATATTCAGATCATGTAGGTAATTATTCTAAGAATTCATAATCAGGGGGAGAGGGAAGAGAGAGTATTTGCTTAGTACATTATGTGCCAGAAATATAAACCCCAAGTGTGTGGATCTATTATAATCTATTTATCTTTGGTGGGTAGTACAGTCTATTCTACTCAAGCACTATCATAGCATCTGGACCAGTGAACTTTTCTTTTGTCTCCTTTTATTGTGATTTCCCTTTGTTTCATTTTTGGTCTGTCAGGGTAACCAGCAGTGCAAAGTATGGGACAAATGGCTTTTACATAGTCATACTGGGAGACTGTATAACAATAATAACAAAAAAGCAAAATAGTTTTCCCTGTGTTCTCTGTGTCCTTGACCTGGGCTTAAAAAGCTATTAAAAAAATTAAGCATCTAAAAAAAGGGGGGTGGGGAATGGAGAAAGCCCTTCTTTCTTACTGCTGCAGAGGACCTTTGCTTTATAAGCAAAATTTTTTTAATAGAGTTAGATATAGGTGGGGGAGGGAAGGGAATATACTTTATGTAAAAATTGTTTTAAAAATAGACATAGTTTATTTACATAGGTGTCCTATAAAACATGTATCTGAATTTATTGATTTTAAACAGGTTTGAAGGTACCAAAAACCATTCTGAAAATGAGCAAATATGGAGCCATTGGTTTAAAAAAAAATTACCTAGTGATAGCTGGAACATTAAAAAAGAGAGAGAGAACCAAAAAAAGAATTTGGAAGGAAGAGCCTATATCAGGTGTATCTACAGCACTCCAAAATTTAATATTATTTCTTCTTGTTAGATTATGATGTGGTGCGGCAAATTAAATTGCACTATCTGAAGGTTGGATTTTTTTCAGAAACTAGTTGTCCCTGATTTTCGCCTGTTTTTAAATGCACAACTTTTTTCTATACTATAATATTTCTTTGCTGCAGCTGGAAAACAAAAATTATTTAGACTGCTGCTTTTGTGCCTTTAAAAATTCATTCTGTCTTGGCAATGGCAGACATGTTTGGTGCTGGAGAAGGTTCACTTGCAGTCTTATATATGCTTTCCAGAATATCTAGCTCTTCCTATTTATATTTCATATATGTTTGTGTATATATGTGTGTATGTGTGTGTATACATGTGTATGCACCCACACATATGATATAAATAAAATTGGGCTGTGAGAACTTTTATGTTTATGACTTTGCCCTGGGCTAAATTCAGGACTTTTATACTGCAGGTATAATGTGCTGAATAAGAATGTTGCAAAATAAGGGAAAACTATGTGGGCTATATTAGTTACTCTCAATTACCTTATAAATACCATGATGTTTTTAACATATTTAAAAGGCAGATCTCATAATTTCACTATGACCTCTCACAAAAATTTTAGTAAAGCTTTCAATTACTGATTTTTTTTTTATTTTAAACAGACTGCTACATAAGGCATTTTAAAAACCTTTTCATAGATAACTTAAATTATTAAATGCTAATACAAGTGCAGAATTGGAGGGAAAAGCAAAAACTTAGACATTTCATAGTAACTTGAATTGGGCAACTTAGATACATCTTCATGACAAATCCTAGATAAAGGAAGATCATTTTTTCATTTTTTTTCTCTGTACTGGTTCTCTACTACCAAATTTTGAAGCAATCAGGGGAATTTTCTTAACAATCTAATGTGTAGCCAAATCCTCTCCCAATACTTTGAAAATACCTTCAAAATCTTGCATGTTATGTCTCATCATAGTCTTGATTCTTAAACTTTGCAATTCTCATTCTATTCACTTATGCTGATGTTATCAAATGTTTTTCATAGAACCATAGTGATGGCATTGAAGGAATTTTTATAATAAATGCCAATGCAAATTAAATAGCCAAATCCTAATTATAAGTAGATAAAATCAGGATTCATTAGACAATTGGTAAACATTACTCCTTAGAGTTCTAATAGAATTCATTGACTTCATTTTGGCCTTGAAGCTTATTGCTATAAATTCATTAAATTATTTGGCATTAAGGATATTTAATTGTCCATTTTTATTAGATGTAGGAAAGATCATTGTTATTCTTTTAACCATACCTTTTAAAAGCATAAAATTAATCTGTGTTGTGATTATTTATTAATATTAGAATTAGAATTAGGTTTTTTCCCCAAAGAAACACATTTTAAGTTGTGGGCAATTATCCAATCTTAATGATTAATCTGGGCACAATTGCTGGAAACCAAGATTACTAGTCATGACTAAAGTGATAGCATTGCAGAGCTCAGTCAGATTCTAGAGTCCATATTTCTTTTTAGTATAAGTTCCTTTAGGGCAGGAACCATATCTTTGTGATCTGTGTAATGCGCTTCAGCTCCTAGGACAGGGCCTTCCATCACAATAAATGTTGATGGAATGGAAGAGTCTCTTAGACTACAGAATACCTGATAGACAATTGTTCACCTAGCCCTTGCTTAAATATAAACAGTAATGAAGGACATTTACTTTTGGGGAAAATAAGATTACTTTCTCAAAAAGATTCTTTTGAAAATTCATTTCATCTAACTTGCTTTAAGTAAAATCTGAAATATTTGGAAAGAACTAAAAACTCAGTAGAATTCGGGGGGAGGCTCTTTTTTTCAACATAGAATCACAAAACTTAAAAATTTAGATGCCTTAGTTCTGGATTCATATTTATTTTAGTCTGAAACTTTGATTTCAGGCAAACATTAAAGAAAAGTAATTTTATTGGAAACTTTTTGTTAGTACTTTTTTATGTTCTAGCAGTTACCATTCAAATCATAAATCAGATGTGCAATTTCCAAAATTATAAGGCCATAGCAGATTATTTGGCCACAAAATGTGAATTGGCCTCTGTTCGTGCATCCTAAGGCTTCCCTTCCCACATTTCTCTATCCTCCCTTTTTTACTATATTGCTAGGCCAGAAACACGAGTCTTTGTAACAGACACAATCTGAATTCCTAGGTCAACTTAAAAAAAGGAACCCAAAAGATCAAGAAATGAGAGATGAAAAATAAAATTTTCCGGGCCTATTGCTTAATTTTAAATTATGTTTGAACCTTTCAGGTCTTCAGATCACGAGTCACTGTTATTTCCATAGTGGTGCTTAAGCCATACATTTACCTAAGAAGTAAAGTATTTGCTGCTAATGGTTTAAACAGTATGACTTAGGGAATTAAGAAGAGGACTAGAAATTGATAATAGTGGATCCTTAGCAATTAGTCACCATGTATTAAACATCTATTATGGGCCAAGCACTTACTATTCTATGTGCTAGAGACACAAGTACAAAGAATAACAAAATTACTACTCTCAAGATGCTTATGTTCCATAATCTTTGATAACTGTGCATGTGCCACTAATTACACAGCTCACATGTGTGTAAAGCAAAGGGAATTGGGGTCAAGAGGCAGAGAACTGAATGTCAGACTCCGTGTTAAAAGCCTTTTTAGACTAAATTACTCACTACATTGCCACTATTAGAAAAATAGATAAAAGAATATACTATGAGTAAAATTGGCTTCATATAGGAAAGTCAACTGATTACTACAAATTACTGTAAAGGCTCTAGTTTTAAAAAAAACAACCTCCATAAAGGTATTGAAAATTGCCAAACTCTAGGTTGTTGAAAGTGGATGATTAATTCTGGGAGGCTCTATTTTCATCATCAACCCAGAGCTACTTATACATATATACTTTTGAGTGATCCTGGGCAAGTCACTAAACCTCTCAGTGTCCCAAAACTGACTAAGTTACTGAGCAGGTGCTGATCAGCATTGGTAGAGGAAATCTCTTCACTGGAAATACCTTCCACCAGTGAAATCGCATGTCTAACATTATGGTATAGTGGAATTCTCACAAGTAGGGAATTCAAGAACTGTGTTCTTGCCTCAACTCTGACACTAACTCACTGTTTTCTTGGTAAGTCAGTTCATTTGTCTAGGCTTCAATTTTCCCATCAATAAAAATGATGGGTTTGGACCAGTGTTTGATTAAGCTCCCCTGTAGCTTTAATAGTTTCTGCTTTTAATTAGAAAATTAGGTTACACATTTGTAGCAGACTCTTCGGAATAGAACACCAACAAATAACCAAAAAAAGTTTATTGCTTATCCATAGCAATTCATAAGGAAATTTCCATTATCTGTTTTTAGCAGGTTAAGGAAATAGCATAGTTTCACAGTTTTTCCCAGGTAGTTTATGTTCTTTAGCTTGGTTACCCACATTCTGTCAAGGGTGTACTAGACATAGGGGTGAGAAATAACTAATCCTTTTTAAATTCATCTTTGAGGACATGTAAAGATAGCTATGAGAAATTCTTACAAATGATAGTCAAAATTGGCATGCTTTAACTGAATAGATTTAAAGGAACTGTTCTATCTGCATTAGAGCTCAAGGATATATCTCATTTACTAACCTTGTAAGAATTTCTTACAAATCTGTTCACATTTTCCATGTTTGCACATTAAAATTTAAGTCCATATGGTATTTTTGTTAGGAAAGACAAAGGTATTAATTAAAACCAGTAATGTCCCTAATGGCTAGTAACTTGGTTTTTATTCATGATATGCGTTGTCAAAATCACTTTAAACCAAAGCTTTTATAACCTCTGTAGACAGAGCCATACAAGTTGTTTCATAAATGATTAGCACACCTGTAAGGCCAACCAATAAGTTTTTTGTATGTGGGACAAAACAGGTAGGTACTAGTAGAACCTCTCCCAGCACATCCTTTTAGAGGATGTTTCACATTCAGTTTTTACACATTAGACTGCAGATTCACTCCAGCATTTAAAGAACTTTATATATATGGATGAATATTAGCTTATAGAAGGTAAAATTGCATTGGCATGATTTGAATATATTATGCCTCAACTTCATGAAATACTCTTTCTATTGTCTTAAAATTGTGAACATGTGTTTCATTTAAGGAGCATTTCAGGCAAAGCTGTGAAGAAAAAAATGGTTCATGGACTGATCTTGTGCCATAAATAAATATATTTTGGAATTGATTGAGAAGTAATTCCTTTTTTTTTTTACATTAACTGAAAAAATGATTCTGCCCTTGAGTCCATGTGCAGAATCCATCCCCATACTATAATTTTAGAGATATAATTCTAGCCAATAAGTGTAGTAACCAAAAGCACTTTTATTTATAATAATAGGATATTCTCTTTTTAAAAATGCAAACAACAACTGATGGTACTGCCATTCATAATATGAAAGTAGGAGAAAAGTATGTTAGCAAAATTATATACAGAACTCTCTTAGAAAATTGGGCTCTATAAGATTATTTTGCCTATATCTTGGTATGTTATTTTTCCAAAGATTCCCATCCCTTCCCCTCCCTCTTCCCCACCATTAGAAGAAAGCAAAAGGGGGGGCGGATCAACTTTTGAGGGGAAAGGTATCCGGTATAAGGATGAGACAGAGTGGTCCAAAGCCTTGCAATATCTTGTTCAAATACAAGTACAGCTTCTAAAAACATAGGGATTATTCATTTTCATATAGTTATCTTTAATAAAAATGTTTTAAAAGTATGTGAGAGGTTTACATTTCCATTCATCTTGGTTTTAAAATCTGATATCCTGTATTCTTATCTATAAAACAGTTAATACCAAAAAACACTTCTAATGTCTGACATCTCTTATTTTTCATGTGGTTCTTGTTCAGATGTCATTGTAAATAAAATAAACTCAGATACGTTTGAAAGACTTATAATTGTCACAAAAATATGAATACACACTTGTAAATTTACCCTTTGATCTAATGTACATTTTTTAATGTAGCCATTAACTTCTATGTATTTAATCTATCCATTTCTCTCTGTAAATGTTTCTACTCTCAGTTGAATGCTGGGCACAGTTTGTAATGTATGTACAAAGATGTTTTTTTCTATCAATGTTGACTTTTTTGCACATTTTGGAAATGTTTAATTTGTACACTGATTTACTACTCTGACCAATAATTGTATAAGAGTGTATGAGAATCATGTATGAGTGCATTGTACTACTGTCTGTATGTATGTTTAAAATTTTTTTGAGGTGTAGCTATCAGTGACTGCTCTGCTCTTGCTGATTTCAGTGGGATTTCTTGCTTTTAAAAAAAGTATAATTTGTGTATGGTCCTATCTTGGTTGAAGAACTCAGGAGTTCAGCATTACTTTCTAATTACATGATATATTCTAAAAACCATTTCTAAGGGTTTATGTGTAACTGTGTGCATCAGAGATGTGTGTAAATGTGTATGTATGAATATCCGTGTGTGTGAATGTATATATATATCCCAGTAATTTCTTATTTCAGTTTCATTTATACATTTTTATGAAATTGTTTTTTAAGGGTACTATGTTTAGTTAGAATAAATATATAAAAGCTTTCTGAGAGATAATTTACTAGATAAATATATTTTCAGCTGGCTGATGTTCAGAAAATATTTTTTTAATTTTGTTTTTAACCATTCAAAATGTATTTGTATTTCCAAAATTAGACACAAATTATACTTAGAACTCTGTTAAAACACTCTTGCAAGGAAAAACAGTGAATTCTCTTCTGAAGTTTTTGTGAAGTTCAAATGAACAAAATGCTTCAGTAAAGAAAATACACTGTCTCCACTAAAAGCAGCCTTTGAAGTCTCAAAAGCTATGAAAAATTTAGAAAATGAAATCCATCTTGAAAAGATGTTTGTATCTGCTAGCCTGTCCATTGTTGCTTTTGAATGTTTCCTTTTTTCTGCCAAAAATGGACATCCCCATTTCAAGTTTTTCTTCACATTGGGCAAGGTCAGAATGGGTCTATGAAGTGATATATTGATATATCGTGGTCCTTTGTATTTGAATTACTAAAAATTGGTTTAGAAATGTCCTATCATGCTTTGATGTGGCTTTATTCTGTACTATGTGTTTTAAGAAACTGGCAGAATAAGAATAGGAAATTTAATTTCCAACCTGATAACATTTATGTGATTAAAGAAAACCTGTATGTTTTTAATATGCGGTACCAAGTAAAATTGCTCATGCCTAGGTATAAAGTGCACTGTTGAATGTCACTAAATCTGTAGTTTTAAAAGGAGCCGGTATACTCTTATTAGGTGAAGTACCTACCAAAGGTTTGGTACAGTGTGGTTTGTTCCACATTTCATGCACATTTTGATTTTAACACATTCAAAATGGTGCTTGTAAAAAATGTATAAAAATGCTTCTGATTTTTTATTTCTATGTATTTGTTTTATTTTCTTTCTGGTAAATGGCTTTTATTATTTTTTATTTTTTTTTGTATCTATTGTAAAAGAAACCATGTTTATTTTGTTAGTGACCAATGACTTTGTTTATATGAAAATTTGTATATTGATGGTACACATCTTTGTTTAGGTTTATCATGCATGAGGACCTGAAAGAATTAGCACAATGAACATTGCTTTTTCTTCCAAGGTAATTCATTTCTTGAAAGGTTATGGTACAAAGGCTTACTAAAAGTAACCTTCTGGACTATGGAATGAATATAAATGGCACTTTGAGTGTTTAATAAAAGCAAATATTTATTTCCAATTTGTATTTGACTCATTTGATTAAACTTTTAGAGCATTTTAGATATATGCTTAGACACAGTGCAGGTGTTTGACATACTAAAGGTGACTTTGAAATACGTACTGACATGTCCCTCCCATACCCTAATCTCATTTCTTCAGCCTTCTCAATCCCCTAGAATTCTTCCCTTCTCAATTCTCCACTCGACATTTCATCTCAGCCACACAAGGAATGGACATACTCCTGATCTTACTATTCACTTGAAGATGTTCCACTGCCATGATCAAGAACCCTGAAATTAGAACATTTAACTCATTTAACCTTTATCTATGTATGCCTTGTTCTTCCTAATCTATTGTCCTCACCACAACTCCACTCTTTTCATCCTCAATATTCTCAATATTCCTTGCTCTAGCTTGACTTTCCTTCTTCCAAACTTCAATTCTAGTCAACCGGTTCAGCTATTCTATTGTAAAGGTTAAATGTAATGGTTGGACACAAATTATTTACCAAAATATAGGGGAAACAATAAAGTAGAGAAATGTCAGAAGTTAGAGAAAATACCTATACTAGTCCTCAGCCAGGACTGGCCTCCTCCAAGATGGAAGTTATTGTTATTCCAGTATTATCTCCAACTAGGCAAAGAGAACAAAGGATTCTCTTTTCACAAGTGAAAACTCAGAATAAACCAAGAACCAAGAATTTCCTTTCACAATCTCCTGTGATTCTTTGGGGGACTAATCTTTCCAGTGAATCATTTTACATAACTATCTTGTATCTCTAAAGATCTTCTAGCTAAAGGTGCATACAATATTTAATAGTTGGAAATAAGAGAGAGAGAGCAAATCAATGTTTGCTAGGTGCATTGACAATAAGCTAATTAGGGGGGCAATCCCCTGTGGCATACAGTTTTACATTGAAAATACTTGTGTTCAACCTCCCAAAGTTCAATCGATTATACTCCAAAGTTTGTGCTGGATCTTCTGATGCTGTGGATTCTTGCAAAGGTGCTAGGGTTACTCCATGATCTTTTCTTTCCAATTTTTATTTTAAATTTTTATTTTCTCTCTTTAATTCCTCCACTTACTCCCTGTCTTCTTCATTTTTTTCTCTGGTGGCCTTCAACTACATATACAGCTACTCAATTCTTTCAAGATCCATACTGAACCAATTTGGGCAGTTGAATATAAAATAATCTCTTAGAACTTTACAGCAGTTTTGCACAAACTGCTGTCTAATCTGTCTGACATCCGTTTCTCTGGAAAGGTTCAGTTCTACATATCTACCTCCCAGCTCAATAAGTCTGTCCATAAATTGGGAGGAAGTTTCATTGTTTTTTTGTTTTAAATTTTCAAATTTCATCCATGTGCCTGATCTATCAGAACAAGCCCTCATTGCTGTTAATAATGCCTTTCTAGACTGGCATAATCTTATATAATCCTGTCCATTATTGGGGTTCCATTTTGGGTCATCACATGGCCAATTAATTGCTTTCCTTCCTTGGACCTGATTAATGAGAGAGATAATCTTATTTTTTTCCCTCTCTGTAAAAAAGGCTTGTAGTAGGTTTTCAATATCCACCCATCCAAGATCATATGTGCAAAAGATACCCTCTAGTTTTTTGATTACCACCATTGGTTCATCTTCAAAAGACGGACTGTCTTCTTTGAATCTTTCAATATCCTGGGGGGGGAGGGGAAGGTGGGGAGTGAATTGTGAATAGTGCCTAAGGAAAACTATGTCCCCATTCTTATTAAAGGTGGGTACGAACTTCAGGGGACATAGGGTTTTAGCTGGATTATTTTGTATTCCTGTCTGTAGGTTTGATGTTTGGTTTTAAATGGGATATGTAAGGGGAGGGGGAGGAGTAGGTTAACTGAGAAGGAGAGTTTCTAGGGAGGGAAGGACAGAGGGATAAGAGGTAGGGGCAGGGTGGGGAATGGATGGGGCAGGAAGGGTAGGGTAGGAATAGATTTTGCAGGGGGGAAAGGGGCCTGGGCAGGGGCAGGAGAAAAAGAAAGGTAAGAGGTAGGGGCAGGGCTGGGGCAGGAGGAGCAGGGGGGAATAGGGTTAGGGTTTGAAAGGGGCTGGGGCAGGGGCAGGAGGGATGGGGGGAGAGATGAGTTGCCATAGTTTATGGCCTCCACTATTTTAATTATTACAGTAATCACCTCCAAGATGGAAGCTAGTCTCTTAGGAAACTAGGAAGGGAGTCAGCCTTTTCACTCACCCAACCCACTCTTGAGTCTGTCCCCTTTTCCCAAGCACAACACCTGTCGAACCAAAACCTAGTCCTGGATTACTTCCACTATCTTAACTGCTGCTAAAAGCAATTGCAGGAAGTAGCATAACCTAGCCCAGGCATCCCCAAACTTTTTACACAGGGGGCCAGTTCACTGTCCCTCAGACTGTTGGAGGGCTGACTATAAAAAAAAACAAAAACAAAAAAAACTATGAACAAATCTGTATACTGCTGTCTGGGATAGGGGAGGCTGCAGCTCTGGCTGCGATGGGCCTGTCACACCTTGCACAGGCCCATCACCACCACCACTATACCAGGAAGCAGTATACACAGTGCAGAATCCCCTCCCCCAGATCGCTGCTCACCATGCTGATGTCTTCCATTATGCAGCCACATAATCCTTTGTGCAGCCCCTCATTCTCATTCAGTTACTTTCAGAACAAGGCGCCACACAAAGCATTATGTCACCGGAAGTAGTGCTGTGTGTGAGCCACGCTGCACTTTTTGGTGCCACCACGTACAGTACTCCAGGAGCTCCTCTCACTGACCACTAATGAAAGAGGTGCCCCTTCCGGAAGTGTGGTGGGGACCAGATAAATGGCAGCATTTTTCAAAGAATTAACAAACTTAATATTCTCCTTTAAGTTGCAAGTGATTTTTAAATTATATATATTTCTTTTGGTTTTACAGCACCATTTTCCACTATTCCCCCAACAGAAAACCATCCTTTATAACAAAGAGTAAAAAATAAAGCTGGAAAAAAACAGCTTAGCAAAATCAGTAATACATCATTTAGGTTCAATAGTATAAGCAGTATTCCACAGCCATAACCATTTATTTCTACAAAAGAAAGGAGAGATTATTTGGATCCACTCATGGTCATTAAAATTACATGGTATTTAGTTTTTATTGTCCTTATTTCCACTTACAGTGTGATCATTATGAATACTGTTTTCTTGGTTTTGTTTGCTTTAGCTAATATTAGTTCACATACATCTTCCAATGCTTTACTGTATTCTTTACATTTATCATATCTTGCAATAATATTCAGTCACATTCATGGCTAACCTATTTATAGCCATGCTCCAATTAATGTCTACTGTTTCCAGTTCTTTATTACTACCTATATGCAGCTACAAATATTTTAGAACCCTTTGATTTTTTACCTTTATGGAGTATATTCCTCATCGTGAGATCTCTGGATGAAAGGATAATAAATACCACAATTTGTTCAGTAATTCCCCAATCAATAGACACACTCTCATTTTCCAGTTTTTTGCCACCACAAAGAGCACAGTTATAATTTTGTTCAAATCTTTTTCCTTATTATCTCTTTGAGGTACAAACCCAGCAGTGGTGTGGCTGGATCAAAGGGCAGACAGTCTTTTAAAGCCCTTTGGCCATAATTCCAAATTGCCCTCCAGAATGATTGGATTGATTTGCAACTCCATTAGCAATGACATTTTTACATGTCATTCACATGCACACATATATCATATGTACATAACATTACATATTATCACATTTACATACACATATCATCATATATCATATCATCATAATCAGCTTACTTCTCTACCTCTTTCTGAATAGATTCTTTCTACTTCCCTACTATTAATAGTAATTTTTGAGAATTACAAAAATCCTCTTTCCATGTAGACATATAAACATTTTGACCTTAATGAGTCCCTTAACTTTTCTCTTTATTTACCTTTTTGGACTTCTCTTGTGTCTCATACTTGGACTTCAAATTTTGTTTCGGTATGGCTTATTCCTCAGGAAAGCTTGGAAATCTTCTATCTTATTGAATGCCCATTTTTTCCCCTAAAAGAATATACTCAGTTTTGCTGGATATGCAACTCTGGGTTGTAAAATCTTTTGCCTTCCTAAATATCATATTCCCTGTCTTTTGAACCTTTAATATAGAAGCTGCTAGATTCTGTGTGATCCTCATTGTAGCTCCATGGTATTTAAATGGTTTCTTTCTGGCTGTTTGAAGAATTTTCTCCTTAGCTTGAAGGCTCTTGAATGTAGCTGTTATATTCCTCAAAGTTGTCATTTGAGGGTTTCTTTCTGGAGGTGATCTATGAACTATCTTTGATCATTTCTTGTGATATGATGTCCAAAGATTTTTGGTTTTTTTTTTTTAATTATGATTTTCAGGTAGTTCAATAATTCTCAAATTGTCTCTCCTAGATCTATTTTCTAGGTCAGTTTTGTAAAATGGAGATTTGAACCCTGGACTTCAATCCCCAAAAGTCCTTGGTACTTCCCAGAATTCCCTATACTCTCACCTGAGTCCTCACCGGGGTGCAAGAACACAATTTAGTATTTAAAGAACTCTCTGCCTCCCAAGTGCTCTTCTTCTGCTTCTAAACACACGAGCCTCTCTTCTGGGCATTCAAGATGTAGTAAGTGAATGTGAATGGGCTAATCAGCCCTAGGCACGTGCTTTTCTTATTTTGTATTTCTTTATCCTTGATTTCTAATAATCCTCATAATAAACCTCATAAAATTATAATACTTTTATTACAAGAGACTAAATTAACTGTTACCATTTTTTAAAAAGATATTTCATGTTTTCCTCTATTTTTTCATTCCTTTGATTCTGCTTTACCTTTGATTCTGCTTTATTGTTTCTTGATTTTTCATGAAATCATTAGGTTCTAGATGGTCAATTCTGATTTTTAAGGCCTGATTTTCCTCTGTCAGTTTTTGGTTCTTTTTCAATTGGTCCATTTGTTCTTGCATCACTTTCATTTCTACTTGAATCATTTTCCTTTCTTCTTGCATCACTTTCTTTTCTCATCCCCATTTTTCCTTTGCCTCTCTTAATTGGTTTTTGTAGTCTTTTTTTTTTAACTCTTCAAGAATTTGTGTCAAATCTATATTTTCCTTTTGGACTTTGCATATGTTTCCTTTGCTTTCACTGTCCCCTTCTGTGTCTGTACCTTGCTCTTTGTCTCAATAAAAATTATTTAGATGCTTTTTTGTTGTTGTTTGCTAATTTTTCCTATCTAATTATAGGTAGGCTCTGTTTTCTGGGAAGTTGGGGTATCCTCTAAAACTTCAGTCCTTGCTTGATGTTATTCTCAGCTTATTTTATGGGTCTGAGGGCTGAGAGCTCTGGGAGCCCCATCCCTGTGCTGATTTAATTGACCCTTGAGATGTTGATGGCTTAAGGACTTGCCTCGGCCTTGGGCATAAGCTTTTGATTTCATTCTGACCTTGATCAGGTCAGGGACTGATCTAATTCTAGCCACAGGCTTAGGCTCAAGTTTTTGTTCTTTCTCAAGGTTTTGGTGTACTTGATCCAATTAGGCACACCCTCAATTGCCCTATCTTGGAGCTCTTTAGGCAGAAAGGTCAGTACTTAGTACTATGAGCCAACCCAAACTGTGTGCTTATCCCAAGCCCAGACTAGAAATCCTGGCTTTGCTCTGGACCCACACAGATCAGCCCACTTCAGCCCAGACTGTACTGGGCTGGGACTCCAGACTTCTCCATAGGTTTGAAATTTCAAGGGGTGTGGGTTGTCTTGGACCACTATTTGCCCAGGCATGACCTCAGAGTCTGAATAGTATTTTGGGCTCAGGTTCTGAAACTGGGACAGTAGATTGGGGAGTTGGAAGCATGGCTTGCTCTTAGTTTGCTCTTCCCTCCTTGTTATAGCCTTTTGCTGGCTCTGCTTTCCTCTCACCCCAGATACCCAGATGATCTCTGCCTACCTTTTGTGTTTTTCTTTTCTTGAAAGTTGTTTTACTCTGTCTCCTTAGTGGTTCTTTCACTCCTGTATTTGGTTTATGGGGATATTTTAATCTTGGTCAGAGAAGATTCTCATGATGACATGGAGCAGCTCTAGTTCACTCCTCCATCTTAGGAAAAAATTTTTTTAATGAAATAAGCATTCCTGGGGGCAGCTGGGTAGCTCAGTGGATTGAGAGCCAGGCCTAGAGACAGGAGGTCCTAGGTTCAAATCTGGCCTTAGTCACTGCCCAGCTGTGTGACCCTGGGCAAGTCACTTAACCCCCATTGCCTAGCCCTTACTACTCTTTTGCCTTGGAACCAAAACACAATATTGATTCCAAGAAGGAAGGTAAGGGTTAAAAAAAACAACACAAGAAAAGAAATAAGCATTCCTGATGAAAAGGCCAGAACTGAATAGATGCTTTGAAATTAAAATACAGTAACTAAGAGAAAGTTACAAACATTTCTTTTATTGGAAGAGAATAGGTAAGGATGAATTGTTTCTGTGTTAATAGGGAAATAAAAAACAAATGTCTTATTAGAACTCTAAAACTTTTGGGGCAGCTGGGTAGCTCAGTGGATTAAGAGCCAGGCCCAGAGATGGGAG
Organism: Monodelphis domestica; assembly: GCF_027887165.1. Classification (NCBI taxonomy): domain Eukaryota; kingdom Metazoa; phylum Chordata; class Mammalia; order Didelphimorphia; family Didelphidae; genus Monodelphis; species Monodelphis domestica. The sequence continues at coordinate 111,130,610 of NC_077230.1, forward strand.
GTCCTCAGTTCAAATATGACCTCAGACACTTCCCAACTGTGTGATCCTGGGCAAGTCACTTGATCCCCATTGCCTAGCCCTTACCACTCTTCTGCCTTGGAACCAATACCCAGTATTGATTCTAAGGCCGAAAGTAAGGGTTTAAAAAAAAAACAACAACCCTCTAATACATTTAGGGAGCATAGAAAAAGGCAAAAATGGCAGAGGATCTATGGTTAGTATATTCTTTTTCATGATCTTAGAAGAGCTGTCTAAAGGGTAGGGCAGTATTGGTAAGAGAATTGTCATAAGCAAAACAAATTCAAATGTTGGAAAAAGGAACATGAAAGAAGGATTTAAAAGAAACTGAAAGAGTAAAAACACGAGATCAGAGGCAAGGCAAGGGCAAGAGAAGAGCCACAATAGAGAGGAAACAGGCTATTTATAAATCACAAGTGTCAGGCAAACTGGGGAGTAAAGAGAGAAAAGGACAGGATGCCTCCGTGTTTAACAATCATACCCATAGTTGATGGAGTAGTAGGAAGTAGAACAGCCAAGCTCGGTACCCCCCAAAACATTCTCTCCAGAGATCTAGAAAACGCAGCAGACCAAATCATGGAGAAATCCAAGTAAAAGTTAGTAATTTTTTTCTAGCCCAGCATTGTAACTGTTAAAATGTGGTTTGCCAAGATTGTGAATTGCCAAAGCTGTAAAGGTTTTGGCCAAATTGTAAAGATAATTTTTAGTGTCTTGATTTAAAATCTAAAATAAGTGGTATAACATTTTAAAAGAGTGTTTGGCTGTTACTGTTACAGATAAAAGAATGGTTGCCTTAAACTGTCACCCCAGAAATATGGTTTCAAGACAGTGTCTTGAGTTAAGTCAAATATAAGGTGGTCGCCAGGGAAAAATTCCCAAATATGAAATATACCCAAGTCAGCTGGGTTTTTATGGAGATTTTAATTAATACAAATAAGGAATTAATGAGAGAGAGAGAGAAAGAGGAAACAATGAGAAAAGGGCTAGGCCAGCCCAGGCCAGCCTAGGCCAACCTAGGCCCAACCCCTAAGAGAGAGAGATCAGTCAGTCTTTAATCCACTCACCACAAGCTTTGTCCCAAGCAAGATTCTAGTGTTCAGAGAGACCCAGCTGCTCCAACTAATCCGAGCTCCAATTCAGCTTTGGCAAACTGAATTTTCAGCCAGCCACCCCCCAGTTCTCTCAGAGAGAGAGTTCCTTTTAAAGAGAATTTTCTCCTATGTCACCTCCCCTAAGTTCTCACATCTACCAATCACAGTAGATGTTTTCCAAAGGACAGACCATTCTTAATTCCCACCTGAGTAGACTAAAACTTCTGAGTAAGTTCACACCTCTTTGCCCCTTGCAAGTTTGCAAGTTGCTTGACCTTTCAGTGATTAATTTGACCTTCATAGGTACTTAGCACCTTTTTGTATTAGATCTAAAAATAGACTTAGCTTAAGGCTTTTACTTCACTATAAGTATGAGTTAAGTACTTTTTCATTGTCAGTAAAGAGTTTACAACTTTAACTTCCCCTAAAGTATGCTTAAGTATGGGTGGAGTAGGTTCCTGACTAAGTCCCTTCATTGTTTTAAAATGGGGAATGGTCTTAACCCAGTGTTCTGAAGTAGGGTCTGAGAATTTTTAACATTCACAGTGGACAAAAGGAAGTTTCAGAACTATGGGGGGGGGGGGGGGGCACTGAGATGAACAGATGTGCCACCTGGCAGTCTTGTTACCCAGATTACAGATCAAGGGTGGATAGAGGTAGGGACCTGCACCTAAGGGTGGCAGTCTAAAGTGAGGAGCAGTCTGGGGCTCCAGCAGTATATTTATTGAGAAAGGAAAAAGTTCAGAAGCAAGCAGTAGTGAAGTGGCTCAGAACTCAGAAGCAGAGTAAGGGCAGCTCTGTATAGCAGAGCTTACCATGTAGTTGACAGTTGAGGTCCAGTAGCAGTGAGACCAAGCCAGATCAAGAACTTGCAGTTTTTGCAGTGTAGGGGGCAGCCATCAGCCTTCGCCCTAGATCAGACTACCTTGGGAAGTCTGCAGGTCTCCAGCATGAGCTATGACTGAGAGCTTGGAATGGCACAATGCTCAAGAAACCAAGAAAACAGCAATGGGACCAGGCCTTCCCTCCAGAAATGTACAGAACTGAGGTCTAACAAATCCAAAGTCAAGAAGCAGGCCACCAGGGAGGGTCAATACCAGGGTCACTAACTGTGGGTGAAGGCAGTCAGTCAACAAACAACATTTACTGAATAAGCGTCTAAGATGCGCCACGCAGCTGAGAATCAAGAGAAGAGCCCGACAAAGGAACGAAAGAGATAGAGGAAGGTAGACAGGAGGAACTCCGAAGAGTCTGTACTTCCGTTGTCGTCACACTTCAAGTTCCGTCCACAACTAATTTCATTGTCCTCCTCGCGCCACCTCCGCCTCTAGGGAGGCGGGACTTCCTATTACGTAGCCGGAAGCTCTCTAAATCGTAAGCTGTTCATTCCAGATCAGGAACCGGGCTAAATAGAACGTTTATTCCGCCTCGGATAAATCAGCCCCGGCCATCTCCTGGTGTCGTCCTTGTCATCTACCCTGTAGCCGCTGTCGACCCCTTCCCAGCATGGGCAAAAAGGACAAATCTGACCGTGGTGAGACTGGAAGCTGGGGAGGGGGCGCCGTGAACGCATCCTGGGACACCTCCCACTCCCTAGGTCCCTCGGGAGCCCCCGGCCCTCCAGAGGAAGACGGTCCCCGAACTACTCCTCCGGGACCCTCCCTCCCCCTCTGTCTGGTCTCCGAGTTGTGTGGGTCTCTGCCCTGCCTTTCTGTTTCACCCATCTTCTTGCTAACCTCATCTGGCCTCATGGATTTAATCCTCATCGCTATGCTGATGACTCCCAAATCCTTACAGAGTCCGTCCCAATGCTTTCATAATTTAAAGACTGCACTGAGACTTTTGGGACACCTTGTACATACAGCTCAGACTCGACCCCGAGCTTCAGACCTGCAGAGGCCAATTCAAATTTTTGAACTGAATGGCCCTTAAGCATCTTAAAACTATTATGCCCAAAGTAAAAGGCATCTTTTACTCCAGACTCAAATATCTCTTAAAGGTACCACCATTCTTTCAGTCACTTTGGTTCCCACCCCTGGTGTTATGCCCCACACTTTACGCTGATTCACCTCACACATCCAGTTAGTTGCCACCTCTTCATTTTGCCTTCACATAAATCTTTTGCGTTTTTTGTACCCTTCCCCCTCACAGTCACCACCCTAGTTCAAGTTCTCATCACTGGCTTCTAGTTGCTCTCTCCTTGCATCCCATTTCTCCCATTCCCAGACTATCCTTCACACAGCTGTCAAAGTGATTTTTCCTAACGCAGGGATATGGCCAAGTCGCTCCCCTTTTGGAGTAATGGCATAAACTCCCTTAACTTCTTATTACTTCTGAGAGCATATAGAAACTCTTGTGTTAGGCCTTTAAAATCCTTCACAATATGCTTTTCTAGCCTTATTAAACTTGCTCAATGATTCAACCAATCTGACCTACTTCTTATTCTCTATTCAGTACATTCCATCTTATTTCTCTCTTCCTTTTCACTAGCTAATCATCATGCCTGTACTCCACCTTCACTTGCCTCTCAGAATGTCTAGTGTTCTTCAAGAAGCTCAAGTACTATGATAAGCCTTTTCTTATTTTTCCAGATACTAGTGCATCCTCCCACCCCAATTAGCATTTGTCTGTTTTGTATATTCTTGTAAATATTTGTTTCTTCTCATAGATCTATGTATCCCCAGAGTACAGCCTAGTTCCTGCAACATAATAGTCAATAAATGAATGTTTATTAGACAGAGGGGAGCAGAGATCAGCTCTTGACCTGGAACAGAGAATGTTTTTCCAGAAATCAGTTAACTGGTCCATAGTCATTTGCTGATTTCTTACTTTGTGATAGGTACTTTCTTTACAAGTTGCTCCAAACACATATATTTAACAAACATTTATTTAATGTTCCTCTATGTCTGAGACACTGTGCTAGTTACTAGGAATGCAAAAAAATGATACATTAAAGGAGTTTACAATCTTCATGGGGCAGGAGCAATAAACACAAATAGCTGTGACTTTCAGGAAAGTTGAGTGTACAAAGAAGAGATCATCAAAAAGAGCTCCAAGAATTTTTTTTTTAATTCACATGTTTTCCTTATTACTTCATTCTGGAATTATAGGTGCATCCTATTGGCACAGGGTCATTGGGCAGTCATTAGTAGATTCAGTGTTGAAGCTTTATCTGTATATTTCTGTACTCTAGATATCTGTCAGTTTTGCAAAGTCCTGGAATATGCTTTATTCATGGCTGAATGCCACTTCCAAATGATTACTTGGAAGTAGTATTCTTGATAATGGTATCATTTGAATTGCAAATTGGGATTTCTTCTGGAAAACATAGCTACATTAATCAAAAATGCCTCCTTATATCTCCTCTGATATTGTCATTATTCAAGTATAGGCCCTCATCAAGTCATGCTTAGACTACTGCAATAGTCTGCTAGTGGGTCTCTCTCCACTCCAGTCTTTTCTCCATTCAGCCACTAAAGTGAATTTCCTAAAGTACATATCTGACCCGTCTCCTCCTTATTCAGTAAACTCCAGTAACTCCCCCTCACCTCTAGGATCAAATACAAAAGTCGTGTTTGGTATTCAAAGATTTTATAACCTAGTGCCCTTTCTGCATTTCTAGGCTTTTAAAATCTTACTCCTCATCACAAATTCTTTGATCTACTGACACTGGTATCTTTACTGTTCCTCAAACAAGACACTCCATCTCTTTGCACTAAGCATTTTCTCTGGCTGTTCCCCATTTCTGTAACGTTCTCTCACTTCATCTATACCTACTGGCTTCTCTGGCTTCTTTCAAGTCCCAACTAAAACCCCATGTTCTACAGAAAGCATTTCCCATCCTCTTTTAATTCTAGTGCCTTTTCTTTGTCTGCTTACAGTCTTCCCCATTAAATTGCCAGCTCCTGGGACATGAACTCTTTTTCTATTTCTAGTACTAATGGTGCCTGGTACAGAGTAAACACTTAATAAATGTTTATTAACTGACTGACAAAAGCTACTATGACTGTATTTACAGATAAAAAAAAGTCCAAGAAAAGACACTATGAAGAAGAAGATGATGATGAAGATGATGCCCCTGGGAATGAATCTCAGGAAGCAGTTCCATCAGCAGCTGGGAAGCAAGTGGATGAATCTGGAACCAAATTGGATGAATATGGGGCTAAAGATTACAGACTTCAGATGCCACTAAAAGATGACCATGCCTCCCGCCCACTCTGGGTGGTAAGGGTTCCAAATCATTAAGTATAGACTATCTGCTATATGCCTAACATTCTGGCAAATACAAAGGAAGTATATGATAGACTGTGCCCACAAGCTATAATCTGGTTCTGGAGATAGTATTTACATACAAAATCATTAGAACAGTCTAAGATAGAATGCAATTATATGTTCAATTGTCTGTGTTAACTTTATATCATATGGTGAGTCAAAAAAGAGAGAAATAATGTAGATGGTAGTATTTCAAAGAAATCTTCAAGATATGGGGGAATCTTTAACCTGAAATGTTGGTAGAGCTGAGTAAGTGGTAAGGGCATGCTATAGCTAAAAATGATAGCCAACTTATCAGTAGCTTTGGATACAAAAGAGGTTCCTTAGTATGGGATCCTTATAATGTAAGAGAGAGGCATTCTCTCTCTGTCCCGTGTTTCAGTATTGTTTTTAGGAGTAACCTTTATATTGGATGGAAGATGTCTCAATGTTGAAAGGGGTAGAAATGTGAGAGGTTTTTATAAAAGATTGGACTGGATTATTTAAGAATAGGGTCGCTAGGAATGTAATTAATTCCAAAGAGATTTATTTTAACAATTTATTATAAAATATAGAAAGTGAAAGTAAGAAAAATCAGAGAGCGGATAGGGTAAGATATCTAGCTTACTAAGTATTTTGTTCTGGCCCTGGCTCATCCCAGGCAGGGCTAGTTAGTCCTTAGCTGGAGGGGCCTCAGCCTTGAGCCAAGGACCTGGGGATTGAGGGAGCCTTTCTCAAGAGGGTAGGTCTCTCCTGAGGCTTGTCCCTTCCAGAAAATCCAGGAAAGGAGTCAGCCTTGTTCACTCACCACATGTCAGTTCAAAGGGAAGCAGTCTGAGATCTCAAGCCCAAGCTCCTCCAAAGTCAAGTTGAAGACCAAAGAGAGAAGAGAGATCTCACAGGAAGTTTCTTGGCATTTTTAAAGACTATTTCTTTTTGTCACTTCCTGTGACTTCCTTCATTTGATGTGTACCAATTTACAGCTAAAGCTTTTGCTTAGGACTGCCCAGGGGGCAGTCAGTCAATTCTGATTTGTCACCCATCACACAGGTGGGTCACAGACCTCCCCTGCTCATTGTGAGTGGGGTGTATATGCTTTTGGTGATTAAATAAAAAAAATGGGCAGGGAGAGTTAATTTAATCTTCACAATCAGGGGAGAGTTAATTTAATCTTCACAATGGGTAACTTAAAACATACAGTTTAAATGGATCCAAATTATCTGTTCTGATGGTGATTTGAGTACTATTGTATAGAAGGCACTCTTTTTATTGAAAAATTGTATTTAATTAATTTAGAATATTTTTCCAAGGGTACATGATTCCTGTTCTTTCCCTCCCCTCCTCCCTGCTTCCCCCACCCCCACCCCTTAGCCAACAAGCAATTCCACTGGGTTTTACATGTGTCATTAATCAAGACCTATTTCCATATTATTATTTGCACTAGGGTGATCTTTTAGAGTCTACATCCCCAGTCTTATCCCCATCAACCCATATGATCAAGTAGTTGTTTTTCTAGAAGGCACTCTTAACTCTTCTCCCTGTGTTATAGCCATATTTGTCTTGGTGTTTCATAGGCTCCCGATGGCCATGTTTTTCTAGAAGCCTTCTCTCCTGTTTACAAGTATGCCCAAGACTTCCTGGTGGCTATTGCTGAACCTGTATGCAGACCAAGCCATGTTCATGAATACAAATTGACTGCTTATTCCCTGTATGCTGCTGTTAGTGTTGGATTACAGACAAGTGACATTACTGAATACCTCAAAAAGCTCAGCAAGACCGGTGTTCCAGATGGAATCATGCAATTTATTAAGGCAAGTGACTATACCTTAACTAGTACCAGAGGCTTCTGCAGATGCCATTAATAACATTTTAGAGTTGCTAAATATTTTATAATTAATCTAAAAGTTGCTTGGGTTCAAATCCTTCCTCTCTCAATTAATAATTTAGTAACTTGAACTATCTGTCTTATCACTTACTATCTCTGGACCTCGGTTTCCTCACCTGTAAAATAAGTAGGTTCAACTAGATGGTTTAGAAAGTACCTTTCAACTCTGAATATATGATCCTCTAATCCTACTTACTAATTTTAAGCTGTCCCTACAACCATGTACTATGTAGTTTGTTCTTAAAATTAAATGATTGGATGCAGCTAGGTGGCTCAGTGGATTGAGAGCCAGGCCTAGAGACAGGAAGTCCTGGATTTATATCTGGCCTTAGAGACTTCCTAGTACTGTGTGACCCCAGGTAAGTCATGTAACTCCAATTGCTTGTCCTTAACACTTCTGCCTGAGAACCAAAACACAGTATTGATTCTAAGAGGAAAATGGATTGTAAGAAAATTAAATTATTTATACATTTTTTAAAAAAATATCACAGTCATTTCTGGTTATCTGCAAACCTGCCCCAACCTTGCCCTGAAATTTAACCTGTCCTTTAAAAAAAAAAAACAGAATCAATTTACACAGTAAATATGTCTGGCAGAGTATATAACTGTACTGCCTTTGTAGTCCCTTGCTTCTCCATGAAAAAGAGAGAGATAATTGTTTCATTATTTGTTCTCCTGAATGATTATCTGATCCTTGGTTTTTTGGCACATGTAGGAGAAATGATCATGGAACTGCTTTCACATGAAGTGATTGAGTGGGTATATTTACTGGTTTTTTGTGTGTAGAAGGCACTCAGATGTAAGCAGAAGCCCTAAATTGCTGAGGAAGACTCAGGTGACAGTAACAAGCTTGTTTTCCCTTTGGCATGTGTGCTCTTGGTTTTTGACCTTCTGATATATTCCTTTATGGTAATCTGAATGTAATCTCTTCTAATTCTAAATTTTAGCTTTCTTTTTCAAAATAGCCTTTTTAGCCTTTCTCCCTTTCTTTCCCCAAATGTCATAATTACTATTTCTCAAACTGCTCTTGGCTTGTGGCATATTTAGATTTGACATAGTCAAAAACTACTTCTTTGTGTAATGTGATTCTAGGATACTTCATTATTAGGATTTACTGTAATTAAATCAGTGAACTGATTATTTTGAGAAACCAAGATTAGATGTTACATGAGGTAAAGGTCAGACTGCATAGAATCCTATGACCTTTTCCTGGACTATTGTTAATAAATAGTCTCTTACCTGGTTCCCTTGCCTCCGATGTGTCTTTAACTCCTCCAATCCACTCTCTATTTCACTGCTGCCATATTATTGTTACTAATACAATTTGATGGATTCTCCCATTGCTCAAAAATCGATTGCTTACCAAATAAAGTTTAGACTCTTTATTTTGGCATTGAAAGTCCTGGAGGTTTATCTACTGTGCTACCTAACTGCCTCACATGATTCTTCTTCTATGGACACCTCGTTCCCCCATCACCACTTGAGTGTTTTCCCACCTTTGTGAATTTGTTCACATCATATTGTACATTTGCACAGGATGTGGTTCACTAACCTCCAACTGTCTCCTACCATGCATCAAGGCTCAATTAATAGCCATCTTTTCACTGAGACCTTCCCTCATCATCTTGGTCAGAATTTCTCCCTTCTCAGGACTCTTCCAGTACTTTAGCTATTCTCCTTAAGGAGGCAATCTGTTATGTCGTAGAATTGACATAAGAAGCCTAGACAGCAGATTAAGAGGGATAGAGAAAAGTAGGGGCAGACCTAAAAGATATTTTGAAGGAAAGACAGAGCTTGGTTAATTAGATATACAGTATATTTTAACTGGGATTGGTATTGTGTGGTCTAGTAGGACACCACAGAACTTATGCTACATGAATGTGTCAGTTGACCTTATTATAATCTTATGTCACTTTTAGAGGATAGGGTCCTGGGATAGGGAAGTTTTGGACACAAAGAAAGTTTTGGTTCTAAGGTATAGAGGTATTGACCAAGATTAGTGCACTAGACACCCTTGAAGTTGGGGGTGAGAGGTGGAGGCCTGAAAGGGACATAGGGTTATTGGACCAATTCCCTAGATTTGCCCTGAGCCAAATTATGAATTTTTAATCATCAAATGATGCTTTAGCATTTAATAAACATTTGTTCCTGGTCATAGATGCATTTGTCTTATTACTAAATATCTTGTCTCTTAACCTACCCATGCAACTAAATACCTGAGAGACAAGTCAAGTGAGTATCTAAACCAAAACTAAAAATCTAAATCCCAGCATTCTGTTGTCTGGGACCCAGGATTGCCTACTTGAGCTACTTTCTAGTTATGGGAACCCCACATTTCAAGAGTGTTCTTGAAAGTGACATGGATCAAGTTGTACTCTCTTGTGATTACTTGTATACAGTAGTGCCAGCACAACTGGGTAAACTGCTTGTGAAGTCCCAGAAAAGGCCAGTTTCAGCCCCCAGCTGCCACTGTCTATAGAAAACAGATGCACACATTTCCCCAGAGAACAGACTTATAGGAGAGTAAGTGGCTACTATTTGCATACATCCTAAGGAAGTATCTCTATTCTCTTATCTCTTGTGTTCCAAACCATTCAACGCCACGTATGCCATGGCAGAATAGCATACCAGTATGATTACCAGTAGTACTCTGCACACAAGTTAAATAACCTGTGTCTATTCCTTATTCTTATATTAAATTGGCTAAAGGTTCCTCTTGGGCTGTTGTGTGCTGGTGTCCAATTTTTTCATAATTGCATAAATCTTTATGCAGTTACAGCTATGAGACTGTTGACATAGATGTTCTACCAATTTCTTCTTGTGCCTTCCTTCCCTAATTAAGCTGGTATTGTTCAATAATACTAGCAAAGGACCTATTGTGTGTAGTCCTGAGTATTTTTTAAATTACATGCAAGTGAGGCAGTGGTTAGAGAACCAACCCTGGAGGTGAGAGGTTCTGGGTTCAACTTTGGCCTTAGACACTTCTAGCTGTGTGACCCTGGGCAAGTCACATAACCCCATTTGCCTAGCCCTTACCACTCTTCTGTTTCAGAACCAATACTTAGCATTGATTCTAAGATAGAAGGTAAGAATTTTTTGTTTTGCTTACATGCAAGGCTTTTTCACATTCTAAATTGTTTTTCTAAAATTTACCTGCCCATAAGAGAGTCAGAAACGCAATATCCATGGAAACTTATTCTCTTTCATGGAGTCTAGCCTGCCTTGACCCCCTTTGAACTATATTATTTTTCTTTGAAATATAATAATGTTTTAGAATTAATGTGCTTTAGCTTTGAGATTCTGCTATCTGAATAACTCATTGGTTTTACATATCAATTAGGATGTTGCATAGGAACTTTCCCCCAAGAAGCTCTTGGAATCAAGAAATATTTTCTCTCTAAAAATTTGAACCTTGAACTCTTGAACTTGTAGCTGACAAGTAAATCTCAAGGTTGAGAAAGTCTTCTCCTAGTATCTTTCTTTTCAAGCTGTACATCAGCACATCTCTTCATCGACCACCTACATCTATAGGAACTATGGCCCATTTTTTTAGTATCACTGTTCTCTTGGTGACATATGGTTATGAGACATGGGAGTGTCAGAGTCTCCAAAGAATTGAATGTTATTTTATCCATTATTATCCAGTAGAAAAATGCTAGTTGGGGAAATGCATTACAAATAAGTAGTTACAATCTTGTTGTATCATTCAGAGTTAAGGCCACCCTCAAAGAAATGTATGAGTTTAAAAGAATATGGGTTGGTCATGTGGTAAGAATAACAGATAACTGATATATTTCAGGGGTTACTTTAGACGGTCAAAAAAAATTGAGGCAAGTACTCTGGTTAGAGGTGAATGATGATAGGTGGACTGATGTGCAAAAATGAGGCATACATTTTTGGACTTGACTAGCCAGAGAGTTTGTTTTGCTTGACTATGCATATTTGTTACAAGGGTTTTGTTTTTCCTTCCCTCTTTCCCCCACCCAATGGAGAGGTAGAAGGGAGAAAAAATATTTCATTATGCCAAAAGAAAATGTAATTTTTTTAAAAAAAGGAAGTAAGGATAGCCCTTAGTACATTGGTAACTTCATGTATCAAATTAATTGAAGGACTTAAGACAGGAGTTAAACAGGGCATGTATGAGTGAATTGTAATTTCATCTTTGGAGGGAACAACCACATTAACAAAATTGCACAGATCAGTGGGATTATTGGAGTATGTATAGAGTGGCACCTGTTGAAAAAAAAATTGAAAATAAGATGAATACTTCTTTTGTGGACAATCACTGAATAAGTTGGATTTTATGAATGTGTCAACTGAATAAGCTGGCCCTCAGATAAAGAGGAGCCCTAATCAAGTCAGAAGAAGCAAAGAGATTATTTATTAAAAGGGAAAATTACTGACATATCAATACCAAAGCAGCCAAAGTACTGAGTATGATGGGACTCACAGCTTTAGGAGGATAGTTACAGTTTAAACTTAGGCACCATAAGGGAAGTGATCTGAAGGTAAAAAATGAGCAGTCCCTTTCAGGGACGGGTAGCAGAACACAGAAGCAGAATATTTCAGGGCTGACTGACCACAAGACTGTTTTAATCCAGCTTAGATTGCTTGAGGTAGAGTTTGTGATGGACAGCTCATCAAGATCAGCCAGTAAGTACCATGAAGGAGTCTGAGAGTGAGCAAGACTTTTAGCAAAGTTGTCTGGGCAATGAACAAGACTTCTGGCTCATTACAGGTTTCTGATAGGGTTATTCTGCATCCATGCATCTGTATAGTAAAATAGCTTGTGGAAAGCAGACATATTGGTTTCAGGAGGATTTTAATGTTTCCCCCTTTTGGTTGAGGTGCTCATAGAGCCCACCACTGGCCAAGGATGCTGATTTGTTGAAATATAATTTTGTTAATCACATTGACAGAATAGCAATCTGAGATGGCCTAGCAACATTTAAAGAGAAGGTAGCAAAAGAGAAGGAAAAACAGAATTGCAACAGGTAATGAAATGCAATTCCCTTTCAGTAGTGAAACCACACATGAGAAATATTCCCTATCCATAGTCAAGTCTTTTTTTTGTTTTGTTGTGTCTTTGGGTTTTGGTGGGGTCAAAGGATATGAACAAAGACTTACACACTATTGGTGGTTGGCCTTCTTACTTGAAGAGAACCAAAATGACGTCACTATCTCAGGGTCAGTATACAGTTTGTCTTACTTGGGCTGATCACACCAATACAAGTTTATAAGACTTACCACAGTTTGGGCACAAATAGCCCATTTGAACATTTAGGGTAGAGGGATCTCTAAATTTGCCCATCTCACATTTCTTTTGAGCTTCTGCAATTCTGCTTTGCTCCTATACAATAGCACCTTTGATGGGGCACACTGTGCTGAACAGTCCTGTTTCCTATGTCTCACAGTCAATACTAAAATTGTTCAGAGACCTTTAGTGTCCTGATTTTGCCATTAGCAAACTATTAGCAACCATATGAAAGAATATTCTATGTAACTGATAAGAGAATGCATATCAAAGCAGCTCTGAGGTGAAATTTCATACCTTGAAAAATGGCAAAGATGATAGAAGATAAGAATAGTTGGTTAGAGGGACTGTGAAAAGAGAGGTATAATAAGTGCATTGTTGGTGGAGCTCTGAATCAGTATTAGAAAAGAATTGGAAATTATGCAAATAAAATGACCATACTATCTAAGCCCCCCTCACCACAAGAGAAAGTACTTTGGAACTGTGCAAATAAAGTGACTAAAATGTCCATACTTTTGTCCCAAGATTCTGTTATAAGGCTATTGATGATAAGAAAGTCTTTATATATATATCAGCATTTTTTGTGATAGAAAAGAATTGGAAGTAAAGGAGCTGCCCATCATTTGGGGAATTATTAAATAAATTATGGTATAACATTATGGAATATCACTAGAAATGACAAATAGGATGAATACAGATAAATATAAAAATAGCTAATGAAAGCAGCTAAACAGAACCCAGAAAATTATATACACAGTGACTACAACAGTGTAAATGGAATAATCACACACATAAACACATAAAATCAAATGTGAATTTTCAAAATTACAAAAAAAAGGCATGACTCAAAAGAAGAAATATGAGAAAACACTTCTACTGCTTTGCAAAGGAGGGTTTACAAGTGTTGGACATTGCACATATTTTTAGATTTTTTTAGTATATTGATCAATTGTGCTGATATTTTCCCCTTTTTTGCCTTATAAAAAATACTATTTGTTATGAGATAGCTTACTTGGAGCAGAAGGGGAAAACTTAAGTGATGTAAAAAGGATCAATAAAATTGTACTTTTTAAAAAGAAGCCTTTTTTGGTTTTGGCTACTTTTTATTAACAGTCTGTTAAAAGAGAGGGTTCAATTTAAGGCAGTCTCATTTATTGGGAAATGATTGAGGTGTAACAAATAAAAGGTTCCAGTAAAACTTTATTAGAAAATTAATGAATTTGCAGGATTAATGTACCCCCAGGCCTGGATAAGTTAATGTTTTCCTGAAATCCGTTCCTAATTTGTCTTTGGTTTTGTTGTTAATTTCAGTTGTGTACTGTCAGCTATGGAAAAGTCAAGCTAGTGCTGAAACACAACAGGTAAGAAGTCACAGGCCCAAGGCGGGAGAGGGAATTGAAAGGTACTGACCGGTGCCCAAGGTTTCAGTTCTTACTTTCCCCTCCGGTTGGTCAAAGGGAGTAATAGGGAATCTTCTCACGTTCTTAGCAAGCAGGGCTCCCATTCCTCAGTTTCCTGAGGTGTCATTTATTTTGCCATCATTCCTAGAGTTGGTTAGCTGAATAATTTTTGTGGTAATAAACTAGAATCAAAGTGGGGACCCATTGTTTGGGAATAATCAGATTTTTCAGCTGAAAGCAGGGGAGTATGAGGGTTCAGTGATCAAAACGTTTTTGTAGCAGAGTTCAAAATGGAAAGGTCCTCAGAGATCAGCTAAATCAGTATCCACCTCTCTTTTTATGCCTTCCTTCCTTGTAGGTACTTTGTGGAAAGCTCTCACCCAGATGTCATTAAAGAACTTCTCCAGGACCAGGTGATCCGAGAATGCCGCCTGAGGAATGCTGAGGGGGAAGAAACTGAGCTCATCACTGAAACCTTCACAAGCAAATCTGCTGTATATTGGGTTTCTGGAAAACTTTTGGGAGTGGGGAAATTTTTTCATGAATCTAATTCTAGTTCTTCCCTATACTACAACTCCTAGTTCTGCCTTTCCCTTGCAGATTTCCAAAACCAGTGAAGGAGGCAGTGGACCCTCCACATCACAAGCAACAGATAATCAGAATAAATCAGATGTCCCTGCAGACTTATTTGAGTTTTATGAGCAAATGGATAAAGATGAAGAGGAAGAGGAAGAAACACAGACTGTATCTTTTGAAGTCAAACAGGTTAGCAAGCATACTTTCCATGTGGTTGATTCTGCAGACTGGTGAAAGCAAGAAATTTGGTTTCATCTTAAATCTTCCTTTCTCACTCCTTCCATCTTCTGGCTGTCCCCAAGTTACCTCTGGAAGCCCTCATATATTTATAGGATTTTTGTTTGTTTTAAATTCCAAAGTTTTTTCCTCCCTTTTGCTTCTCTCATACCCATAGAGAAGGCAATCAGTATATCAGTTATGCATGTCAAGTCATGCAAAACATATTTCTGTTTTAGCTATTTTGCACCCCACCCCAGAAAAAGTAAGAAACAAAGGAAATGAAGAAAAGTATGCTTCATTCTGTACTTAGAATTCATTGAATTCTCTCTCTGGATATGGATAGCATTTTTCATCATGGATCCTTTGAAATTTTATTGAATCATCATCTTGATTGGCCTCCCTTTCTAACAGTGGCTGCACTTTTATTCATACCCCCTCTCCTCCCTGCTTCTGATTGAGTTGGGGAAATTTTTCCTTTATCAGTTGTTATACTCATCTCCTTTGAGTGGCCTTAGATCTCAGGATCTAAGATCAGGAGACTTTGTAGTATCCTGGGACCTGATAAAGTCAAAGTCAATACATAAGAGAGCTAGGAGAGCTTTCCCTCTGTTATTTGGCCTCTGCCAGCATATCTTCCATGACATTGTTTGGCCTCTTTGTGAAACATAATTCTGTTTTATACTTTTCCTTGTTTTTGTTTTTTTAATAAACAAATCATTTAACAAAGTTCTCCCTGGTTGTATTTATCAAAGAATCTTGTATAGTCTTAGTATATCCACAGGAGACTCTTTGGTAGAAGTGATACTTCAAGGCTGCATTTTGCTCTATTTTTTCATAATTAACAAATAGTAGTTATATGGGATATTGCATTTCCTACCTTTTCCAATCATATGATTAAATATATGATCTGTAGAAAATCATTTACAAAAATTTACTTATTCCCTTCTCATATTTTCATCAGTGATATCCTCAATATTGATGTGGATCCTTCTCATAAACATGAGAAAGTTGGTCCAAAGAACAGCCCTATTCTTCTTATTCCAAGTCTATTATTTTATTTTTTTTTTTTAGTGACTAGAAGACCATGATTCAAAGCCCTTCAGCTTTCAAGAAAAGCTTTAGCTTTTCTTTTGAACTTTTACAGTTTAACTCTTTAATAATCTTTACTCTTGACCTCTGTCCAAGTTTACCTTGTTCTAATTGCAAAACAAAGTGGGAAATAACTGCCATGGGCAATCAGAAGTAGCCCATGGCAGTTATTTCCCACACTGTATTGAAGCACTTTATTTTCCTTCCCTAAGTGTACTGGTACTAACTATGCCAATTGGCCTACAACCTCAGCCTCCCTGGCCTTCACAGAGCTGTGCCACTCGCAAATGGTTTTGCCTACAGACCTAATAAACATTCTTGTAGTCTTCCTCCAATCCCTCTATACAAGGTAGAAAGCCATAAAGGAACTACAAACGAATATCCATACTTCATTTTCGTCTTTGTGTCCCAATCCTTAGCAGAGTTACTGGTGTATATATGTATAGGCAATTAATAAATGCTCATTGATTAATTATCTTCTAGATGTAGAGTCCTGTGTCCAACCTATTCTCTGGAGCATACCAAGTATGAAACATAGTTTCTGCCTTTAGACCAGCTAGATGGTGCAGTGGATAAAGTACTCATTTTCCTGGGTTCAGATGTTCAGATATTTACTAGCTGAGTGACCCTGGGCAAATTACTTAACACCGTTTGCCTCAATTTCCTCATCTGTAAAATGAGCTGGAGAAGGAAATGGCAAACCATTTCAGTATCTTTGTCAAGAAAACCTCAAATGGGGTTGAAACAAATGAACTGCCTTCAAAAAACTAATATAAAAAAACTTTGCATATTTATCATTCTTCTTCCAGCTGCATCTGTAAACACGTTTGGAATGACTGGCTCAACTGATTCTGTTTTGTGGCTTCTTATGGTACCAGAGCTCTATCAGTATTTGTTAAGTTCAGAAGTGGCAGAGACTGACTTAAAGAGCAATGTTCTGAACTTTAGTTTACCTAAACATTAATTCTATAAAACACAGTCAACAAAACTTCATCAATACTTCTCCTCCAGGAAATGATTGAGGAGCTCCAGAAGCGCTGCATCCATCTGGAGTACCCATTGCTGGCTGAATATGATTTCCGGAATGATTCTGTCAACCCTGACATCAACATAGACCTGAAACCCACAGCTGTCCTCAGACCCTATCAAGAAAAGAGCCTGAGGAAGATGTTTGGGAATGGACGTGCCAGGTCAGGGGTCATTGTTCTCCCCTGTGGTAAGTAACTTTAGATGTCATCAAGTCCAACTCAGTCATTTTACAGTTGGGAAACCTAAAGCCCAACAGCTTGTCAGTAAAGAAGATGACCCCCCCCCCCAACTCCTGCACCCTTATAAGTGTCCCTAAAACTCTTGTTTTTCAAGTAGTCTTTTCCTATAAAGCCATCTTTGATTGGTCTTGTGGCATGTTGTAACACTCTTCTGAGGTATTAGTCCTGAGATCTTAAGAGGTCAAGAATTGCTGCTAATTTTTAAATGGAATATACTTCCACCTCATAGGAATCCATCTATCTATTTCAGAGACAGTTTTTTCCAATTTCTTTCTAGAATTAATTGGAGATTCTTTCAGAAATAGTTTAAATTGGGTTTGGTTCAAGATCATTTTATACCCAAAATCAGTGAATGAATATAATTTTTTCTCTTTTTCCAATAATAGTTGCTCTTTTGGATAACAAGTAATGAGGTTGTATTTCTTTGGAATTTCTTTTGACGCAACCTGGGTTAAGCTTTGTGGCTTTTTGTTGTAGGAGCTGGGAAGTCTTTGGTGGGTGTGACAGCTGCATGCACTGTCCGGAAAAGGTGTCTAGTACTTGGCAATTCAGCTGTGTCTGTGGAGCAATGGAAAGCTCAGTTCAAGATGTGGTCTACCATTGATGACAGCCAGATCTGCCGGTTTACTTCAGATGCCAAAGATAAACCCATTGGCTGTTCCATCGCTATCAGTACCTACTCCATGCTGGGCCATACCACCAAGAGATCCTGGGAGGCTGAACGAGTCATGGAGTGGCTCAAGACTCAGGAATGGGGACTTATGATCCTAGATGAAGTACATACCATACCTGGTAAGCTAACTAGCCATTCCTTAAGACAATAAATTGCTTTCTAGTCTTTTGAAGATAAGGTAGGAAGAAAACAACAATAATAATAACACCAACAAACAATATCTTGAGGTAAACACTCACTATGGTTTTTTTGGCAGGGGTTTGATTCCAACTGGAGTGCATCTCTTTTTTTAAAAGATATTTTATTTTCCAGTTACATGTAATAATTTTCAGCATACATTTTCTGAAATTATAAAATCCAAATTGTCTCCCTCCCTTCCTTCTCCCCTCTCAGAGATGGCAAGCATTTGATCTGGATATTATACATGTATTATCATGCAAAGCATACTTCCATATTGGTCATTGTTGGAAAAGAATACTCATATAAAACCAGAACCTCAAAATGAAAATGCAAATAAGTTAATGCGAAATATAGTATGCTTTTATCTGCATCTGACCCAAACAGTTCTTTCTCTGAAGGTGGATAGCTTCCTTTATCATAAGTCATTCGGAATTATCTCAAATCAGTGTATTGTTGAGAATACTTAAGTCTTTTTTCATCATACAGCATTGCTATTATGTCATACCATGTTTTCCTAGTTTACTTTATTTCACTATGCATCAGTCAATGTAGGTCTTTCCAGCTCTTTCTGAAATCATCCTCCTGTTCATCCTTTCTTGAGCACAATAGTATTCCATCACTTTTGTATACCTCAATTTCTTCAGCCATTCTCCAATTGTTGCACCTCCCCTCAATTTTGCCATCACAAGAAGAGCTTCTATAAATATTTTGGACTAGAAAGTTCTTTCCTCTTTTAGGTACATCTCTTAATAACACCTGTGCTCTGTTTATGACTCTGGTATCTAAAACACCATTAGTATTTCTTGTATGTTGCACTTTTGAGAACTGGGAGTTGGGAGCATTGATAATATTTTTAATTAAATCAAAAGTGATATTTTTTTTAAAAGAGGCCCAGATATTTATTAGGGTTTATGATTACATAACAGTTGCCTTTATTTAAAGGATTAGTACATTTACATCTCACTAATTCAAGGTAATGGTGGTGGGAATAAGGAATGGTAAGTTAATAGCAAGTCTCCTTTAGAGAATAATAATGAAATGAAGCATTACTTATAAGTGTAATATTCATACACATGCACACATTCTACTTAAACTGAGCTCAAAAAGTTTTACCTAGTGCAGTGGTTTCCAAATCATTTTGAGTGCACACCTCTGTAAAACAGTTTTGATCATGTGCCTCTGATAGGTATATTTATGATTTATATATGTGAATATCTATACCAGTAACTATGTGCATTATTAAATACACAAAGATAGACATTTTAAAAGAGAGAAAATAATATTGAATCCTAGAATCAATGGAGAGCCACCCCCAAGTTTTTTGAGTAGGGAATTGGGCATAGTTAAACTTGAGCTTTTTGTATGAAAAATGGATTAGAAGTAGGAGAATCTTGAGGTCAGGAGATCTATCTGAAAGGCTGTTAGAGTAGTCTATATGAGAGGTGACGGGAACCTAAAATATGAGAGTTATATAAGTTGAGAGAAAGGAAAAGATGCAGAAAATATATAGACAGGTAGCAGGGGAGGGCAGGGAAATTATTTATCCTTTGTGACTGACTATCCTAGCCAAAATAAAAAGTGGGGAGATAGGACTGTTATTCCTCAGTTACTAACCTGGAGTGTAGAGCACATGGGAGGAGTGGCAGAAACAGTTATGAGGTGATCTGGCGGGCAATTGATAGGTATGGGGTAGTGACTTTTCCCAATTGTACCTGCCTTCTGTGAGTGAATTGTTTTGTCTAGCTATACTTTTTTGTTACAGTGGAGGATTTCTAGTTGGGGTAGATGAGTTAGACTCCTTAATGAGTAGTGATAGAGGGGGTAGCTTAGTGGCTCAATGGCTAGAGAGCCAGGCCTAGAGACAGGAGGTCTGTTCGATTAGATTTATGATTTAAGACTGATGATATTAATTATATTTTTGGTCGCCATGGATTTAATTTCTTAAATCCTAAATGAAACACTCAAGTCAGAATGGAGTTTTATGGTGATTTAATTACAACTGGGGCAAGAAATTATTAGAGGGAGAGAGAGAGGGGGAGAGAAGGAAAGAGGTTAACTCAACCTTCTGGCTCAGGCTGAGCCAGAGGGAGTCTTGGGCCTTGGGGGGCCAAGGCAGAGAAGGGAGTCAGTCCTTATGACTCACATGACTGATCTGAAGGAAAGCTGTCTGCAGGCCTCCTCCCAGCTCCAGGATTGAACTGGCATCTAGCCGTGTCCACAGGAAGTGAGTGAACTCCAGAGGCTGTTCTCTACCTCACTTCCTGTGCCTCACATGTGCCAATGGTGGCTCAAGCTTGGCTTAGGACAGCCCATGGGGGGCAGTTAGTTGTTTCTGATTTGTCATTAGCCAGCACATGCCCGTGTAATATGGGTGTGCACATTCTTGGGTGCTAGACCAACCAAGATGGAGGAAATTTAAAAATCACAGGTCCTGGGTTCATCTGCCTTCAGATAATTCTTAACTATGTGACCCTGGGCAAGTCACTTAACCCCCATTGCCCTAGCCCTTACCACTCATCTGCCTTAAAACCAATAACCATGGGGGCAGGTAGGTGGCTCAGTGGATTGAGAGCTAGGCTCAGAGATGGGAGGTCTTGGGTTCAAATTTGACCTGACACTTCCTAGCTGTGTGACCTGCCTAGCCCTTATCACTCTTCTGCCTTAGATCCAATGCACAGTATTGATTCTAAGACAGAAGGTAAAACAAAAAATTGTTTTAAAAACAAAAACAAAAAAAAACAAACAACCAATATTGATTCGAAGATGAAAGGTAAGGGTTGTTTGTTTTTTTAATGAGTAGTGATAGAAATGGAAAGGAAGGAATAACGGATAAAATTTTTTAAAGTACTTGGAAGAAAACAAAAACGTTCATGAAGGGAAATAAATTACAATTTTGTTATTATTTAAAATTAATATATCTTTTGAATTCATATTTAATGTGTGATCTTCCCTTTTATGAATATGCCAAAATATTAATAATTATTTATTTAAACCATTTTTTGGATTCTTTCATTTAAAACCACAAAAATAAACAGACTTGAGATTGGAATAATTGTAAAATGCAAACCCAAGTGAAAATAAGAAATGGCAGAGCTGACTCTTCTACTCTTAGTTATTCAGTCAACAAGAATTCATTATACACCTGCCCTATAATTCTAGAGATACAAAGAAATGCTCACATGCTGTTTCTCTCAAGGAGCTGGCATTCTAAAGGGGGAATCCACTTGTTCAGGCTCTTCATCAGAGGAGACATTATGAAGTAAAAGACATTATAAAGTAAGAACTGTTCTAATCAGGTCTGACAGATCAACCAAAAGAATGAAAAATTATCAAGAAGATTATTTAAATGCTGATTTACATTGACTATTTTTGACAATACCCCTAAGTATGTATTATGCTTTGAAATATTAGCTAATAATAGTATGAAACCATCATTAATAAGACATTTAAAAATTAATCTTACTTCCCCCAAATGACATACATATATGTACCATAATAATAGAAACTTGCTTTTCCCAAAATGATTCTATTTGGTGGAATATATATAAAGAAACTAATTTTGAATAAGGGAACTAGCTTCCCGATACCATTTGTTCAGTCTGGGCCTCTGCCATTTTGTTCTCCCATTTAAGATTCTCCAGAACAGCATAGTGAAGGTATGAAGTTCCTTTCTCACTAAAGGCCTATTTTCCGAGGCAAGAGTTCACTTCCTGTTTGTTTAAGGGATAAGAAACAGAGTAGGAGTGGAAAAACCATTTCCACACTCCTCTCCATCTCAGCCCTTGTTATCCAAATTTTTGCTGAAGTTAAGCTTTTTATTAAAAAGTTTCACATTCAAGTTCTTAATTATTCTACAAATTGAATATTTTATTTTGGTATTGGCTTGTGTTTGTTTGCATGACTTTAAAACTATCACCACTTTCTTCTGTTCCTCATTGATTCTTCCTCTATACAGACCTGAAAATGAGAGTTTAAAATTCTAACTATTCATTTCTATTTTTTCCTTTAATTTTTTTTTTACTTTTACTCTTACCTTCCATCTTAGAATCAATACTATGTATTGGTTCTAAGGCAGAAGAGCAGTAAGGGCCAGGCACTGGGGATTAAGTGACTTGCCCAGGGTTACACAGCTAGGAAGTGTCTGAGGCCGGATTTGAACCTCCCATCTCTCGGCCTGACTCAATCCACTAAACCACCCAGCTGCTCCCACCAGCTATTCATTTCTGTAGTAAACTAAGCAGCTCTGACTCAGGGATTTAGGAATTAACACAATCTAGTCTGTCGTGGGATTGTTCTGATTATAGAACCCATATGTTATGTTTTTATGTATTTTAAAATGAAAAGTTCTAGATAAGATTTAGTTCTACAAAGAACTGTGACTGTAATGTCAAGCTTGGTATGGCTTTCCTTTGGGTGTTTCATATTATTGAAAATATGAAAAATATGGTTATTTCACCAGCCAAAATGTTTCGACGAGTCCTCACAATCGTACAGGCTCACTGCAAGTTGGGTTTGACTGCTACCCTCGTCCGAGAAGATGACAAAATTGTGGACTTAAATTTCTTGATTGGACCCAAACTATATGAAGCAAATTGGATGGAACTTCAGAATAATGGCTATATTGCCAAAGTCCAGTGTGCTGAGGTGATATTAATTTCCTATTGTTAGAACTGTGAAGAGGGGCATGGGAGGAGGATAAGTAGACTTATTAGGAGTAATGTGTGTGGTATTTGGGATGTGGTCATTGGGGCTGCCATTCTTTGGGGGTAGGTAATTGTTATCAGTAGGAAAGGGGAATAATATCAGAATGTGGTCTTGGCAACCTTGTTTAACCAT
This sequence comes from Monodelphis domestica, assembly GCF_027887165.1. NCBI lineage: Eukaryota > Metazoa > Chordata > Mammalia > Didelphimorphia > Didelphidae > Monodelphis > Monodelphis domestica. The sequence goes on from NC_077230.1 coordinate 111,153,350, forward strand.
AACTCAGAGCAGGACCAAATATATGGGCTTAGATAAGTCTTATGTATTACCTGCCTGAGACATAGTTGTCATTCAGAAGTATCTTGCCATTCAGTGTCCAATGATTCTAGCATTCCTGAAGGATGTTGTATTGTTGCCTACAGGATCTTATTTGTGAGTACAGCAATAGCATTCAAAGCCATAAAGGCTTTGTTCACGTAGATAAAACTTTTAACTCTTACCTTCTGCCTTGGAGCCAATAACAAGGCAGAAGAGTGGTAAGGGCTAGGCAATGGGGGTTAAGTGACTTGCCCAGGGTCACACAGCTGGGAAGTGTCTGAGGTCAGATTTGAACCCAGGATGTCCCGTCTCTAGGGCTGGTTCTCAATCCACTGAGCTACCCAGCTGCCCCCTAAACTTCATTTTTAAATGATCTTTTTTCACTCAAAACAAAATATTTAAACAGTTATATTTTAACAGCTTAAGTGGTTGTTACTAGACTGAGCTGTCTTAATATTCTTAAATTCTATGTGATTTCTTGTGATGTCATAAAATCAAATAGATTGGTAGGGTGTGCAAGTATCCAAAAAGTTACATATATAGTAAATGTTTTGACCAGCAGGTGGCACCATCTAATGTAGTTAGTTGAAATTTTTCTTGAGTTGCCTATATTGTCATCATATTTTTTGTATTCTTAACAGAAATAGTTTTCTAGTCATTTGATTGACCACTTGCAATAAGATGGTTTTCAGAAACTGAAACACTTCAAGTTATGAAAAGATTTATTTTGCCTAACCAGTGCACTAAATAATCAATTTTTTGTGTATTTCAGAGGGCCTTTGAAAACATTTTGGATCAAAAATTATTTAGAAAACACAACCTAGGATTACATGGAATAATTTTTTTATATAAAGAAAGTACCTTTAAAATTAGAAATCAGCTGAGATTAAGAGATACTTCTAATCTAGAAGACGAAAGGCCCCAATGTTCTACTGGGCAAATTCTTCTGTTATAACTCATTAACCTAAACAGTATTAGAGGTAGAAAGATGAACAAATTTGGAAAAGGGTTTTCATAATATCATGGCTGGTAGCTCTAATTTCATTTGACAACCTAAGACTGTTTTGAAGTATATATATATTTACCTTCCACAGATTCACTTTAAATGCTCCTATTAGACATAGAATACAGATTGGATACATTTATTGATATGCTTCTATGTGGAGTGCCTTGTTCTTTCTAAAAGCCTGTCATGCAATGGCAGTTTTCCCATTACTTCAAACTATAGTGCATATTTTCCTATTTTCTCACCAAAGCAGGCTGCTACTTACATACTTCAATTCTCTATTTCTATCATAAGTTTAGCAACTTTTAATACACACAAATTTTTAACTACACAAACAAGAACACCAAAAAAAAGGTTGTAGGTGAAATCATAAGCTTTTTTTACTATTTATAGTATTACGTGGGTATTAGGGTGGTAACAAAGCTATCCTGTTTACTTTCATGTCATCTTATTGTTTAAATAGTCATAGTGATGTTTTCTTGGTTCTATATTGCTTCATGAAAATCTTCCCAAATTTTATTGGTCATTTCTCATGCTCATGGCAATATTCTAGGTTTCCACAAGATATTGGGCAAATTTTGTATAATTCTGTTCTCCTCTCTGGAAAGATTATACTGGTTCACAGTCTTAGTAGCTCTGCATGACTGTGCCTAATTTTGCTGGCCCATCAGCATTGATTTTTCTGATTTTTAACTGTCTTTGACTATTTAGTGGATATGAGAAAGTGTTTCTGGGTTTTTAGAGATGGCTTAGCATGGTATATAGACTATAGGATTTAGAGTCAGAAGGACCTGGGTTCAAATGCCATCACAAACACTTGTTAACTGTGTAACTATTATATCACTTTCTCATGGAAACACTATTTTGTTTGGGATCATAGAGTTAGAATTGAAAAACATCTTAGGCGAGCATCTAGTCCAACCCTCCCTTTTAAAGATGAGAGAACTTTGGTTCAGAAAAGCTAAAAAAATGTTTTAATTAGATTTTTTTTTTTTAAAGAAAAGCTAAATGACTTCCTTAAGGTCAAATAGATATTGAGTGGAGAAAAAACTTAAATCTAGAGCTTAATACCAAATTCTTTGTTTTTATTGCCATCTCCCAAGGTCTATCACAAATGATGAATATGTGAGAAAGTGCTAGCTAATTGAAGAGAGTATCAAATGCCTTGTTGGTGATCATATGGAAATTATGGCACTTAGAATATTGAGTATGCTAAATGAAAGGACTTCCCAAGTTCTTAATAAGGGGCTTTTGGACTGGAGAGGGTTTAACTATCTTCCTATTTCACTCTAGGTTTGGTGTCCAATGTCTCCTGAGTTTTATAGGGAATATGTGGCAATCAAAACCAAGAAGCGGATATTACTATACACCATGAACCCCAACAAATTTAGAGCCTGCCAGTTTTTGATCAAATTCCATGAACGAAGGAATGACAAGATCATCGTTTTTGCAGACAATGTCTTCGCCCTGAAGGAATATGCTATCCGGCTGAACAAGTAAGTTGAGAAAATGTTACTGAGAGCTTCCTTCACCCCAGGGGCAACTTTTGTACTACTGGTCATGAATAACTATATTATATAATATAAAATATATATTTATATATATGTATATGTGTCTGTGTGCATGTGGGTGTGTATGTATGTATATTAAGTTCTTCCCAAAGCTTTTTAAGACCTGAAGATTTTATTTGAAAAGGGTTTTTGTATAATGCCATAGGTAGACGTGTTATTGGAAGTTAGGGAATTTGGAGACACATTCTTTTAATCTTTATAGTTTGATATTAAAGAGTATACATACTATTCTTCTGCCCAGAAACTGTCCCTTGTTTCTTTTGTCCAAGACACAATACCAGGCTAGATGGACCACAGTGTTTCTGATATTGTTATAATGCTTCAAGTATACCTGTACATTGGGCAGTGACTATTAGATACATTATAATAGAGAATTTTTGAGGAAATGGTAAGAGAACTTTTGCTCTGAATAGAAAAGGACTAGTGTTTGTTGCTTCTTAGAACAAGGCACCGTTCCACATATTCCAGTGATTGTAGTGGAAGGCTAGGTGTTCTAAGGACTCACCACAGATGTTTGTAACAAAAACAAATTTAGTACATGAAGTAATAGAAAATGTTGGCACTGAACTTCCTTTGTCTCCTGAGTCTGTCTTCCAAAGCCAAAGTTTGATCTCAAAGATGACACTCTTTTTGGTATATTGGTGTCTGGTTTCATGCACTTAGGGAACTCTTAGGGAAAGCTCAAATTAGAGCAGTTGATTTCTAGGCTTTCATATATGTAAGATCTTAGTATAGAGATGGTTCTCCTGAACCTATGATGAGATCCTCATCAGACTTTCTACACTATGCTGAATAGTTCAAATTATATGGCAAATGAAATCATTATAACAAAGCCTCATCTGGAGGATACTTGTCTAACATCCTGCAGACACTACCTAGAAAAAGTGTGGTCAGTAATCAGAAAGATCTGGAGCAGTCAAATAAATGTCCCAAAATGAAGCCATTCAAATTCATGCACTTGACTTACAGTAGAGTCCTCTGGCTTTCAAAGCCTTTTTGGCTTTCTTTTCGACCTAATTCTAAGAAGCTAACAGTAGTTTAGAATCAGGAACATTGATAAGAGCAAGAAATGACTCTTGGCATTGAAGGAAACTGGAAAACTATAAAAATAGATATAAGAACTCAACAATATGCATGGGCCATTTAGCACAAGGAATAGCCTTATCTCAGCACATCCTAAGGACAAATGTTTGTTTCTATATAAAATAGTTAAAGTATAAAAGTTTGGATACTTTAAAGATCCAGAATTAGTATTTGGAAATTTTATTTACTTAGAACTTTACCTCACTCTCCATACTCTGAAGATATCAGTTAAATGAAGTATCAGTGATATATTACTAAGCTTGGCTCCAGTTAGGAGTTGGGAAAATTCCTCCCTTCTTTGCAGAGGTGGAGAATATATACTATTAAGAAAATGGAGAAATTATTTAAATGGAAATCTTTCAGAATATATTAAACATAGGGGACAGCTGGGTAGCTCAATGGATTGAGAGCCAGGCCCAGAGATGGGAGGTCCTAGGTTCAAATATGGCCTCAGACACTTCCCAGCTGTGTGACCCTGGGCAAGTCACTTGACCCCCATTGCCTAGCCCTTACCATTCTTCTGCCTTGGAACCAATAAATAGTATTGATTCTAATGTGGAAGGTAAGGGTTAAAAAAAAATAATAATATATTGAACATAGTTTAATTTTTTCTTAATGGCTTCTGGGTTTATCTACAAATATATTTTAGTAATAGTGATAACATGGCCAATATGGAAATGTTTTGCACAATAATGTATGTATAACCTAGATCAAATTATTTATCATCTAGTGGAGGGAAAGCAGGGACAGGCATTTGGGACTCATAATTTTGGGTTTCTCTTCAGTTTTATTCCCTTCTCTAGACTCTTTCATATGGATAAAGATTTGCCATCTGGGGACCCTAGGAAATTAAGAGGTGGTCAGTTATGAAAACAGCTTTGTTGATTAGTCTTGTAATGAATACAGAAAAAAAAGAAATACATAAAAATAACCTCAACTTGACTAGATTTTAAGCCCTTTACCACCTGAATGTACCACAGTTTTTTGGCCCAAATGGAAAGTTCCTGTACCTGTCAGTGATTTTTCCATAGGCAGAGCTTAAAACCTATGGTTAGGAATCAGGTTTGAGGAGAAGGTTGCTTTATTTTACTCTATGAGAGCCTCCATTTACCTGGCCAGAGACTTGTCTTGGAGAAAGGATAAGGTTTTATTTCTATATCGTGAATTGCTGTGTGGCCATAGTAGCATCAGTGGATGGTAATATCAAGTGGAGATAGTGGGATGCCTATTCCTTGATACTGGACAAACCCTTCTTCTTGGCCTAATTGAAGGTGTTTGGGGACAGAAATCTTTTGAAGTCTGATACCAAAAGAGACTTTGGAGCTCCCTTCATATTTCGAGGACATAGTTTTGAAATGAGGAAAGCATGTAAACTTCTTAATGTATACAAAAAGAGGTGATTGGCTTTTCTGACTCTAGATATTTGAGTAAGTACCAGGGAGTATTGCTCTTTTAGCAGAATTCCTTTCTAGATCTAGATCTTGTAACAAGGGAATCACTTTAAAAGACTGATATATCTTAATTTAAGGTCGCCAAGGAATCAGCTATGTAATTCCTAAATGAAAAACTCAAGTCAGCCGTCAGCCTTTTTTGGAGTTTAATTACAATAGGAGTAAGAAAGGAATTAGAGATAGAGAGAGAAAAAAAGGGGGAGAAGGGAATAGGGCTTAAATACCCCTTCTGTTTAGGCTGGGCCAAAAGGCCCAAGCCCTTAGATAGCTGGGGCAAAGAAAAAAAAACCAGTCCCTTTCACTCACGTGTCCAAAATGGAGAAAACAGTCTCAGAGGCCCCCACCTTCAGCTTCCTTCAGAGCAAGCCTTCTCAGAGCCCAGGAACCACACCGACCAAAACCTCAACCACCACACCCAGTCTCCAGACCCTCCTATCTTTAAGGAAACCATCCAAGTTGCCTCCCCTCAGTCCTCACATCTACCAATCACTCTTCATCAATTTCCCTGTCAATGGAGGCTCTCGCTTAACCCAGGACCGCCCAGAGGTTTCTGGCTTTTGCACATGTCTGTTGAAGGTCATATTTTTCAAATGATTAAATCTTTACTCCTTTGCTACAGCCCTTTCTAAATCCTGTTAACTTGAGTATGGTAGAGATTTAGAAATAATTAAATTTTGATCTAGGCTGCAGCCCTTACTCAATCCTATTAGGACTGAATAGGGTGGAGTATCTCCATTGTATCAATTCTAAAATCAATCAAGACTCAAAGAAATTCCTGTTCTATGCTTAAGCATAGGTCAAAGTCCTTTCCATTGTTCAGCAAAGGGTTTCTGTCCTAAAGTAATCTTAAGAAGGGAAGAGAAGGAACCTCCCATGCCAATGGGGTTCCCATTCCAATAGACTATCAGTAAGAAATTTTCCAAGTATGAAATATCCCAATGGTGAAATTTCCAACATTTATAAGTCTAAGGAATTTTGAGGTTTACAATCCCCCCTGATGATCATTGGGAGACTAGTCTCCCCATTGATCATTTAACATAATCATTTTGTAGTTCTAAATTCACTTCTAACTAAAGATATACACAATATTCAATTTTCTAGGAGAAATTAGAATAGTGAGAGAGGAAATAGAAAAGAAAAGAAAGCAAAACCAATGTTTGCTAGGCGCATTGACAGAAAGCCAAATTAGGGGCAGTCCCTTTTGGCATAAATGTTACAATAAATGTTCAATCAAAAGTTCAGTCCAATCAATCACATCCAAAGTTCATTCTTGATCTTCTTGATGAAGTGTAGGTTTTTGGCATCTTTCTGCAACAGTTCATTCTCTGGATATAAAAGTTTCAAGCTTCTTTCTTGAAGATCTTTTCTCGAACAAAATCAAAATCTTTGAAATTTTTTATAACAGTAAAATCTTAAACAAAAGTCTTGGATTTTTATAAAAATACAATCTCAAACAAAAAAATTCAAAAATTCTTAGATTTTTAATTAAATTACAATCCCCCCTGAAGTAAGTATTTAAAAAAAAAAAATCAAGTTTAGCTCAGAATGCAATGTTCAGTTATGGGGGTGTATGTGTCAATTATCAAAAGAATAGAAAAATAATCAAAAACATAAGAAAAATTCAAAATAGACCTTGTATAGGCCCAGTTTAAAGTAATTTCTATCCCACAAGTATGTAGGACAGAATGCAGTAATATTTCACTTAGCCATTTGTAGCCAAGACTACAGGAAGTTGCCATACAGGAAGTTGCCATAATATAAGAAGAAAAGAATTAGAATTCTATTTTGATGGGGAAATGTCATTCCCTTGTCTGATTTTTTCCTCAGGGATATAGGGAGCCAGCATGATAGTCAAGCTTTGTACTTGTTTTGAGTACTTCGAAAAGAGTGTAGATACAAGGAAGTCCTACAACTTAAACATAAGTTAAGCGTCGCAACCTCGAGTCTCACTTTAATATTTCATGTGTGCTCTATTGGCACTATTCAGGTTTAGTCTGTGCTCCTTGTTTTTATCCCTTTTCCTGGAATCAGACACAAACATTAATCACAGTCCTATAATATTTTATCAATAAATGGCAGGTTCCCATAGTTTAAAGCTTTTAGGCATATATTGATATTATAGCAAGAGTATATATATTAACTTGTATTACTGCAGGGAAAAAAATATTAATATTAATTATGTGTACCTTCAGTACAAAAATGAGAAAAAAAATCAAATATTCTGATCAAAAAAGAAAAGAAAAGAAATAAGAAAAAATAAGAAAAAAATCAGTAATTCAATATATTCTTGGAAAAAAAAACAGCATCCATTTGTCTATGGATTATTATCTCCAATTCATATGATAAGATAGAGTCACAATTCATATGATAGGATAGAGTCAATCAGTCTCAGCAAAAGATGCTTTCTTCACATGTGAGCAGTAAATCCAAGAGTCTCTTTCTCCAATCTTTATAGATGTTGGAGTAGTTAATAATATTTGGAATGGTCCTTCCCAGGAAGGTTCAGTTGCTCCAGTTCGCTTGAAATTCTTGATATAAACTTTATCTCCTGGGTTCAGGTCATGCAGAGAAAAGTCTAATGGTCCAGCTTGTACTGCAGCTCCGGATTCATGAAGTTCACGTAGTTTGTGCTGTAACTCCTGTATATAGGAAGCAATAGTAATATCTCCCCCTAATAGCGATGTATAAGCCGGGGAGAAAGGCTTAGCCTGTATAGGCGGATGTCCAAAAAGCATCTCAAATGGTGAAATATGTAAGTCTCCTCTAGGCCTGCTTCTAAGATAAAATAGGGCCAGAGGGAGAATTTCAGGCCATTTTAAATGGGTCTCAGTGCATAATTTGCCAATCATAGTCTTAAGTTCTTTATTCATCCTCTCCACTTGGCCTGAGCTCTGGGGGTGATATGGAACATGGAATTTTGGAGTTATCCCCAAGCAAGAATATATTTGATTTAAGACAGAATCGGTAAAATGACTCCCTCTATCAGAGTCAATACGTGCTGGTAGGCCAAACCGAGGAATAATTTCTTTTAAAAGTATCTTTGCAACAAAATCTGCTGTGGCTCGGGTCGTAGGAAATGCTTCCGGCCATCTGGTTAGTTGATCTACAATTACTAGACAAAATTTATAACGTCCAGCCTTTGGCATTGTTATGAAATCTATCTGTAGATGTTCAAAAGGTGTGTAAGCCAGAGGACGTCCCCCAAAGGCTTTTCCACGATATGCATGTTGGTTATATGCCTGGCAGATAGGGCAGGCTGAACATACTTTAGAGGCTACAGTAGTTATACCAGGGGCTATCCATACTCTCTTGACAGAGTCCACGATGCCCTGGGTGCCAAAATGACCATTTTTATGAATAGATTGGCAAATTTGGTTATAGAAACTTCTAGGGAGCAGGGGTTTTCCTTCAGATGACACCCATACTCCATTAATTTGTTTTGCTTTAAATTTTTGTTTCCATTTTTCCACTTCCTTTTCATTATAGGAGAGTGATAAATTTAAATTATCAGTGGTTGTTAATGTTAAAATTAATCCAGGTCCTTCTATGGCTGCTAGTTTTGCAGCGGCATCTGCTCGGTCATTTCCTCTAGAGACAGGGTCTGAGCCACCTGTATGGGCAGAGCAATGAACTACAGCTAGGTCTTTAGGCAGTTTGAGAGCAGAAAGAACTTCATTAATAATTTCTGCATTAGCTATGGATTTTCCAGCTGAGGTTAAAAATCCTCTTTGGAGCCATAGCATCCCAACTGAGTGACAAATGCCGAAAGCATATCTAGAATCCGTATAAATTGTTGCCTTTTTATCCTTGGCAATTATACAAGCTTGTTTTAGAGCTATGAGTTCTGCTCCTTGAGCGCTAATGTTAGAAGGTAGTGAAGCTGACCATTCAGTGGCAAATTCTGAGACTACGGCAGCTCCAGTGTAACGTATGCCATCCCTCATAAAAGAGGAACCATCGGTAAATAAAATCAGATCTGCATTGTCTAAGGGAGTGTCCAAGAGATTGTCTCGAGGCTTTTCTGCCATGGACACTAATGTTTCATAGTTATGTAGTGGTTCTCCTGAAGTAGGTAAATCTGGAAGCAAGGTGGCAGGGTTAAGAGTTGAACAGCGTTTCAAGGTAATATTTTCACTATTTAATAAGGTTATTTCATACCTTGTAATTCTCTGATCCGAGAATGCCTGTGTTCTATGTTTTACCAATAATGCTTCAATCTCATGTGGGCACATTATTGTTAATGGACATCCCAATACTAAATCAATGGTTTTTGTTACTAGTAAGGCTGTAGCAGCTACTCCTCTAAGGCATGGTGGTGCTCCTGCTGCTACTGGGTCTAGTTGGGCAGAATAATAAGCAATTGGGCGCTGAGAAGGTCCCAAAGTCTGAGTTAACACACCAGAGGCTACTCCTCTTCGCTCATGCACATATAAAGTAAATGGCTTGTTGTAATCTGGGATGCCTAGAGCAGGGGCAGACATGATAGCCTTTTTCAGATCTGTTAGAGCTGACAAGTGTTCAGGCTCTAATTTGAGGGGTTCAGGAACCGAATCCTTTGTTAATGCTATAAGGGGTTTAGTGATTTCCCCATAGCAAGGAATCCATTGTCTACAAAACCCTGTTGCTCCTAAAATTGCTCTCAGCTGTTTCTTAGTGGTAGGAGCACTCAATTTTTGAATGTTCTCAATTCGTTTTGGAGAAATATAACGAGCACCCGCAGTCAAGATGAATCCCAAATATTCTACTTTTTGGAGACACCATTGAACTTTATCCTTAGAGATTTTATGTCCTCTTTTGTGCAATTCCAAAAGAAGGTGTTTGCTATCTTCTTGACATGTTTTTGCATCTGTTGAAGCCAAGAGTAGATCATCTACATATTTGATTAATTTGCTATTTTTAAATGTTATATTGTCTGTGTCTTGGCTCAAAATTTGCTCAAATAAGCTCGGACTTTCGACATAACCCTGTGGCAGCCGACACCAGGTATATTGTGAGCCCTTCCAGGTGAAAGCAAAAATATGCCTGGAGTTTTCATGTATTGGTATGGAAAAGAAAGCTGAACACAAGTCTACTACTGTAAAGTATGTAGCTGTGCTAGGAATAGATGAAATAATAGTATGTATGTTAGAAACTACGGAGTGTCTCTTTATAACGTGATTATTCACTGCCCTTAGATCCTGTACAAATCTATAGATGTGCTTGCCATCGGGTCCTTTTTTTGGTTTTTTAATTGGCAGGATGGGCGTGTTGTATTCAGATTTGCAAGGGATTATTATTCCCTGTTCTATTAATGAGTTAATAACTGGTGTAATACCCTCAATTGCCTCCTTTGAGAGGGGATACTGAGGGATAGAAGGAGGTGGGCTAGATTTAGTTTTTATCTGCACAGGAACAGCAGATTTAAGTAAGCCTACGTCAGAAGAAGATGTGGCCCAAAGAGACTCCGGTATATCTTTAGGTATTTCAAAAATGGAAGGTTCTTTTGCCTCCTGGTTTTCCGAGAGAAGTACAGGGAGTAAATTTAAAGATTCCTCTGGTACTTCTAATGATAATGAGCCATCTGGGGAGCAGGTTATTGTGGCTCTGAGTTTGCATAGAAGGTCCCTCCCCAGCAAATTTAAAGGGGAGTCAGGCATCAAAAGGAAGGAGTGTTGTACCTCTAGGGGTCCTACAGACACCATTCTAGGAGGAAGTCTTTTAACTCTTTGGGTTATTCCTGATACTCCCATTACATTCTCTGAGCCAATAGAATAACATTGTAAATCAGGTGTTCTCTTTAATACAGACCAGGAAGCTCCGGTGTCTAATAGACAATCATAATAGGTGTTACCCACTTTTAAGGTAACATGGGGTTCATTAGTATGGGGAGGGCAGTGGATAGGGACAACGGGTAGTAGGGCATCAGGGTCTGGGAAATCAAAGGTTGTATCCTCTGATTCCTGTGCCCCAGCCCCCCCCCCCGGGCACCATCATTGTGTTTGGGATATTCCTTGGGCACCCCCCTGAAGGGCACCTCTCTGAGGGTCATTAGTACCTCGAGTAATTTTTGGACGAGCGCCATTTCTCATATATTGTTGAGTATTATCATTAAAATTTTCTTCAATTTGAGCATTGTCATTAAATTCCCAATTCCTATTTCTATAATTCTGGTTTCTAAAGTTCTTATTTCTATATTCATTATAGTTATTTCCATAGTCATTATTATAATTTCTAGAATTCTGGTTTCTATAACCATTATCATAATTTCTATAGTTATTATTTCTAAAACCATTATTAAACTGTGTATTCCTTCCAAACATCTTAAGAAAGGTTCTACATTCCATCATTTTGTGGCCCTTCTTCTCACAGAAGTGGCAAGTAATGGATTGATAATTGGATTTCTGGAGAGGGGCAATTGTCGTTGGTTCATTATCATGCCCACTTTCTAATTTAGTTATCCTATCTATTAAATATCTTATTTTTTTCTTCATTTCCTCCATGTCATCATTATTTTCTTTCTCCTTTTCTTCGTTTCCCTTAAAAACATATATAGCTGTTTTTCGCAATTCTTCAAGGTCCATATCTGACCATCTTGGGCATTGTGTTTTAAAATAATTTTTAATTACTTTGCAAGAATTGTTTACAAATATTCTTCTAACTTGTCTTAAACTATTCTCTTTAGTTAAGTCCCAATCTAAGTATCTGTCCCCAAACTCGATAATTCTGTCCATAAATCTGGAGGGTGTTTCGTTTTCCTTTTGCTTAATTTTTTCCAGTTCCATCCACTTATCTGTACTGTCCGCACATTCCTTCATGGCCGTGAGGATGGCCTCTCTACAACGGTATAGTTGTAGATAGTCCTCAGGATTATTATAGTCCCATTCGGGATCCTGAGATGGCCAATGTGCTGCATTACGCCCCCGGGTTTTGTTGACATGAGCAATTATTTTATTTTTTTCACGTTCACTTAAAAAAGCCTGTAGTAAGCTCTCAACGTCCTTGTAAGACGGATTATATTGAAAAAATATGTCTCCCATCTTTTTTGTTACTAGAAAAGGATCTTGTTCATATGTGGGGATATTTCGTGTAAATTCATTTATTTCTTGGGGAGTAAACGGTATCCTATGTCTTAAAGTCACCACATCCCCATTTCGTCCTATTTCAGGTATTTCTCTTAGAGGAAACAGGCCTCTAGTTGAATTTTGCACCTGTGAGTCAGTTTGACAAGGACAGGTTTCTCTAGGAGGACAAGATCTCCCTTGCATTGGAATTTGGTTTTCTGTAGGAGAAGGAACATGAGAAGCTGGGATTGCAGGGGAAGGGTTTTGGGGATTAAATTCAGACAAGATTTGCACTACACGAGAGAAGCAGTCTGTTAACTGGGCTATAGGGAAGGTGTTTTCCATCTCTATTTCAGGGAAGGAAATTTCCTCATTCAAAGGTTCAGAAACAGGTCTGTTTCTGGTAGAGTGGTTGTTTGCCAATTGATCCTGTAAGAAACTTTTTAGATCTTCTAATTGGGCTTGCATTTTATCCTCAATTTTTCCTATTTTATCTTCCATATTTCCCATTTTATCCTCAATATTTCCTATTTTATTCTCAATATTTCCTATTTTATCCTCAAGTTTTTCTATTTTATTCTCAATATTTCCTATTTTATCCTCAATTTTTTCTATTGTATCCTCAATTTTTTCTATTCTATCCTCAATATTTTCTATTTTATCCTCAATATTTTCTATTTTATCCTCATTTTTTTTATTTTATCCTCAACATTTTCTATTTTATCCTCATTTTGTTTTATTTTATCCTCATTTTGTTTTATTTTATCCTCATTTTGTTTTATTTTATCCTCAATATTTTTTATTTTTTCATCTCTAAATATAGTATTGAGGAGTACAAAAATGACAGTACCTATTAATATAAAAATTTGGAGGTATCCTTCATTCCTCAATGCCCCTACTTCTTCAGCTGCCATATAATTGTCAAAGAATGTAGTACTCATTTTTATATATATATTTTGTAATTTCACAAAACACGTGGGGAGCAGGGCAAAGCAACAAACTTTCCACAGGGTTTTTTTTTTTTAATGCAGGAAGTTGTTCCTTAAGGGAAAGGATATTTAGAAACAGTTCTTCCAGCCAGGACTTTAGAGTCCTGTTGCTGAGATTTAAAACAGCTGTTTTCTGTCTATCAGAGTCACACAGCTGGGAAGTATCTGAGGTCCGATTTGAACCCAGGACCTTCTGTCTCTAGGCCTGGCTCTCAATCCGCTGAGCTACCCAGCTGTCCCTTAAGATTAAAGGGAAGAAAAAGAAAAAACTGCTGATTCCAATTTAACTTAAGGAGAAAAGAGAAAAAGTTTTTTATACTCACGTGTTCTAGCAGCTGTGTCTTTAAGCCAAGTTTTTTGTTAAAAAAAAAAGAGGGACTAAGTGGTGAGACAGTATAGTAAAAAAGCAAGGAATTTCAAAAGTTTATTGAGAGGATTCTTTAGACTCCCGTGTGGTCAGCCACAATGTTACAAGGGAATCACTTTAAAAGACTGATATATCTTAATTTAAGGTCGCCAAGGAATCAGCTATGTAATTCCTAAATGAAAAACTCAAGTCAGCCGTCAGCCTTTTTTGGAGTTTAATTACAATAGGAGTAAGAAAGGAATTAGAGATAGAGAGAGAAAAAAAGGGGGAGAAGGGAATAGGGCTTAAATACCCCTTCTGTTTAGGCTGGGCCAAAAGGCCCAAGCCCTTAGATAGCTGGGGCAAAGAAAAAAAAACCAGTCCCTTTCACTCACGTGTCCAAAATGGAGAAAACAGTCTCAGAGGCCCCCACCTTCAGCTTCCTTCAGAGCAAGCCTTCTCAGAGCCCAGGAACCACACCGACCAAAACCTCAACCACCACACCCAGTCTCCAGACCCTCCTATCTTTAAGGAAACCATCCAAGTTGCCTCCCCTCAGTCCTCACATCTACCAATCACTCTTCATCAATTTCCCTGTCAATGGAGGCTCTCGCTTAACCCAGGACCGCCCAGAGGTTTCTGGCTTTTGCACATGTCTGTTGAAGGTCATATTTTTCAAATGATTAAATCTTTACTCCTTTGCTACAGCCCTTTCTAAATCCTGTTAACTTGAGTATGGTAGAGATTTAGAAATAATTAAATTTTGATCTAGGCTGCAGCCCTTACTCAATCCTATTAGGACTGAATAGGGTGGAGTATCTCCATTGTATCAATTCTAAAATCAATCAAGACTCAAAGAAATTCCTGTTCTATGCTTAAGCATAGGTCAAAGTCCTTTCCATTGTTCAGCAAAGGGTTTCTGTCCTAAAGTAATCTTAAGAAGGGAAGAGAAGGAACCTCCCATGCCAATGGGGTTCCCATTCCAATAGACTATCAGTAAGAAATTTTCCAAGTATGAAATATCCCAATGGTGAAATTTCCAACATTTATACGTCTAAGGAATTTTGAGGTTTACAATCTTTAATCATATGACTACTTACTAGTTTCTGTAGCTCACAAAATGTATGTTTAAAAAGAGCTGAAGCACAGTCATCACTTGTCATTATGATACTATCAGTGCATATACACTACCAGTAGAGCTAGTAATTGTTTGAAACCTAACTGTGGAAATCTTTGGGAAAGAATGATGACAACTTGTAAAAATCTTTAGATGCAAAATTCAGGAGTGTTTCAAGAAGTTTTCTTGGTTCATGTTTGTTAAAATGCTTTGCGGGTTGAGAGTCAGACCCAGAGATAGGAGTTCCTGGGTTCAAATCTGGCCTCAGACACTTCCTAGCTGTATGACTCTGGGCAAGTCACTTAACCCTCATTGCCTAGCCCTTACCACTCTTCTGCATTAGAACCAACAGAAGGTAAGGTTTAAAAAAAATGCTTTGAAAACAGTGCCGATGATGCTCATATAGCTTGTCTAGCCATCATAGAATCATAGGATTTAAATGTGGAAGAGTTCTTAGATATCACATTATCCAGTTCCCTCATTTTACAGATGAAGAGACTCTCCCAGAGAAAAGTGACTTATTCAGGGTTAAACTGCCAGTAAGTAGCAAAGCACAGAATTCAGACTCGGGTATTCCTCTCTTACAAAGTCCAGTGTTCTTCATATTATACCACTAATTATGGCATGCCACTGCTAGGTTTGTACTCCAAAGAGATAATAAGGAAAAAGACTTGTACAAGAATATTCATAGCAGCACTCTTTGTGGTGGCAAAAAATTGGAAAATGAGGGGATGCCCATCAATTGGGGAATGGCTGAACAAATTGTGGTATATGTTGGTGATGGAATATTATTGTGCTAAAAGGAATAATGAACTGAAGGAATTCCATGTGAACTGGAACGACCTCCAGGAATTGATGCAGAGTGAGAGGAGCAGAACCAGGAGAACATTGTACACAGAGACTGATACACTGTGGCACAATTGAATGTAACAGACTTTTCTACTAGCAGCAACGCAATGATCCAGGACAATCCAGAGGAACTTATGAGAAAGAATGTTTTCTACATCCAGAGAAAGAACTGTGGGAGTAGAAATGCAAAAGAAAAACATGATCAATCACATAGTTTGATGGGGATATGATTGGGGTTTTGATGTTAAAAGATCGCTCTTCTGCAGATATGAATAACATGGAAATAGGTTTTGAACAAAGATACATGTATAACCCAGTGGTACTGCTTGTCAGCTCCAGGAGAAGGGGGGGAGGGGAGAATCATGAATCCTATAAACATAGAAGAAAAACATTTTCTTGATCACATGGTCTGATGGGGATATGATTGGGAATGTAGACTCTAAATGATTCCCCTAGTGCAAATATTAATAATATGGAAATAGGTGTTGATCAATGACACATGTAAAACCCAGTGAAATTGCTCGTTGGCTACGAGAGTGGGGAGGGAGGAGGTGAGGGAAAGAACATAAATGATGTAACCATGGGAAAATATTCTAAAGAAAAAAAATAATTATGGCAGACGAATATATGAAAAGTATTTACTTTGGACAATGGAGTGGTTAAAGAAAAATAATAGTGCCAAGAGTACAGTAGAGCACTGTCTTGTTCAAGACTGGTAGGAGGGGTTATAAAAGATCTTCAGTGTTGGCAATAATGGTAAGCAGATGTTACTAATCCATTTTACAGTTCCTCATTGAAATTAGGACAGGTGTCGGTTTATGATAGTGATAGAATACAACTGCTATAAGAAATGGCAAGCAGGATGATTTCAGAAAAATCTAGAAAGACTTATCATGAACTGATACAAAATGAAGCAAGCAAAACCAAAAAACATTGTACACATTGACAACAATATTTATTTCTCTATTATTTTTTATTTTATTTTTATAAAGATATTTTATTCTTACCAATTACATGTTATAATAAATTTGCACGTAAGTTTTTCAAAGTTATATGATCCAAATTGTCTCCTAACCCTTCCCCATCCTGGAGCTGGCAAGCAATTTGATCTGGATTATCCATGTATTATCTGCAAAACATATTTCCATTTTGTTTTTTGTAAGAGAATAATCATATAAAACCAAAATCCAAGTAAACTAGAGTGAAAATTTTTATGCTTTGATCTGCATTCTGACTCCAACAATTCTTTCTCTGGAGATGATTAGCATTCTTTTTCATTGTCAGAATTGTCCTCAAATCCTTGTATTACTCAGAGTAGCTAAGTCTATCACAGTTGATCATTCCACAATATCATTGTTACTATGCACAATGTTTTCCTGGTTCTAATGGCAGTATTTCTTTTATTTTTAAATTTTTTTATTTTTTTTTCTCCTTTGAGATCTCTTCCACAAAATGACTAGTATAAAAAAATGTTTTTCATGATTACACATGTAAAATCTGTATCAAATTATTTACTTAGTATCTCAGGGAGAGAGTGAGAGGGTCAGAAAAAGGGAGGGGGGGTTGCAGCTGGGTGTCTCAGTGGATTGAGAGCCAGACCTAGAGTCAGGAGGTCCTAGGTTCAAATCTGGATTCAGACACTTCTTGGCTATGTGACCCTGGGCAAGTCATTTAACCCCCATTAGCTAGCCCTTCACACTTTTCTGCCTAGGAACCAATATACAGTATTGTTTCTGAGACAGAAGGTGAGGGTTATTTTTTTTAAGGGGGAAAGAATTTAGTACTTTAAAAAAATGTTTTAAATTATTTTTTCATGTAATAGAGGAAAAAGTACAATACCATTTTTTTTAAAAGGATTTGGGGCAGGGGAAAGAGCAAGGTTGAATCTGACCTCCATTCTCACACTCCACACCCTCTCTACCAACCTACAGGAGGCTAGAAGATCGAGCAAGCAAAAGCTTAACTTGATATTTGTATAAACTAAATTGAAAGGGGGAAAGCAACTGCTTGTAAACCTAGGTAGCACCAATCTTAGCAAAAGATGAAACTTCTCTCCTGACTTAGTTCCTAGAGATTGTCACCCATAGGAGATACTTGAGGAGCACAAAGGTCCTTGCTGAAATATTCATGGGAGGGCTATCTCACCTGGAGGCCAGAGAAATCAGGAGACAGAGAAGGGAGTGTGGTTCCTGGCTGCCAATTAGTGATAACTTCTTAGGGAGCTGGACAGGTTTGTGCCTAACTACAGAAAAGCCATGGTGGATTCAGAAGGCAAGAAAAGAATGTAGGCATGCTGAGTTTAAGATGTCTAGGGGGCAGCTGGGTGTCTTAGTGGCTTGAGAGCCAGACCTAGAAATGGGAGCTTCTAGGTTCAAATCTGGCCTCAGACACTTCCTAGCTCTGTAACTCTGAGCAAGTCACTTAACAACCATTTTCCAGTCCTTACCACTCTTCTGCTTGGGATCCAATACATAGTATTGTTCTAAGATAGAAGGTAAGGGTTTATTTTTTTTTTAAGATGTCTAATAGACAATTGAAAATATGAAACTGGAGGGTGGGCAAGAGATTAGGTCTAGATAAGTACTAGATAAGTACATTTGAGAATCTTCCAGCCATTTGAAACCATAGGAGCTGATGAAATCACCAAAAGAAATCATATAAAGGAAGGAGAGGGTCCAACACATGTTTAGCAGGCATGCCTTACATGAAGATCTTGGAAAGGAGGCAGAAAGTGTAGTCAGAAAAGAACAGGTGCCATGAAAACCTAAAGAAGAGAATATCAAGGAGAAGAGGGTGATCAACAGTGTCAGAATGAGAACTGAGAAAATGCTATTGCATTTGGCAGTGAGATCTTTGGTGGCCTTTGATAAATCACAACCCTCTTTCCTAGCCCTTCCAAAGCTCTTTGGCCTTGGAACCAATAACAGTATTGATTCCAAGAAGGTAAGAGTTTTTAAAAAAAAGGATCATTAGTTAACCTTTGAAAGAGTAGTTTTAGTTGAATTATGAGATCATAAGCCATTCCTCAGAGAGTTAAGAACAGAGTGAATAAAGAGAAGTAGAGGTATTTGTTGTGAATGACCTAAGAAATTAGCCTCAAAAGAATGTGCATGTGTGTGTGTGTGTGTGTGTGTGTGTGTATGTGTGTGTGTGTGTGTGTATGACAATATCTTTCAGGGATGGATGGATTTTTAAGGAGGATGGTAGGTAAGAAATGAGCATATTTGTGGTCAGAAAGGAATCATTTAGTAGATAGGGGAAGCTTGAAGAGAAGTTAGAAAGTAGGGATGATAAAGAAGGAATGATATAGGGATCAGCATTCTTGAGATGAGAGGCTAAAATGCACACTTGTATATTACAAGGTTTGCCTTGGCAAGAATGAGGGCACCTCGTTATGTGACATGGGGTGAAGGAGGAGATGGAGGTGGAAAGCATTTGTGCGATATGAGATCAGGAACATAGAAGAAGAGGTTCAAACAAACATCCTCATTATTTTTCAGTGGAATATGAAAGACAATTCTTAGCTGAGAGATGGGAGAGGAAGAACCAAGGAAAATTTAAGGAAGGCAGAAAAAGTTTGGAAAAGCTCCAGGGTGGCTGTTGGGATAAGGAGTTAATTAGGGATGTGTAAAAGGATTACTTTGTCACAGTGAGGGCCTGATTGAGATTAAGTATCATAAAGTTGCAGTGAGTTCAGTTAGCATAGCTTTGCCATACAGGAATAATCCCTAAAAATCCCTGACTTTGGAGTCAGGAAGACTTGGATCCTCCAACATATACTAACACTATGATCGTGGGGCAAGTCTCTTAACCTCTCATTGTCTTCATGCAGCTCCTTAAGACTAAATTACAGAAGAGATGCTTATCTACTTATAAGGAGGTAATTTCCCCACAATAATGAAGTCACAGATCTGAAGATTTTAAAAAATTTTATATTTTACTAAATTTTTTCAATTACATGTAGAAACAATTTTTGACAATTGTTTTCTGACATTTTGTGATTTACATTCCCTCAGTCCAGTAGAGGTTATACCAGTGCTTTTATGGAATACATTTTTCAATATTCCCCACATTATGACTTAAGACACATATCACATACTATAAACTCATGCAGGGAATAAAAGTGAAGGATCACATGCTTGTGCCAGGTTTTTAAGATATCAGGGGGCCTTCTATAAGCTGGACCTTAACAAGTCATTCCTAGTCTTCTAACTGAGCTGCATTCTTTTCTAGACCCTATATCTATGGTCCTACATCACAAGGGGAAAGGATGCAGATTCTACAGAATTTCAAGCATAATCCAAAGATCAACACTATCTTCATATCCAAAGTAAGTAAGGCCTCCTTCAAGGTGATGTTGCTTTAACAGGAAGAAGGCAGTTGGGTGAACATACAGATCATAATTATGACTTCCTCTGGTTGAATGGATAACTCTTGGCTAGTTTGTCCTTAATTTTTACTTGCCATTCTTTGTGCTGACAGAACAGCAAAATAGTGGATTGCTAGCCCTAAAGTTATTTCTTTGATTTGAATGTATCAGGATTTGAGGGACCACAGTTTAACCTTCTTAATTATGTTTTGCTCATTGTAATACTACAAATGAGTTTGCATTCTTAGAGTTTACAATAAAGTTTGCCAAGAAGGGATTCTATTTGGGAGCTTTCAGGGATTTAAAAAAGCCTGAGGATATTCCACAAGTGGGTTTTTATTGACTTGATTATTCAAGAATGTCAACGCACTTACTAATCCAAGTATCAGAAGAATATTAATGCCATTTGATGATGTTCTCTTACATTGACCAAGACATTACTTACAGAATTTGGGATACAGGAATTCTCATATATATTTCGTTTCATATTTTTCATACATATTTTTTAATTTTATAATTATCTTTTGTATTTATAGTACCTTCATTTCCAAATAATATCCTTTTACTCTTCCCCCATCCAGCATGTCATCCCTTATAACAAAGCAAGAAGAGGGGAAAAAAATTCAGAAAAATCAGATGATATAGTAACCATATTTTTAATGGTGTGTGTGTATTATTCCATATTTTTAATGGTGTGTGTGTATTATTCCCCATTTATGCCCAGAAGAGAAGCAGTTTTCTTATCTCTTAACTGGAGCCATGCTTAGTCATTTTAATCACAAAGCATTCAGTTTCTTTTTTATTATAATTGTATGTGTGTTATTCTTGATTCTGCTTATTTCACTCTGCATCATTTTTAAAGTATAGATCTGTTCTTTATATCTTTTCATTGTTTATTCAAAACCTGGTTCTTGCCTAGTCCAAACTCAGTACATACTTCAATTTTGCAGGTAGGAGACACTTCATTTGATCTTCCTGAAGCAAATGTTCTAATTCAGATATCTTCTCATGGTGGCTCCCGAAGACAAGAGGCACAAAGGTTGGGGCGGGTGCTTCGAGCCAAGAAAGGTAATCTAGTTTTATCTAAGATCCCTATGTTCTGAAATGTGTCTTGAAAGATACCACCTATAGAATTCTTCTACTGTTCAGGCTGTTTGTTGAATAAAATAGAGGTCAGGGGAAATTTGAACTTAGTAATCAAAATCTTTGATCCAAAAATAAAATAGTTCCCCTTAGTTTCCAAGGGCAACATCCACAACCCATGGGGTGTTTACTAGAATTTTCTGATGTTACCCAAAGATTCTGAGTTAAATGGAAAAGTTTAACCATGAAACATTTTTATTTGGACACTAATCCAATCATTCACATTGAATTAGAAACTGATGGATGTTTGCCAGGGGAATGCTCCTTTGGAATTCATTGAGGATACCAGAAGCCAAATCTACTGACCCTGAGGACTAAGGATGTCTTCATACAAAAAAGACCTGATGGGGAAAGATTTGAAGCTAAAGTTATTTCTGGGGCAGCAAGAAAAGAAAAACAAGCTTAAAAACTCTGAGACACAAGAGGTAGCATGAAAAATGGAAGCCGGATCAAAAATGAAAAGAGGGAATGCACCACCAATGAAAATGAAATTAAAGCAATTATTAGAAGCCATTTTGCCCACTTATATGCCAACAAATCTTACAATTTAAGTAAAATAGATGAATATTTACAAAAATATAAATTGCCCAAATTAACAGAAAAGGAAATAGGATTCTTAAATAATCCTCTTAGAAAAAAAAAATTGAAGAATCCATAAATGAGCTCCCTGTAGAAAAAGAAATCCCCAGGACCAGATAGATTCAGGAGTGAATTCTACCAAACCTTTAAAGAACAATTCATTCAAATATTATATAAATTACTGGAAAACAAACAAAGGTAGAATGGGATCTAATTCCTTTTGTGACACAAATATGATGCCAATACCTAAACCAGGAAGAGTAAAAACAGAGGGAAAAAATTATAGGTCAGTTTCTCTAATGAATATTGTTGCAAAAATTTTAAGTAAAATACTAGCAAGGAGACTACAGCAATATATCACAAGGATCATTCAATGTGACCAAGTGGATTTTATTCCAGAAAAGCAGTAATAGGAAAACTATCAGCAAAAATTGAAACCAAACTCTTGACTTTGAATCATAAACTAGAGGGGATGCGGGCAGAACCACATTTGTAAAAATCAAAATGGAAAGACGTAATCATATTCTACAGCCAGCATCCTTGCTAGCTGGGATTTGCTATTTCCAGCAAGGACACCAAGGACTTGGTGAATTGTGGATTAGAGGAAACTGGTTTTTTGGAGAAGGGGTTGCAAGGGAGGTAAGCACTTCAACACTTCAGAGACAATGTTAGATAAGGAAGCCTGAAGGAACATAAAATGGATAGCTCCCTTCCCACCTGTCAATTCTGTATTATTTAAAGCAGAATCCTGAGTTGTGAACTTTTTTTAAAAAATATTTTTTTGATGTCCATTTTGTTGTCCCATGTATTTTATGCATTAAAAAACAATATTCTGAAAAGGCTTCACTAGACCACCAGAGGGGTCTGTGACACATGCAAAAAAAAAGGTTAAGAAGCTTTTTTTTTTCTTTTTAAACCCTTACCTTCCATCTTAGAATCAATACTGTGTATTGGTTCCAAGGCAAAAGAGTGGTAAGGGCTAGGCAATAGGGGTTAAGTGACTTGCCCAGGGTCACGACACAGCTAAGAAGTGGCTGAAGCCACATTTGAACTCAGAACCTCTCACTGAGCCACCTAGGTGCCCCCTTAAGAAGCTTTTAATAGGGACCTAAACATTAACTCTTAAAAGTTTTGAAGGGAATTGAACTGCTTTGTTTCTATGTCCCAGTGAATTCTATTGGATAGGATCCCTCTAGAATAGGAGTGAGGTGATTAGGAAAAGAAGAATCCTTCTTTATTGTCCTTTGCTTTTGGCTGACCTCCTGTACAGTTGGGATGGAAGATATCACAATAGTTTTCCTTCAGATATTTGATCATTATTCAGTCTAGTACAAACTGTATAGTCTTCCTGAAGTGAATACATGTTGGTCAGGCAATCTACCTTCCATTCAAGCTTCCAACTCAATAGGAAATCTCACTGTTTTTTCACAAACTAATATCTGCTGTCTCATGTCTCCTAGGAATGGTTGCAGAGGAGTATAATGCCTTCTTCTATTCGTTGGTATCCCAAGATACACAGGAAATGGCATATTCAACCAAACGGCAGCGGTTCCTGGTAGATCAAGGTTACAGCTTCAAGGTAAGTTGCACTGGATTCCTTTTCCCATTAGGACAAGTGCTGGAAGGAAGGTTTCAGCCTCAGAGGGAAGTGGTGACCACTGTTGATACTTACTTGAGAAAAACTTTAGGCATAAAGAATCACTAGGTAGTTAAAAATCTTATGTAAGTCCTTTGTCTCTGGATGAATTGTTGGTTAACTAATTAGGAAGGTACTCAATTGAGGGCTTGACGAATGGGCTTTAGTGCCTTTCCAAACCAGTAACTAGAGGACACAGGCGAATTTCTTGGTGGAATGGAAAGGGAATGTTGGAAGAAGAAAATAAGTGGCCAATTGGAAAATGAGCTAAATATGTTGAAACTTGGGATGCTTTGGAGGTTCTGACAAGATTCTGAATCAAATTTTGGGGTTAGAATAGAGGTAAGGGCACATACAGGAAAAGAAAAAAGAGAAAATTCAAGTAAAATATCCATAAAAGCCTTCTAATTGTCAAAAATAAACGAGCATGTCTTAGTCTTTCATTCATGGCTTTCATTCATGTACAGCACTCCTTACTCTTCATCAGAGTACCCTGTAATACTGGGTAACTGGCTAATTTTGTAGATAGAGCACTGGAATTAAAATCGGGAAGACTCATCTTCATGAGTTTGAATCCAGTCTCATTAGCTGTGTGACTCTGGGTAAGTCACTTAATTAACCCTGATTTCCTTATCTATAAAATGAGCTAAAGAAGGAAATGACAAACCACTCCATTGTCTTTGCCAAGAAAAACTCAAATAGGGTCATGAAGAGTCAGGTGTGACTGAAACAACTCACCAACAAGTTGGTAATACTAATCCTTCTTTAGTTTGCCATAGTTAGGAAATAGGAGGTTGAGAGGGTCATTTAAGGCACATTATTAATTGCTTAGCGCAGATTAGGTGGCACAGTAGATAAAGGACTGGGCCTTTAGTCAGGAAGACTCATTTTCCTGAGTTCAAATCTGATGTCAGACACTTACTCAATGTGTGACTATGGAGAGGTTACTTTACTCTTTTGCCTCAGTTTCCTCATCTATAAAATGAATTGGAAAAGGAAATGACAGTCCACTCTATTATCTTTGCCAAGAAAACTCCAAGTGGGGTCACGAAAAGCCCAACATAACAGGAAAATGACTTGAACAACCACAATAAATTTGACCACTTTAAAGATTTTACAAGGATAGGTTATTGTGGCTTGATTCATCTTATGCCATGGCTTTTCTTTTTAGGTTACTTACTATGCCTAGCAAGTCAATGGCAGAATTTAGTATCCTAAATGACTTATGTGGGGAAGGAATGAGCAGCAGAGCTGGTTTTGGGGGGCACACATTAGAAGGTTAGCTGCCTCTTTCCATCCAACCACTGTATCACAAATCTGTTAAAACTCTAATCCTAAATAATTTATCTTTAGAAAGGATAAGATTCACTTTCCACTAATATTGAGCAGTTTTTATCTTAAGAGAAAGGTACGGAATTTTTTTGTTTTTTAATTTTCATTTCCAGGTACAATTAGAAGGATTAGACTAGAAATTGATCCTGCCACGGAATTTTCTTTTTTAATTTTAAGTGTTTTGTTTGAGGAAAAACAAGGCATCCAGTGTCATTGAATTACAGAATATGTAGAGAGGTGTAAGTTTTTAAAAAGAGGGTACAGATGATGAAGGGCTTTGAATGCCAAAGGATTTTTTTTAAACCCTTACTTTCCGTCTTGGAATCAATACTGTGTATTGGTTCTACAGGCAGAAGAGTGGTAAGAGCTAGGCAATGGAGGTTAAGTGACTTGCCCAGGGTCACACAGCTAGGAAATGTCTGAGGCCAGATTTGAACCTAGGACCTCCCATCCCTAGACTTGGTTCTCAATCCACTGGACTACCCAGCTGCCCCAGCCAAAGGATTTTATATTTGATCCAGGGTGTGATAGGTAGTCACTGGTGTATGTGTGTGTTGTGGGGGGTGGGGGGAATATTCTTTAGGAATACATGAATTTAAGGAAAGGCCTTTCACCATCCTGGTTACCCTTCTGTAGATACTCTTGGGCTCTTTAATGTCCTTCCTAAACAGTGTCACACACACACACACACACACACACACACACACACACACACACACACACACACAGTCTTCAAATGTGATCGGACCAGAACAGAATACAGTGGGACCTCCTTATTCCTGGAAGCTATAGTTTATCTTAATGCAGCACAAGATTGCTTTACACATTGTGGCAGTTTTGGTAGCTGCCATGGCATTACTGACTCATATTGAGACTTGAAGTCTCCTTAACTCTCCAGATCTCTTTTTCTACACACTACTCTCTACCATGATTTTCCTATTCTGTATTTGTAGAATTAAATTTTTTAAACTCATATAAGGCTCTATTTGTCTCTATCGGATTTCACGTTATTGAATTAGCCCCAATGTTCTAGCCTATCAGAAATCTTTTGGGATCCCAACTTTATTATCCAAAGCATTAGCTATTTTACCTAACGTTGTGCCATCTGCAAATTCAATGTCATCTAATGCCTTTATCCACATAATTGATAAAAATTTTAAAACAGCACAGAGTTGACCACAGATTTATGGGGCATTCCATTGGAGACACCCTGCCAAATTGAAATCAAACTATTATTGACTAAGACAGCCAATTTAAAATCCACTTAATTTTATTATAGTCTAATTTGCATCTCTCCATGTTTCCACAAGAAAAGTACAAGTTCTTCTATCAAATACTTTGATAAAATCTAGATAAAAATATTGTAAGGACTTTTTAATTTTGTCTTTGCCAGCACCTAATATTATTCTCTGCATCTAGATGTTTAATAAAAGTCTATTGGATTGTTGCCCAAATCACACAGCTAGTAAATGAGAGAGCTAAGACATGAAACCCAAGTCTTCCATGGTCAGGGCTCTTTCTACTTCCCCACTGCATCCTTCCAATAAATATCAAGGTTGATTCTAAGAGCTGGAGCAGTAAAACCATTTTCATTGATAGCTAATAACAGTGCCTAGATTTTTTATGTTTAACCCTGATACTTGGTGGCTAATGACTATGCAGATGTAATTTTATAACTCAGAGAACTGATTTTGATAACGATCTCCATTGCAGTGGTGAATAATTTTTGTAAGCATACTTCATCAATGTGATGTCTTCTAAGGATTTTTTTTTTTTAAACCCTTACCTTCCGTCTTGGAGTCAATACTGTGTATTGGCTCCAAGGCAGAAGAGTGGTAAGGGCTAGGCAATGGGGGTCAAGTGACTTGCCCAGGGTCACACAGCTGGGAAGTGGCTGAGGTCAGATTTGAACCTAGGACCTCCTGTCTCTAGGCCTAGCTCTCAATCCACTGAGCTACCCAGCTGCCCCTGTCTTCCAAGGAATCTTGAATGATCTTGATATATAGATGGGTGACCCCAGATAAGTTTTTTTTGTAATTAATAAGTAATAGGAATAATGGAATCTCATGTTCTCTACCTCTTTAAATTAAATACAAGATGGTAAAGAAGTGATCCATTATTAAATGACTTTTTAAAAATTGCTTATTTCTCATAACAAAGTTCATTTGGAAGAACAAAAGATCAAGGATATCCAGGGAAATAATGAAAAAAAACACATATGATGGGGGCCTTGCAGTCCCTGACCTTAAACTATATTACAAAGCAGCAGTCATCAAAACAATTTGGTACTGGCTAAGAAACAGAAAGGAAGATCAGTGGAATAGACTGGGGGAAAGCGACCTCAGCAAGACAGTATACGATAAACCCAAAGATCCCAGCTTTTGGGACAAAAATCCACTATTCGATAAAAACTGCTGGGAAAATTGGAAGACAGTGTGGGAGAGACTAGGAATAGATCAACACCTCACACCCTACACCAAGATAAATTCAAAATGGGTGAGTGACTTAAACATAAAGAAGGAAACCATAAGTAAATTGGGTAAACACAGAATAGTATACATGTCAGACCTTTGGGAGGGGAAAGGCTTTAAAACCAAGCAAGACATAGAAAGAATCACAAAATGTAAAATAAATAATTTTGACTACATCAAACTAAAAAGCTTTTGTACAAACAAAACCAATGTAACTAAAATCAGAAGGGAAACTACAAATTGGGAAAAAATCTTCATAGAAACCTCTGACAAAGGTTTAATTACTCATATTTATAAAGAGCTAAATCAATTGTACAAAAAATCAAGCCATTCTCCAATTGATAAATGGGCAAGGGACATGGATAGGCAGTTCTCAGATAAAGAAATCAAAACTATTAATAAGCACATGAAGAAGTATTCTAAATCTCTTATAATCAGAGAGATGCAAATCAAAACAACTCTGAGGTATCACCTCACACCTAGCAGATTGGCTAACATAACAGCAAAGGAAAGTAATGAATGCTGGAGGGGATGTGGCAAAGTGGGGACATTAATTCATTGCTGGTGGAGTTGTAAACTGATCCAACCATTCTGGAGGGCAATTTGGAACTATGCCCAAAGGGCGACAAAAGAATATCTACCCTTTGATCCAGCCATAGCACTGCTGGGTCTGTACCCCAAAGAGATAATGGACACAAAGACTTGTACAAAAATATTCATAGCTGCGCTCTTTGTGGTGGCCAAAAACTGGAAAACGAGGGGATGCCCATCAATTGGGGAATGGCTGAGCAAATTGTGGTATATGTTGGTGATGGAATACTATTGTGCTAAAAGGAATAATAAAGTGGAGGAGTTCCATGGAGACTGGAACAACCTCCAGGAAGTGATGCAGAGCAAGAGGAGCAGAACCAGGAGAACATTGTACACAGAGACTAATACACTGTGGTATAATCGAACGTAATGGACTTCTCCATTAGTGGCGGTGTAATGTCCCTGAGCAATTTGCAGGGATCTAGGAGAAAAAAACACTATTCATAAGCAAAGGATAAACTATGGGAGTGGAAACACCGAGGAAAAGCAACTGCCTGAATACAGCAGTTGAGGGGACATGACAGAGGAGAGACTCTAAGTGAACACTCTGATGCAAATATTATCAACATAGTAATGGGTTCAAATCAAGAAAACATGTAATGCCCAGTGGATTTACGCGTCGGCTATGGGGGGTTGGGGGGAGGAAAAGAAAATGATCTATGTCTTTAATGAATAATGCTTGGAAATGATCAAATAAAATATAATTTAAAAAAATTGCTTATTTCTTCCGAATGCCCTCATTGAGGATGTTATGTGTATATAGATGACTTTTGAAAAATTATTGTATAGAAAGGAAAATAGTCTTAATAGGTCAGTAATTACTAATGTTTTCCTGATAACCCCTTTTCAATATTAATATGGCCCCAGATTTTTTCCATGTTTTTTTAATATCTTCCCTTCCTCCAGATACTTTGTATATAAATCCCTTTACACTTCTTTCACCTCCAGCAAGAATCTTCTCTTATATTTGGTCCAGTCTAACTGCTTTTCATGTCTTTGTACTCTTTATAGTTTTCTCCTATTCTGTAAGTTTCCACAGTACTGTAATGTTAGGATCCCTTTCAAGTGTCAGTAGTTCTATTATCCATTATTCGGGATCCACATTGAAAAGGGTTTTGCAAATCTTGTGTATTTTTCTTCTGTTCATTGTCTTCCCATTTTAATATTTGAATGTTCTTGGACTGATTTTGTTTTATTAGGTATCTTGAAAAACTTTCTTTAAACTAGTTTAACCTTTCACCCTTTCACTCTGCTTTATTATACAATATTGCCCATAATTATTCCTCTTTATTCTTTGTAAGATTTTACTGATGAGTTTATATTCTAACTTGGCACACTTTGGCCAAGTATGAGACTTGCTAACAAAGCATTTTCTCTTTTGATCTTTTGTGGCAACTAATTTACATTGGTTAAGTTTCAGGATAAAATTCTTCTGATCAGTGTTGATATAATTTCTGGTGTCCACTTCCCATTTTTTATTTTCAATAACTTGTTTAATGAAAGATTGCTTAGTTAAGTAGTTTTAAATGTGCAGCATAATCTTTCATTTTACAAATCCTGATCATATTTCTTATACTCATTAAAACTCTACACAACTGATTCAAGGATAAACTGCCACCACAGTAACAAGTTTTTTCCTGTTTATTGAAATGTAGAAGTTTGTTCTTTGGTGTTCATACCTACTGATTCATCTCAGAGTAGGTTTTTGTGATGGAAGGAAGTATGAGGCTTCATATATTCATATGTTATTTTATTTGAATAATAATTAACAAGCAGAGGGGAAGAACTAAGTGATTCCTTAGAAGAACAAAATAGAAAATATAACACAAAAAAGAGGAAGGGAACAAGAATAAGCATTTATATAGCATCTACTGTGGGCCAAACATGATGTTGACATTATAAATATTATCTTATTTGATAAGAAGGTACCATCACCTTAACTCAAAGGAGTGTATGAACATTTGGGATTATTGTTCTTTTTCTTATTCAATCTCTGCCACTTCCAACTTCTGGGTCCTATGTGTAAAAGTAAGTGGGTTATACTAAAAGACCCCAAAGGTGTCTTATAGTGTGAATTTCAAAACTACTCAACCCTGTTCAAACCATTCTTTAGAAGATAGGATTTAGCTATTTCCTGATCAATAACAATAGAGATACTTGGAATAACAGAATCAGATCTTGGAAACTACAATCTCCACCCTACTCAGTGTAACAAGATCAGGAAGGGCTGCAGCAAAACTCAAGATTTAATTATTTGAGAATATGGCCTTCAACAGACATGTGCAATGGGGACAGACCTCCGAGCGGTCCTGGGTTAAGCTAGAGCCACCATTGGCACAGGTGAGACACAGGAAGTGAGGTAGAGGACAGCTGAGGAGGGCTTCTTTCTTCCTGGGTGGAGGAGAGGTGGTTGTTGGAGCTGGTGCTTGGAGTGGAGGCCCTCAGACTGTTTCTCCATTTTGGTCACGTGAATGATAGGGACTGATCTCTTTTCTTTGCCTCGGCTATCCAGGGCCTAGGGCCTTTGGCCCAGCCTAAGCAGAGTGGGTATTTAAGCCCTATTCCCTTTTCTCCCTCTTTCTCTTTCCCTCTAATACTTTTCTTCTTCCTGTTTGTAATTAAAACACCATAAAAAGGTTGACTGCTGACTTGAGTTTTCATTTAGGAATTACATAGCTGAATTCCTTGGCGACCTTAAATTAATATATATCAGTCTTTTAAAGTGATTTCCATATCACAATAGCTCTTTATGATCTATGAATCTATCCCCAACAGAGATTGCTGCCCTGTTTACAGTGTGTCAGGAGAGTCATATTCATATGTTAAGAACTATGTTATCAGATGTTCTTTTCCCACACAGCCCACTTGCTATGAAACCAAGGTGCTGGATCTCTTAAGCAGCACATTATTTCATAGTGAACCAGAGAGGTTGTTGCAGTGAAAAGGCAGCTAATTAGTGAGAACTGGCAAATAAACAAAAATTAAAATATTATCCCATATAGAATTGTTGTAAGGGTTAAATTAGGAGTTTGACAAAATAGTGGAGTAGCTTTTAACCATTTTAGTTTTAATGAGAATATAATAAAAAGGAGGGAAATATAGGAAAGAGGTAGAGAAATAAATTGCCTAATACCTAACTAGCTATCCTATAACTGCCTATAGGGAAAAGTTCAGCTGATCCCCCTTCAGCTCAGCTCACCTGCAAGCAACCACCAATTAATCACCAACCCACACCACTAGCAATCAATCCACAACAACCAACTCCCAAATCAAAAAAGGTCCAAAAAGCCCTTCTCAGTACTCACGCTGGTCTTTTATGTGCCCCCCCCCCTTTTTTTAAACCCTTGCCTTCCATCTTAGAATCAATACTGTGTATTGGTTCCAAGGAAGAAGAGTGGTAAGGGCTAGGCAATGGGGGTTAATGGACTTGCCCAGGCTCACACAGCTGGGAAGTGTCTGAGGCCAGATTTGAACCTAGGACCTCTCATCTCTAGTCCTGGCTCTCAATCCACTGAGCTACCCAACTGCCCCCAATAGCTCCCTCTTATCTCACTTCCTGTCTCTCTGGTTTCTACTTCCTTTCACTGTGGGCTGATATAACTTTACACATCTTCTATGGTAAAAGGACCTCCAATTCACCAGTTAAATTAGAGAAAGGGATTAAGAATTCCTTTTTACATTCTTTTTTGTTGTTGTTACTCTTTTGGTTAAAATATGGTCAAAGTTGTTGGTGATTATTAAGCTCATAATAAAGAAAATATTTTAATGGCTACCAAAAGAGAACAAGTCTGCCATTTCCTCCTTTATAGGTAATTACAAAGCTTGCTGGTATGGAGGAAGAAGAATTGGCATTTTCATCTAAAGAGGAACAGCAGCAGCTTCTGCAGAAAGTCTTGGCAGCCACTGACTTGGATGCTGAGGAAGAGGTGGTAGCCGGAGAATTTGGCTCCAGATCCACTCAGGTGAGTTGGCAGAAAGCCAGACTTGACAATCATTCTTGTCATGTGGGTTTCAGGCTTCAATTTATGCAAAGAAGAAGGTTCTTAACATTTAATTCCAAAGAAGTAGATGTGATTTTCCCCAATGATTCTACTTGTTGAGTCTATAGAAGAAAATGTAAATAAGAGCTATGAGTTCATTAAATATCTTGGGCTGCAGTCCCAGCCTTGCCATTAACTAGTGTGTGGCCTTTGGGCAGGTCACTTGATCCTCAGTTTCTTCATCGGTCACATAAGGGTAATAAACCTTAGACTTTTTGCTGTTATAAGGTGATTAAGGGTCAACTACGATAATAGGGAAACATTCTTTGGATTGTAGTCTTTTCATGTGCTCTCCCCAGCTTTAGAAACCCAGGAAGACATCTCTGTCTTGCAAATTCATAGATATGAGGTATATTTGGGGGCACCCTTTGTATTAATTTATCTATTGATTACCTTTAAGGAATAACCCTGAGAAGTAGCCTACTAGTGAAGCCTGAATTTACATTTCTTGAGATGCTTTTGACTTCAGTTTTATACATATTTTCTGGAAGTTCTGGTTAAGATGGAAATGAAGAAGTCTTCTTTTGTCCCTGGGGAACTGGGAACGCTATACTTCATCTCCTACTTCCCTGCGTCATCTGTCCCCCATGCCTGTAGTACTCCCTGCCCCCTCACTTCTTTGCTTTCTACCCATTCAGGTGTCCCGTCGTTTTGGCTCAATGAGCTCCATGTCTGGTGCAGATGACACTGTTTATATGGAGTACCATACTTCTAGGAGCAAAGCATCTGTAAATAAGCATGTCCACCCACTTTTCAAACGCTTCAGAAAATGATGTCAATGCAAGCTACTTAGTTAAGAACTGTGTGTTTTGTTCAAGAACTTCCAAACCCTGAAGCATGAAGCTGAGCTTTGGATTTCCAAAGGAATGCATTTTTTGCTAGCATTGGTTAAAATGGTCCAAACTAAATAACCAATGCTAGCCACACTGAGGAAATGTTGTAAATGCAGCAAGCTTTTGGGTACAGCTTTCTGGCACTCCAAGCATAATAAAAGAAAATTATTTTTGTCTTTTCTAACCACTTTTCAAATTCAATTTGGAAAGAGGCTCTTGTGTGTAAAAATTTGTAATAGCAGTAAAATTTATATATATGAATGTTTTATTAAATGAACATTAAACATTTGTGAGAAAAGTTAAATGGCCTCTTTTCTTGTAAACTTCTATCAATTCCTTTATTCATGACTAGAGATTTGTCTCATTGGATGGGAACCTGGTGATTATTTCTATCCCTGTTTTGGATATCCACATCCATGGATTCTGATGGATAAGCCAAGATCATGGACCCTTCCCCCATTTCAAATACGGCCTTCCTAGCTGTGTGACCCTGGACAAGTCACTTAACCCCCATTGCCTAACCTTACCACTCTTCTGCCTTAGAACCAATATACAGTATTGATTCTAAGGTGGAAGGTAAGAGTTTTTAAAAAAGTAGCTTTTGTCCTATTCTGTGGCTACTGGCTGCACAAAGAGAGGGACCAATCAAATCTGTCTGTATGGTCAGAGACACAGCTCACACCATAGGTTATCATAGGTAATGAATTAACTGCATCATCTTCAAATACATGAAGGACCACATTTTTTCTCCAAATGTCAAGCTATAGCCCCTCTGGCTTGCATGTTTTTTCTTTAATCACATTTTCCCTTCTTGGCCTTCCTTCCCAAATTACTCTTGATGGGGAAAAGAAGCTGGGGGAGGGGAGAAGCAAAAGTAAGCTAGGAATGTAGCCCTGATCTAAGGAAACACTTTTGCTCTGATTCAGTTTGGGCCACAGCCTAAGTGGCCTTGGTATTTCTCTATATGTGTCTGTATTTTCATAGGAAACAGTGTGTGTGTGTGGTGTGTTTTTCACAGCTGTGTAAAGTAATACCCTGATGACCCCTGACCACTGGGGGTTTTTGGTTTGTTTCTCCCAGACCCCTTACAATTCTAGAGCAGCAGTTCCTTTTCATTATTGCAATTAAGCCTCAGTCTGAAGGCAGCTTCCTGGTAAAGCAAGCTGCCCAGCAGCCCACGATGGATCAGAAGACAATGGTGCCTCTTGTTCCAGTAAGACGTAGCTAGAACTAGAACACTGCCTTTGTAACACTTCCAGGAATGCCGGTTCTCAGAGATGACTTTTGTGAAAGCTCTTGTGTCTGAGAAGGAAGCTCCCCATCATCCCAGAAGATAGGTCCGTGTTCTGTGCGTGATAAGGGGGGAGAATCCTGTTTGACAGGCATCCAGACTGTGTGAGCTATTATAAACCACTTCACCTGGGTACCATTCAGATGAGGCATTCGAGAAGTATTAAAATCCAGTGCTCCTGGCATTCTGGCTTCATCCTCAAGTTACCAGTGACCCCTTAATTGCCGAATCTGATGGCCGCCTCATTCTTGACCTTTTTTTCATTTTTAAACCCTTACTTTCCGTCTTTGAGTCAATACTGAGTGAGTGTTGTTCTCAAGGCAGAAGAGCAGTAAGGGCTAGGCGATGGGGGTCAAGTGACTTGCCCAGGGTCACCCAGCTGGGAAGTGTCTGAGGCCAGATTTGAATCCATCTTTAGGTCTGGCTCTCAAGCTACTGAGCCACTTAAGTGTCCCTCAAGCCTCATCTTTTTGACCCCTTCAACATTTGACCCCCTCCACAAACTTGAAGTGGTTATTATAAGCCAGGCTCAGTGCTAAGCAGTAGGAATACAAATACCGACAGAAAGAGCCTCAAGGAACTTAATCTAACGGAGGAAGACAACACAAAAAGGAAGCCAAGAAGGTCTAGTCAAGTGTGGAGCCTAGAGAGGAATGAAGACTAACCTTCAGCGACATGCTTGACTCCTGTCTCCTTTAACCAAAGGATACAGTTGTCAACCCTTGTCATCTCTGCCTCTCGGCACACCCAGCCCAGCACTCTAGAGCCTACCATTACTGCCACACTAGCTGCCTGCCTTGTAGCCACCAAAGGGACGTTCCTAAAGCATACACAGGCATCCCGTGTCTGCCTGTCCGTCTGTCTCCCTCTGCACTCCCTTCCTTGTCATATCTCAGTTGTCTTCTCACCTGGAATGTTCCTCCACCGTGCCCATCTTTTTTGCATTGGTAAGTTCCTCAGGAGTCTCCATTTGGGGGAGAGACCCCCATCCTTCATTCCCTTCATAGCTCTGCCCTGCATGGATGCCTTCCCTATTCCGCTCCATTCTGTGGGCTGTCTCCTCTCAGAATGTAAGCCCCTCGAGGGTAAGAAACTTTTCTGGCTTATATCTGCGTACCCAGATCTTGGTATCACTCCTGGACGGCACTAAGGGCTTAATAAATGGTTTTCCCTCCCCTTACCCTTCCCAGTAAACTGCTGATGACTTCCTGTCGTCCCTTGGAGCCTATATAGACTCCTTTAACATTTTAAACCCTTCACAGCCTGGTACCAGTGGCCCTGCCCAGTCTCGCCCACCCCAGGTCAGCCAGAGCAGCCTCCCTTGCGGCATGCAGGCGGATCCCTCTTCCCCTCCGCCTCCCAGAATCCTTCAGTCCCTTCCCAACCACGCTCCATGCAGCCTTCCTGCCCTTCCCCTCTGTCATGGCCCCTCCCTTGAGAAAAGCATCTTGTATTTCTTGTGCTCCCTGCACCGGGGTTCCCGCAACCCAGGTAAGCCCCAGGAGGGCAGGGGCTTTCATTTCTGTCCTTCTGCACCCTCCCCTTCCCCTCCAGCACCGCACCTGGCATGGAATCAGTGTTTAATGAATGCTTGTGCAGTGATTCATGCGGAAACATCGAAGACTCACCAAGGAGTGACTGGGAAAGTGGCGGAAACATCCCGAGGCCACCCTGTGGGACGCTTAGACCCACTCTGCCAGGCGCAACAACATAGGCCCTGGGTCCAAGAGGCAGAAAGGAAATAGCCCCCGCCCTCAGGAAGCTTGCGTTCTAACCGGAAGCCAAGGCCCTGGAGTTGACACCGGATAGAGACAAGTAATGCAAGGAACTTAGGAGAAGGGAGCAGCCTGGAGATGAGGAAAGGTTTTATGGAGAAGGCGCTGCCCCGGCTACTGCCTAAAGGAGAAGAGTATTTTGGAAGACGAGAGGGAAGAGGGAGATGGCAGGGTCGGAGGCACAGAGAAGGGGTCTCTGTGGCAAAATCACAGACTGGGAGGGAGAGTGAGGGACAGGGAGGCTGGGAAGAGAGCTGGGGACCCCGCCAGGATGGCCTTAAACCCTTCAACCAAGGATGTGTGTTGTGAGAGATGAGAGGCAGAGCCACCCGTGAGGAGTCTCCTGAAAGAACAGAGGGGAGAAATGAGGGCCAGATCCAAAATGGGCGCTGGTGAATGAGATGGAAATGTGTGTGATACATGAAAAACCCAGAATGAATGACGTGGGGGTGGGGGACGGAGAAGGGAGAGAGACAATACGGATCGTATAACTTGGGAAAACGTGTGGAAATTTATTACACATAATTGGCAATAAATAAAATAATAAAAGTGTTAGCCAGAGAGTAGAGAGCGTCGGAATTGAGGGTGTTGTCAAGGTAGAATCAGCAAGATCAGGCAACCAATTAGATAGGTGGGGTGAGAGCAAGGAGTCAGAGATGACTCCCTGGAAGACTGGTGGAGCCAGAAATAGGCATGTTTGGAAGACAGATGCCTCTTGCCTTCATACTATCTCCCCCATAGGCCCCCTTCTCTTCCCATGCTGGTACAGACCTCAGCAGCTCCCTTCTGGCCTACTACATCATCCTGTTGGTTTGCCTCCTTGCATCAAGCATCTCCCCAGGCTATCCATACTTCCCTGGTAGTGATCTTCCCAAGGTGTAGTGGGTCTGACTACATGGGTCCTCTGCTCAATAAACTCTAATGGCTCCCTGGCACCTTCAGGATCAAGTACAAAATCCTCTGGCATTCAAAGCCCTTCATGAGCTGCTCTATCACTCTCAACCTGCTGTGATCCAATGACAATGACCCTTGGTGTTCCTCAATCAAGCTACTTCATGCCCTAACTCTGGGCATTTTCCCTGGCTGTCCTCTGTGCCTGGCACACTTCCCCTCATCACCTCTGCCTCCATCAAGTCCCAGTGAAAGTTCCTTCTACAGAGAACCTTTCCAAATTCTTAATTCTAGTGCTTTCCCTCTGTAATTGCCTACACTTCCACCCCTATAGCTTGTTTTCTTGTTCTTTCCCCCATTAGACGGTGAGCTCCCTGAGAGCAGGGACTGCCTTTAGCTTTTCTTTGTACCTCTAGTGCTTGGCCTAGGTTGCTCAGAGGATAGAGGGCCAGATCTGCAGACAGGAGATAATAGAGGCAGGGGAACATCTTTTAGGAATGGAATCTTTAACAGTGGACAATATTGCCCATATCAAATGACAATTTGTTAGAAATTCTTGCAATGCAGTTGAGAATTTTTTCAGGACCAATTGCCCAAACTGGGAGAATGTGGGGCTAGAGAAGCTTAAATGGAATGCATGCTATGTTTTTCAAGCTGATAAAGAAAAGCATGGAGAAGAAAAGAATGATCTCATAGAGGACCTTAGGAAACAACTAAAAGAGGCTAACCAGAAATTAAGGGAAAGTGAAATTAAAGAGGTGAAAATTGTAGCAGCCCTTAGATCCTACAAACCAAGGACAGACTATGCACCCAGGCAGCAAAGAGCAAACCCATCCAGATATTACCTGTGTAACTAATTTGGGCACTTTAAGAGGGAATGCCACTTTTGGGGGCAATTCTCTGGGCAGGCAAACAGAGGGAATAGAGGATTTTGTAACAGCAATAACTGGAGGCAAAACTCTTATGGGTACAACAATGGCAACAATATTTGCTCCTGTTCATTTACTCCTGTCTCTGGAGCAAACTAACTTGTTCACAAAGCTGTTGCTATGGATCCCAGCAAGCTCCTGATTTATACACTATGCAAGATTATATTAAAAATGGAGCCAGGCCTAAATTCTCACAGGTGGCAGGGTCATATTGTCAAAAAAGGGAATCAACAAAAAAGGGACATGTTCATTATGAAGGTGTACTCAGCAATGCACAGAGCGAGGAATAACAAGGCAAGAGGAATTAGCTAATGGAGAACGTGATAGGAGCAATGTAATTCAAAATAACAGCAATGCAATAAGTACTGAATGTAAGGAAGAACAAATAGCATAACAACAGTAACTTGTATGAGCAATGAAGCAATAGTAAGCTGTGAAAAGGAAAACAGATTCAAAAGCAATAATAGCAAGTGTGAGCATTGAAACAAATAATAGCTGAAGGAAGCTGTGGGGAAATTACTAAATCCTGAGAAAGCAACAACAGTATAAAATCCTAGCAGTGCAATGAAGTGGAAGCAAATGGGGAGATGGACTTTGAGGAACAGAGTGTAGAGATCAAGTTCCCAGACCCAACCGTGTTGGCCCCTATTATAGAAACACATTCGCCACCAAATAGCACAGAGCCACACTTATCATTAAAAGTGGGAAAACAGATCTATGATCTCCTAGTGAACACAGGTGCAAGCACACTCTGAGGATTGCAAAGTCATAAGGTCAATGAAAGTTGTAGGAGCTACAGATAGACCTCAGAGAGTAGCAAAATTACAGCCAAAGATGGTATCTTTGGATCCCCTGTCTGTAGATCATGCATTTTTTCTTATGCCTTCCTGCCCTATGAACTTATTGGGTAGGAATTTTTTGTGCAAATTAAGGGCAACTATCCAATGCACATCCTCTGGAGATATATCACTGTATCTTCCAGAGGAATCTTTGAAAGCATTTCCAATGCTGACCTTTGATTCAGCAGAGGGGAATACAGGATCAGTATACCTAATACCAGAAGATATTCCTAAAGATCTCTGGACTGTGTCTTCTACAGACTTGGGGTTATTATAGTCAACAACACCAGTCAGGGTGTGCCAAGGGGATCTTATCCCTTCCCCCTCCTGGGTTGATGAATTAGTCCGTCAACATTTTTCAAATACTAGAGTTACGTCTGTGAATGTGCAGTACATCAATAAAAGAAAGGGGCAGTGCTCACCTGGGGCTTTTTGCATGGACAGCTGGAGAGAGGCAGATAATGGGGGAGAAGAAGATATTTGGAGGCTAGACACATGTGTTCTAAGAACTTAGAGTAAAGCAGAAACTTTAACCCTGTGCTTATCTACCTTTCTATTAATAAACTTTATGAAAAATAATAAATGGCAGATATATTAGTTTTAATTATAACACAGGTTG
Organism: Monodelphis domestica; assembly: GCF_027887165.1. Lineage (NCBI taxonomy): Eukaryota > Metazoa > Chordata > Mammalia > Didelphimorphia > Didelphidae > Monodelphis > Monodelphis domestica. The sequence continues at coordinate 111,192,179 of NC_077230.1, forward strand.
AGGACCAAGGGTGGATCTCCTCCTTGCATTCCATAATACCAACTAAGTAAAGAGGCTGTAAAGGGAATTCGACCAATTACCAAATCCCTAATGCATCAAGGGATAATAGTACCATGCTACTCTGAATTTAATACTCCAATCTTTCCAGTTAAAAAACCAAATGTAGATGAAAAAGGGAAACCAGTCTACAGATTCATCCAAGATTTAAGAGCCGTAAATATAAGAAATAAAAAGCCATCTTGTAGTATCACCCAGCAACTATAATGTCCTCAATCCCAAGTCATGCTAGATATTTCACTGTGGTGGACTTAACATTCAGCTTTCTTTTCAACTCCCATTCATGAAGATTTGCAAAAGATATTTGCTTTCACCTGGAATGGGTCCCAGTGGACCTGGTCTACTCTGCCCCAGGATTATTTGGAAAGCACTTCCATCTTCTCCCAAATTCTTTTTTTTTTTTAAACCCTTACCTTCCCTCTTGGAATCAATACTGTGTATTGGTTCCAAGGAAGAAGAGTGGTAAGGGCTAGGCAATGGGGGTTAATGGACTTGCCCAGGCTCACACAGCTGGGAAGTATCTGAGGCCAGATTTGAACCTAGGACTTCCCATCTCTAGGCCTGGCTCTTAATCCACTGAGCTATCCAACTGCCCCCCTTTCTCCCAAATTCTTAATAAAGACCTAAAAACAATCAAATTTAAGGAGAGCAAACTAGTGCATTTCGTGGACAACATCTTGCTAGCTTCCCCAAATGCAAAAGTTTGTCTTAGAGACAGCAAGTTTCTTTTGTGTGAATTGTATAAGCAAGGACATGAGATTTCCAAAGCAAAACTATAGTGGTGCTTACCAAGGGTTGAGTATTTAGAGGTCATACTATTGGGGGATTCTAGAAGTATCACCCAGAAAAGAATTGCAGATATCCAAAAACTGAGTGCACCTAAAATTAAAAAGCAATTCAGAGAAATTCTTGGGACAACAAGATACTGCCATTAATGGATCCCTAGGTACAGTGAAATAACTAAGTGTCTTACTGATTTGACTAGAAATGCAGAACCTGAACCTTTAAAGCTCAAACCAGAATATCTGTAAGCCATTGCAAAGCTCAAAGAATCTATTCTTTCTGCCCCAGCACTTGGGATCCCAGACTATTCAAAACCATTCCAGCTATTTGTAAATGAGTACAAAGGGTGCTCAGGGAGGGGTAGTATCTCTGGTATGGAGGGCTTGTCGTGCCTTCTTAGGGCAGCTCTCTAGCCTCTGACCCTCACTTGACACCCAGCTCTTACTTGTGGCTCCCAGTAGCTGCTAGCATGCGGCAGTGGCCACACCCCGGGCAACGGCTTCGACAGGCCGGCTAAACCTTGTGAAGGTAGTCATTGGGTCATAGACCCCTGGTGAACCAGGGCTTTGCTCCCCCAGCATGCGAAGACTGCTTTGGCTGAACAGATGGAAGAAGTTCAACAGCTGAGATGGCAACGCAGCAAAGCACTGTGGAGTGCTTAGGGCATGTTGGAGCACAAAGGACAACACGGCCATCCAATGCAGCTGAGGAAGTCTCCAGACGTAACGATTTTTCGTACCACTGGACCCAGGCTTCCAACGCCGAGAGAGTGGGACTGTCTCTGTGCAACGACTTTTCCACTTAAATCTCCATGCACAAGTGTCTTTGTGCACACTCATCTATACACCATAGATGAAAATGCACAAAGACAATCGTCATCCTTGGTTACCGAGAGACTACTACTACTACTACTACTACTACTACTACTACTACTACTACTACTACTACACAGGGATAGCATTAGGCTAGTACAAAATTACCATCCTATAGGCTATTACAGCTGTCAGCTTGACTGGATAGCTGCAGGGACCGTTCCTTGTCTGCATCTGCAAGGAGTCTCAGCTGCAGCAGTGCTAGTGCAAAAATCAGCTGATTTAGTTTTAGGGTGCCCTTTGACAGTTCCCACCAAATTAAAGCACTTATGAGAAGATTTCATACCCAAGCTTTTTCTGACCAGAGAATTTCCAGGTACAAAATACTTCTTTTGGGTAATGAAAGCATACAGCTAAAGAGGTGTAGTATGTTAAATCCAGCAACACTACTACCAGACTTACCGACAAGTGAGGAATCACTGCATGAGTATGAAGTAGTTAAACTGGTAGACCAACCGAGGCATGATTTAAAAGATACACCTATTCAAAATCCTGACTTAATGTTTTTTACTGATGGGTCTTCTTATATGCATAATGGTATCCATTACACGGGAGTTGAAGTAGTCACGGAGTTTGAGACTCTGTGGTATGCCTCACTACCCAAAAACATAAGTGCCCAGGGGGCAGAACTGATTGCATTGAAGCAAGCCTGCATTCGTGCAGAGGGCAAAGTGGCTAATGTCTATACAGAAGCGAAATATGTGTTTTCAGTTTGCCATGCAACAGGTTCGATTTGGAAGAAGCATGGGTTCATAACAGCTGGGGGAAAGCAAATAGCGCATGCAGAAATAATAACAGAGTTGCTAGCAGCTAGCCAAAAGCCAAAACAAATAGTTGCTGAGGCCATACTTTTGGGAGGGATCCGGTGTCAAAAGGAAATTATAGGTGTAACAGCAAAATATGCAGCCTGAAAAGCTCCATTCTATGTCATGAATCTTTCCATCATAGAGTCAACAGATCTCCAAAAAGCATATCTGAACTCTGAGATTCAAACATAGAAACAAGTTTGGAGCTGAAGAAGTAAATGACATATGGGTCACAGACACTGGAAAATGAATCTTGCCAAAAGATTTTTATAATCATGTATGTAAAGTCATCCATAAAGAAGGACATTTTGGCACTCAGGCATTAGGGGACATGATAAAATGATCTTGGATCAACCCAGGAATTAGTACAATTGCAAGTAGGGTCTGTACTAGCTGTTCTATCTGTCAAAGTTCAATCAGGTAGCATTTAGAAAGGTTTAGGAAGGAGATGTAATGCAGGGATTAGGAGAAGGGATAGTGATGATGGAGAAAAAGAGGGAATGGAGTTGAGAGAGTGAAGAGATCCTTCTTCTCCTCCCTTCCTTCTGAGGGGAGATAGCCAAATCCTGTCTCCTTGAAAGGGAAGTATATCTCCCCAAGGGTTGTTTTCTGGGAGATGGAGAACAGGAGACTAGAGAGGGAAGCCTTAGTGAGACAACAAGATGCCCCCCTCTGAGGATCCTTGAGAGGCAAGATGATTTCTTGTGCCTCTGTTTCCCCCCTTTCAAGATCTTAGGGCTATTTCACTGCCAAGAAGAGATGTCAATTCCTTAGGTCAGGCAATCTTGAATCCCTGAGATCTAGAAGTCAACCCCCTTTTGGAGAGAGGTGTGACCCTCCCCAAATCTTCAATCCCCCTAACTATGTTGGTTAGAAACTGGCCCAGACCTAAATCTTGAATAATAGGTGATTTATTGGGGTTCAAGCAGGGAAGGAGTGGCAAGGATATCAAGTAGAAAAGTGGGTAAACAAGAAAGCCCTACAATTACCTCCTCTAGCAGATTGGCCCTCCAAAATCTGGGGGTTCAAGGCTTCTCAGCCTTGATCCCTCTTTCTTGCCAACTGCCTATTAGTCCCTACTCTTCAGCTAACTAAAACTTGAACATGGGAGTCCAGGGACAGGTAAGGGAGAGATACAGAGAGAGAATCCTTGGAAAGGATCTGTGAATGGCTCTCTTCAAAAAGTCCCAATGAGGACTTTAGATTGCTATCATAAAGAGTTTGGTTGGAGGTATTCAGGGGTTCAGAAAGGACAATTGCTCTCCAAGGGAATAGGTTTCTCTTGAACTCCTGGGGATCCACCTCTCTTCTCTCCTTCCCCAAGCCAGAAGTGAGTTTGTCTGTTGAATCTCCAGCCTCTGTTCCTTCTTTAGAACTCTGTTTTTTTCTTTCCCTTCTCCCACTCTTCCTTCAGGAAGTCCCTTCCAGAGATGATCTCTTGTTCATGTAAAGTCTCTCTTTTATCTTACAGAGACCTCTAGCATACTGCCCATTTGAAAATTTGCAGATAGACTACATTAACATGCCAAAAGCAGGAAAATACAAGTTTTGCTTGCTATTGGTGAATAAGCTAATGAGGTGGCCTGAAGCATTTCCATCTACTATAAACACAGCAGGCTTTGTAGTAAAAGCATTGCTAATGGAGATTATTCCTAGATTTGGGATTCTACTCTAGATGGATTTGGATAAGGGATCACACTTTATATAGGAAGTGTTAAAGCAAATATATGAAAATCTAGGTATAACAACAAAATTTTATGTGTCCTATCACCCACAGAGCTCTGGACAAGTTGAGAGACTCAATAGAGAGGTAAAGACCATGGTGGGGAAACTTTGTACAGAAAGTCATCTCAAATGGCCAGATATTCTCCCAATAACATTATTTTACTTAAGAACTAGACCTCTAGCTAATTTACATATATCACCATATGAAATGTTATATGATCATCCACTGTTGCAAGCCAAAACTTGCAAAACTGCTTATACCTCAGTGTTAGGAAGGGATATACAAATTGCTTCCTATATTGTTGCTTTGAAAGAAAGGATAAAAGAAATTCATGACATGGGAGTGTTAGTCCAGTGTAGTCCTCTTGATTATTCCTTGCACAACATTAAGCCAGGTGATTCAGTCTATATTAAGAACTTTACAAAAACATCAGCCACACAACAAAATTGGATTGGTCCTTACACTGTAAAAATGGAGATTTGAACCCCAGACTTCAATTCCCAGAAGTCCTTGGTAGTTCCCAAAATTCCCTAACGTCTCACCTTAGTGCTCACCTGTGCCAAGAACACAATTTGTATTTAAACTGATTGTACCTCCTATTTGCGATCTCTCGGCTTCTGCTTCTAAGCACACGCATCTCTCTACCAGGCAGGCAAAATGTAGTGGTAGGTTACACGTGTTTTTCTTATTTTGTATTTCTTTATTTCTTAATTCTAATAATCTTTAATAAACCTCTAAAAATATAACTCTTAGTAAAGAAACTAATTTTAATTTTTACAACACCCTAATTTTAACTTCACCTTTATCAATTAAAGTCCTAGACAGAGATTTGTGGTTTCATTGCTTGCACATAAAAGTAGCTCACAGGGAAGAAAGAGAAGTAGATCTAGAAGGAGAAGGAGAAGAAGAGATAGCAAATAGATACATAGAAGAAAACTGAGAGATTACATCAGTCAAAAGAATCAGCAGTCAAAAAGTTCAATAAGGAGAGGACCATTCCAGGGGAAGAGGACGATTCAAGCAGACAAGAGGATATCAGCATAAGAAGAGTCAGACAGAAAGCAGCTGACCTGAAGCTGACAGGGTAACAAAGACTTTGCACAAAGATTTGTCAACATAGATTCCATGTTGACAGATTCTATACAGAAGAGGAGCAGACGGTTAATGGACACATGACAGTGAGACTCTGCCTCATTGTAACATAACACATTTCCACTTTAGTTACATGCAACACTACATAATAACAAGGACTATAAAGACAGAAGAGAGTCAACAGGCAACATGAGAAGAGGAGAGTCTGAAGAGTTTGGTAAGTATGCTTACATCCAACATGCACATAATTAGTGTCAACATGGAATCGAGACATCCCCAAACTTGTGGCCTAGAAAGATTTAGTGATTCCCAAGTTTTATTTAGCTCAGAGGCGAAAGCCTCAGGTTTGAGCCTGGGCCTGTGAGAATCCACAACCCACCTCAGAGGGGGGCTAAACCCAAGCTGAAATCCAGTGACTCTCTGACACAATAGGCAGCGTATCAGTCTCCCAAACTGAAGGTCGAGGGTGCGATATACTGGGAGAAGCTTCTGGAGACTAGGTATTGCTTAGGATAACAATAAAATAGCTATTCACATTAGTTTCAATAAGGTCTTATCTAAATAGAAGGTCTGACTTGAGATATTCTGTTTAGGTAACATCAGACAACATATAGGGACATATAGACAGATTAGGGTTTAAGATTCACAAAAGGGTGGTGGTCTGCAGTACACATTACCCACATATGTGAATAGGTCTGTACATAATTTGTATTTTGTAATACAGTGAGTGTACATCCACGTACTTATGTGTATATAGTTTATATGTGCTTTGTATAGTCTGTATATTTTGTAATATATTTCTGTATTAGTTTGTCCATAGTTGCTATACTGCAAAAGCTTTTTTACAAATTCATACATATGAATGTACCCATTGATCCTCCCAAGATATACTGTCCCCAGAGCCCCAGAGTTTTGACCCTGTGTAGTTTTTGGTGCTTGGCTCTGTGATAGTGTCCAATTATTGGACCTAGCTCTTTCCTGATTAAAGACATGTTTTTTTTTTTTTCTGACTACGTTAGTAGTTCTGTGTATTTCCAAGTTGGCATTTTTCTGATTAAAGAGTTGGTTTTTGCTGACTATTTTAGTAGTTCTGTGTTGTTTCTAAGTCAACACATGTAACCATGGAAAAAAAAATTAAAATTATGTCACAAAAAAGAACTCAGTATTGAAGTGATTCTGGCATTTAAAGCCCTCCCCAAGTCCCCAGTTATTTCATATTTGCCCCCTTTATAAACTCTCAATTCCAGTCAAAATGGACAGAATACTAATATTCTGTTAGTTGAGCTATAAATTGGTTTGGCCATTTTGGAAGGAAATTTAGAACTCTGCTCAAAAAAATCATTAAACTGTGCATACACTTTGACACAGAAATACCACTACTAGACCTTTGCCCCAAGACTTCAAAGAAGGAAGACCCATGTGTTAAAAGAAATATTTGTATTATGTCTTCTTGTTTTAGAAAAAAAAACCTGGAAAATTAGGAAGTATCCATCAATTGGGGAAAAACAATAAATGATGGCATATGAATGTAATGGAATTGATTGTTGTCCTTTGTACTGGACAAAGACTAAAATTACATCACGGGTGATGTCTTTTGACTTGAGCATGAATTGGATTTAAGCAAGTCAGAGTTGCATAAAGTCATCAGCCTCACTCTCTCCCTTCCAGTCATCAACATCCAGCAGCAGAACAGAAGTCCAGACAACTGGTGATGGCTTATGATTCAGTGGATGATCCTTGACTTCTTTTATATCTAACCAAGCTCTAAGCACTCCACAGTGCCTGCTTCTGCCATCTTAATAGTCTGAACCAGTTGTTCTCATCTGTCCTTTCCATTGGGGGAAGTCTCCCCATGCCTGGGGTAGACATTCCCCTAACACCAAAAGAGTTGGTTTACAGGTGTGGCCACTGAATGTGCTATCGCTTCTTGGAGCCACTGGTGGGAGCTATTTGGCAGGTGAACATCAAAGGGGAAATCAGCCCTGAAAAGGCTCAGCAAGCCCTCACTTCAATGTGCCCAATGTGATGGAAATGATAAGGGACCAATTCAGAGCAACATAGGATGTCTTATAGAGGAGCCTCTCTGGGCTCACTCCCAGGGTAGGATGCCCAGAAGAGAGCTCGATACAGCCCCTTTCTGGGTATGAGGGGAATCCAGAAAGCAGGATTTCAAACATACTAGTTCTGAGTTCCTATTGGGTTGTTCCCCAATATCAATTAATCAGTAAAATTCTATTTACTTATAAAACAGGTATTTACTGGGTTAGGCATAAGAAGAATTTTTTCCAAGGGTTACTGCAAATATATACCAGAAAAAGCCCCATATGTAGCATGTAGCACACCTTTCCAGCTCACACTTAAACTGGAAGATCAGGTCACTATGGCAGAGAGCTTTAGAAGTAATTCTTCAGGACTCTAGAACTAAAATTCCTAAACCTGCCTGCTTGTTTTGTAATGTGACCCTTGAGATAAGAGTGGTTTTTTTTTTCATTTTTAAATACAATAAAACTTTTTTAAAAAATATATATTAAAAAAAACATTCTTAGCTCTGCAAAACAAAAACAGACTGTAGGCTGGATTTGGCCTCCTCTGACCTAAGCTCCCATCTAGTGTGCTCTCAAATATAAATCAATCAATAGAATTCTTATTAAATTTTAGAAAAAGAATTTCTATAAGAAAACAGAGCAAGAAGGTTTTATTTTTTTAAAATTCCCCCTTAAACCAGAGGTGCATTTTCCCTTTTAAAATTCAAGTTTCCTAGGGAGGAGAGCTTAATCTTAAGGTAATGAGGGAGTCCTAAATGTAGAAAACATAGGAGCCAAGAACTCTTGGTGATGGGAATCCTTTCCTCTTTATGTGGAGTCCTTTAGAGGTGACTCTCTTCTGAGCTCTGAGGACCAGTGCCTTGCTGGAGTCCTCACTGTTCTCTCTTAAAGAGACATGCTCCAGGGACACTGCATCGGCTTCCCACATCTGTCTTCAGGTACATCCTCTCCTCTTAGACGCTGTTGCTGCCTCAGGTTGGCAGAGGGACTCTTTTAGCTTTTGGAAGTGTAAATGGTCCTAACCTGCCCGATTCTATCTCTGGATCCTCATTCTCCTAATGTCATGGAAGAACTGTAATATTTATTGGGAAAGGAAATGGGGGAAACTGGAAAAAAACCAGGGGATAATGGGAGGTTTGTATGGGGGTATGGAGGAGTTGAGGGGAGAGAGGGACTATTGCTTGGTGATGCAAAGGAGGGAGATGCCCCCTGCTGAGAGGAAGCAGCAGGGGTCCAATAAGGACTGTTTGTCATTGAATGACTGAACCGATGTTCAGCTCCCTCTATGCACAGAAAAGATAGTCCACTTATCTGACTGTGAATTCAAATAATATAAAGTTTAATAACCAGTTGGGATTGGGATTTTTTCTCAGCTTCAGAGCTGGAGCCAGGCCCCAGAGGCTGGCAGAGGGTTTCTCCCACTCCTGTCTACTGTATATCAGTTCTCACTTTGTCTAATTCAGAATCTTAGCAGTAGACAGAAAGCAAGCAAGAACAATTCTGACCTTCAGAAGTGATTGGGCCTGAACCTTCTGGCTGAACCAAGAAGAGGTACACCACACCAGACTGGGCTGAACAAGCTCCTCCCTCCTCCAACACCAGGAAGGAAGTCAAAATCCACCAGGAAAGAAGTGCAAGTCACAAGACCCAACTGCCACTTCCAGTTGCCCCTTTCCCCACCAACTGTTAGTCTAGTTTCCTTTCCACAATTGTCCCCTTTTTTTTGTTGTGACCTTCCCAAGGTCACTTATTTATATTATAGTTATCAATTTACTAAATCTACTTTAAGGATTCTTTGCAGGAAAGTTTGGGCAAGGGTAGTTTGGGGGTTTTACAATAAATTCAGTACAATAAATGTTGAACAAAACTATTAGAAGAAATTTGAATCTTAGTGCTAATACTACTTACTCTAAGTTAACGAAAACTAATACATTATTTATAGAAATTATTTACATATAATACAATAATATGCATTGTTCCACATCATGATGTCAGTCAAATAGGAATATCTGTTGATCTTTCTATTTGCCTAAGACCTTATGGAACTAACTATATACATATTTACATTTTGTATAAATACAATTTCAGATACTTGTTTATATAAACAAGGTCTCTCAATATGTTAGTTTGTGATTTTGTGTTTTGTATCTAATAGTGTTGTGTTGATTTAATACTTAACAAGTTTCTTCAGATTTCCACTTCTCATGTTGACTAATGGATCTCTTCTTTCTTCCAAGTTATGTAGTGATGCATGCTATTTCCCTAATATGTGAAATTACTTTTGTTTTATTATTTCAACACACTCATTCTTACATACAAGTCTCATTTTCTATCTGTCCTCTTCTTACATAAACAAATTTACAAAGTTCAAAGTCTTAGCTGTCCATTTCAGCTTTTTTTTCTTTGTTTGGCAGCACCTGAGACTACTTGCGAATAACATGGTTTCACTCCTTGTTGGATGTACCTCTCCATGGTTTCTAAATTTGGTGCTTGCAATGAATTCTTGCAATTACAATCACAACATTCTGTATTTGTTTGTGTATTATTGCTGCTATATTTTATGTTGCTTTTCCAGAACCTCTGTTTGTTATTAGCTTGGAATAATTGTGCCTTTAAATAACAGTCTCAAATCATGTGACCCATTTTTCCACAGAGGAAACATCTGGGTACATTTCTCCTTTGATTGATTTGTGTGTAATTTCTTGTGGGTTTGTATGATTGCAGAGTGGCTAGATTTTTTATTTCTTCAATTCAATTTCTTTATGTTTACTTGTGCTATTTGCCTCCTTGAGTTTGGCTTTAAGCTCTTTGATTATTTCATCTTTTTCCTCTAGGATTTCTTTATGACCTGAAAATATGTAAGTTGCAGTTTTTTCTTAAATCTTCCAGACTTAGTGTTTCCCAATCTGGGCATTGAAGTTTAAAATATGACCTAATAGATGTGTTACTGCCTTTCACAAATTGTCTCCTTATGTGTTGGAGATTTTGTTCAGTTAAATTTTAAAATTCAAGCACATCCTCTGCTACCTCAATCACTTTATCAAGGAACTTTGATGGATGTTCCCCACTTTCCCGTCTCAATTTCTCAAATTTTCCCCAAGTATCTGGTCTTTTTGAAAAACTTTTCATTGCCTCTAATAAGTCTTCTCCGGCCTTTCTTAGGTAACATAGATTTTCATTATTAGATAACTCTAAGTCTGTTCCTTCCTCTGGCCATGATGTTAAATTTGGATTGTTTCTTGTTTCATCAATGAATTGATGTTTTTCCCTTTTTGAAAATAATTCTGATAGAAGAATTTCAGTGTCCTGGAAATCTGGATCATAAAGTCTAATTGCTCTTTTAAATTCTTTTAAACATCTCATCGGTTCTGAAAACCAGGAAGGCATCCGTTTTTTCAGACTTTCAAGGTCACCTGTTTTAAATGGTTTATGTGTTTTAATATGAATTATGCCGCTATCTGGTTGTAGGCTTGTTTGATCTTTTAGTGGCAATATTGGTATTCCACCTTCAGCCCCATCTGTATTTTCTTGATTAACTACATTGTTATTTTTAGGTATGTCATGTTATGTGTTAATACCTTTGCCACCTTGTATCTCTTCAGTCAGTTGCTTAATCATTTGCTTTACTTGCATCATCTCTTCCTTCATGGCTAAAATCATCACAGCCATTTCATTGTCTTTTACTTTTTTCCCATAAATTAGATGCACACCTTTTTTTAGGGTATAGTATAATTGGTTTAAGAAGAATAATGCTCCAGCATATGTAGGAATGAATGAAATCAAAAGATATATATTTATATTCAGCCATTGCAAAGTTTCATAGATGCTAAGCAGAAAATAAATATAATCCGGAATTGTGACCAAAAATAAGTTGTAAAACATATAAAATAAATATCCAATCCAGGCTAGATAACCCATGGCAAGTAATAGTTTCTTTGCAGTCTTGTATCTTGACAAGCTTTTTGCAACAGAAAAAATGTTTTTAAGTATGGCCCTTTAAGAGTCGCCTCCTTCCTTCAGGAGGAGTGGTTTCTTTTGGGTGTGGTATCACTAGGCAGATTGGTTGCACTCAACACTGCTCTCAAAATGGTTACTTTTCACAGTCACACAGGCTTTTGAAATGTATGCAGGCCCGATTTTCTCAAATTCTTGACAAAATAGGTTGGAAAACCTAGCTGGTTCGCCAAAAACTGTAATATTTATTGGGAAAGGAAATGGGGAAACTGGAAAAAAACCAGGGGATAATGGTAGGTTTGTATGGGGGTATGGAGGAGTTGAGGGGAGAGAGGGACTATTGCTTGGTGATGCAAAGGAGGGAGATGCCCCCTGCTGAGAGGAAGCAGCAGGGGTCCAATAAGGACTGTTTGTCATTGAATGACTGAACCGATGTTCAGCTCCCTCTATGCACAGAAAAGATAGTCCACTTATCTGACTGTGAATTCAAATAATATAAAGTTTAATAACCAGTTGGGACTGGAATTTTTTCTCAGCTTCAGAGCTGGAGCCAGGCCCCAGAGGCTGGCAGAGGGTTTCTCCCACTCCTGTCTACTGTATATCAGTTCTCACTTTGTCTAATTCAGAATCTTAGCAGTAGATAGAAAGCAAACAAGAACAATTCTGACATTCAGAAGTGATTGGGCCTGAACCTTCTGGCTGAACCAAGAAGAGGTACACCACACCAGACTGGGCTGAACAAGCTCCTCCCTCCTCCAACACCAGGAAGGAAGTCAAAATCCACCAGGAAAGAAGTGCAAGTCACAAGACCCAACTGCCACTCCCAGTTACCTCTTCCCCCACCAACTGTTAGTCTAGTTTCCTTTCCACAGAACAAACACACCCACAAAGAGGAGCCCCCGGTGCCCATGCACACATCACTTCTGGATGAGGAAAGCAACTCACCTCACTCCTCCATAGGAAGAAAAAGAGAAGCAAAAGAGTGGGATGAGGGGCCCATCACTTCTGTAAAGACTCTCAGTTCCAGCTCACACTCATGAGTCATCAGTGCTTGGGACACTAAAGTCAATCAAGAGACTCCCTTACCCAGCAGTCCCAGGCCCTCAACCACCAGGGGTCCATGTAGGGGTTGGATTTAAAATCAGGCAAAGAATTTCTGTGCATGTGCCACGGCCTGAAAATAGACAGGGAAGAGCTGGACCTACTTCAAGGATTGGGCCTTCCCTGACCATCTCCCATTACACTTATATGAACTCATACAAAATGAAGTGAGAAGAACCAGGGAAACAATTTATACAAACAACATTGTAAAGAAAAAAGAAAAATACCATTGAAAGACTTAATTAATGCAATGGCCAGCCATGATTCCAGAGGACTTAGGAGGAAGCATGATTCCCATTTCCTGATAAAGCTAATCGATTCAAGGTGTAGAATGAGCCGTTTTCAGACATAGCCCCTGTGCTTGTTTGATTGAATTATGTTTATTTGTTAAAAGGGTTTTTTTCATTTGGAGAAAAGTAGAAGAGGGATAGGGGTTACCAATAAGAGCTTCCTCCCCTAAAAAAAAGTAAAGAAGGAAATGAGGCTCTCATATATTTAAAAGGAAAATCAAACTATACATAATAGAGATCCATGTTTTCATGAACAACTCTTTTTTCTATTCTACTTTATGTGTGGAAATCCTCATTTTCTTTGGTATTTATTAAGCTTGGAATTTTTTTAAAATAAATTTTAAAAACTAATCTGCCTGCTGTCTTTTGCACACATTGTTCTCTGAAAAGGGAATTACCCTCCCTTTGTTTTCTTTAATGTAATCAATCATCAACCTTTGATGTAATCAATCAGAAACTTGAAGATCCTTTACCATTGATGCACAAGTACAGACACACCCCTCAGAGAAAGGAAATTGATCCCACAGGCACTGCTCCCCTGGGTAGTACCAGGTAACTTAAGGAACTATGATTGGTTCCTGAGATGTGATGTGGGAGAGCTAGTGGGCAGAGGAAACAACTTATAAAGGTGTTTTCATAGGGCTGGACACACATTCTTGTGTTGGTGACACTCATGCTGGAGACACTACTTTGCTGGTGACTCTTGCTGAAGGGAGACGCTTCCTCTAGGAACTCTTGCTAAAGACACTCTCGAGGACTTCTGCCTGGAGATTGGAACCTAAAGGAGCCTTTGTTGGAGGTGAACTTCATTCCATCAGAACACAAATGGGGTATTTAGCTAAATTGCCCCCTACCTCTTTCCTACATTTGCCTTTCTTTACACTCTCTATTTTGATTAAACTTGTTAAAGCTACCAACAGACTCATAATTTAATTTTAATTATTAAAATTTGGTGTTATGAGTAAATAATATTATATAGGAGGTTGATAAAGCTGTCAGGGATTACTAAATATTGATAGGAGGTTGATAAAAGTTGCGGAGATTAGTTTGGTATACCATGGACACTTTATTTGGAGGAAAGTTGTGATAGGAAATAGGAGATAGAAAAATGGAGAATATAATTTTTATATAGTAAACCTATGCCTATAGATCTAAACCCTATACTAAAATCTCTAAAAAAACCCTCTAAATCTAAGAATCTTCTTGTCTGACAAAGCAGGCCTAACTAAACCTACTTTATCTATAATATTAAATTTCCATCTAATTTTCCTAGTCTAATTGATGAACATTGATATCCAAAACCTCCTTCAAAGTTGATCTTCTTCCTCCACTGAAATGGTAAAACTGCCTGTTCCTTCAAGTTCTGAAGAGAAAAGCCCTCAGAGTGAGGCTCTTCTCCCTCAAAGTACTGAGGAGAAGAAACCCCTCAGAAATAGACTCTTTCTTAACTTCTTATATAAATTCCAGATCTCAACAGCTAACTGCCAGATGTTCCTGACAGAGAGCACACTGACACAGAAACCCCAGAACTCCTGCTCTCTCCAAAGCCAGAGAAAATGGAGTCCAGAACCAACTCCCACAGTTCCTTAAAACTGCTGTTCTTAAAGAGACATCATTAATTGAGAAGACTTTTGTTCTTAAAGAAACAGAGTGAGATTTACATTACTTCCTCTAATCTAGGAATTCTGCTTCTAAGGAGCCAGAGTGAAATTAAATAAATTCCGTATAACATTGGTGACCTTTTAATTATTACAGTTCCATTTCTTGCTTTTGCCTTAGGATGAGTAGTTCTGCCATGCCTTAAATGGACTCTCTCCTCCTCTTCCTCTTCAGAGAATCCCTACATGATACCTTTCTTGAGTCTCTATAATACCTTCCTTATCTCCCAGATACTAAGATTCTCTGACTCTTGAAATTAGTTTATTTGTACTTATTGGTTACATTTTAGATTCTCCCAGTAGAATGGAAGCTCCCTGATGGCAAGGATGTTCCATTCTTTGTCCTTGTACCCCCAGTGCCTAGCAGAGTCTCTTGCACACAGTAGTGCTTAATAAATATATAGTGAGTGCTTGCTTCAGGGGAGATGTATATGTATATATGTGTGTGTGTGTGTATATATATATATATATATATATATATATATATATATATATATATATATAGAGAGAGAGAGAGAGAGAGAGAGAGAGAGAGAGAGAGAGAGAGAATTTAATTGATTCTGTGTTCTTCAAGATTTTGCCAAGAGATCACAAGTTCTAACAGGTAGAACTTGGCTAAGAAAAACTCATCTCCAAATGGGCTGCAGAGTGACTAATCTCTTAGCTTTGCCATCTAAATCACAGAGGCATTGTAGGCTACACTAGTGGGAGGGTTGCACACACAAACAAAATCACATGAATATTTGAAGTTATGGAATTAATTTCATGTTATTATTTTTAATAGTTTTTCCAATTATAGATAGTTCTTATATACTATATTTATTGTGTCACACTGTCTCTCTTCCTGTTCTATATCTGTGATCACAGGATTCCATCTATCTTGGGTTCAACTTTACCTAAGCAGCACTAGCAAACTGGGAATGAACGAGTAAAGTAAAAAGAAGGGACACACAGAAAATGGGTCATTAATACTGATCAGAATGCAGAGGCTGGATCCTTCAGAGGAAAGGACCCTTTTCTGGCAGATGAGGTGATGTAGAGTTGCATAATATCTGACACCACTTATTTGATAGTGAGCAAATCATTTAACTTCCAAGTCTCAGTTTACTCAAAAGCCAAGAAGTGGAGGCCACTGGGCCAGCTCAGTGGATTGAGTGCCAGACCTAGAGATGTGAGGTCCTGGGTTCAAATCTGGCCTCAGATACTTCCCAGATATGTGACCCTGGGCAAGTCACTTAACCCCCATTGCCTAGCCCTTACCACTCCTCTGCCTTGGAGCCAATACACAGAATTAATTCAAAGATAGAGGGTAAGGATTTTTTTTTAAAGGCAAAAGTTAATGGTACTTTCTAGATCTAAATCTTTGCTCTTATCATTTGATAATCTAATCCCACCCTTTCATTTTATAGGTGAGGAAACTGAGGCCAAGGGAGATTCAGGTCACAAGCAACAGAGGTGACATTTGTACAGAAGTCCTTGAACTCCAGAGTCAGCATTCATCCACTTTACCATCCCGGCTCCTACATATACTGTTTATGAAAACCTGTAAATTTACTTATATCTACATACTCAGCAATCCATAACTTGTCCCTAAACAATGTCAGTTAAACTCTCTTATTATTCTATTTTAATTACTCTGACTCATCAAAAAACAAAATCCAAACTGATTGCAGAGCAATTAATTTCATTTCAGGGTGTTTCTGTTGACTAACAGTATACCAAAATGTCTAACTTGTTCACACAAGATGAAAACCATGAAGCTACAGAGATTCAGCACAGGCAATCAGAATTTAGAATCTTAATTCAGCACATAAAACATTAATGTATAAGGTTTATATGTATGTAGGCCAATATATAAAAGATGGCTAGCTTCCAGATGGCACAGATAGTTAGTTATCTCTGGAGTCTGGCTTACACTGAGATTTCTGCTTTAAAGGGAATAAGAAAAGGGTAATGGCTTGGTACTTGCCCCTTCCTTCACTTATCCTTAAAAGGGATGTTGATTTTGTATGAAATACCTCAATTGCATCTCAAATATTGGTTGTCTAGAGAATGATAGGTTAAGAGCAAAAGCTGCTTCTCTGATCTCTCTGTAGGTGGGAGAGTAGACATTAGCTTATACTAAGCCTCACCATCTAGGGTCCTCCTCATTAAGCACTAGCTACTCACACACACACACACACAAAAATCACAAATAGCAAATTGTTAGTGAATCCATTTATCCAAAGCAAATAGCAAACAGTAATTGGAGAAGTGATACATACTAAAGCATACAAAAGAATACACAAAGTAAACGATTTCTTCACCTGGAAGTAAATCTCAATGAAACCAAAGAGAGAATGATCTCCCTAAGAAGAGATCCATTCTGTTTTCTTTAGAATTTCAATCAAAGGCCAGGGACATGATGGGGCCAGCTTTCCCTACAAGCCTGCCATTCCCAAATATGTCTCTTAGGAGTCAAGATAGAGATTTAGGAGCAGGAAGAGCCAAAACCTCTCTGAGTATCCTTCCATACCAATCTTTAAAAAGGGCTTGGAAAAAAGACAAATCCAAACTCGACAATAAGACAGAGCCATAGGGCTCTCCTGCTGAACACAACTTGAAAGGTAGGCAGAGGGAGTTGATTTCCACAGAGACTGGAAATAAGAACTAGTTCTCTGGCACGTCCTGGCACAAGTATATGTACTCTTCATGACTGTGTTGCAGACTCTAACCCAAGTGAAGAAAGTTTTTAGATTCATGGTTCCCCTGAAGGCAGAGAAGGTTATGGCCATTGACAACAACTTAGACAAAATGATTAAGGCAGCATTTGAACAACTCATTAAGGAAAAAGGTCTAGATCTAGTTATGGGCAAAGACAATGGGCAAACTGAGAATGCACCTCAGGAAACTGAAGGTAGCAATGAAAATGAGAACCAGGCTGCTAGTCCTTTTGCTGATATTAGAGACATATCTCCCACTATATTACACCACATATGCTGGGTAGAAGCCAAATTATAAGAGTTTTAGAGCAAATTCAAATATGCCTTGTGACCATCATTTAAATATTATAGATGGCATATACAAACTAAAAAAAGGGGGGAAAGTTATTTGAATCCTTATTTCGATTTTTACTATGTCTTTCACTCATTCAAAGCAAAACAGATTTTTTTTAAACAAAGCATCCTATTGGCATGAAGTTGATTAAAGTGAAAGCTGTTTACTGTTTTCAATAAATATTATTAAGCATCTGTTGAATAGTAGGCATTGTACTAGATGCTGGGTATACAGTAAAAAAAAAAAATCCCTACTCTCTCTGAACTTATATTCTATTGAATAGTTAAGGTGCCATCCCCTCCTACAGTAAGACCTTGCCTAATATTGTGATAGAGACATGAAGACATGTTATTTCATTAATTTCTGCCTCATTTTCTTTAATCTGGCTCTGCCTTTCTCTTGCCTTGTTGCAATGGCTATCATTCACAGAATCACTTTCTTGTACCAATTTTATACTATTTCCCAACTTTTTACTATTATTTTTAACTGCAGCCTCTTTATCACAATTTTTTCTACCTCCAAGTGCCTGGCTTTATAATTCCCTTAAAACCATCTCTGAGTACTTTGGCTTAGCTCCAGTTTCTATTGCCTTTTGCATTTCCCTCAAGTCTGGAGCTTGTTGTGAGGACTTCAACTTGCAGTGTGAACAGCAAGTTGACTTCTTGTACCTAGTTTCTGCATTATGTTTTTCTCTGTTAGTACTCTGATGTTTTTTCTTTAAAAAACAGTTTCTAATCAAGTGCCCTTTATGGTGGCAAAAGAAACACTCCTTAGTTTCTTTTTGCACTGATCTTGTCTGGTAACTAGGTTTCTGGGAAACAGGTTTTGTGTATGTTCTAACCATGTTCAGATTTTTTTATTTCTTCAATTTCCTTCTGTTTTAAATCATTTTCAATCCTCTCTAACTTTTCCTTAAGGTCTTGAACTTCCTTACTCTGTTCTGAACTGTTTTCAAATAAGTAACCTGCAGCCTCTCTCAATTCAATTAGGGAAACTGAATCACATCTAGGGAAATAGTTCTTAAAAAATGTCCTCAAATTGGGTGTGCATCCCTTCAGAAATTGTCTACGTACATGGCCAGCAGTCTCTTCATTATCTGTTTCTAAACCTAAGATTGCCTCTGCCATTTCAGACAGACAGTCTATGTATGTGGCAGAATGTTCCCCTTTTTCCTGCCTAACATTGTCAAACTTGGACCATGCACCAGGTTTGGAACAGCATTGCTGAATGGCTTGAAGCAAATCCCCTCTGTTTAAGGTATGACATGCAAGTCAGATTGGCGAAATCTAAATCCTCTTTTTGATCCAAAGTGGGCCAGCTGGTCAAATTAGTCTCAGACCTTGTTGTCTCCACAAATTTCCCTTTTTCATGGGAGCTGAAAA
This sequence comes from Monodelphis domestica, assembly GCF_027887165.1. NCBI lineage: Eukaryota > Metazoa > Chordata > Mammalia > Didelphimorphia > Didelphidae > Monodelphis > Monodelphis domestica. Next base: position 111,210,981 of record NC_077230.1, read on the forward strand.
GTTCTGATAAAAGAAATTCAATACCCTCGAAGTCTGGATCAAAGATCTGAAATGCCCGTTTAAACTCCTTATGGGCTTTAAAAGGATTGTCCAGAAATTTTGGAAAACGGCATTTAATGGTCTCAATTTCCTGAGGAGTGAACTGTCTATGGGCCTTTGAGTGAATAACACCAGCATTAGTTGTAAGCTTGGTGACTTCCTTCAAGATTTTCTCAAGGGCACTAGCAGCCTGGTTCTCATTTTCATTGCTACCTTCAGTTTCCTGAGGTGCATTCTCAGTTTGCCCATTGTCTTTGCCCATAACTAGATCTAGACCTTTTTCCTTAATGAGTTGTTCAAATGCTGCCTTAATCATTTTGTCTAAGTTGTTGTCAATGGCCATAACCTTCTCTGCCTTCAGGGGAACCATGAATCTAAAAACTTTCCTCACTTGGGTTAGAGTCTGCAACACAGTCATGAAGAGTACATATACTTGTGCCAGGACTTGCCAGAGAACTAGTTCATTTTGAAAAGGTAATTGTAACAGTCATTGTCAAGTTTCCTACATAATCCATGGTCTCTACTACCATTTGAGTCAGTTTGCTATAAAGAATATGATAAACACAAAAGCTAGCGATAGCTGCTAAAACCACCACACCAAAAATACTTGTTTGAACATCTTTACTATCTTTCCTGCCTGTGGAATTGTTGGGTATGGTCAGACTAAGGGTGTCACTTGAAATAAAAGAGTAAACTGAGTAAACTGATTCTTGTTGAAATAGAAAGTATAAACTGAGGGAAACTGTTTCTTCAGCAAATACTGTTGTCCTCTGGCTGGCTGTGACTAGAAAGAGCTGCTACAGGAACCTGAGGCTACTTATATGAAATGGAGGTAGGAATGAGAAATGCTGAGGGATGCCACGCAGTGATACTGCCACACAGGGATGCTGGTTCACAGGGGAATTGCTTATAAGGAATTCTCTGGGGTCTGCTCTGGGGTTTTGCCTTTTGATCCCTACAGATGGCTGATGGATCAATCTATTTCCTAACCTCCTCCCTCCCTCACTCCTTCCCTTAACCAACCCTCTCCACCCAGTTCTTCTTGAAGCCTTTGGCTCCTTCCCTCCCCACTTGAGAAAATTATAAATATATTCTTTTCCTTTCCTTTTTCAAGTCAAGGCGTTTATTGGGATAACAGGATGGGAAACTGAGGTAAGAGGGATGAGGTTTTCCTAATCTAAATGAGATAAAATCGAGGGTTTGGGGAGTCACAAGTGTGATTCTTAGACAGTTAGGAAGATGGAGGACAGCAGCCCTTTCAAAATCTTCTTTCTTCTTCTTCACAAATTCAGTCTAGCTGGTTTCCTTTCTCAGCTTCAACTCCAGAGAAAAACAAAGTTCAAAGTCTCTAAGTTTCTCCTGACCAGCTCAACTCTCAAATAGACCACCAACTCAAAAGTTTCTCCCCTGGTCAGCTTCCACTGCTCAGAGCCAGAAACAAAGACCAAGTCCCCAAAGCCAAGTTTCTCCTCTCAGTGTCAACTTCAACTGCTCAGAGCCAGAGAAACCCCCAAAACCAAGTCAATCTCACAAAGGTCTTTCAGCCAGCTTCAAATCTCCAGGGAGAGAGTGACTTCCAGTCAGAGACAAAGTCCCGCCCCCCACCCCACCCACCCCCCCACCCCCCCCACCTCCCCCCAACCCCCCCCACCCCCCCCCACCCCCCCCCACCCCCCCCCCCCCCGTCAGCTCAAACTGCCACCAACTGGGAACATTCCGTTGGGATCCTCGTTCTTGCATCTTGGTCCACAAGTCCTGCAAAACCTCTCTCTCTTCATGTCTCTATCACAATACTCATTAATAGTTCATACCCTTAAAATTATTTTGTCTACTGTGTGGATAGAATTTGTTTCCCAAGACTCTCTTACTCAGCATCCCATTTGTGTGCTCATCCTGAATGTGAGTACTGCGTGTGTACATACAGAGGATAGTTTTGGTCTGACCCTGCCTCTCTCTCTGCTCCTGGGAAGGCAGTTGTGGAGGTTGGGTGAGAGCCAGGCAGGAGAAGTTTACTCACATGGTAATATTTAAGCTTTGTATTTCTATTTTTTATTCCTTCTACTTCATGTAATTACTAATAAATCTTATAAAATAGAATACTTGCAGTTATTGATATTAATTTAAATCTTACAATACTCTATATTAATTTACTTGTATACATATATTTTCAATGACAATGTGAGCTCTTCAAAGGCAGACTTTTTTTGTCTTTGTATCCCTATCACCAAATGTGGTGAATTGAATGTAGAAAGTACTTAATAAATATTTATTTAATTGAATTGACTCCAATTCTGAATAAAGAAAACAATAACATCAGTAACAAAACAAACATGTCACAGACATTAGATTCATTCATTTGTTCATTTATTTAACTAATATTTATCAAGTACTAATAAAATTTACTACCCTTTCTTTGGGGTATCAAATCATCAAGTATCTTCAGAAAGGAGAAATAAAATGTTGCTAAAAATAAAGGAATCATCCTTGTAAGGAAGTGAAATGAAGTATCTGATTTAAAAGGAGTGAGCTACAGTGATAACTGCTAGGAAACTTCAGTCTCCTAAGAATAAGTTAGTTTCAGTCCATAAACTTTGACCCAGCAATCCCACTACTAGGTTTGTAGCCCAAAGAGATAAAAAACAAAAAGGAAAAGGATCTATATGAAATAAATACTTAAAACAGTTCTTTCTGGGGAGGGGGGAAAAGAATTGGAAAGTGAGGGGACACCCATTCATTGAGGAATGGTTGCGTAAGTTATAGTATCTGAGTGTAATGGAATGCTATTGTGCTGTAAGAAATGATGAGCAGGAAGATTTCAGAAAAACCTGGAATGACTTACATGAACGAATGCAGAGTGAAGTAAGCAGAATCAGGAAACCATTTTTTACAGTGACAGGGATATTGTACGATGAACAGCTGTGAATACCATAACTATTCTCAGCAACACAATGATCTAAAATAATCCCAAAGGATTTATATTTTAAAATGCCATCTGCATCCAGGGAAAGAACCGATAGTGTCTGAATCCCGACCAAAGTGGAAATTTTTCATTCTTTCATAACATTTTTTTGTTCAGGTTTCCTTCCACCAAAGGATTAATATGGAAAAATGTTTTATATGACTGCACATATAAAATCTGTGTCAGATTGCCTCCCATATCAGTGGTAAGGGGGATGGGATGGGAAGAGACAGAATTTGAGACTCAATATTCTTTTTTAAATATTGGAAACTGTTTTTACATGTAATTGGTGGAAAAAATTAAACTAAATTTTAAAAAAGAACAGGTTAATCCTCCTGAAGCTTGAGAGCAAGGATATAATCTATTGATTTATCAGACTTCCTCTTACAATTATTTTTCTTTATATCATTTCCTTATGCAACTACTACTGTTTTCCTCCTATGTATGGGTCCAGCTCATAGAATTACAGAATTGCAGAACTGCAAGGAATCTTGGAGCCTTTGTTCCATTTTTTTGGATAGCTTAATTGTAAAGGAAGTTTTTCTTTATATGAAGTCCATCTGCCTCTCTGCTGCTTCTTGCATCACTTCTACTTCTGTTCTCTGAGGACAGGGAGAAAAAGGCTAATCCCCGTGTTCACATGACAAATTCGTGAAGATAACTATCATGTCCCCTAAATGTTCCATTCTTTCAATAGTTCCTCATATGGCATAATCATCTCTAGGACCCTTCTCTATATTGGATACCCTCCTTGGGATAACTTATCCTTGGATGCAGTTTATCAATGTTCTCTCTTTCAAAATGTAGTACATAAAATTTAAAACATATTTCATATGTGTCTGGAGCAGTGTATGAGAAGACTATACCTCTACCCTAGTCCTAGATACTCTTTCTTAATGAATCCTAAATGATATTAGTTTTTTGATTGCCATATCACACTATTGACTCATATTGAAATTTTCTCAATTTTTTCCATGTTTTTTTCCTCAGCAATATTTTATTGTATTCTCTCCTCTCCCCCAGGTACATGGAGAAACAATTTTAACATTTGTTTTCTGACATTTCTTGTTTCAAATTCTCTCCCTCCTTCCTTCTCTTTTGGTTTCCCTGAAACTGCAATTAATCTGATGCAAATTATACATGTGCTATCATGTAATACATATTTCCATATTCATCATGATATAAAAGAAGATAGATATTGCACATAGAAGACAAAAAACTCTTGCAGGAAATAAAGTGAAAAATCATATGCATTGATGTGCATTCCATTTCCATATGTTCCTTCTTTGGCAGTGGATAGCTTTTTTTTTTTTCATTATGAGTCCCTTGGAGTGATTGGTCTTGAGTCTTTGCATTGTTGATAATAGCTAAGTCTTTCACAGTTGATCATCACACTATATTGCTGTTACTGTATACAATGTTCTCCTGGTTCTGCTCATTTCACTCTGTATCATTTCACACAAGTCTTTCCAGGTTTTTCTGAAATCATCACTATTTCTTATGGTACAATAATATTCCATTACAATCATATACCAAAACTTGTTCAGCCATTCCCCAATTGATGGACATCCTCTCAGTTTCTCATTCTTTGCCACCACAAAGAGAGCTACTATAAATATTTTTGCAAATAGATCCTTTCCCCCTTTCTTTGATTCTCTTTGGGTTACAGACCTAAAAGTGGTATTACTAGGTCAAAGGATATGCAGAGTTTTATAACACTTGGGGGCTGCTCTCCAAATTGCTCTCCAGAATGGTCGTATCAAGTTCGCAGATCCAACAACAGGGTAGAAAGTTCCCCCACATCTTCTCCAATATTCTCACATCTTCTCCAATATTTATCGTTTTCCTTTTTTGTCCTATTAGCCAATCTGCTAGGTGTGAGGTCGCACCTCAGAGTTGTAAAACTCATCTGTTTCAAATGTACTGCTATTTAACCGTTTCTCTCCTACCTGAAAATTGTGATTTTCTAGAAATCAAAGTTTACTTCACTGAGCTATTAGGTTTTAGACTCCATTCTCTTTACATTTTTGAAGATTAGGATTATGCTTGCCTTTCTTCAGTACCAAACTTTGGACCCTGCTTAAATCTCTCCTGGTCCTGGCCCTCACTTTGTGGAGCCATGTTCTTCTATTACTCATTCTTCGGTATGACTAAGTTCACCTTGGTATATCTATGGATTCCATCCTCATGTCTACTCCAGATTGAGATGAAGAAGAAAATTGGAAAATTTGAATACTTCAGTGGCTCTGTGATACCATCAGTGTGGTTACTTCCTTTAGTGAGGCAGGCTGCAACCTATCCATTCTCTTTTCCTGTGAATGTAATGCTCCATTCCTTTCTATAGTGGATCTACCCATCTTTCTAGATGTCTTCTTTTTGGGGTTAAAAAAAATATTTAACAGATATCAGTGCAATACTTGAGCAGTCAATTGCATAATTCATTTGCACTGTATAAGTTCGTCTTTCTGAATTTTTTGGATAATTTTTTACACTAATTCTTGGAGGTAATTTATTATTAATATGCTGCAGGATACTTACACCTATCATGCACCTTTTCCTTGTCCTTTGGATCACCAAAGTTTGTTTTCTCTCTTTGTGTTATTCCATGATTCACAAACTTATAACCACCCTAGATGAATATTGATCTATGCTCCTGTGGCAAGGAAAAGCTTGAGATAATTGAAATCACTGCACAATTATAAAAATTAGATCAAACCTACTCTCCTCCTTTTCAATTTTTTTAAACCCTTACCTTCCTAAATAAATAAATAAAATAAAATAAAAAATAAAAAAAATACTGTGTTTTGATTCCAAGGCAGAAGAGTGGTAAGGGGTAGGCAATGGGGGTTAAGTGACTTGCCCAGGGTTACATGGCTAGGAAGTGTCTGAGGTCATATTTGAACCCAGGATCTCCCATCTCTAAGCTGGCTTCTCAATCCACTGAGCAACCCAGATGTCCCCCTCCTGTTCAATTTTTGATCCAGCTTATTATCCATCTGTAGAGTTGTCCAAGATATACATATTCTTGAACAAACTTAATAAATGAGTTCATTCAATTACATGTTATAATCTGACATATATGCCTTCTTTATCTAAATAGTTATTTGTTTATAGATTACTAAACTAATCTTCCTTGAGTAAGCAGGGAGAGGCAGTTAGATATGGTGAATAGAACACCAACCATAGAGTCAGAAAGACTTGAATGCTCCAACACTTACTCTAAATAAGTCATATTACCTCTTTTTTTGCTTTGATTTATTCATCTGTAAAATGGGGATAATAAGAGCAACTACTCCCAAGACTGTTGTGAGGATTAAAGAGTAATTGGCAAACATTTTGCAAACTTAAAGCAATACAAATATGCTAACTCTTATTATTTTTATTATCTCACTGAAGAAGCTCAGTAGTGTTCTGGGGCTCAACAAAATCAAGATGTTGCCTGTAAAGGGGAGTATTTTTTAATGATCTCCGTAATCTATAAGGAATCTTTCTTCTACTTTATTTTGTGAAAAATATCTTAGCTTAGCATCTAGGTAAACAGAATAGCTAAGTTAGGATTTTGTTATTTTGGGAAGGTAAAGGTATATTTAAGCTAGTGCAGTTAAGGATAGATAGAGTTATATAAAAGGTAAGTATCATTTAATTTTGCTGGTTGCAAAATTAAGGAAAAAAAGGGGAGGAATTGTAAAGGAGAGGATTTACAAGCCAAGCCAAGCATGCAACACAAAGTAAAGGACCTCAGCTGTCAATCAAAAAAGAACATTCCAAATAGAATGTTCATATGAAAGACAGTTGGAGAGTCAAGCCAGGCTTAATGGAGAAGAAGCGCTGAACAGGACCCCTGTTAGCTTCTGTCCTAGGTTGAGGGACCGGTGTAGCTTTAGAACTGAGGGAAAAATTTGTGAATTAACTTTTGGCTGGTGGCTGAGTATGGCAAAGAAGATATTGGTGTCTCTGAGACTTGAGTTTGAAGGAAGAAGAAAGAAGATTAAACAGTTGTCCTCCCATCTGCCTGACAGACTTTTGTGTCACGGCTGTGACAGAACTGACATTTTCCCAAATCCTCCTAACCCTCATTATAGACCAGGGATAACCCCATCCCTCTCACCTCATCTTCCATCCTTGTCCTGTCTTTCCTAATAAACCCTTTTACTTGAGAAAGAAAGAATATTTTCTCTAAACCTCATAGTCCACTCTAGGAAGGAGGGGGGAACGGGTGAAGCTAAAGACTTCAGAACTGGGAGGTGAAGGGAGGTATTGAGGAAGGAGGAGGGTAGGAAAAATATTAATCAATTAGTCATCTAGGGAATTGATAGACACCTTCAAGTATTCCTCTAGAATATCTCTCTCTCCATTACAATTAGGAACCCTCAGGTTTCCCCTAGTATCTCTCTAGTCAAGCCAGAGTATTAATTTATTACAATAGACACAGAGCATCTATTCTAATATACAATGGTGAACATAATTGGCAAGCACAACTCATATGCTTTACTTAATTTTGAAAATAAAAGTTTCTTTGAACAGTTATCTCTGTGAAACTTTGTCAGAGAAGAGACATGAAGGCTAGATTTTATTTCAATGAATTATTTTTTTAAATCAACAAACTCTAAACCCAACAGAAAGCAGGTTCTCTACACTTTCTTTTTTTTTTTAATTTTTAATTTTATTTTTTTTAATATATTTTATTTGATCATTTCCAAGCATTATTCGTTAAAGATCATTTTCTTTTCCTCCCCCCACCCCCCATAGCCAACGCGTAAGTCCACTGGGCATTAGATGTTTTCTTGATTTGAACCCATTGCTTTGTTGATAGTATTTGCATTAGAGTGTTCATTTAGAGTCTGTCCTCTGTCATGTCCCCTCAACCTCTGTATTCAGGCAGTTGCTTTTCCTCGGTGTTTCCACTCCCATAGTTTATCCTTTGCTTATGAATGGTGTTTTTTTCTCCTGGATCCCTGCAAGTTGTTCAGGGACATTACACCGCCACTAATGGAGAAGTCCATTACGTTCGATTATACCACAGTGTATTAGTCTCTGTGTACAATGTTCTCCTGGTTCTGCTCCTCTCGCTCTGCATCACCTCTTGGAGGTTGTTCCAGTCTCCATGGAACTTCTCCACTTTATTATTCCTTTTAGCACAATAGTACTCCATCACCAACATATACCACAGTTTGTTCAGCCATTCCCCAATTGATGGGCATCCCCTCATTTTCCAGTTTTGGGCCACCACAAAGAGCGCAGCTATGAATATTTTTGTACAAGTCTTTTTGTCCATTATCTCTTTGGGGTACAGACCCAGCAGTGCTATGGCTGGGTCAAAGGGTAGATATTCTTTTGTCGCCCTTTGGGCATAGCTCCAAATTGCCCTCCAGAATGGTTGGATCAATTCACAACTCCACCAGCAATGAATTAATGTTCCTACTTTGCCACATCCCCTCCAGCATTCATTACTTTCCTTTGCTGTAATGTTAGCCAGTCTGCTAGGTGTGAGGTGATACCTCAGAGTTGTTTTGATTTGCATCTCTCTGATTATAAGAGATGTAGAGCACTTCTTCATGTGCTTGTTAATAGTTTTGATTTCTTTATCTGAGAACTGCCTATCCATGTCCCTTGCCCATTTATCAATTGGAGAATGGCTTGATTTTTTGTACAATTGATTTAGCTCATTATAAATATGAGTAATTAAACCTTTGTCAGAGGTTTCTATGAAGATTTTTTCCCAATTTGTTGTTTCCCTTCTGATTTTAGTTATATTGGTTTTGTTTGTACAAAAGCTTTTTAGTTTGATGTAGTCAAAATTATTTATTTTACATTTTGTGATTCTTTCTATATCTTGCTTGGTTTTAAAGCCTTTCCCCTCCCAAAGGTCTGACATGTATACTATTCTGTGTTTACCCAATTTACTTATGGTTTCCTTCTTTATGTTTAAGTCACTCACCCATTTTGAATTTATCTTGGTGTAGGGTGTGAGGTGTTGATCTATTCCTAGTCTCTCCCATACTGTCTTCCAATTTTCCCAGCAGTTTTTATCGAATAGTGGATTTTTGTCCCAAAAGCTGGGATCTTTGGGTTTATCGTATACTGTCTTGCTGAGGTCGCTTTCCCCCAGTCTATTCCACTGATCTTCCTTTCTGTTTCTTAGCCAGTACCAAATTGTTTTGATGACTGCTGCTTTGTAATATAGTTTTAGGTCAGGGACTGCAAGGCCCCCATCGTATGTGTTTTTTTTTCATTATTTCCCTGGATATCCTTGATCTTTTGTTCTTCCAAATGAACTTTGTTATGGTTTTTTCTAAATCAGTGAAGAAGTATTTTGGTAGTTCAATGGGTATGGCACTAAATAGATAAGTAAGTTTGGGTAGGATGGTCATTTTTATTATATTGGCTCGTCCTATCCATGAGCAGTTAATGTTTTTCCATTTGTTCAGGTCTAGTTTTAGTTGTGTGGCGAGTGTTTTGTAGTTGTGTTCATATAGTTCCTGTGTTTGTCTTGGGAGATAGATTCCTAGGTATTTTATTTTGTCTAAGGTGATTTTGAATGGGATTTCTCTTTCTAGTTCTTGCTGCTGAGCTTTGTTGGAGATATATAGAAAAGCTGATGATTTATGTGGGTTTATTTTGTATCCTGCAACTTTGCTAAAGTTGTTGATTATTTCAATTAGCTTTTTGGTTGAATCTCTAGGATTCTTTAAGTAGACCATCATGTCATCCGCAAAGAGTGATAACTTGGTCTCCTCCTTGCCTATTTTGATGCCTTCAATTTCTTTATCTTCTCTAATTGCTACTGCTAGTGTTTCTAGTACAATGTCAAATAGTAGGGGTGATAATGGGCATCCTTGTTTCACTCCTGATCTTATTGGGAATGCATCTAGTTTATCCCCATTGCAGATGATATTAGCTGTTGGTTTTAGATATATACTGTTTATTATTTTTAGGAATGACCCTTCTATTCCTATGCTTTCTAGTGTTTTTAATAGGAATGGGTGTTGTATTTTATCAAAGGCTTTTTCTGCATCTATTGAGATAATCATGTGGTTCTTGCTAGTTTGCTTGTTGATGTGGTCAATTATGTGGATGGTTTTCCTAATATTGAACCAGCCCTGCATCCCTGGTATGAATCCTACTTGATCATGGTGAATGATCCTTCTGATCACTTGCTGGAGTCTTTTTGCTAGTATCCTATTTAAGATTTTTGCATCTATATTCATTAGGGAGATTGGCCTATAGTTTTCTTTCTCTGTTTTTAACCTGCCTGGTTTTGGAATCAGTACCATGTTTGTGTCGTAAAAGGAGTTTGGTAGAACTCCCTCTTTGCTTATTATGTCAAATAGTTTGTATAGTATTGGGGTTAACTGTTCTCTGAATGTTTGATAGAATTCACAGGTGAATCCATCAGGCCCTGGGGATTTTTTCTTAGGAAGTTCTTTGATGGCTTGATGGATTTCAATTTCTGATATGGGATTATTTAAGAATTCTATTTCCTCTTCTGTTAGTCTAGGCAGTTTGTATTTTTGTATATATTCATCCATTTCTCCTAAATTGGTGTATTTGTTGCCATATAATTGGGCAAAGTAATTTCTAATGATTGCCTTAATTTCCTCCTCATTGGAGGTGCTGTCCCCCTTTTCATCTTTAATGCTGTGAATTTGCTTTTCTTCCTTCCTTTTTTTAATTAGATTGACCAGTACTTTGTCTATTTTGTTTGTTTTTTCAAAGTACCAGCTTCTTGTCTTATTTATTAAATCAATAGTTCTATCACTTTCGATTTTATTAATTTCTCCCTTAATTTTTAGGATTTCTAATTTGGTTTTCTGCTGGGGGTTTTTAATTTGATCGCTTTCGAGTTTTTTCAATTGCATTTCCAATTGATTGATCTCTGCTCTCCCTTGTTTGTTGATATAAGCTTTCAGGGATATGAATTTGCCTCTGATTACCGCTTTGGCTGCATCCCAAAAGGTTTGAAAGGATGTTTCGCCATTGTCATTTTCCTTGATGAAATTATTAATTGTTTCTATGATTTCTTCTTTAACTAAACGGTTTTGGAGTATCATATTGTTTAATTTCCATTTGGTTTTAGATTTGGTTTTCCATGTACCATTACTAATCATTATTTTTATTGCCTTGTGATCTGAGAAGGCTGCATTCATTATTTCTGCTTTTTTGCATTTGTGTGCTATGTTTCTGTGACCTAATGTATGGTCAATTTTTGTGAATGTGCCATGTGGTGCTGAGAAGAAGGTGTATTCCTTTTTATCCCTATTTATTTTTCTCCATATGTCTATTAATTCTAATTTTTCTAAGATTTCATTCACTTCTTTTACCTCTTTCTTATTTATTTTTTGATTTGATTTATCTAAATTTGATAATGGTTGGTTTAAGTCTCCCACTAGTATGGTTTTATTGTCTATTTCTTCCTTCAATTCGCCTAGTTTCTCCATTAGAAATTTGGGTGCTATATTATTTGGTGCATACATGTTGATTAATGATATTTCCTCGTTGTCTAGAGTCCCTTTTAACAAAATATAATTACCTTCCCTATCCCTTTTGATCAGGTCTATTTTTGCATTGGCTTTATCAGATATCATGATTACCACTCCTGCCTTCTTTCTATCAGTTGAGGCCCAGAAGGTCTTACTCCATCCTTTAATTCTGACCTTGTGGGTGTCAACCCGCCTCATGTGTGTTTCTTGAAGACAACATATGGTAGGGTTTTGGATTCTAATCCATTCAGCTATTCGTCTACGTTTTATGGGTGAGTTCATCCCATTCACGTTCAAAGTTATGATTGTCATTTGTGGACTCCCTGGCATTTTGATTGCCTTCCCTAATTCTAACCTTTTCTTCTTCGGCTCTACCTTTTAGTCCAGTGATTTACTTTGAATCAGTGCCCCTTGTCCCCTCCCTTGATGTTTCCCTTTTTAGTCCCTCCCTTTTTCTTCCCTCCCCCTCCCCCCCTCTTTCCCTCCCTTTTTGTTCTCCCTCTCCCCCTCCCCCCCCTTGGTTTTCCCTTCTCCTTACCCTTGTTGGGTAAGATAGAATTCAAGATCCCAATGGATCTGGATGTTTTTCCCTCTCAGAGTTGATTTCCCTGAGGTTGAGGTTTAAGTAAACCCCCTCCCCCCTTCTCTTCCTCTCCTTCTTTTAGGAGTTTTCTTCCCCTCCCCTTCCCATGTTAATCTTTGTGTGAGAACCATTATTCTATTTGGTCTTTCTTTACCCCCTATTTATACATTACATTTTCCCCACATATTAGCATACATAGATTGATATAAATGTGGTCCTTATAGAAGAGAGTTTGAGTAAAAGAAGAAGATAACATTTTTCCCCTTTCCTTAATATTTACCTTTTCAGGTATTCCTTGCTCTTTGATTTTCGGTATCAAACTTTCCACAGAGCTCTGGTCTTTTCTTTGCAAAAAGTTGGAAGTCTTCTATTTTGTTGAATGCCCATACTTTCCCCTGGAAGTATATAGTCAGTTTTGCTGGGTAGCTGATTCTTGGTTGGAGACCCAGCTCTCTTGCCTTTCTGAAGATCATGTTCCATGCCTTACGATCATTCAGAGTAGAACTTGCAAGGTCTTGTGTGACCCTGATTGGCATTCCTTTATATCTAAATTGTCTTTTTCTGGCTTCCTGTAGGATTTTTTCTTTTGTTTGATAGCTTTGGAATTTGGCAATTACATTCCTGGGAGTTGTCTTTTGGGGGTTTAGTGTAGAAGGTGTTCTGTGAGCTCTGTCAGTGGCTGTATTGCCCCCTTGTTCTAGAATCTCTGGGCAATTTTCTTTGATTATATCTTGTATCACCATGTCCAGTTTGGTGTTTATTTCTGGCTTTTCTGGGAGTCCAATTATTCTTAAATTTTCTCTTCTCCCTCTATTTTCCAGATCTATCACCTTGTCGGTGAGATATTTTATGTTCTCTTCTAATTTCTTGGTGTTTTGGCTTTGCTTTATTAGTTCTTGCTTTAAAGCCTGGTTTTCTTTTACAGTTTGGTCAAACTGGTTTTGTAGATGCATGAATTTCTTTTGCATTATTTCCCACTTTTCCTCCCAGAGGGCTTCCATCTTTTTGGTCATTTCTGATTCAAATTCTTCATGGGTTTGTGGAGAGTTTCTATTTCCTTTGGAAGATTTTGGAGAATTTTCTTGTATATCTTCTTCTATCTGCTCTGTATTTTGTATTTTGGCTCCATAGAATGTGTCCAAAGTCGCCCCTTTCTTCTTATTTTTCTTGGTATTTTGGGGCTTCTGTGCTTCTGTGGAGTTTGTCATCTCTGAATGTGGAGGATTAGCTTTTCTTATCTCTGGTGATCAGAGGCTTTAGTCCTGGGCAGATGTTGGTTCTAAGAGCTTTCCCTGGGTTAAACTGAATATGCCTCACTGGAGCTGGAATGGAAGGGTCGGACCACGAGGCCACGCTCTCCCCCCAGCTCGCTTTCAGGAAGTTGCCTTCAGAATCGCTGGCCGTGAGGCTGTTTCGTTGGCCTGCGGGGGGATGGGCTGCAGCTAGCCCAAGCTCCAAGGGCAAGGACTTTCACTGAGACTTGGATAGCAGGATCCAGCCCGTGAGGCTGTCTTGCCCGCCCTGAGGGTTGCTGTTGTTTCGACCAGCTCTCTGCAGCGGAAGCCCCAGGCAGTAACTTTCACTGGGACTTGGGTAGAAGGCCCTGAGGGTTCTGCTCTCTGAGCCCGGCAGGGCTGCGGCTTCCGGGAGCCTTGGACTCTGCGCTCCTACCCCTGAGGTCCGAGTGATCTCGGGTTCTGGCTTTTGAGGGGAGCCGTACCTTTTGAACCGGGTCCAGGTCCAGGAGGAGGCTTCCCAGGGTCTGTGCTGTTGATCGTTTTGAATTTCGGCGCCTTAGGAGCTTATATTTTGAGATCGGTCGGGAAGGGTTTTCCGGAGATCTGAGCTTTAGCTTTCTCTAAGCCGCCATCTTAACCGGAAGTCTCTCTACACTTTCCAAGACAACTATATGATGATGAAGATTAAGATCTTCTATAGGGAATTATCTACATAGCCTACTTTGAGTTTTCTCAAATTATTATGAAATATATCTTCAATTTGGACATAGGTCATTCTTATAAAGACTTTATTAGGCATGTTAAAGTAGGTATAGAGGTCAGTTTTTTCAGATGTCTCCTTTATTTTATTTTATTTTTTGTATTCCTCTGTATTATCACTTTCATTTTTTGCAGTGAATATTCAAATCTTCTTTGAAATATCTTGAAAAATCAATCCTTGAGTTCTAGTATAATTAACTCAAGGTTATAATTAATTACCTCCACCACAGATTTACACTGTATATATTTTGATATTTCCTGCTATTCTTTTTAATTTAATTTTCTTAAGAGTCATTTCTACCCCCTTCATGGTATATTAGCAGCTGACAGAGTTCTAGAGTAGTTCCATTGTCATTGATCATGAGAACAGATCATTATAGAAATGTAGCTATTTCATTTAGTTTGTCCTTCTAACCAAACATCATTTTATGGATAATAAACATTCATCCACTTGCATTTTCCTGTGTGGATAGTTTTTTTAAAGTAGTTATTAATTTCATCCAGTATGCTCCTCAGTGTTCCAGAATTTGATGCAACTAGAATAATGTTATCCACAAATGGGAACATCTGAGGAACTCACTGTTTATAGGAAGTTCCTCTTCAAATTGAACTCTGCCCTGGATATCCTCAATGTCAGTGGTGAATACTTTTGTTGAGCCTGTGTTTTCTTGTTTTACATATTACCTGGTATTAATGATCTGAACACCTTTAAACAGTTATCTCTGCTGTGATAGTGTTCAGGGACTCCTGTATGTTCTAATGTATTCATATAGAAAAATTTATTGGCTTTAAAGTAGTACCTGGATGTGTCAAATCTAAATCTATTTTTAGAGTGAACAAGGAATACAACTGATTCTTCCCTTATTTACATCTTTCATTGAATTGTGTGATTGTAAACACATCGTTTACTGTGGAATATTGCCTATAAAAGTTTGACTATTGCCACTAATATGCCCATTAAACATGTTCTTCTCACTAATCCTGGAATTTGGGAGGGCTTAAAGGAGCTCATGCTAAAAGGATGTAAGCAAAATTAGGAAAGCTGTATATACAGTGACTACAACAATGTAAATGGAAAGAACAACAAAAAAATAAAAATGGAATGCTATGAAATTATTGTCAAGCTTGGCCCCAAAGGAGAGATATACACTTTCTTCCTCCTTTGAGAGTTAGGGGACTGTGGGTGTGGAATACTAACATAAGATTATCTTGTGGTTGATGTGCTAGTTAGTTTTATTCAAGTTTTTTCTCCTTTTTAATGCTTTGGTACAAGGGTCAGCAAAGTATCCTCTCTAAGAAGAGAGAAAAGACCTAGAGAAAAGAGTTCAACTGCCCGTATGTTTTGCTATTGAGTCATTTCAGCTGCATCTAACTCTTTGTGACTCCATTTGGAATTTTCTTGGCAAAGATACTACAGTGGTTTGCTTTTTCCTCTCCAGCTCATTTTACAGATGAGGAAACTGAGACAAATAGAATTAAGTGACTAGATGGTGGCATTTAATGGTAATGAGCCCTTTTCTTTTTGCTTACTGTTTCATGTTTTATCCTTTGAAGATGTTAGTAACAGGGTACCAAAAATAATACATGAAAATAATGATCCTCTCCATAATCAAATACTGCCATTTTCATCAGAAGTCGTTTGCTCTTAAATTTTTCATTCCTTTTGAAAATTGTGCATTTTCATTTCTGATCTTCCTCTTATCTTTGTGCTTCCATGCTTGCCCTATAGTTCAAATTTACAACTGAAGCATATAGAGGCAATGTATTATAGTAAATATGTATGTCTATATACATATAATATATACAAATATAATATACATATTATATATATATATATATACAATACTAGAATTTAGAGCAGGTTGCATCTATAACTAGTGAGGAGCTCTGAAGGTGTTAAAGGTGTCAGCTGAGATTTTTATGTCAGTAAGACTGGATGAGCTGAGCAAGGGGAGACAAAAGGACAGACAGAAGGGAGGATACAAAGGCAGACACACACATGGAGCTGAGGGATACCTTAGGATTCCTAACCCTGAGAGCCTTTTTCTCCTTTTGCGTATTGATTCACCTACACTAAGGAAATAATAAGCACCCAAGAAACAAGAACGCCATGTGGTCATGGACCCATGGTGGCTGGGTGGGGGGCAAGACCTGGTGCCCTTTCCCCAACTAGTGGGGGAGCAATTGGCCTCACTCAAAATCTATCCAGGAAGAAGGAAAAATGGTCTGCTTGAACTTTTTATATACAACCTCAGTTCTAATTGGTTAGTCAATGCGGATGTAGACTCTAAATGAACAACCTAATGCAAACACCAACAACATGTAATACCCAGTGGAATTTCGTGTGGGCTACCGGAGGGGTGGGGGGAGATGAGGGAGGAATAGAATATGATTTTTGTAACCAAGGAATAATGTTTGAAATTGACCAAATAATTAATTAATTTAAAAAAATAAACTAATTGGTTAGCCAATTAGAAGAGTCTTTGTCATCATTCAAATATCAGCTCCTTTGTCACTTGGGGTCAGAAGAAAGCTCCCCAAATCTCCACAGGCTAAACTGGAACTGGATAGAAAGTGTGGCATGTGGTCCAAGAACTGGAACTTCATTATAAATGGTTGACTTCCTGGAACCATAGGAATAGAGCTTGGACTAGTGATTTCAGCGGTCTAGAGAACTCAATTGGAAAGAAACTTCCCTTGTCCCTGCCAGTCCCATCTTCTCTAGGACGGATCGCTTTAGACAGTTGCCTAGGACACGATGCTGAGTGGCTTGCTGTGTTTGTTACAGATATCTCATGCCCGAAGCAGGATTTGCTCTTCCTGCCTTTGAGGCTGGCTCTCTGTCCCTACGTGATGCTGCCTCTCCAGTTTTCCTCACAACATGCCCACGGCTGGCCACCAGTGGGATTGTTGTGTAACCTGGGCCCAGCACTCATTTTGGTGATGCTGATTCAGGCCCAGAGGGAGCAGTAATTATTGCCATCTGGACATGACTGGTAATAACTATTTTGACTCTGCCAGCCGAGAAGGAAAGTCTCAGTAATAGTTTTCCATTCGGCAGTTCTCCAGATGTCTAAATATTTGATTCTTACTGACAACTAGGAAAACACACTGAGGAATAAGCATGTGAGAGCAATCATTACACAATCATGTCACTGTTCATCTGTACGAGATACAAAGTTGGACCAAGGTGGGCACACAAGATGAGCAGGACGTCTTCGTGCCTTACACAGGTCTTTCTCTGGGAGAAAAGGAAGTATTTGGTTGTTTTTATATTTAGACTTTTTAAAGTCAACAACTATTCATTGAGCACCTATTAAGTTCAGAGCCCTGTGCTAGGCACTGAAGGCATCTCCCTGCCTCCAGACAGAATTCCTCAAAATCATTCTAGACAGACACTAGAGTTCATGGAATTCAGTGGAACAACTTTTTGACAAGTTCCCTCTCTGAAGGCTGATCAACAGGCTATATCTGGGGAATGAAATGCAAAAATCACTGAAAAGGTGTGCAGCAGCAGGTCTCTTCTAGTAGGCAGGAGGCTTAAAAATAAGTTTACCAAACAGGAAACATTTTGACCAAAGCCAAAATGATTGTTTCACATGTAATAAAATAAGTTTTCACCTCGCAAGAAGGTGTTTTGGGCCTCCGTCTATTCTGGAAATGTGAATTGGCTCTCTTCACTCTACTGCGCTGAGCCTGACGCTGCAAAAATCAATATATAACTCTTTAGTGAGTGCCTGCCTATTTCCCATCAATGCCAGTGGGAACAAAAGCCTCAAACTGCAAAATCTATACACCCAGCTACAAAGGAAGAACAGCTTTGACTCAAAGTCAAACTATTGACAATGTCACTCTAAAGTGACTCACAGTCAAACTATTGACAATGTCACTCTAAAGTGACTCACAGTCAAACTATTGACAATGTCACTCTAAAGTGACTCACAGTCAAACTATTGACAATGTCACTCTAAAGTGACTCACAAACTATTGACAATGTCACTCTAAAGTGACTCACAAACTATTGACAATGTCACTCTAAAGTGACTCACACTCAAACTATTGACAATGTCACTCTAAAGTGACTCACAGTCAAACTATTGACAATGTCACTCTAAAGTGACTCACAGTCAAACTATTGACAATGTCACTCTAAAGTGACTCACAAACTATTGACAATGTCACTCTAAAGGGCTTTGTTTCTGCGTCTGGAGTTCCCTCAGCATTCAATACATACTAAATACTAGGACTTGGTCCCCCAGCAATAATTCAAGCACACCTCATCACTGCTTATGTGTTAGGCTACTAGGAATATTCTCTGTGTAAAACCTTGTTCACATCCACTACAGTTCAACAATGTTCTTAAGTTGTCAGTTACAGAAACGTTGGTGACTCCATAATGATATCTGAAATCTTATTACACAGTCTCGGTTAGTGATCTTTATCTTCCGTCTCAGGTGCCAGGTGGGATTGCACCCTAAGGGGGTAGCTGGGTGGCTCAGTGGATTGAGAGTCAGGCCTAGAGACTGGAGGTCCTAGGTTCAAAGCTGACTTCAGACACTTCCCAGCTGTGTGACCCTGGGCAAGTCACTTGACCCCCATTGCCTAGCCCTTACCACTCTTCTGCCTTGGAGTCAAATTGTATTGACTCCAAGATGGAAGGTGAGGGTTTAAAAAAAAAAAGAAAGCTACCCTTAGTTCAAGACTCTGAGTTCCCCCAATCAAAACCTTAGTTCACAAACATCTAATATGTATTTACTTTTACCATTGAACTAGAAGCCATAGTAATTTAAATTTAAGTACAGGCACACTAATGTAATATTAGCAGTGCTATGAATTGGTTTAATCATTTGTGGAAAGCAATTTGGAATTATGCAAAAAAGAAAAAAAAGATTGAGAGCCAGGCCTAGAGATAGGAGGTCTTGGGTTCAAGTGTGGCCTTAGACACTTCCCAGCTGTGTGACCCTGGGCAAGTCACTTAACCCTCATTGCCTAGACCTTACTACTCTTCTGCCTTGGAACCAATACACAGTATTGACTCCAAGACGGAAGGTAAGAGTTTAAAAAACAAAAAAGACCCATTTCCATATTATTGATAATAATTGCACTAGAGTGATTGTTTAGAGTCTACATCCCCAGTCATAGCCCCATTGACCCATGTGATCAAGCAGTTGTTTTTCTTCTGTGTTTCTTCACCCACAGTTCTTTCTCTGGATGTGGATAGTGCTCTTTCTCTTAAATACCTCAGATTGTCCTGGATTGCTGCATTGCTGCTAGTAGAGAAGTTCATTACATTTGATTGTGCCACAGTGTATCGGTCTCTGTGTACAATTTTCTCCTGGTTTTGCTCCTTTCACTCTGCATCACTTCCTGGAGGTCGTTTCAGTTCACATGGAATCCCTCCAGTTCATTATTCCTTTGAGCACAATACTATTCCATCAACAATAGATACCATAATTTGTTCAGCCATTCTTCATTTTCCAATTTTTTTTCCACCTGCTCATAAATATTTTTGTACAAGTCCAATCAGAGATTATTCTTAACTGACTCCTCAAAGCTATCTTCTGTTTTTAGATTGTTGATTTATAAATCACAATTTTGCTTTTTTTAACTCTCACCTTCTCTAAGTATCAGTTCTAAGAAATGAGTTCTAAGGGTTAGGCATTGGTTTTAAGTGACTTGCTTTTCTTGGCTGCTTTATCTAGGAAGTGTCTGAGGTCACATTTGAACCCAAGTCCTCCCAACTCTAATCCTGGTACTCTTTCCACAGTGTTATCTAGCCACTCCAATAAAGCCTCGTTCTGACTATTTCAGTATCCTTTACTTGTTCCCTCTTGCCTGCCCTAGTGTAAGTTGAAACAACATTAGACCTAGAGCCAGGAGCCTGTCTCTGCCATCTCTACCCAGATGACCTAACACAAGTCACTTTAGCTTCCTGAGCATAAGGTTCTTCATCTGTTTTATTAAGGGAGTGGCATTAGAGGATTAAAGGTTTCCTTCTAGCTCTAGGTCTTTGATCCTATAGCTATTTTGAACAAGCAGGTCCTTGAAAATGCTTATTGAGGGGGCATCTGGGTAGCCCAGTGGATTGAGAGCTAGGCCTAGAGATGGGAGGTCCTAGGTTCAAATCTGTCCTCAGACACTTCCCAGCTGTGTGACCCTGGGCAAGTCACTTGACCCCCATTGCCAAGCCCTTACCACTCTTCTGCCTTGGAGTCAATACTGTGTATTGGCTCCAAGATGGAAGGTAAGGGTTTAAAAAAAAATGCTTATTGAATTGAATTTACTAACATCAATTTTTTTCTAAAACAAAGAAATCTGATGACTCCATTAATAATAATATTAATAAATCCATTAAAAAATCCAAGGTATCCACAATGTGTAAAGCACATAAATAGATATGAAATAGTAGTAAATGAAGAACCGTGAATCACAGACTAAGCAGCTTATTTTAAAACTTTTTTTAGTTAATAAGAATTTTAAAAACATTAATCTGTTACTCTTAATATCCCTTGGCCCATTAAGTGATTTTTTAAAAAGCAAACACCCACAATAAATCTTTCAGCACAAAGTTACAGTCTGAAAAGAAAAATTCCTATTTATCATCCATAGCTCAAAAACAAAAGTCTCTCACTTCATCTTAAGTTCCTAATTATTTTGTCAGGAGGTGAAGAGTTTGTTTCATTTTCATTTTTTGTCTTTGTTGTTTATCATTTCATTGATCAGAGTTCTAAAGTCTTTTAAAGTTGTTTTTCTCTAAAAGGCCATCATTGTATAAACTGACCTATTTCTTTTCACTTTGGATCTATTCACTGAGGTCTTCCCAGTTTCCTCTAAAATTGCCCATTTAAGGGGCAGCTGGATGGCTCAGTGGATTGAGAGTCAGGCCTAGAGATATGAGGTCCTGGGTTCAAATGTGACCTCAGACACTTCCCAGCTGGGTGACCCTGGGCAAGGCCCTTGACCCCCATTGCCTAGCCCTTACCACTCTTCTGCCTTGGAGCCAAAACACAGTATTGACTCCAAGACGGAAGGTAAGGGCTTATATAAAAATAAAATTAAAAAAACAAAATTGCCCATTTACTCAAATGGCACAATAATATTCCATTATGTCCCTATATCACAATTTGTTTAGCTATTTACCAATAAGAAAACATCCCCTTTGCTTTTATTTTTTTAGATTTATTTTTAATTTTTTTTTTATGTTTTAATTTTTCCCCATAGTTATGTCATTCTTGTTGTCTCTGTCCCCTCTCTCAGAGTTGACAAGCAATTCTACTGGGTTATACATATGTTAAGTTTTTTTTTTTTCATTACCACAGCAAGAACCACTATATATTTCTACAAATATAGATCCTTTTATTCTTTGATTTCTTTGGGTTATAGACTTACTTATGTTAAAACTGAATTAAAGGCAACTAAAGTGGAAGTGGATAGAAGCCTGGACTCAGTCAGGAAGACCTCCATTCAAATATGATTTCTAACACTTGATGGGTGTGAGACCCTGGGCAAGTCACTTGTTTACCTCAGTTTCCTCAACTGTAAAATGGGGATAATAGCAGCATCTCCTTCATTGAGAGGGCAGGTAGGTGTTTAAGAGTCTGGCCTGGAGTGAGGGAGACTCATATTCCTTTGTATGAATCTGGCCTCAGACGCTTAACTAGCTTTGTGACCCTGGGCAAGTCACTTAACATGCTTGTCTCAGTTCTGTCTGTAAAATGAGCTGGAGAAGGAAATGGCAAGTAACTCCCAATGTCTTTGCCAAGAAGACTCCAGTAGGATATAACTGAAAATGACTAGTCAAACTCCACAGAGTTGTTGAGAGGAACAAATGGAAGAGAATTTGTAAAGTGCTTAATACAGTGTCTGGCACATAGTAGGTTCCATAAAAATGCTTATTCTTTTCCCTTCCCCTCAAAGGGTGTGTATAATCTGATAACTTTCTCAGCATAGTCCAAATTGCTTTCCAGAACAGTTGGACCAATTCACAGCTCTGCCAATAGTGCACTAGGACCTGTTATCCTGCAGAACCTCTCAATTTATCTTCCTTCTTGCTCATCACTGTTAAGTTGTTAAGGTGGATCTTCGGTCGTTTTAATTTGCCTAATTATTAGTGATTTCAAGCAGTTTTTAATGTCATTGATGTTTTCCTTTGAAATTACCTGTTCATATCTTTTGACCATTTAGCTGCTGGGGAATGGATCTTGGGCCAAGTAATTTGAGAGTCTAAAATATTAGAAGAATGGGGAACTTGGGGTTTTGGTAAGTAGACGCAGTTTACATTTATTTGTTTCTGGTGGAGAGTTGGGGAGAGCATCATGGGCCAATTGTCCTCTATTTATACCTAAGGTTTTAAAATTGTGGGTTATCATATCCTCAAAGACCAATGGATAGGAATCTGTCTATGAATTACTCTCTTTGTGTATAGCTTTTCAGTGTCGATCTGTTTTCTTCACGTTTCTTTCTCTTGCATAATTGACCAAAATAAAACACTGGGAAAATTAATTTTTCATTGTATTTATGCAATAATTTTGCATGTGGCTTGTTGAATCCAATAAAGTAATAGAATATTTTCCTTTCTCATGCCCATCCCCATTTCTCAAATAAATAAACTAAGTTGTTTATTTACATGGACTGAAATTGATTTTTTCCCCAATCAGGCTAATGGTCCTCAACAGAAAATGTTCTTTATTCTTGCCATAGTAAATAATCAATAAGCATTTATTTTTAATGGCCTGCTATGTGTCAGCCACTGTGCTAAGACCTTGGGTTACAAAGAAAGGCAAAAGACAGTCATTGCCCTCAATGAGTACACAATCAAATGATAGATAACAAGCAAATAGATATGGATAACAAGCTGCAGATAGGATAAGTAGGGGGAAATGAAAGGAGAGAAAGCTCTGAAATGAAAGGTATTAGAAATGGCTTTTGGTAGAAATTAAGATTTTAGATGGTACTCAAAAGAAATCAAGGAAAACAAGAGGTAGAGATGAAGAGAAAGGGCATTTCAGGAATGAGGGACAGTTAGAGAAAAAGCTTGGAGCCAGGAGATGGCCGTCTTGTTTGTGGAATAGCAAATGCTTCAAAAAAGAAATAAAAAGAAAATAAATTACTTTGGGGTACAAATAATAATAATTTTCACTTATATAAGTTTTATGCCCTTCTAAGTACTTTCATGTATGCCTTTTTTGATTTCATAACCCTTTTTTTCTTCTTCTTAAGGGCAGGTAAGTGGCACAGTAGATAGAGTGGCTAGCCTGGAGTCAGGAAGACATCTTCCTGAGTTCAAATCTGGCATCCGACACTAGCTATGTGACTCTGGGCAAGTCGCTTCAACCTGTTTGCCTCAGTTTCTTCATCTGTAAAATGGGCTGAAGAAGCACATGACAAACCACTCTATCATCTTTGCCAAGAAAACCTTAAATAGGGTCACAAAAACTCAGACATGACTCAAAAAACTGAATGCAAAAATTTTTCTGTTTTGTTAAAGTATGATATTAAGTTTATGATTTCCCCCCTGACGACTGCTGTAGTTGTACCCTAGAAATTTTTGTATGTTGTTTCATCATTATCATTTGCTTTTACAGAATTGTTTCTATGATTTGTTCTTTGATCCACTTATTATTTCATATTTCATCGTCTCCATTTTGGTCTGTATCTTTTTTTGTGGTCCCTTAATCAGTTTAATTTTCTTTTCCAAGAAAACCCCAAACGGAGTCATAAAGACTTGGACATGAATGAACCTTTTACTTTCTGTAAGCTTCAAATACTATAAACAAATTTAAATATGTATGTTACAAGATTTAAGAAGATATATCAGAAAGTAATTTTTTCTTAGGAATAATAATTTGTGCTTTTAACTTTTAAAATTATCCAGATGCATGAATACAGTTTGCATTAAATTGTTCCATTTTTTTTCTCAGTCTTCTAAAGAACTGCCTTTTTCTAGGTATCTAGGCTTTCCTTCTATAAAAGTCAAGATATTTGCATACTTGCTGCCAAGTTACTCCCTTTGTGGGAGGTACTTCTCTTTCCAACTGGGCATTGGCATCTGGACCCAGAGTAGTCAAAACACACCCTCAATTAAAACTCTGCAGGTCTTTAAGCATTGTGCAACAGTGTCTCACCACTTTTAAGACGCAGGAGAAGAAAATCCTCTACAGTCATCTCACTGTGCCTCAAATTAGCTGTAGATGTCTGGGAGTTTTTAGACCCAGTCAGGGGATCATCATAGCACCTAGTCAAAAGAAAAAAGAATTCATCAGCAAATTGATTTTTGCAAAGCTATATGAGAGTCAGTGCTGGAGAAAGTGGGTGATTGTTTCTAGAAGACATAAAAGTCTAATTCTTTTTAATAACCCTTACAAGCCATTAACAAAAAAACCAATTCTAATTATTAAAAGAACTTGCAAAATCATGTTGCTGTTATAGAAAGAACTGTCATTTATACAGTTGTAAAACTTAGGTTTTATTCCCCAGTTTTTGTTATCTGCCAAGGCATCCTGAATTATAATTCCAAGGGCTCTTTTGTACCAAGAACCTAACCTTTTGTTTTGAAAAAGGACAAACACATAAAAATGAACTATATTCAACTATGATCACTACTAATTTTAATGAAGGAAATAATTGCCATTTCTAAATTGTGTGGGTGTATTTGCCAAGCTAGGGGGTGCATAGCATGGACAACAACAGTTTGTGGTTAGGGAAATTGCATAATTGGTAAATTGATCTGTTCTGAATAAAAATAATAATAGATACATTCTATTCTAGTCTCATCACAGACCACCCCCCCTTTTCCAGCCTTAGGGGAGGGAGCCTTTAATAATGGTCTGTGTAAACTGATGCCCAAGCAGTAAGAGTTTGAAGAAGAGCTGCTTGTACAAGTTAAAACCGAGGAAAGAGCAACCAAAAAGAGAACAGCCACAGAAACAAAACAAAACAAAAAAACTTTTAAAAAGTAGAATTTTTAAAAAAATGTCTCTCTTTACTAAGATCTTGAAAGCCCACTACAAACCAACGTTAGTGCCAGAATGGAATGGGATTTTTGATCGCCTAGTTTTTGTCAGCAGGTTTCACCAGCTGCCCAAACTTTGTGGCAGCCAGAACCTGGAGGTACGGAATAATGCGGCAGGAGCAGGAGCTGAGGACAAAGAAGAGGAGGAGATGGTGGCGGCAGGGGTAAGGAAGGTCCAGACGGCCACTCCGCAGCGACAACATCTAAAGGTGAAGACCCTGAAAGAAATGCCAGGGCCCAGAACTCTGGCTAACTTGGTGGAATTCTTCTGGAAGGATGGCTTTAGCCGTATCCACGAAATCCAGGTAGATATCTATTTCTAACTGGGAGTGCCTAGACCCTTATTCCCCCCCCCCCCCATCCTCCCCCTCCAAAAAAAAAAAAAAACCGCTTCCGCTTGCTTTGTGTTGCAAACTAGCCTGGGAGTTAATTGATCCCTCTGTACTTCAGTGTGGTCTGGGTATCCTTGCTAGTGCTCTGTAACCCAGACTGAAGTACACATTTATGCTTGAAATCTGTTTCAAGGCAATTCAAGAATTCGAAGGGAGTGGGGGAAGACCCCCAATTATGATCACAATGTCTCAGCATCCAGATGAGCAGCACAACCCCTTCTCGATTATTATGTAAGGCGGGAAAGCAGAAAAAGATGAGGTTTGGGTTTTTTGGGGGTTTTTTTTTTTTGTTTGTTTTAGTTTTGGCTTGGGAGAAGGGGTGGGATACCGAAGTAAGACTTTTTTTGCCATGTTTTTTTTTTTCAATCCGAACAAACCAGACTGGAGGGACTGAGCACTTGTACCCATTTATTGACTATAACCAAATGGAGCTTTAAAAAAAACTGCTAAGCGGCAGAGACGAGAAATTTGGTTTCAATCAAGTGGGTTTTGGGGTTGGGCTAAGAGAGGTGTGTGTAGGGGAGGGAAACCCCACGTACAATGCTGCACAGTCTCGAGAAACAGGGTGGCTATTTTTGCGCAAGTAAACGGCAACATCCACCGTCCCTGTCACGACAGGGACTCATTCGATACCAACAGGGTCGGGTGTGGGGAAGGGGACTGAGAAACAGGGTTTTCCTATCCTGGAGTTACTCGATGTTAATACCTAATGGGGACGGTTATGAAAGACGGACTCAAGGGGAAAGGCTGGTAAGGTTTGAAAGAGAGGAGAGATAGATTATCAGTTATTTTTAGAGAGAATAACATCGATGGAGGAGCTCTTCTGGGAACTGCTTGGTTTTTCTTGCTTTCCTTTTTTTAATTTGGCGCGTCCACAGAAAGCGAGAGAAAACGAAAAAAGAGAGAGACTGCGCGATGCGCACACACTGGCGGACCTCATGGAAGGCGGTTTTAAAAAACCACACGTCATCCACACACACGCCACGCCCCACCCCCGCGCACACTAGGGCGCGCGAGTTGGTCTGGAGCCCTTCCTTCCAAAGCCTCCGCGGTAAGGGGCGGGGCTCAAGGCTTTCAATTCTGTCACTACATGCGGGGGTCCGCAGTTTCCGAGCTTTCGTTTGATAGGCGCATGCGCAAGCGTTAGTTCGGCCCCTTTGGGTCTTGAGGAGGGTAGGGGTGTAGATTCGGTTTCTTCTTGATGAATCTACTTGAGTATGTCGGGTAAGTTTTGGAAGAGAGGGCAGTGTGCCCAGCCCTATTCCAAGGATGTTTCTTTTCGTTTGGAGGTTCCCCAAACCCCGGTGTCTCTTTATTACGATTCCCCTTTCCTCCATACTCTAGAATAAGCGAGCCCAAGCCAGTGTGGTTGCTTAGGAGACCCGGGGGCTCACGTGGAGTCAGGGGAGATAAGGAAAGGAAGGTGCCGGGAAGACTACGGGCGGAGTAAGAGGGTCTTTCTGATTGGTGGAAGGCTTGGCGTGGGTGGGGAAGTTTCTGCTGGTCTTCTGGGATCGGCCCTTACGTAACTGTCCCAGCTCTGGCAGAGATGGAGGCGGGGCTCTCTTGCGGACCTCTGTGCTTTTGTGGTCGGTTCGGTGAGCCTCGAGTGCCGGGTTCTGGGCGTGACTTATCTCCTGGAATATTGGAATGGCAAATGGAACTCTCTTAGCGAGATTACTAGCCAACTTCTTGCGTAGTTTTTGTATTTTGCTCTGACCAGCCAAGATGTGGTCATCCCATTGGCACAACCATTAGTGATAACTTCTCCTTGCCTATGTCCAGGGTCGGTAATGAGAACTAATAAAAGTAGCATCTGTAGCTTTCACACGTTTATTATTCACATATACAGTTTTTGTCTTCATCGGTCTTTATCCGCATTACACAAATCAACTCGGCTGATGTCTGCGTTGGAAGGAACCGTGCCCAGTTTGCTTTTTTGATTACTTTAGACTAAGGCAAAGTGATTTGCTTAAGGTTTCCACAGCTAATAATGAGCACAGTTAGGATTTGAACCTTCTTCCTATTTACATTATTGACTCGCAGGAAGTAATTATTCCCATTAGTAGAATCATTCTTGCTCAAAGTACATATTCTGGTAACAATCCGTATATCACAATTAGTCACAAATTCAGAAATTCTTTTAATAATATTCCAAACTCTTAGTGCATGTTCACTTCAAATTTATAAATTTAAAACTTCTTCCCCCAATGTTCATTACATTTTCACTTGATGCTTCAACGGTACATATACTAACATAACATTTCCGCATTTTCATTTGTAAGCACAAAAATTCAGATTATACAAAGTCAAATCTCATCTTCCAAACAGCTGATATTAAATGTTTATGCTTATTAAACCCTCATTTTCATTAAAGTCAGCAAATATTAGGAATTTGCTTCTCATCTGCTTCTTTAAAGCAAAAACCCCTTCTGCCAATCAGACTTTCTACCAATTATATATCAATCAATTCCCAATTTTAGTTTGCTCAAATAAATATTTTAGGTATGTCCAAATAGTAAAATCTCTAACCATTGTTCATTTCAGATCTCAAATGAAAACTAACAGGTCTCTCATCACTAAATTAGTACAGAACAAATACTATGGAATCTTATAAACTGATAGACAATTTGCAACACTAGATCACTTTATACTCATTTCATTTCACTCAGTTCCACTCAATTCCATAAGTACATTTAATCATTTGTGATTTTCCAAAACCTCATACATCAACCTTTAAATTATCTAATTGTGGGATCTAAACATCCTCTTCTGTCCTTGTTACTTCCACTTCTTTTCTCTGTGGACAGCAGAGAAGAAAGGAGGAAAAGTGTTGAACAGATCTTTTTACCTGTCTCTAAAGCAGAGGGCAAATTCTCTTTCTCACAATCCACATATCAGTGTTTCCTTTTGAATTCCCTAAACACATCCTCTGGTCTGTCAACCCCTTCATTTTTTTCCCAGAATAATGGAGTGACAGATAAGGTACATACTTAAGTAATCACAAAACAGATTTCTTCCCCTTCCCCCCCACCTCCATGCACCCAGAACACAGATTTACAAAGGACAGAGAAACCAGACAGTTAACAGAATTGTTTTGCCCCAACATCTCTTACATTCTCTTTGCTATTTCTAGGGACTGAGGGAGTTGGGGGGGGGGGTTCACTTCACTTTTATAACTTGCAATAAACAAACCCTTTGATTGTAGGATGAATCATTGGCACTTGAATCATTCTTTTTATTTCAAAAAAACTCTTTGCTCCCTCTAAATCTCAGTTTGTGAGATTCATTCTCTACAAACTGTGTATCACTTTCAAAACTATTGGTTTGGTAATGAAGATTAAAAAAAATCTTTCTTCTTCCTCAGTCATAGTAAGTTGCATTTTATAAATCTTAGCCCTTAGGGACAACACAATAAGGGATAAATCATCTAACATGAAGGTGATCTTTGCTCCCCGATTCCCCCACTTCTTCAATATCATCAAGGGCTCTGGGTGGGAGTCATCAAAGAATAGACTCTGACTCCTTCAGTCTCCAGTCTTTGTGAGAGAGTAAATCTGTTGCCTGAGGAATTGGAAGTAGAGGAGGAGGAAGTGGTGGTATTAGTAGTACTGGTACAGGAGAAAAGGGAGCAGGAAGAGGAGGAGTATCCAGGTAGGGGGGAGAGAGGGCCTCCAGTGAATTCCGGTTCCTTTCCTCCTTTCATCCCAATTCAGAACCTCTCCTCCTTTGCCTCTGCCACTGCTACTGTTATATTTTTTTAATACAAAAGTCTCTATCACAGGGAGCCAAAGAGCTGCATAAACTCGATCCTTTTCTAATTTGTCTATTATAGACATATTATATATATATATATACATATATATTTATAATTTTTCACAGACTGAGCTTTCAGAAGATCCAAAATGGGGCTATAAGATATTTTTCTCTTTGTCAATTTCCTTTCCTGATTAGCATAAACAGCAATGTTTAATAAGAAGTTTCTGATCAAAATCCATATATCTAGATTTTTCCCAAGATTGTAGTTTTAGTCCTAAGGGGCTGTCCCAAGGGATGGTGGCCAAATTTTTCCTATTCTGCTCACAATCCTCTGGTGAGGAATGTTTCTGTCCCATTTTCTTTCCCTAAGATGTTGGTCTCTGGCTTCCAGCAACAGCTTAAATTTGGCAAGCTGATCAGCAGTTTAACTCCTAGCTTGCTGTTTTCTTAGAAAGTAAAGGCTCTATTGTTTTGGGAAAACCTTGTCAGTCCTTTCTTACTGACAACTCGAACTGACTCAAGGCCAGGAAACCTGGCTAGAAATTCAAATGTCTAGTACTCTGTTAAATCCCTGCCAGTAGGCATTAGTGGCTCAATCCAGAGATGTTCCAGCCTGAGATGTCTTGCAAGCTAACTTTTCCCTGATTCACTCACTCTGTCTCACTAGTCCAGATTCAGGCAACTTGTGTCTTTCCTGAGATGTCTTGTGAATCAGACTCTGGTTTGCATACTCTCAGACTTACTAGTTCAGACTTGGGTAACCTGTGTCTTGTCTGAAATGTCTTGCCACCTAGAACAACTAGTCACTCAAACCATAGGCTCACCAGCCAAGGCTATATTGTGAACTAGCCAGGGTGTTCAATCTGCAAATTCTCATCAGAAATAGAGGCTGGAGGATCATCCCACAGGTTTGTCTGTGGAAAGTTTATGTCTCCCTATTCAATAAACCTAATACTCACTCAGGGTTAACTAATTAGAAAACTTAATTCCATTTTTTCCTTTGTCCCATTCTCTCTTGTCCAGAAAGAGTTGCTAGAAAAGAATTCACCTCCCCCACAAAGATTCCTGTTGTTACATATGCAAATCCTTCTTTTGTTTTCTGCTGATTACTGCTGGCCTTCAGCTGACTGCCTTGCTCTCTTTTGGCCCTCTATAGCTCTTTCCCTGTCAAGCTATTTAGAAGCAAAATAGGAGGCTCAATTTCCCTATAGCAGTGATGGTGAACCTATGGCACGGATGCCAAAGATGGCACGCAGAGCACTCATTGTGGGCACTTGACTGCCCCTCTCCTTTAATTTGTTACTAGAAAGGCAGAGGGACTAGGGTGGAGCTGCTCCCCTCCTCATCTCCACTGTGCCTTTTCACATGCCCCATCCCTTTGCCCAGCAGCCCAGTGAGAGTGCACAGAGGATAAGGGAGATGGCTAACAGGCAGTAGAGCTGAAGGGGAGCAGAGCCCTCAGGTCATTCCCCTCCTCCTTTCTACACTCCCTGAAGACATTCTTCACTTCACCCACCCCTCCTCACAGCTTCCTTCCTCCCCTGTGTGGGGTAAGGGGGGGTCTCTGTGGAGTAGGAGCGGCCCAGCTCTCAATCTCTAAAAGGTTTACCATCATTGCCCAATGGGAAGCAGCCTAAATTGGGGCTTTTGTCAGGTCTTAGCTTGTTCAGATAGGTAAACTGAGGCATTCTCTTTTGTTCTAGAATCCCAGACAAGCCCCCATTTGTCTGGGTTGGGAATTTTGGGGGTCTTTATATAGCAAGATGCACCCCCTTTAATCACTCAATTAGAGAGGCCAAGTTAATATGCAGACAGATGCAGCTTTATTGCTTATCACACAAAGGAAGGGAACATTTTGCTTAAATCAGAGGCCCAGAGATATACAAATGAACTCCTAATTTATTAAAAAAAAAGTAATACAATACCCTCCCTGTGCAAAAGAGTATCAGTTATGTGAGAAACTGGGAAGGGGAAGCAAAGCTGTATCCAATAATAAATGATTCAAACTTAACCTCTACTTAGAGTCCCAGGAATTTTGATCTAATATTGTTACTACTGCTAACCAAAAATACATCGAGAATAATACACTAATTTTCACTCCATACATCATCAATAGTCATCTAGCACCAATTAGCTCAAAGCAAAGGCACTAAGAAGAAATAATAATTATACAATAATAGCTACAAAACATTCCCTCTATAGAGTCAGGGTTTAGTCACCTACAAATACACACAGCAGCCATGGGAAGACACAGATCAAACCGAATAAAATAAATTCTTTTAGAGTCCTCATGTAGCTTGCTTTGGCTGGGAAGATTCCTCAGCTAGGTTTCTAGGGTCTCCTCTTCATTGCTGACTCTTCTCTGTTTTCATGGTCGCTAATTCTCAAAGCTGCTTCTGCTTTCAAGCAACTATCTGTCTGAATCTACAGCTATCTGGAGTGTGTCTCTGCTTCTTCAGTTGGTTTTTGGCTCTGAAGCCAATGAATTCTAGAACTGCTGGAGAGAATGCCTCCCGCTTTGCTATTAAACACCACAGCCAGTTGTGGGGGAAAGAAGGGGAAAGAGAAAAAAGAGAAATCCAATCCTTTCCCCCTTACAGGAAGGAGTCTTATCCATAGAGAGCTGTCTTCAAATGCTCTACTCTGGAATTTGACTAGGGTTTAGCTGTTTGAATCTCCCAGAGGTTTGGGAAATCAGTTTGTTCCCTTCCTGACTTGGAGACCCTTGTAACAAGGTTACTTTCTTAATCCTATTATGTGATTACATCAGCTGAGCTGGGAGGGTTGGGGAGGCTTACTTATAGTCTTCCTTCTTTTACAATGTAGTACATGTCTTCTTGAGAAACATTTAAGAGCAGAGACTGTTTCTTTGTATTGCTAGCATATAGTAGGTGTTTAATAAATGTTTGTTGATGTATTTGATTGCTTTTATTTAGTGTCTTTTTGTTGATGCAGTTCCCTATGCTTAGTGTGGTTTTCCTTCCCCTTTTGTCTTAGAATCAATACCTGTTCCAAAGCAGGCGAGCAGTAAAGGCTAGGCAATGGGGTTTAAGTGACTTGCCTGGAGTCACACAGCTAGGAAGTGTCTAGGATCACATTTGAACCCAGTTCCTCCTAACTCCAGGCCTGGCTCTCTATCCATTAAGATACCCAACTGCTCCTCCTCCCCTTTACTGTAAAATTCAACTCCACTGCTATCTCCAACATGAAGTCCTCCCCTGACTACCTCAAACCTCATTTAGCACTTTGTTTACACCTCTTTGCGCACTTAATTATTTCATATTGTAGCTCATTTTGGATGTCATCTCCCTTCCTAGATGATAATACCCATCAAGGCACACTCAGTGTCTATCATATTACTCTGTACAATTTTGGGGGTGGTCTAAAACTGATTTCATGGATGTGGGAAATCCTAGTGTGGAAATTCCCTCCACTAATCCAGATCAGTAATTCTTGTTATTTATAGTCAGAGTGGGTTGCTTGGATCACATTCTTACACAACACATATATGTCAAAAGCAACACTTAAACTCAATTCCCCTGACTGAAAAGCCAGTCCTGTGACTAGACTAAGGGGGTTCATGTATCAGAAATTTTAGGGGGTTTTGAATTTAGATAAGAAAAAAATACATCTTTTCTTTTACTGACCTCTAAAATTTAGTTCTTCCTTCATTTATGAATTTTTGAAAAATTATTATGAGAAGGAATCTGTAGGTTTCACCAGACTACCATAAGAGTCATTACCACAGAAAAGGTGAAGACCTCCTGTAGGTTATGTTACTCAAGTTTGATGTATAGAAGATGCTGAATTTTGTTTATTTGCTCAGTTTGTTGAATAAAGTTGATTTGTATTTTTGTTTCTCTGACAATTCTCAGCATCAGGTATCCCATGTCAGCGTGATTATTTTTAGTTGTAGTGAAAAGTGTTTTAATTCATCAACTACTTGCTATATTCTGTTCAACAAACTATTCATTTTTGTTAGTATAGCTCCTTTTCTATTTATTAATACTTACATTTTTAGTTTACCTTTAATTTATCCAATTTAAGCTCTGGTTTTATTTCATTGCTGAGTAATCTACCCTTAAAATGCTATTTGTTTTAGTGAAACACCTTTATTTACGAAATTGATCATAAGTGCTTTGAAAAGATATGTAACTACTTTTCTTATAACAGGTTCAATTTTATTTTACTTGAAATAAACAGCATTATATTACTCCCGGTGCTTCACTTTTACCAGGTAAATATCTTACTTCTGTTTTAGGAAGTGAAAAAATATCTTTATCATGTGAAAACATAGGTTTACTCGGGTAATATTAATAACTTATTTATGTAAATTTTACTGTTTACAAAGTGTTTCCCTCAGAATAGTCCTGAAAGAGTGAATGATAGAAATATAATCCCTATGATCTCAATAAAGAAGTCAACATTTAAATAGATTAAGTAAGCAATTAAGCAATGGAACCGAGATTTAAATCATGAACTTTTGATCCCAAAAGACTATGATTTGTGACATATGTTATAGCAAAATTGGGAAACTTTTTTGGTTAAAGTATATCTTTGAGGACAGTTTTCCTTAGTATGTATTTTTTTATTCTTTTCTGATTTCTCCATTACATTGCAGCAAAAACACACCCTCGAATATGGAAAAATCTTCAAGTCTCATTTTGGACCTCAATTTGTAGTATCTATTGCAGACAGAGACATGGTGGCTCAGGTTCTCCGGGCTGAAGGAATCACTCCCCAGAGAGCCAATATGGAATCCTGGCAGGAATATAGGGATTTACGAGGGAGATCAACTGGACTCATTTCTGCGTAAGTACATATGTGTGTTTAAACTGTGTCATTATTTGATGGATTTCACATAGAACTCTGCTCAGGTTTACTGAATCCTAAAAAAACCCTTCCTTTGAATCTTCAGGCCCATCTACTTACTGTTTTACACCCAAAGCCTCCATCCCATAACCCATTCTAGCACATTATTTCTTTCAGAGTGCTGCTTTATATCCAACCCAAGTCTTTCCTTTAAATTTCATTTCTTATTGTTCAGCCTTCCTATCTGAATGGTTGGCAAATCTAGCAATTACTTCACTGTCATGGAGAAATTGTTACAAGTTCCTTGTAATTCCATACACATGTTTAAAAATGATTAGAAATTAAGTTATTAATTTTTTTTAGGGAAGGTGAGCAGTGGTTAAAAATGAGAAGTGTATTGAGACAAAGAATTTTGAAACCTAAAGATGTGGCTATTTTTTCTGGAGAAGTCAACCAAGTTATTGCTGATTTGATTAAAAGAATCTACGTCCTCAGGAACCAGGAAGCAGATGGAGAAACTGTGACTAATGTTAATAATCTTTTCTTCAAGTACTCAATGGAAGGTGAGGCATTCAACATATAAGAGCAGAAAAAGAAAGGATTAATGTGTATTTTATAGAGATTCATGCATTTGTATAGCGCTATGGATCTTTTTGTTTTTTGGAAGTAGGAGAGGAAGAGGTCTCACCATCAGTTGGTTCAGATAATACCAAAGAATATATTATGAAAGTATATGGTTGTTTCCTAAAATTCTGCTTTTCCATTTTGTGGGCTTCCAGGCATGTCCTCCATTTCTGGAATGTACATCTTGACATCTTTCTTCCTTCAAGGTTCAGCTCAGGTGCCATCTTCTCTGTGAGGCCTTCCTCATTACTGCCAGTTGTTAGTGTTGTCTCTTTCCTCAAATTGATTTATTTGTTTTCCTCTTGTACCCCCCCTCCCTTAGAGGGGGAACTCTTGAAACAGAAAACATTTCAATTTTGTGTTTCTATCCCAGTCATATAGCACTGTAACCAATACATAATAAAAACATTTAATAAATGTTTGCGGAATTGAAAAGTTTACAGATGGAGAAATTTTACTCTCTTGCTCTTTGGCTTTTATAAATGTTCTTGGGCTTTCTTTTTCAGTGTTTTAGCACTGGCAAAATTGAGTAAAATAATTCCTTACTTCTATGGTGAGGGGAGGGCAAGTCATTTACCTGGCAAATTCAACTTATCCAGGTTGCAGGAGAATCAGGAAGTTAGCAAAAAAACCAAAACCTCAAAAAACCAAAACAAAACCCAATTGATGAACAGATAAAATAGATTTCACAAGGGCTGTGTGCAAAAGCCTGTGTAAGTAACTCATAGAAGAACTTTTCAAGCCTTCACTCAGAGCCAATTAACTCTTATTTTAGAGGCAATTCTAATAAATTTGCTTATTTAGCTTCCCATGCAACAGAAAATTAGAAAGCTGGAGAGGGGCTGATAGATCTAATGGAATTGACAAAACCTTGAAGTGACAACTGTCAGCCTGAAAAGGAAGAAAAGAAATAGATGCAAGAATTTGAAAGTGATTAGATAACAGTCTAAGACTGTTTTGGTTGTTCATTTATTTTAGTCATGTCCATCTCTTCATGATCCCTTTTGGGAATTTCTTGTCAAAGATACTAGAGTGGTTAGCCATTTCCTCCTCCAAATGATGTTACAGGTAAAGAAATTGAGGCAAACAGGATTAAATGAGTCACTCTGAATCAAGACAGTAGTATGTGTCTGAGGCCAGATTTGAACTTAGGAAGATTCATATTCCTGATGAATTCAACTCCAGGCCTGGCACTTTATCCACTGTGCCACCCAGCCAATCCCAAGGCTATTTAGTTTAAGGTTAACTAGGTCTGCACACTTAAATAGCCACTAATAATGTGGTATAGAAAGCCTTTAGAGTTAAAAAGACTCAGAAGACCAGTCAAACTCTACACTTGTTGGCTGTATGACACCATAGGCAATTCACTATACATTTTGGGCATCAGTTTTCTCATCTGTAAAATGAGGAAGGCAGATTAGAATGTCTCTGGGGGTCTCTTTTAGCTATATTATTACAGAAAACAATTCAGTAATTAACATGCATAATGTTGACCCTGATCATCAACTCCAAATTGAGAATTTTCTTTAAGGATGTAGGGGCTCAAGTGTGAAAGGAAACAATAACACGGGCTGGAAGAGAGATAGGGAAAGAAAAGGAAATTGTTGAACAGAGAGAATGACTAAGGAGGAGACTGATGCGTGGCATCCCATCTGGAATTCTCTGCTTCGAGTAGTGAGAATGGGGGCCATAGGAGCAGGAGCATAAAAACTCAACTTGGTTAAGACTAGACATTCCTTATTCCTTTGCAAAATAAGGTTATGGATTAAAACATAGGCACAAAGCATATTCTTTATTCTCATTTACTTTAAAAAGCCTAAAAGGGCCTGTGTTATTTGCTGGTTGTTGATCCCTGATACAATCTAATCTTTTTATTTTACATGTAAAGAAACCAAATCCCAGATGAGTCAAATGACTTATCCAATTTCACACAGTCAGTGGCAAAGCCAGAACTTTTCCCTAACTTCTGGCCCATAAGTGTTTTGTTTCTCTGAAAGGACTCTCTGGTTCCTTATCACATCCAAAGGATAGATTTTTAAAGTTAATGAGTTGGGACAAACATAAAAATAAAATCTCACCTATGAGCGCCCAAGAATTGTAGCAGAGGAGTAGCTCAGTAGTCCATTGGCTAGAGTACCAGGCCTGGTGTCAGAAAAACTCATCTTCCTGAGTTCAAATCTGGCCTTAGACACTTACTGACTTGTAAACCTGGGCAAATCACTTGTTTCTCTCAGATTCCTCCTCTGTAAAATGAGCCAGCATAGGAAATGGCTGACCACCCCAGTATCTTCGC
The DNA here is from genome assembly GCF_027887165.1 of Monodelphis domestica. NCBI lineage: Eukaryota > Metazoa > Chordata > Mammalia > Didelphimorphia > Didelphidae > Monodelphis > Monodelphis domestica. The sequence goes on from NC_077230.1 coordinate 111,247,930, forward strand.
CAAGAAAACAAATGGGGTCGCAAAGAGACGGCCACAGCTGAACACCAACAGCAAGGCATAGAGAGGGAAAGGGATTTGTCAGTGTTTCCACTTCTAATAGGGTAGCAGAAATGTTGCTCAAAACAAGTGCTTCCTCTCTCAGGCCAGTGCTGTAGCATCCTATCCCTTTCTGTGCTGTTCTCCCAACCAAAGTATTTCCCTGTCCTTGCCCCCTTCACCTCACATGAGGCATCCTCTATTTTCATGATGTCCAGAATTCCTTCATTAGTGTGGTGTCTTTTTCAATTTGTTTTAATTCGGTTCAACTCAACAAACATTTATTAAGCAGATACCTATGATGTGCAAGGCACTATGCCAGGTCCCGGGTATACAGAAACAAAAATAAAACAATTCTTGCTTTCATGGACTTTGTATTCCCAAGCCTGACTTTCCTAGGCAATGCCTTATTTTCTAAGCCCATCTCATTGTCCTTTTCTTCTCTAGTCAGTTTTCAACCATACTACCTTAGAAAGCAATTTGTTAAGTTCATCTAAAAAACTGTTCCAGCTTTATGTACCATCCCTTCTAGGAGTATTTCCATTTTAATAGAATTTTTTTTCTTCATCCAGAAAAATTTCCCTCTACTGGCAGAATATCAAACAATAGCAGTCTGATGGGAAAAATATTTGGGGTAGGAGTTAGGGTTCCTGATGTTCAGCACTTCATGCAGTATATACAGCCAATGGTTTCATTTGCTTGTAAAGCCAATGCTGCCTGGAAGTCTCTGGGATTTGGGCTGTTTATGCTGGCCCTCGGGGCACTTCTCTAAACATTCTTTAAAGTCAACTATCATTATGCACCTTGTTTTAAGGAAAGGAAGCATGATGGATGATAAGAAAATGTAAGAAATAGAAAGTATAGGTACACAAGTAGATGTTTTTATATTTTTAAATTTCTGAGCTATAAGAAATTATAAAACTGAAAATAAGTAATTATTATTATTATAAGTTATCATGGTAAATAAATAGCAATAGGATTATAGATATGTAATTTTGGAGAATATTTTTTCTTTAAATATGGTAAAATACAGTATATGTCACATGTATATTTCATCTCAGGATTGAACTTAAAGTGATTCACTGGAGGGGATAGCAAGATATATATCTAGTTTGGTACTGATACTCAGATCATTATATGAGAACTTTCTGACTTAATGAAATTCATAGAATTAAAAAAAAAACAAACAACTCTTAACTTCTGCTTAGAATCAACACTCTGTAGTGGTGAGGGCTAGGCTATGTGACTTGCCCAGGGTAACATAGCTAGGAAGTCTCTGAGGCTAGATTTGAACCCAGGACCTCCCATCTATCTCTAGCCTGCCCTCAATCACTACCTACCGTATGCCCCCAGATTCTTAGAATATTAAAGCTAGAGACCCTCCACCAAGATAACTTGAGGTCTGTGAATTTAGTTTTTAAAATTATTTTGATAACTATATTTCGATATACAAGGTTTTCTTTGTAATTCTATGTATTTTATTTTATGTATTTAGAAACCTTATTCTCAGGAGTCCATGGATTTCTTCAGACTGCCAAAGGACTCCATGACACTAAAAAAAAAAAAAGTTAAGAATACCTGGTCTAGCCCAGTCCCTTTATTTTTATAGGTGAATAAACTGATTCATAACTACTTAAAGCATAACTGGCTTAAGGAACCATTGGCTTAAAAAGCTGATTACATATAAACTAAGACTAATGAATGAAGCTAAATAATAACTTTTCTATGTAATTCTATGTAGTATGTATGTAATTCTATGTAGTGCTGCCATATATCTTTGTCTCTGTCTTTCTCTTCTTTTCATCCTCCAGCAATTCAGTGAGTCAGAGTCCCTAAAGACCCCTCCAAGAGTTGTTAAGAGTATAGAGGGTCAGAGGTCATCAAGAATCCAGTCAACTAATCAGGGTCTTTCAGGACATGGGGGTGGTGCAAATAATCATTTACATTGCACCTACTATGTGGTGGACACTATGCTAAGCATTTTTTTTTTACAAATATTATCTTTTTTGATAGTAGAAAAGTTTGAAGAGTATGATCAGGAATCCAACCAGGTTGAATCTTACATACCAGGAGGACCAGTTAGGATCAGGGTGGATGAAACTGAGTTCCTGTTCAAGCAGTATCAAGAATTGCTCACTTGGACATTTTCTGGCCCTTGTCTATTTCACCTTTATTGGCCCCTCGTTTTTTAGCACTACTGTGCTAAAAACTGCACTACCTTCTGCAGGGTCACAGGACTAGTTACTTTTAAAATGAATTTAAATTAATTAATTAAATTAATATATTTCATTAGAGGAATATCTTTAAATTTATCATTATTTAATATAAATTTTCTTCATTTGATTAAAGTTTTTTTAAGTTTTAATTGAAAGGTTCTATTAGAACAATAATAAAAAACAAAATGTATTATTAATCCAGTTTAAAAACTACTGATAAAAGAATCTGAAAAGAAATTAGACCAGTGGAAACAAATCCTACTTTGTGCCAAGTCACCAGGCCCTTTCCTTGCATTCTCAAATGCTCTGGTTGAGAGGTTTCCAACCATTTTATGATAAAGAGCAACTTTTCATTATCCCAAAGCTTTGCTATCACTCAGGGCAATGAATGAATAAGGGAATAAGAACTGGGTTTCTTATAATGAAGTTAGGCTACAATTCCTTTTTATCTAGGAATCTTAGGAAAGTGTGGTAAGGACATGTGGCAAAGAAAAGACCATGAGATCTTGATTGACTTAGATTCACTGGTAAACCATCAGTTGGGACTTTTTGTTCTTTCTAGACCATCTTGAGATTTCTTACTTTAGTCTCCTAAATATCTAGCCCTATGATCCTTAGGATAGTATAATTTTTTGGTAGTAATGATAAAAATGAATCCTTAATCTTGTCAGTTTTAGGGATCATTCTCCTAAACTTTTGAAACTTAGTTTTATAATTACAACGTAAACCTTGATAATATCATCATTTCAGAAGAAGGCTTTTAAACTTTTGCCTTTTTCCTATCTAGGAGTGGCTACTATTCTTTATGAATGTCGTTTGGGCTGCCTGGAAAACAATGTTCCCCAGCTGACCATGGAATACATCGAAGCACTGGAGTTGATGTTTAGTATGTTTAAGACCACCATGTATGCAGGAGCTATTCCCAAATGGCTTCGCCCATTTATTCCTAAACCCTGGAAAGAATTCTGCAGATCCTGGGATGGACTCTTCAAATTTAGTAAGAGAAGAATTGAGGGGTCATTTTTTATAAACCTAGAATTGGCCTGACTCTACTGCCTGTCATACATCTAATTTTGATCCAAGACAATGAGTTATTTATGGCAGAAATGAATTTGATGTGCAATATAGTTATAATGTTATTTGTGTTAATAGACCTTTAGCTCAGTTTTGAGAATTAGCATGAAACGTGGATAATGTGACTAAATTCAGAACATTCATACATACACCAGAACTTCTACATCTAAATGAATATTCACTCATGTACTCAAAATGCAAACAGTGGGTCAAAATATTTTCCAAAATGTCTCTTTTGGAGTAGTTGTCTTTAGAGTCCATGGCATATCCTTTTAAATATCTTCAATGGATTAGCAAACATTCATGTTTGATGGATGAAAATTATTTTTCAGAAAAAGCAGAAAAGCATTTGGAATAAAAGCCATTGAATAGAATATGTGATCAATCTTGGTAATAATATTTTAAGGGGAAAAATTTTGAGGGAATGACAAGGTATGACATCTCTCTCTTGAGAGAGGGGACTACAGCTACAGAAGCAGAAGCTGTCAGATATAACTTGTTGGTCTTTTTTGTTTAATTGTCTTTGTTATAACAGCTAAAAGAAAGTGTTTGGGAGGAGCAGAATATATGTTGGTAAATTACTCTGAGTTCACAAAAGGAATCAATTTTTTAAAATGAAAAAGAATATAGAAATAGATATGAAAGCATTGAATCTCTTATCATACAAAAGTCTATTCCATAATACAACTGAAATGCTATACATTCTCAATGAAAAAATAGTAAATACCAGTGGAATGGCAGTGTTTATAAGAAATACAAGAATGATTAATGAAATTTTTAAAAAATCAAGTGCAGCTATAAATTATGATAATTTTCTTATAAGATTCATAAACTAGCTTGAGGCAATTTGAAAGGAAGTTCCAAATAATGTTAAATAAATGACAGCCAGTTGAATAGTAGTTCCCCCAAGGGACTCCTTTGAAAACAAATACCAATGGAATGTATACATTCTGTTATATTTGCTTTAATTTTTCTCATTCCTGTATAGTCAACTATCTTGACTATCAACTTTCAGGTATTTTATCCCTAGCTTGTGCACACTGTAAAAGAAATTACATCAACAGTGTAGAACTCAAAAACCTGTAAGTTTTTTCTTCAGTTGCATTTTCAGTGCAAGTGAGGTGGCGAGTTTTCTTTAAAATTTTTATTTATTTTAAAATTCCACCTTTTCTTGGAATCAAAACTGAGTAATGGTTCTGAGAGAAGAGTGGTAAGGGCTAGGCAACTGGGGTTAAGTGACTTGCCCAGTATCACACGGCTAGGAAGCATTCAAGGCCACATTTGAACCCAGGACTTCCCATTTTCAGGTCTGACTGTCTATCCATTGAGCCACCTAGCTATTCCTCTTTAAATTATTTAAAAATAGAATAGTTTTTAAAAGTATTTTGTTTCACTTCCCATACTATTGAATTTATTTTGAACATCTTCAATATTTTCTATGGCCTTGTTTACAGCTGTGATTTGAAGTGGAGGGATGAGGCAGAAGAGAGGGGACCAGCACTAGAATTTTATCAGGTGCTTGTTATGTGCCAAATTCTTATGTTGGCTGCTGGGGAAAAAACACACAGGAGTGAGCCAAGTCTAGCCTTGAAGGGGTTTTTGTTTTATTGGGGTTTGGAAGAGAGGGAGGGGAGGAAAATAATGTGTGTAAGTATATGCACACATATCCATCCATCCATACCTCCATGTATGTGTGTGTATATGTGTGTGTGTGTGTGTGTGTGTGTGTGTGTGTGTGTGTGTGTGTGTGTGTGTGTGTGTGTGTGTGTATGAGAAAAATAAGTACAGTGTGATTTGCAGTGGAGGGGAAGGGGCATGAGACGTCTCCAGTAGGAGGCGTGAGGGGACAGCTGAGAGTCTATTCCAGGCTTGGAGAATCCTCACGGAAAGGCATGGAGATGGGAGATGGGAGATGGACCATAGAGGGTATGAAGGGGATGAATGTGTAAGAAGGTTGGGTAGGGAGATGGAGGGCACGTGGCGAAGGGCTTTAAGTGCCTGAGGAGTATGTGACTATCGGATGGATCTTATAGGTAATAGGGAACTGATGGAATTTATCCAGTGAGACAGTGGAATGGTTAGACAGCCCATGTGGTCCTTGGATTGCAGTGGGAGGAAACTTGAGGCAAATCAGAAGGCTATTGTGAGAGTCCAAAAAGTGATAATGATGGCCTGAAGTAAGAGGTGACTGAATTGAGCGTGTAAATGGAGAGGAAGGGATGTGAGAGATGTTGTAGAGGGGAAAACCAAAGGATTTTATACATGGGGTGAGTGAAAGGGTAGGAAACCCAGAGGACATCAGGGTTATGAACCTGAACTCTAGAAAGATGGGGGTGCTCTGGACAGTATAGAGAAGCTGGAAGAGGGGACAGTTTTTGGAGGAAAGAAGAGTTCTGTTTCCAATGAGTTGAGCTGGAAATGTTGAAGGGATTTCTGCTTCAGCGTGTCCAGTGGGGGACAAGGGAGTGGAGCTCAGGAGAGGCTACTGCTAGATAGGAATGAGGACTGAATGCAGGAAAAGGAAGATGCCTTTGGTGGACTTCAGAATTTTTCATGGGCGACAGTATGAGTGATGGGGCTTCTGAAGCCCATCTAGCCACATTTGGCTCTTAGTGAGAACATTCGGGTAATGGGGGAGCTGCCCTGGAGGTGCTGGCTTTCAGCCTCCTGGTGTGTGGAAGAGCATCATATGGCAGGGCCAGGGCAAGGGAAGTCTATTTCCTAGTTCTATTTTTTTTTTAAAGACTTTACCATAGTGGAATCCATGAATGACTTTCTCAAACCCTGAAAAGAATGATTATTTCTGATTCAACAAGGGACAGTCAACATTTTTTTCACTTCTGTCACTTTATAAAGGCACACAGCTTCATCTTGGGTATAGTTTTTATTTTTTTAATGGAATAGGTTATTTCATCACCATAGGGAGCTCCCCTTGCAGAATTTTCTGCAACTTGTGGTCCAGAAGATTATCCTGGACATTGAGAGGATAAGTGACTCCCTGAGAAACACCATTCGATCTGTATCAGAGACAGGATTTTGAACTCAGGTCTTCCTACTTCAAGGCTAGTGCACTGTCCATAATAGTGAAGGTTCTTAATCTTTTTCTGTCAGGGGCCTATTTGGCAGTTTATTTTATTTATTATTTATTATTATATTATTATTTATTAGAACAGTATTTCAAATTGCATAAAATAAAATACCTAGGATTACAAAGAAATTGAAATATGGTTATCAACATTACAAAAAATAGTTCACAGTCCCCAGGTTCAGAATGACTGCACCACACCATGTTGCTTTTCCATTTGTACATCCTATAGTAAATACTCCTGACAAGTCAAAGTGGATTTTTTATTCTCCATATAAGGTGAAGCCTTATATGAAACCATTTTTATTTATGAAACTGCTTTATTCTGAATGTAGCTGGTACCTTTTTAGGTAAATAATTAAAATCTAAGTGGATTGCATATGCCCATGAGTGTAAAAGTGATCATTTGAATATAGGTTCTGTTCCAAAGTCCCAAACTGTGTTATTTATTAGACTAATAACCTCTGAATGGATTTCTTTCTGGGATTATCAGGACCAAGTCAGGATGAAATATAAACTATAGAGTGTATTTACCTAAACATTTTCTTTAAAAGAAGTTTATCTTTAAACAGGCCAAATTCATGTTGACAATAAGTTGAAGGACATTCAGTCCCAACTGGATAGAGGGGAAAGCCTAAGAGGAGGACTTCTTACACACCTCTTAATTAGCAAAGAGCTAACATTAGAAGAGATCTATGCCAACATGACTGAAATGCTCCTGGCTGGGGTTGACACAGTAAGTTTTTCAGTTTTGTTTTGTTAAGAGACAAAGCAAATTTTAACCTGATGGGCCTTTGCAGACCTTGAAACCCCAATTTTGAATTTAAATTAAGTACTCCATTTATTGAACTTGAAGGACATTGCATAGTTTAATTCAACTGAATTTTGCTCTCATTTAATAACCTTTTTAAACTGACAAGACTTTCCAAAAGAAAACTACAAGTTTTCTTACAAATTATAAAGTGAAGGTATACAAAGGGATTATTAAAAATTCTGTATAGTGTTTGGTAAGGTCCTTTTTTATTGGCTTCTAAGCCATTTACTTATTGTACTATAATGCCAGGAGTGTAGAGGACATGAAGGTGCTGAAAATTTAAGAGGGTATAATTTTGACATTAAAAAACTATAGTAGGGGGCAGCTGGGTAGCTCAGTGGATTGAGAGCCAGGCCTAGAGATGGGAGGTCCTAGGTTCAAATCTGGCCTCAGACACTTCCTAGCTGTGTGACCCTGGGCAAGTCACTTGACCCCCATTGCCTAGCCCTTACCACTCTTCTGCCTTGGAACCAATACACAGTATTGACTCCAAGACAGAAGGTAAGGGTTTAAAACACACACACACACACACACACACACACACACACACACACACACACACAAGAACTAAAAAAAATTGTATAATCTGGTACATTTGCTCACCTACTATAGAGAAGACAAAGGAATGAGCTCTGGTGGTGATGAGTACCTTGAAGTTATTTCAACATTAGCAAAATGAGGTGTGTCATTGCAAGAATTTGAGGTATTTTGCAAGTAATTTTTCATGCCTATGTGGAATAGGCCAAACTGAAATAATACTGATTAAGAAAACCTTATGTAGAATAGAGTAATGTAGAAGCAACTGACTCTTAGTCTTGGGCAGAAACTAGGAAAAGAATATTTTGGTCAATTGATTTTCATGAATCTGGCAGGAAAAATATGTTTTGTTTATACAACAAAATACTTTCTTTTGTTATTGTTGTGTCTCAGGTATATATCTCTTATTTATATGAAATTTTAAATGGCTACCATATGTTTGTTTTTGTTTCTTAAAATCTAAAAGATGGCAAAGCTTGCCCCACTTTGGGTAGGAGTGGAGACAGTGGGGGGAGGGGAGGAGAGAGAGAGAGAGAGAGACAGAGAGAGAGAGAGAGAGAAGGAAGAAGAGAAGGAAGGAAGGAAAAGAACACTTAGTGTTTATAAAACAAAGCTCTTGTTATTAAAGTCTGTTGTTTTACACTGAAAGTAAAACAAGGGAACTGAAAGAGGTCTGGACAGATAAAATTCAGTTAAGCAAAAATAGGTGAAGTGCCTAACTTTCTATGTTAGGCTATGGGAAAGCAAAGACAAAAATAGAAAAAAATGATCTGCGCCCTGAAAGAGCTTACATTCTACAGGGAGGCGTCAGAAGAGGAAGATTTCATTTTAATTACGTATTTAATTGATTTTATTTCTACTATTGCTTATTTGTAGATTTATTTTAAACAATTATGCAGCTTACAGAATATCTTAAATGGCTATTTTTTAAAACATTGTAATGGATTTTTTTATCATGATTTCCAGTTTAAAAGCTGACTCCGATGGTCTTTCCTCCTGCCACCTGGTGGCAGCTACAGATATAACAGGGAGAAGAATGGGGAAAAGCTGCTGCTCAGTTCCCAAACTGGGTTCGCAAGTTGGGGTTATCAGTTGATAAATTGATTGTCCTCCATTCACTCTCATATTGCCACTTTTATGAAGAAATTTCTTACCGTTTTTTCATGGATTTTTTTTTTAGCTTTTAAAATTTCCAATGTTTCAGAAATGTGTTTATGTTTGTTTTTATTAAGATGCTTACTCCCTCTGCTGGTGGAGATCACATTTTCTTTGAGACTTGCTGTGACTGATAAATTCCTTCCTTCCCCTGGAGCCACAAGATAATAAAGCTCTTTGAATCCAGCTATGCTGGGACTAAGCTCTTATGTATAAAAGCCCTCTAAAAACATTGAAATACTTAAAACAAAACCATGTTTCAGGAAAATAATATGATATGGGCTATATAATTCAGATGTTTGATGTTGAAAAAAGCATTTATTGTGAATTATCATTGCTCATAAGAAAGTAACAGAATCATAAAGGTGCTAAAAATCCATTTTAGTGTGATTGTTGAGATCTAAAGGGACCAATGAAAATAGCTAGAAACATTACACTATGTTTGAGAATCATGCCACCCACTATTATTCCTCCCAAAGAATAAGACTGGTGATGAAGAAAGAAAATTATATTCTCGTATATAGTAGTCAATAAATATTTAGTGATTTATTTGAAAAACATATTGGAACAATTGGTAAACTAATAGTATCTTGATGCCCATCTCCAGAGGATCAGTATAGTTTTAATCCAGAGTTGGAGGTCCAAGGCTAGAGTAGGTTGATGATTGTTTTGGATAGGAATACCCCCTCTGGATTGGCAATTCTGAGTCCAGTGGATCTACCAAAAGCCAGATTGGATTCTGAGATAACTGATTCAAGGAAAATTGGGAATTCTTCAAAAAACTAGTAGCTAAATTAACATGATGCCAGATTCTCCAGCAAGAATTTTCATGGATGGCAGACTACTATTATTCACTCTCTGTTTTCAAAAAATACAGTTAACCAATGGAGCAGCAGACCAGTGCCACATGTGACTAGCTGAAATAGTTCCATACTGAATATAAGGACTAGTCTAAGTCCCAACCAGTTAAACAACTTATATTTACTGAGGTTAAAAAAAGTATTCAGAAATAAAAATCACTTGTTGTTCTTGGTTAAAAGTAGCATTTGTAATATATAGTTGGTTTTATCTTTGAGAATATTTAGGTTGGGTTTTTTTTTCTGTCATTAGAAAGCAAGGTATTTATTTTGGCAAAGTAAAGTGTACAGTGGGGAAATGGAATATGATATAGTCTAACACCATTTGACCCAGATCCTTAGTACAGCTCAGTTGTTTTTATATCTACATATGTATAAAATGAAATGTCTTTTATGGAAATTCTGGGGGTTTTTTGAGCATTGAATTTTCAGTTATTTTCATAACTCACTTTAATTGCATGTACATCCATATTTTTGTTGGTTTTTAAATTTTTTTTTTATTAGACTTCCTTCACTTTGTCCTGGGCAGCATATCTATTAGCAAAACATCCTGAAGTTCAGCAGTCAGTATATCATGAGATCATTAAGAACTTGGGAAAAAAACACATTCCAACTGCAGAGGATATCCCCAAAGTACCACTGATCAGAGCTCTGCTCAAGGAAACCCTAAGGTAAAAAGCTTTCAAAAGTCATGTCAAGAAATTTGCTTTTAGAGATTCCTTTTCCAAGGTAATTATAATGAACAATCTAGAAAGCCAGTTCAGTTAAGTCTTATGTCTACTTTTAAGTGCTTAAACCTTTTCTATGTACAATAAGGTCACCATTATTCAATTTTCTGGATTGTAAAATTTCATGGCAAGAAGTGCTTTGCTGAATAGACATCAGGGGCAGTTTTCATGCCTGATTTGTTACCTTAATTTGTTATTATCCTAAATACCCATCTATTGTACAATATACCACTTAACTTCCACAAAGAACATGGCTCTTCAGTTTACTTGCATTCATTAACCAAATCTTTTTATTCAAGGTAGTTTTGGGGCTATTTATTTGAGAGAATTGTCATTCTAAAGCATGCAGTTATTTGGGATACAAATTATCTTTGCAATAGTTAAAACTATTTCATATTTTGTATCTCTTTAGGTTATTTCCAGTTTTACCAGGAAATGGGAGAGTAACCCAAGAAGATTTGATTATTGGAGGGTATCTAATTCCAAAAGGGGTGAGTTTGGCATATGTGCCTCTATTTTTCTGAATCTTCATCACATACTCTTTTTTGAAGATATTTTGCAGCAAAATGTGAACCAAATAAACTAGGAAGTGAAATATGCAATTATAATGTTCTGTCAAAAAAGAACCCTGTCATTGCTGAAGCCAAGAGTATAACTTTTTCTCAGTGACCCACTTTAGGAAACCTAAATATCTCTCAGAGCATTACCTTAAAAAAAAAAGCATAAATACCAGAAGTAATTAAACAGCTAAGAACAAGACATATTCCCCAATCCTTTTTACCTTTCCCTTCAACCTAGTGCTGGATTTTTGATCATTTCAGTTCTAAATCTTTTAAAAGCAATAGGGAATGTTTATTGAGTATCTACTGTATACAAGATATTGAGAAGGAAGGGGAACTTGGGATACAAAAAAAAGATAAAAAAATGGTTCTTATCTTTAAGAATTAATGATCTTTGAGAGATATGACATAAACGTGGAAAATTTTTTATAAAATATTAAAGCTAGTACCTAGAAATCATCTAGACCAGAACACTGAGTCCCAGAGAAGTACAATGAATTTCCTAGGTTCATTCAGGTAGTTGGTACCAGAGCTAATCCCTGAACTCCAAAGCTAACACTATTTCTGTACTACAGTGCTTAAAAGCGAGATCATGGGGCTTTGTGGATAAAGAGCCATTCCTGGAGTTGGGAGGATCTGGATTCATTTTATTTATTTATTTTTTATTTAAAGTTTTTATTTTATTTTTAAAAATATTTTTTCACATTTACATGATTCATTTTCTTTCCCTCCCCTTTTCCTTCCTCTCTCCCAGAGTAGTCAAGCAATTCCACTGGGCTATACAAATGTTACATTTTATTTAATGGACTTGGGTTCAAATGTGACCTCAGACATTTCAGCTGTGTGACTTTGAACAAATCATTTTAGCCCCCATTACTGAATCCTTGCTACTATTCTGTCTTCATTAAAAGAGAAGTAAGGTTTTTAAAAATAAATAAATAAAAGAAGTCACTTAAGGTTCAGGACCCAGGGAAATCTTAAAAATAGATGAAATAAATACTTATTAATGTGAAGTGAATTATAGTCTCTAGTTGAACACCTTCAGTGTTTGTGAAGAGCTCCCTATTTAGAAAGATAGTTCAATGATAAACAGCATTCATTAAGCACTTTCTTTGTGCTAGGCACTGTGCTAAGGACTGAGGATGCAAATAAATAAAAGGAAACAAGCAGTCTCAGTCTACAAGAAGTTTACAATTGGAAAGGAGTTAGGAATGAGTGTAGGTGGCAGCATGGTGTTGAGATGGATGGGGAATGGTGGGGAGGCTTGGTTTGGGGCAGAATAAGGCAAAAGCTCATTTATCAGAGTTGTCAATGCAAGGGCAGAGTTCAGGGTTCGAGTAGGAGGTGGATAAGGATGATGAATGGTGCAAGGGCACATGATGTAGATGTCTGGAAAGGACAGATGGTTTGTTTTTTTTTTCTCCCAGTGGAAAAAATTATTTTTTAAATTTTATTTAATTAGATGATTTCGAATATTTTTCCATGGTTACAAGACATGTTCTTTCCCTCCCCTCCCCCAACCCCTTCCCATATCTGATGCATAATTCCACTGGGTTTAACAATGTGTCATTGATCAAGACCTATTTCCATATTATTAATATGTGCACTAGGGTAATCTTTTAGAGTCTACTTTCCCAGTCATATCCCCATTGACCCAAGTGATCAAGTAGTTGATTTTCTTCTGTGTTTCTTTTCCCACAGTTCTTCCTCTGGATGTGGATAGCATACTTTTTCATATGTCCCTCCGAATAGTTCTGGATCATTGTATTGCTGCTAGTAGAGAAGTCCATTACATTTGATTGTACAATAGTGTATCAGTCTCTATGTACAGTGTTCTCCTGGTTCTGCTCCTTTCACTCTGCATCAATTCCTGGAGGTCATTCCAATTCACATGGAATTCCTCCAGTTTATTATTCCTTTGAGCACAATAGTATTCCATCACCATCAGAAACCACAATTTGCTCAGCCATTCCCCAGTTGGAGGGCATCCTTTCATTTTCCAATTTTTTGCCACCAGAAACAGCGTGGCTATGAATTTTTTTGTACAAGTCTTTTTCCTTATTATCTTTTTGGGGAACAAACCTAGCAGTGCTATGGCTGGATCAAAGAGCAGACATTCTTTTAGTGCCATTTGGGCATAGTTCCAAATTGCCTCCAGAATGGTTGGATGAATTCACAATTCCATCAGCAATGCATTAATGTCCCTATTTTGCTACATCCCCATCCAACATTTATTATCTTACTTTGCTGTCCTTTTAGCCAATCTGCTAGGTGTGAAGTGGTACCTCAGAGTTGTTTTGATTTGTATTTCTTTAATTATGAGATTTAGAACACTTTTTCATGTGCTTATTAATAGTTTTGATTTCTTTATCTGAAAATTGCCTATTCATGTTCCTTGCCATTTATCAATTGGAGAATGACTTGTTTTTTTATACAATTGATTTAGTTCCTTATAAATTTGAGTGACTAGACCTTTGTCAGAGGTTTTTGTTATAAAGATTTCCCAATTTGTTGCTTCCCTCTTACTTTTGATTGCATTGATTTTGTTTGTACAAAATCTTTTTACTTTAATGTAATCAAAGTTATTTATTTTGCATTTTGTAATTTTTTCTAACTCTTACTTGGTCTTAAAATCTTCCTTTTCCTAAAGATCTGACAAGCATACTATTGTTTGTTCACCTAATTTATTTATGGTTTCCTTCTTTATGTTCAAATCATTCACCCATTCTGAGTTTTCTTAGTGAAGGGTGTGAGATGTTCATCTAAACCTAATCTCTCCCATACCGTTTTCCCATTTTCCCAGCAGTTTTTGTCCCAAAAGCTGGAATCTTTGGGTTTATCATAGACTGTCTTACTGAAGTCACTTATCCCAAGTCTATTCCACTAATCCTCCCTTATGTTTCTTAGCCAGTACCATAGAAAGATCATTTTTATGATGAAGTTTTTTCCTTATTTTATTCCCAAATCTTTTTTCTCCATTAAAAATAACTATTCACATTATATTTTTTTCCTTTAGTACCCTTACCTTCTCATTCCAAAAGAGCCATCTCAAAGAATAAATGATATTTTTAAGACAATTCTGGAATTCCTCTCTCAGACTTCTTATCCTTTCTTCTCTCCTTTTACCTTACTCTTTCTAAACCTATTTTTCACCTCATCATGACCAATGACCACTCTGCCCTTCTTGCTTTCCCATTCTCATTTTGGCCTTATTTTCCTCCCTTCACAATCAATGTTAAATTCAAATCTCTTTATCCTATTACCACCACTCTTTCCAAATCCCAACCTAGGCTATTCTTGTTGTTTCTTCTCCTGGTGGCTGAATGCCTCTGTTGAAAGCCTGTAACCATACTAACCTTTGTTCAGTTTGGGGGAGGCAGTAAGAGAGAATACCTATAAGTGCTTTTAAAAACTATCATTTTTTTTAAAAAGTACACAGACATGGTTTTGGTTAGGAATATAACATGATTCTGCAATGATTGCTTCTGGGCAGTACATCATCTTTGTAGTGACTTTTTAAACAGCATTTTTTTCTGTTATAAATGGTTTCCTCAGACTCAATTGGCTCTATGTCATTATGCTACATCATATGAAGAAGAAAATTTCCCAATGGCAAAGGAATTCAAACCTGAGCGCTGGCTGAGGAAAGGAAATATGGACAGAGTAGACAACTTTGGTTCCATTCCCTTTGGTTATGGCCTCCGCAGCTGTATAGGAAGGAGAATTGCAGAACTAGAAATTCACCTTGTAATGATACAGGTAAGAACTGCATAGTCCATGAATTTGTAATTTCATCCCTTTCACTCGACTGAATTGAATTATACATAAAAAGCATTTTTTTAGGATGAAAAGAAAAAAATTAAAAAAACCTGAATGTATTACTTTAAATCAAGGATTCTTAATATTTTTTATACATGTCATGGACCTCTTTGGCAGTCTAATGGAGCCTGTAGAGCCCTTCTCAGAATAATATTATATTTTTAAAAATTGATTTTTATTTTTTGTTTATTTTCCATGGTTACATGATTCTTCTTGTCTCTCTTCCCCTCTTCCCTCCCTCCTCCCAGAATTTGCAAGCAATTTCACTGGGTTATACATAAAATTATATATGTATATATTTATATAAACACATATATATATTTTAAACCCTTACCTTTTGTTTTGGAATCAATACTGTGTATTGGATCCAAGGCAGAAGAGTGGTAAGGGCTAGGCAATGGGGGGTTAAGTGACTTGCCAAAGGTCACACAGCTGGGAAGTATCTGAGGCTAAAATGATATTTTTAAATATATAAAATACGTAAGATTACAAATGAAACCAATTATATTGAAATGTAATTACTAAAACATTTAAAAAACAAGTTCACTGATAGCGGGTTAATAAGCTCTCCTAAATCATCTCGTACTAAAAATATAAGCCCCTCAGTCATCTAGTATTATGTAAACAAAAATGTATATTTCATCTTTTCATTTCTGAAACTTTCTTTTCTTTGTCAAAATATCTGTTGTTGGCTATAGGTGTTTAAGAACCAGGGGCCTTGAATTTGGATGTCACAAAAATTGTCTTCCAGTTGAGTATTGTAAGGATAATTTTAGTGTTGTGACTTAAAATCTAAATTAATTTGTTGCCATGGGATATCCGAAATAATAAAATACCCAAGTCAGCTGGAAATTATGGTGATTTTAATTAATATAGAGAGAAGGAATTAAGGAGAAGAGAGAGGGAGAGGAAAGAGTTAATTTAAACTGCTCCAGCTCAGGCTGAGCCAGGCAGGAATTAAAGACCTTGGCCAAAGGGGCCTCCCTGAGCCCAAAGGAAAAGGAAGTCAGTCTTATCACTCACCATGAGACCATCTCAAGGAAGCTGTCTGAGTGAGCTCCTCCAGGTTGAGTTCCAGGATCGAACTGGCAACCAGGCTGCTCACAGGAAGTGATCAGCCAGGTCCACCTCTCCAGGGAAAGAGAGTGAAGGGAGGAAGTGACGTGCCCTATATAGATGGTTTTACCTCATTTTCCTGCATCTCATCTGTACCATTGGTAGCTTAGCTTTACTTAGGACAGCTCAGGGGTCTGTCAGCTGTTTCTGCACATGTCTGTTGAAGGCCATCCTCCTAGATACTTAATTCTTGAGTATGGGTGCAGACATTCCTGGCCTTGTTAGACTAAGTAGGGTGGAGTAATGTAGAGTTCCCAAGACATTCCTGATTCTGTTAGACCAAGTATCTCCATTGTTACAATAAGGAAATAGCTAAATCAAATCTTCTAAAGTATGGTCTGAGTAGGGTGGAATAGTTTTTGAAGTTCACAATCTCCCCTGATGATCATTGGGAGACTAGTCTCCCCATTGATCATTTAACATAATCATCTTATAGTCCATTTCTACCTACAGATGTATACAATATTCAGTTTCTTAGAGGAAATTACAATAGTTAGGGAGGAATAGAAAAGAGAGAAAGCAAAACCAATGTTCTCTTGTGGTTGCCAAAAACTGTAAAAATTAAATTAGTTTCTAATAATAAAAATATTATATTTTATGAGGTTTATTAAGGATATTAGAAATCAAAGAATAAAGAAAACACATAATAATAACCACGTGCCCATGGCTGATTAGCTAATTCAGAATCCCCATGCTTAGCTAACTTACTACATCATTGCAATGAAATGGAAGAGGGAGGCGTTACTGCCAGTTAAATACTAATTGTGATCTCACCAACCTGGGGACTCAGATGAGAGTATAGGTAATTCTGGGAAACACCAAGAATTTCTGGGGATTGAAGTCTGGGGTTCAAAATCTCCATTTTTACAGTATGTATGCAACAGTTTTAAATTCACAATAGTATTTTTTGTTCTTTGGGCATGGAAACATTGATCATACCAACAGGCTTGTTTCTCAAAGGAAAACACAGTATACATTTTTCCAACTGAAACATTTATTAGCAGGAAGTTCTCATCTCTTATTTCCAGTTTGGAGTGGAGGTCTAAGTGATAGAAGCTTGGGATTTTATGTCCAAGTAAACTCCCTTTATCCATTTGATATCCTCTCTTTGAGAAAACTCCAAGTGGAAGAGGCAAAAGGCTTTTAAAAAAAAGTTTTTCTGATAAAGTTTTCATGATAAAGCCTAGAATTTAAGTCTTTAAAATGTTTTGCTTTTTATGTTGTGGCCTGGAATATTGTGGGCCATAAAATATAGGAATGTAGATTTAGTGCCAGAAAAGACCCTAGCTGTATTTAGTTACTGCTTCCTGATCCCCATCCCCCATCCTATTTTATAGATGAGGAAATTAGGGCTAGGTAGATTAAGTAACTTGTCAAAGTCACACAGGTAAGAAAGGAGAGCTGAGATTCAAAATTGGGGCTTCAGAGGCCAACTAGAAGGCCAACCTTTCTGTTTCTCTGCATTGCTTAAGAGTCAGTGCTTAGCACGGTGCTTGGCACAGAAGTAGGCACTTAATGTTTATTGTGGATTTGTTGGTCTACTACTCAGGAATGGATGCTCTGTTTTCAAATGAGCAGATCCTTGTTGATTGATCTAGTATTTCTCCTGGAGATGCACTTAATTTTCTTCAGAATTATCATTATTACTTTGGCTCCCTGGAATTGATGACAATGTTATCAATATTAATCCCACAGGAAAATATGCATTTTCTTTAGAGCTGGAATGTTTGTTTATCTCTTTTTCTCTTTTTAGTTGCTTCAACATTTTGAGATCAAAACTTCTCCTCTAACTAAAACAGTTCATGCAAAAACCCATGGGCTTCTGACACCTGGAGAGTCCATTAATGTGCGATTTGTTACCCGAAAATGAGACTTGCTTTTTTTAGGATGATATAGCAGATTCAGCATGGAAACTGGCTTATGTCTCCCTGATGTAGGCCAGGGGTTCTTCTGTGCCGCTGATCACTTGAGGAGAATAAGTAAAAGGATCATTTCCAGAGACTGCTTGATTAGAGAAAGACCTACCACTTACTTTGCACAAAAGAGAACTACAAATCTTTATATGGTGTGATGTAAAAGAAAATTTATATTTTACCTTTTCATTTCAGAAGCTTTGTTGAAACATCTATTGCTGGCAGTAGGTGTTTAAGAACTAATGGCATTGAATTTGGATGTCACCTGTATTGTCTTCCATTTGAGTAGGCAAGAATATTTAATTAACAATAATATTTCTGTTCTTTGGGCAAAGAAATGTTGGTTGTATTTGTACTTGCACATTTATTTCTCAGATGGAAAATATAAAGTATGTAAATTAACATTGACCAAAGACTATATATTAACAGGAAATTTCCATTTCTTTTTTTCCAATTTTAACACCATAAGTTGGAGGAGGAAAAGTTAATTAAATATTATCATTTTGTCCTCGAGCCCCAGATTAGACATCAGTACAAGAAATTTGTAAAACCAAAAAAGCTAGAATATTACTCTTCTCACAGTTATAATTGAATGAATTTAGGCATAAATCTTTGTTTAAAAAAAGATGATGCTGGGTAAGCATTATTAGAAATATTTTTTAAGAAAAGGGTAAAGAAAAGAGAATTTTCTTGATGAGTTTTAACTGCTGGCCTAGATAGTCATGAAAACTAAAAAGTAAATCTCAGCCTGTGAAATTGTTTTGTTAGGAAAATGTCAACAAAATGTAAGCATAATGAAACCTTATGTTACCTTTTGAATCTCTGGAACCTTTTCTGTTTACATTATGAGCAGATCAGTTAATGAAAGAAAAAATTTAATTAGAATTTCTAATTTAGAATTTTGAGCTGAAAATGCCCTTAAAGACTATTTAGTGGAAACATCTTATTTTATTAATAAGGAACTGGAGAGCTAGAGAGTCTAAATAGCAAGATTATTTTAAATGAAAAGACCAGAAGCTCCTATTAGAGTTGAGACAAAGCATCTGTGTTCCCAGCGTATAGGCTGCAAATTGTGTCCCTCGTGTATTACTATCTCCCAGAGACTTTAAGCCTTCCCTCTAATACCTGTGAATACCACATGGTGTTGCTGCTGAAAGAATCTTAGAGACCTGCTCATCAAATCCCTGTATTTTACAGATGAGAATGCTGGGATCCAGAAAAGTGTCTTGCCCTGACAGAGCTCAGTAGCTCAAGAGCTGGGACTAGAGCTAGATCTTCTGACACAGTCTGATACTCTTACTTGCCACAGAGGGTAGAATTTCTTGACATTTGCAGAGTAGGCATTTTAATTCAACAACAATTAACCTTGTGTAGGACACTGTGATAGGTCTTGGGGGGAATACAGTTTCAATCCCAGCCCTCTAAAAGCTCCTGGCTTAGTAAGAGAAGAAAACAAAATCCCAAGGAATAGTAATACTTGATATTCTCTGAAAAGTATACTAGAGAGTTGCAAAACTAAGTGCTATCTGATTTCCCAGGAGAATCTTAGTTGTCAGCCCTAGGGGGGACCAGGAAAAGCTTCATGGAGAAAATGATACTGGTGCTGGGTTTTAAAAGATGAATGCAACAGGTAATGTGAAAATCCTTCATCAGGCCATCTCCCTTCCACAGAGTAATTGTTTCTTTGCCCACTCCTCTCCCAGACTTCGCTACAAATTATTTTTGTACATGCCAATGTACCATATCCCTTCAATAGAAAAGATTTGAATATTTATGGATGTTTTGAACCTGTGATTATCTCATCTTCTGCCAAGCTGCCTGTTATGGCAATCAGTGATGGCTAGCAGAGAGGCTTCTTCGTACCAGGAAGGTTGCTTTTTATACTATGTTCTGTAGTTTGTTCTGAATTTCCAGCTCTTTTCAGTTCAGTGTGACTTTTTATGATACTTTTACTCAAACACTTCCTTCCAACTAACATATACTGTGCATCTTTCTTCACTTTTATCAAGTTAGGTCTTAAAATGATTCTTGAATAAAACCAAAATTAACATCAATTTCATACTGTTCTTGCATACACTGTTGAAACCCAAATCTGATGATTACAAATTAACTTTAGTGTGAACTC
This sequence comes from Monodelphis domestica, assembly GCF_027887165.1. Classification (NCBI taxonomy): domain Eukaryota; kingdom Metazoa; phylum Chordata; class Mammalia; order Didelphimorphia; family Didelphidae; genus Monodelphis; species Monodelphis domestica. Next base: position 111,267,965 of record NC_077230.1, read on the forward strand.
TGTAAAAATGTATATAAATATGAAACTATGTCAAATTAATTGATTAAGTGTTGGAATGCTTTTTGAAGCAGTGTTTAGAAAATTCACAAAACATTTTATTAAAAAAAATCAAAACATAAAGAATTACAAACAAACTAGAAAAAGCTTCTTAATTCTTTACCATTCTACCATAAACAATTGGTGTCTGAACTGGTCAGGGTGGACTAGTAACTCTGGTGTGAGGGCTGCTTATCCATCTTTGATGTCCGCCTACCACCCAGCTCTCATCTTTGGCTCCAAGAAGCTGTAGCATGGACAGCAGCCTAGTAAAACCACCTTGGCAGACAGACTAGACCTCAACAGGTTTCAAATTCACTGAATTAGAGGGGATGTCTATCCCAAGCATGTGAAGACATCTCCAATGGAATAAGTGGGTGTGGTCACTTTGTTCCAATGACCATGAAGGTGGCTGAAGCAGAAGCTGTGGAGTTCTTAGGGTTTAAAGAGGCCAAGGTCATCCACTCATCCTGTGTCTTGCCACTGGACTTAAATGACTGGAAGAGAGAATGAGGCTGATGAATTTGTTCATCTCTCCCTTACTTAAATACAATTTACGTGTGAGTCAAGAAGCATAAAACAATGAGAGATCTGAATTTTGTAAAACAAACTTGGAGTCCTTTTGTGGTTCTGTATTATTGTTCATGAACTAGCAGAATTGGTTACAAATGAGCAGTTAGTAAGATACCAATCTCTTCTAAGTATTTAGTAAGATACCTTCATGTGGCCATCATGCAGCAGAAAGACAACCTAGAATCAGAATTTTGATTAGATAGGAGATGAGGCTAGTGAAGCAGATGTATCCAAATTTGGTCCAGGAATTTAAAGAAAGAGAAGATAGGTAACCTAGGTCAAGACAAGTAAGCAGAGCCCAGAATTCAGATTAAACAGCAAGAATCAGGATCCCAGGCTAACGGTGGAAAACAAGATTACAGGGACTATATAAGAGACATGGGAATAATGATGGAACTTCAGACAGTATTTCCTATCCAAGGCCAGAATTGGTTCCACAATGAAATTGCTCTTTTGGTAATGAGATATGACCCTAAGAAGGCATAAGTCAAGAAGAACTTGATATTTCTTCCAAGTCTAGATGAGAGGGCTCTTATAGAGTGGGTTTGTATGACTGGAGATGGAGAGTTTGAAAAGGAATGCAATTGGCTCCTTTCAAGGGGACCTTTTCAAACACCTGTGATGGAAACTCCTCTCTCTAGGAGTGATCTCTTTAATAAAAGTTCTCTTTTCAGCTTATTAAAATATATATTATATGTATATAATATATATTAAATATAAGAAATATAACTTCCAGGGTCTTCAGTGACTTATAAAAGGAGTTCTCACAAGAGTATAGGCAGGTGTAAGTCTACAGGTAAAGAAAAGTAAGTAAATTTTAGCATACGGGAGATTCTGACAATTTAGGCACAGGAACACATGGATCTCAACAGATATTGTAAATGTATATTTAAACTTCATACACAATATAATGATACATACTGAAAATCTGATGGAAAACCCGAGAAGTCCTGACATGCTAAGGCAGAAAAAGAGCAAAAGGGCACAAACCTGCCTTTCGAAGGCTACTAAAGAGACCTCTCCTTCTTGCTCTGTGGTCAGTCTTCTTTGGTGAAGAATAATCTCTGTTCTCACTCCATCCCCAGCCCCATGGAGACCAAAGAACAGAGTTGGGGACTTTTTTTGTCGTCCAAAGTTCAAGGTCATCAGTAGTGGACCAGAGTACTTCTTTCTGGAAGTAGGTCCAGCAGGGTCCAGCAGATTGGGGAAGCTTCTCTGATTACACCCTTCCCCCAGTTAAATGTGTATTACCACCACCAAATCAACTGGGATACATTTGGCAATTACCTGCATACCCAGTTCTGGAAAGTTCTCTCAAGCCCTGTCCTTTTCAATGCCTTTTCCCAGCACCTTGCACTAAAAATCCCTATGGTACTATACCTCTTGAATGGCCTCTTGAATGCCTTGTAAAGAATCTCAAAGTTCCATTCAGCACAATTCTAAAACATTGTTACAATTAAGAGTAAAACCTCTGTCAGTTATGAGGTTCTAGATCTACCATCTTGAATGAGCCTAAAGATTACAATCACCAGCAGATATCAAAGTTATACAAACTCAGATAATAACATTTTCCAAAGTTCTCATAGGTGAGAACAGCCAAAATGGCAGAATCAAAGGCTACAGTGCTGCCCAGCTCTTCCAACAACTACTCCAACAAAAAGGTCTAGAAGGGGCATGAGACTTGATTGGGGAATCCAAGAAAAAATCGGTCATTTTTCCAACACAAGTCAGCATAGACCTGGGCTAGAAAAGACAAGACACTGGGGATTGGGTCTAGCCAGTGTAAAAGTTAAATTTAGAAGACTTGGGTCCTTAGAAAGTTTTTTAGAATTACTTAGATAGGTAAAAGAATAGAATTAGGTAAAAGGATAAGAGTAAAATAGCCTAATCAAAACTACCACATGGGTGGTCTCAGCCAGGCCAGGACAGCAGCTCCCCCAGCATGGTCACCCGAGATAGAGAGCGAGCACTTCCTGGATTGCCTCTTTACACCCGGATCAATTTCAGTCATGTCCAGATCAAGTGCGTAGGCCACCATCCTGTGACCCACACTTGGTGATGTAGGTGACATAAATTCACGCACACTGACTTAGACTCAAGTAACCTAATTTACCCAATGATTTCTCTCACTGCGTCCTGCTTCCTGGTCAAATGTTTGGCAGAAGCTAAGGTCAAATGTGTGATCCCAGAAAAGTAAATTTCCTTCACACACCAGAAAGGTGCAGCACAGGACATTTCTGACATAGGGATGGACCGAACTAGAGCCTGGAACTTCACTAAAGCAAGAAGGAGTCCCAGATCCATTAAGGAGGAAACCAATGCAGTTCACATAGCAGGAACATATGTTAACTGATAGCTCTCTTGAGCGGACACTAAAGAAGGGACCTATGTCTAGGGTTGTGGATCAGGCAAAGAGAGTTTGTAGATGTGAGGCAAGTATCTAGAGAGAAAGATTTCATGTAGTGAGGAACCAGTCAGGATCATGCAAGATTTAGCAGCCACCACCTGAAAGAAGCAGAGATCTTGTATTACCAATGTAATATATGACCAGAAGGAGGTCACACACACATAATGGGGGACTGGAGAGAGAGGATGAGAGAACTGAAGAATGGAGAGAGGGAAGAGATTGAACCTCCGCTCTCTTCCCCTTGGGGAAGATTGCACAATTTGTCTTCCAGAGGGACAGACTATGTCTCCTCAGAGATTGGGTTTAGTAGTTAAGGACTGGAGGAGAAAGTCTGAGGGAAATGACCCACTGCCTCCCTTCTTGATCTTAGATGTTGAGAGGCAGGTAAATTTCCTGCCTCTGGATTCTCCCAATATCCCAACTGCCACCTTTCCCCTTGAGGCTTAATTCATTTCCCAGCCTTGGTCTTGAACTAGTTCTCCCTTTTGGGGAATGGAATGATTCTCCCCAAATCTTCAATCTCCATCTTTGATATCAGTAAGCAGGCAGACCCTATCTAAATGGTGACACTTTATTCTGGAGGACACACAGGGCAGGGAAAGTGAGGGTGTTGGGTGAGGAAAGTGGGAGATAAGCATCCCTACAGATTAGCAACTGACCTTCCCCCCAAATCCTGAGGGGGTTCAGGATGTCTGCCTGACCCTCCTTTGGTCTGTTGTTGGGTTTGTCATTCCTCCTAAGCTAATCTGGCTATGAGTTGAAGTTCATGACAATTTGGGGAGAGATCTCAGTAGATGGCTTTCTATAAAGTCCCAGTATGCTTTTGTCTTCAGCTGGAACCAGAGAGATTTAAGGGTTCACTGGAAGATAGTCAGTGTCCAGAGGGATCCTCCATCTCAGAGGTCCTCCTCTCAGACTATCCACTCCAGCAGAGAACTGACCAGAAGTAAGCTAGCAGTTTTGAGCTCATCTGTTCCTTCTTGGAATCTTGAGTCTTCCTTGCCCTACCCCCACTTGGGCTGTTCCTTTGCATTGCTGGATCTGATTTTTTCTCTCCTTTTGTAACTTCTCTCTTACACCAAGAAAACCTACTCAGGAAAATTGAATAGAGTCAATTATATGGGAGTGTGGGTTGGGGAATGGATATTTAAATTAAAAAGAAGGCTTCCAGACATTCTTGCTAACAAGTTCAGAGCTAAATAAAAAATTGAAATATAAGCAGGAATCAGTAGAAACAGAAAAAGGTAAAATCAAAAGAGAAATGGAATGTAAACAAGGATGAAGGACTGATGTTCTAATTGGGGAAGATTATGCAAGCATCTCTTAAAAATGCTAATATCATCAGAACTTATAGAGGTAATTAGATAAGAGAGACTGCTTTTGTTATTTTTGATTACATTAAAAGAAAAAAGGAAAGGGAGGAGGAAAATGGGGTAGAAATAGGGGAAATTACCTTGAATAATCAAGGAGTGCAAATAGAACATGGTACAAACAAGGAGGTGAGGCAGAAAGAGTGTGCAACCCTTGAACTTAATTTTCATCTGAATTGGTCAAAGAAGAGAACACACACACACACACACACACACACACACACACACACACACACACACACAGAGTTGAGTGCCAAAAATATATTTAACTTGGAGAGAAAGAAGGGGAAAAGTGATCCTTAGAGGCAAATTTATATCTCTAAACACTTTCATCAACGAAACAAAGTAAGAACAAATCTGAATTGGGTGTGCAACTAAAAAATAAAAATAATCCTAGAAAACAAAAATTTCTTAAACCAAAATTAAGCACCAAAAAAGAAATCCTGAAAATCAAAAAAAGGAATAAAATTGGAAGGAAAAATCCATATCAAATTAATTAAAAAAAGAACTAATTTTTGAAAAAAGTAATTTTTAAGAATAATAGGAAAATAGGGGGCAGCTGGGTAGCTCAGTGATTTGAGAGTCAGGTCTGGAGTCGGGAGGTACTAGGTTCAAATTTGACCTCAGACACTTCCCAGCTGTGTGACCCTGGGCAAGTCACTTGACCCCCATTGCCTAGCCCTTACCACTCTTCTGCCTTGGAGCCAATACACAGTATTGACTCCAAGATGGAATGTAAGGGTTTAAAAAAAGAAGAAGAATAGGAAAATCAAATTCCTAGTATCAAAGATTTAAAAGATGAATTCAAAACAATAAAATAAGAAACAAAGTAAACCATCAGAAACAATTTTATTTCATTACAGATCAAAACTGACAAACCCAAGTTAAACCACATAGGTCTCGGTGATTTTCTAAATGAAGCATCAAACTCACCATATGACAAGTGGACTAGCTCCCAAAGTAGGTAAACTCAGGTGTGTCCCAAACACATGTGAGACTTCCAAAAAAGTGATTAGGCTCTCATGGTTGGTTAGAACCAGCTCCTTAGATACCAGACAAATACCCAAGTATATATTGAACTTGGTTCCCCAGAGCTCCCGTGTGTAGGCTCCACTGAAATGTCCCTCTTTCAACCTGTAGTATTAGTAAGGAAGAACTCCTTGTTTGGATTAATGAGTAGAATAAAGGGAAAATGTTGGGATCAAGTTGAATGAGTAAATGGAGTCTGTGTAACTCAGTTATGGATCTGGAGGATCATATGATATGATGATATAGCATGATTATATAATAAAATATAAAATACATATACACTTATTTTATTCAGCACAAAATGTAAGGTCCTTGCACACAGGCACTATTACATTCATTATATTTGAACCCTAACACAATGTCTGGCAAACAGTAGGTATCTAAGAAGTGATTGTTCACTGATTTCATTTTTAATGCCAAGTTAAAAAAACTTGCCATCCTTGGGAATTCTATTCATCCATCTCTAGGATTTGATGTCTTTATAATAATGGTAATGGGGACAGCTAAATGGCTCAGTGGATAGAGAGCCAGACCTGGAATCAGGAGGAGTTGGGTTTAAATCTGGCTTTAGAATTTTTCTAGCTATGTGACCCTGGGTAAGTCACTTAACCCATTTACCTAGCCCATGCCCTTCTGTCTTAGAGTTGCTTCTAAGACAGAAAATAAAGATTAAAAAAATAATAGTAAAGGTAATATTCCCTGGGTAGTAACTAAGAACTAATGTGTTACATATGGAATGGTAAAGATTGCTCTCGCCCATGGAATTACAACAGAAAATGTCCAACACGTCACCTTTTCGTAGTGACCCATCAGAAATCGCCCTGCCCGTCACCGTATGCTGACAAGCTTTAGGTATGAATCTGCTTTGGTTTTAGACAGCATCTTTCAGGATTTCTTATTCCTGCGGGCTCTTCTTCTCTTCCTACTACTTTCCAAAAGAGGTTTCTAGATTTCTCCACCCGGCCCCCAAAGCCACCCCACTTTGGAAGATCTCTCCACTCAGGAACTTACTGGTAAAGGTTTCACAACTAGCTGTCTTGGGGGGAGAAAGTATGTCTGACACACTTTTGAGTTTAATTTTGCATTATGAGCTTTCTCTTTATTGCTTTCTGGAGTGTAGACTTTGACAAACGCCTTGATTCTCCTATTTCCAAGGTGTAAATGCCCCTGCTGAAAATTTCCAATGTTTTCATAAGCTGTTTCGAGCTCTGCCTCCACCCTTGTGGCCCCATCTTCCAGTTGTGAGGGTCCTATCGGAACTTACATTTGATGGGAGTCAATCACAGTCCCTTCTGCACTCCTGGTTTCACTCTGGACCCTGCTTAGGTTCTTCACTCCTCCCCCAAAACTGTTTCAGCTCCTATTTATGAATTATCCTCCCCCCACGAAAATGTAAGTGCCTTGTGTTCAAGGACTGTCTTCTTACTTGTATTTGCATTTCCAGAGCTTTGTAAGCACTTACATGCTTGTCAATTTACTGATTTTAAGGTTTGGAGGAAGGAGGAAGAATAGACATTTGGGTCCCTTTGGTGCCAACTTTGAGCATTTTGGGCACCACTTAAGAGTATTAGCTTGAAGGGGTTCCAAATGAATCTTGACAGAAGCTCTTCTCTCCTTGGGGTCCTCCATTTCCCTTCCTCTTCCCTTCCTGCACCTTTTCTCAGAACAAGAATGTGAGTTATCTTCCACTGAGGCAAAGGGAAGAAGAACCTTTGGATAACGAGCAAGTCTTTACTTTGAGGCTTTGAAACTGTTGTAAAAGGTTCCTGTGCCTTATCCTACTTATATATAATTATGTATGTATACATAATATAATAGAATTCTCTAAATTAGATGTTCACATATAAATATACTACTAAAACACTACTTTATAAATCTCGCATAATATTTTAATATCTCATTTGGATACACCTGAATATGCATTTTGAAATCATATTTCTCATTCCTGGGGGGAACGTCATAAAGTCTGGAATATTTCAATCATTACAGTGCCTTAAAATATTATTTTGATTTGTTTAATAAAAAGACTGATTGCTGCATAAGATCTAAAACTAATCTTGGTTTTCATTTTCAAGTTCTCAGCTGAAGGGTTATTTCTGTCTTTGATGTACCACCTTGGTAGGTGTAGAAATGTTTTAGCAACCGTAATAAGTAGAAATCTTCATGGGGAAAATTTACAATTACATGAGTAAATGTTGGAAATAAATGCAAGTACCCAGAGCTCTCACTAGGAATTTTTGCATCTAGAGCAAGCGGCATAAGGCTTGCCTTCCATTTTGGTGGTGGTGGTGGGGGAGAAGAAGACAGTGCTTGGGGTTTGTTTTTGTTTTTTACCAATTAATTGCATAAAATAACAAACTTTCCCCACAACTTTACATAAGTTATATTATAGAATTTATCTGTCTCCTTTCCTTTCCTTCCCCCTCCCAATGCTGGCAGGCGATTCAGTCTGGGTTATGCATGTGTTATCATACAAAACGTATTTCCATCTTGTTCATTTTTGTAAGTGAATAACCTTATAAAACCAAAATCCCAAACATGAACCCAAATAAACAAGTGAAAAATGGTGTACGTTCATCTGCATCCTGACTCTTTCTTTCCTTGGCGGTGGGTAGCATTCTTTGTCATAAATCCTTCAGAATTAGGACAGTACTTTGCCATAGAAGGCAGAGATGCTGAGACTATGGGAAGAGTGGAGTTCAGCTAGAATCTTTCTGTTTCTCAGTAAGTAGGTGCTTAGCTTGGCTATTTCTCCATCACTGACAGGCTCTAGGCACTGTCAGTGAACTTTAAATGAAGTAGCCTGGAGTCACCTAGCTCTAGTTCTGGTTCTGCAAATACATTACAGTACTGGAATCAAATTAATGTGGGGTCCGTTGCTGGATTATATTCACTAAAATGTGACATTATATTCTTCTGAACATGTGTATTCCTTCAAGGGATCTCGAGTTGTTTTACAGATGAGGAAACTGAGACCTGCAGTAGGTTAGTGACTTGGCTAAGGTCACAGACTTCAGAGCTAGGACTCAAACCCAGCTTCTGTCACTACAGTTTCATAGCTCTCTCAATCATAGTTACACAGTTCCTCAGCATACATTCAGAGTAGGGCCACATGGTCATTGGAAACACCAAGATAAAGAAACTCCCTCTACAAATACAGGTCACTGCCTCTTCTGCAATTTAGCATCTTAGTTGCCTACAGTGGTGGTCCTCAAGCTTTTTGGTCTCAGAACCCCTTCATACTGTTAAAAATTATTAAAGATTCCCCCAAAGAACTTTTGTTTATGTTGATTATTATAATCTATGGATATTTTCCAAATCATAAATTAAAACTGACATTTTTAGATATTTGACATTAAGATATTTGCTTTATTGAAATAGCTAACAAATATTTGAAATATTTGTTTTTATTTTAATAGTTAACAAATACTTGAAATATTTGTTTTATTTCAATAGTTAACACTAGTAGTACCAGATCTTAAACTATACTATAAAGCAGTGGTCATCAAAACAATATGGAACTGGCTAAGAGACAGAAGGGAGGATCAGTGGAACAGGCTCTGGGTAAGCGACCTCAGCAAGACAGTCAATGATAAACTCAAAGTTCCCAGCTGTTGGGACAAAACCCCACTATTTGACAAAAACTGCTGGGAAAATTGGAAAACAGTATGGGAGAGATTAGGTTTAGATCAACATCTCACACCCTACACCAATATAAACTCAGAATGGGCGAATGATTTGAATATATAAAGAAGGAAACTATGAGTAAATTAGGTGAACAGAGAATAGTATACATGTCAGATCTTTGGGAAAGAAAAGATTTTAAGGCCAAGCAAGAATTAGAAAATTACAAAATATAAAATTAATAATTTTGATTACATTACATTAAAAAATATTTTGTACAAACAAAACCAATGCAACCAAAATTAGAAGGGAACAACAAATTGGGAAAAAAATCTTTATAACAAAAAACTCTGACAAAGGTCTAATTACTCAAATATATAAGGAGCTAAATCAATTGTACAAAAAAATCAAGTCATTCCCCAATTGATAAGTGGGCAAGGTACATGAATAGGCAATTTTCAGATAAATCAAAACTATCAAGTATCTGAAAAAGTGTTCTAAATCTTTTATAATTAGAGAAATGCAAATCAAAACAATTCTGAAGTACCACCTCACACCTAGCAGATTAGCTAACATGACAGCAAAGGAAAGTAATAAACGTTGGAGGGGGATGTGGCAAAATTGGGACATTAATGCATTGCTGGTGGAGTTGTGAATTGATACAACCATTCTGGAGGGCAATTTGGAACTAGGTCCAAAGGGCTTTAAAAGACCTCTGTGGGGGCAGCTGGGTAGCTCAGTGGATTGAGAGCCAGGCCTAGAGACCCTGGACAAGTCACTTAACCCCCATTACCACTCTTCTACCTTGGAACCAAGACGGAAAGCAAGGGATTAAAAAAAAAAAAGACTGTCTGCCCTTTAATCCAGTCATAGGACTGTTAGGTTTGTACCCCAAAGATTTGTACAAGAATATTCATAGCTGCACTCTTTGTGGTAACCAAAAATTGGAAAATGAGGGGGTGCCCTTCAATTGGGGAATGGCTGAACAAATTGTGGTATATGTTGGTGATGGAATACTATTGTGCTCAAAGGAATAAAAAAGTGGAGGAATTCCATGGAGACTGGAACAACCTCCAAGAAGTGATGCAGAGTGAAATGAGCAGAACCAGGAGAACATTGTACACAGAGACTGATACACTGTGGCACAATTGAATGTAATGGACTACTCTACTAGCAGCAATGCAATGATCAAGGACAATTCTGAGCATTCTATGAGAAAGAACACTACCCACATCCAGAGGAAGAACTGTGGGAATAGAAACACAGAAGAAAAACAACTGCCTGATCACATGGGTTGATGGGGATATGATTGAGGATGTAGATTCTAAATGTCACCGTAGTGCAATTATTATCAAGAATATGGAAATAGATCTTGATCAATGACACAAGTAAAACCCAGTGGAATTGTGCAACAGCTACTGAGGGAGGGAGGGGAGGGAAAGAATATGAATCATATTACCATGGAAAAATATTCTAAATTAATTAAATAAAAATTTTCCATTTAAAAAATAATAGTTAAATATTTGAAATATTTATTTTTATTTCAATAGTTAATACTTAAAATATTTGTCTTAAATATTTGTTAATAAGAACATTACATTAAAAGATGACTTTTTAAATAGAAAATACATTTTTCCAAAACAACAAATTTTTGAGAAGAGTGGCACCATTTTATAGATTTTTGTGTATATTTGAAATGTCTGTCTTAATAGAAGACAGCTAGATGTTCATATATGCTTCTGCATTCAGTCTGTTGTGATATATGGTTTTGGTTGAGGTATCTGAGGAAAATTCAGCCTTAGATGTATACCTAAAAGGAACTGGGAAGACATTCAGCTCAACATACTCATTTTATGGATGAAGAAATAGGCCTAGAGAGGTTAAGTACTTGGGTTTCCAGATCACATCAAATAAGATTGACTGAAGAAGTGGGAAATATCTATCCTGAGAAGGAAGATTTTGGGGTTGGAGGAGAAGAGGGCAAAATGAATAGATCATGGGCAAGAGTCAACCTGACAGAACATGAATACCTCCAATATGTTTTATTTCTATATAATCAGCCTGGCCCTAGGGCTCCATCAACCTCTCTTTAGATAATCAAATGTGTCCAGGAACTGGACATTTCCCCCACCATTTAATTCCTACTTCCCACTGAAAGGGTTAAAAAATCCCCATCTTCACACCACCATTATCCTTCCTCCCCACTCCCCCTATTGGCCTGCCTTCTACCTCTTTCTCAGCAACTGATAATCAAATCAATACTATTTTTGATACCATCAAGAGTCTGACAATCTATTATTGATCCATCTGGAACCCCCAAAATTTTTATTTGTAGGCTGCCTAAGCTCCCTGTTCTCCCCTATTTCAACCCCATCTATCTTGCGTTCCTCTCACATTCTTCCCTCTCCTTCCATTGCCCACTCTGGAACTTTAAGTCTATTGTTAATAAGTGGAATTTAGTATTAGTCCTGCATCCTTCCCCCAAATTATTTTGTGTACTTGCATACGTATGTGTGTGTGTGTATAATATTTACTCATGTGTGCAAAGTGGTTCCAATAGAATGTGATCTTCTTGAGGACCGAGATTGTTTCATGTATTCATTCTTTGAGTCCGCGGCACCTAGTGTACTGCCTGACTCATGACATGCACTTCGTAAATGTCTGTTGGATTGAATTAAATTGAATCTAAGCTAGAGGCAAAGGCTGAATGTGAGACATAACTGGTGTAGAAAACCAACTGTCAGCCCGGTAGGCACCTGGTAAATATCCGCAAATAGGCTAAATTGATAAAACGATGACATTTGATGGGATAACTGACAGAGACCAAAGCTTTATCTCTTCACTCCTAATTTAGCTACCTTTGCACTTCACCAGGTGATCTGCCAACATTACAAAATCAGGCTGGGGCAGTCCTAGTGTCGCATAATCATTTACCTCATGTAACTGCCTAGAAAAATCCTGTCACCTCTGGGGGCAATTCACAAGTAGCTGAGATGAGGCCAAAACCCACCACTCCCTGCCACCACGTCCATTCATTTGTTCATTATTGAACTTCTGTATGCAGACTCTGGGTTAGGTGCTTCAGGGTGAAGCAAACCAACGGCATGAAGGCAAAATGTCTAGCTTTCAGCGTTCATATGTGACGGATTTTCACGGTGTGCTTGAGCAGTTTAAACTTTATTCAATTGTAATAAATGAGGTTGAGGGTATGATAAGAATAACTGATAGATGCACAAGGAGAGAAATCCTTCTCATAGCTGCTGTGGGCTTTGGATCGACTCATGGAAGGGCACAATTTGTCTTTGTAAGAGCAATTTATCCACTTTGTGCTAGGAGAAATCTCTGACAGAAATCAGCTGCAGAGAGAGAGCGGGGAAGGTGCAAGGAGAAAAAACCTCAAGATTCCAGTCAGAGAATCAGAAGCTTGGAGAACTCACTCTTTCACTTCTTCCAGCTAGGAGCCAGGGAGAAGAAGCCTCTCTCAGGCTAGAAAGAAGCTTGGGTCTCTCTGAAGAGCAATTATTTCCCTGTGAACCCCTGGATATCTCTCAATCAGCTCCCAACAACAGCTCAGAGTCATCAGAGAATATTGTGGACAGAGACGAGAAAAAGCTGTCCCCTGAGATCCCCTTTCTGAAGGATCTCATTTTCCATTTCTCTTCATAACTTGTTCCTGGACTCTAGTACTCAAGCTAGTTAGCTAGGGAATAGGGACCAAGCCAGCAGCTGTCTGGAAGAGGGGTCAAAGTCAAGAGCTTGAGCCCCGAGATCTTGGGGGGGTCAGTCTGCCAGAGGGGACAAGTCAATAGGGCTTCCTGCTCACCCACTTCCCTTACCTAATCCCATACCTCTCCTCTCCCTGTGAGAACCCAAATAAAATGTCTACTACTTAGAATTGGGTCTGGCTAGTTTCTGATACTAGGAAAGGGGGCTGAACATTTGGGGAGAACCATACCTCTCCCCAAAGAGGAGGGTTAGTTCAGGATCCCAGGGATCCAAACAACCAGACCCAAGGAGCAACCATGTCTCCTGGGCTGTGGAGTAATCCAAGGTTTGGGAGTGGTGGGAAGGGGCAGTTGGTGTAACTGAAGGATCCAGAGGCAGAAGAGTCCATCCTGCCTACAAGAATAACTGGGACCAAAAGGGGGACAGTGTGTCATCTTACCAAAGCTTATCCTTCTAGCTATTATCCCCCACCTCCCAGAACCATTCTCTGAGGAGACATACTCCTTCCCTCAGGGAGACAAGACTGGGTTACCTTCCCCCAGAAGGAAGAGAGGGGAAGGTCAATCTCCATTCTCTCAACTCTTTCTCTCTCTCCCTCTATTTCCCCTATGTGTTCCCCTTCAGACCATACATTACACCTTCTTGTTTATGGAAGTAATTTTTAATGTATTGTAAGAAATGAAATAAGAATCTGTTATGTACATGTACAAATGTGTAGTGTATTTTCCTCAACTTCAGAAAATTTACTTTAAAATAACTTATGGACTATTCTTTTCATACCTATACCCAGCCTTCTATTTAAAAAATTCACAAGCACTATTTATTTATTTATTTTGGGGGGGAAGGACTAATTTTTAAAAATATTTATTTAATTAATTTATTTAGAAAAATTTTCCATGGTTCCATGATTCATGTTCTTTTCCTCCCTCCTCCCATAGCCAAAGAGCAATTCCACTGGGTTTTACATGTATTGTTGATCAAGACCTATTTCCATATTATTAATATTTGCACTTGGGTGATCATTTAGTCTACATCCCCAATCATATCCCCATTGACCCATGTGATCAAGCAGTTGTACAAGGACTATTTCTTAAGACTTCATTTTTTGTGGACATCTCCATTAGTATTGTTTTTTTAAATCACGTCTTTCTCATTTGTAGGGTGCTTTGGTAAGTGGGTGGGTGGGGAGGGAGATTCCTGGCCAGAGCTTGGGTCACTTCAGGTATAAGAACCAAGGCAGTGCTTAGCTCACCTGTCATGTACCCCAGTGATGTCAAACTCAACTAGAAAGAGGGCCACTAGTCCAGTCATGAGGATCCATGCGGGCTATATATTGACTTAGTTTTCAAATGTAATATCTTTATTGTCTTTTTATTTATTTTTAAAAATATTTCTCAGTCACATTCTAATCTAGTTGGGGTTGCTCTTAGGAATATTGTGGGTAGCATACAGCCACTCTCCAATGGATACCATCCTGCCCCCAAAAGGCAGGCAGTGGTGTCGTCTCAGCTCCTTGTGAGAGATCAGTCTCTCCCAGAGCCAGCTCACACTTACCCCTTAACTTTGCATTTATAGTCACATACGTTGTACACAGTAACAGCAATTTGGTATCATGATCAACTGTGAGTGACTTGATTATTCTGATCAATGCAATAATCCATGACAGTTCTGAAGGACTTATAATAAAAAATGCTCTCCATCTCAAATAATAGAGCTGTTGGAGTCAGTGCAGATTGAAATATAATTTTTTCACTTTATTTCTCTTGCTTTTTTTCATTTATCATAAGGTAATATGGAAATATTTTGCATGGTTTCATATGCATAATTGATAACACATTTCTTGCCTTCTCAATGGAAAGGGGAGGGACAGGAGAGAAGAGAATTCAGAACTCAAAATATTTTCTAAATGAATGTTAAAGATAAATAATGAACTTATTTTTTACTTCCTTCCTTCATTTCTTCCTTCCCTTTTTTCCTATCAATTTTAAGACAGAAGGACAAATGTTTAAGACAGAAGGATCAAGTTTAAGTGACTTTCTCAGTTATATAGCCAATAGTATCTGAACTCAAATTTGAACCCAGGTTCTCCTGACTCTCTATCCTCTGTACTACCTATTGCCCCAATAAATTTACCTTTTTAAAAAGAAAGAGGCAAACAGAGAGACACATAGTAAAACAATAATGAGAGGAGGCTTCAGTATTTCTCTGTCAATTTTAAATAAATCTAACAAAAACAAAAGGGAAAATATGAAACTGAACAAATTTCCAGAAACTAGAATTAAAATCCTTTTGGCATTTCCTAAATGGAATAGAATATCTGCATTCCTCTGTACCACATGGAACTTTTAAAAAAATTGACCATGTACTAAGGTAAAGAGATACTGCAAACAAATGTAAAAAGGCAGAAATTGTTGATTATAGTCTTTATAGACCATAATGCAATAAACAGAAATTGGTTCAAGTATTACAAACAAAAGATACAAATTCAAATGGAGTCAACAATGAAATGGTAAATTATGAGATCAAAGAACAAATCATGGAAACAATAATCATGTAAAAGAAAATAATCATAATAAATCAACAAACCAAAATTTCTGGGATGCAGCTAAAGGTGGTAAACCATAAAATTATAACTTTATAAACATACATTAATAAAGAAGGGAAAGAGACAGTTAATGAACTAAATATTTGTTGTTTTAAAATTATAAAATCAACAAATAAACCTAAAAGAAGCACTAAAAATTAGAGGGGAAATAGATAAATTAGAAACAAAAAAAAATAACAAAGAAATGATAAATAAAACTAAAAGACTGGTTCTTTGAAAAGACTAATCAGGAGCAAGTGGCTCAATGGATTGAAAGCCAGCCCTAGAGAAGGGATGTCCTGGGTTCAAATCTTGCATCAGATGCTTCCTAGCTGTGTGACCTTGGACAGGTCACTTAACCACCATTGCCTAGCTCTTAACTCTCTCCTGCCTTGGAAAGAATATATAATATTGATTATAAGAGGAAAGGTAAAGGTTTAAATAATATCAATAAAATTGATTTTAAAAAACTTAGATGGGGGCAGCTAGGTGGCTCAATGGATTGAGAGCCAGGTCCAGAGATGGGAGGTCCTAGGTTCAAATCTGGCCTTAGACACTTCCTAGCTGTGTGACCCCGGGCAATGTGTAACCCCCATTGCCTAGCCCTTACCACTCTTCTGCCTTAGAACCAGTACACCATATTGATTTTATGATGGAAGGTAAAGGTTAAAAAACAAACAAACTTAGATAATCTGATTGAAAAGAAGAGAGCAGAAAATCAAATCAATGAAATACCAAATGATCAAGGTGAACTCACAGCAGAACCAGAAAAAATAAAAAGAATAATACAAACATATTATGAGGAGTTATATGCTAAGAAAATCAAGAACACAAAAGAAATAGAGGAATATCTTCAAAAATATAAAATATCCAGTCTATCAGAAAATTAGGTAAAGCACGTAAAGAACCAGATTTCAGAAAAGGAAATAGATCTAGCTATAATGGAACTACCATGGGGGATTAGGGAGGAGAAACTAATAGTTCAAGTGCCTAGCTATGGGACTCTGGGTAGGTCACTTACCTCCCATTGCCTAGTCCTTACTGCTCTCAGTAAGGGTTTAAAAAAAAAAAAGCCTATGAAACAGAACGTGGTGATTTCCAATACATCGTTCATTATGTTAAAGTGTGATGTATACCTAGAATACAAGGATGCTTCAACAATCAACAAACCAAATCATTCAAGAACACATGATCATAAAAATTGATGCAGAAAAAACCTTTGACAAACTGTAACACTTTTTAATCATAAAATTCTTACAAAATATAGATTTAGAGGGACTTTTTAACAACATAAAACCAAAACAAGCATCATATGCATTGGGACCCTCTGCAACTTGAACCTTTTCGAATACAGATGTGAAGCAAGGAGGCTTACTTTCCCCATTATAATTTTATATGATTCTGGAAATGCTTGAAATAGGAATAAGAAAAAGGAAAGGAATTAAAGGAATGAGGATAGGTAAAGATGAAATAGAACTGTCCCTATTTGCTGATATGATGGTTTATGTGGAAAATTAAGGAATCAACAAAGATAGTAATTAAAACAATAATGGTTTCAGCAAAGTTGTAGTCTACAAAATAAGTCCTAAAAAACAACAGCATTTTCACATAAGAATAACAAAATACAAGAAGCAATAATTGAGACAGAAATCCCATTCCAAGTAACTACAAAATTCATAAAATGTCTTGGGATCAACTTTCCAAAGCACACAAGAGTAGATTGAATTTCAAAGCATTCCTTAAAGAAATAAAGAACAATTTAAATAGTTGGAAGATTACTCAGTGCTTGTCCATAGGACACGCCAATAAAATAAAAGTGAAAATACTTCCAAAAGTAATTTATACTTTACTTAAATATCAATCAAATTGCCAAGGGAATATTTTGTAGAACTTCATAAAATAATAACAAAATTCCTTTGGGAAAAAAAAATTGAATCTTTCAAGGGAAATGGTGAAAAGAAGTTAGAAAAAAAGAGGGAATAGCACTTCCAGACCTTAAACTATACCACAAAACAGCAAGTATTAATTAAAGAATAGAGCTAGATCAATAGAGTAGACTAGACATAGGAGATCCAGAAATAATGTTACCTAGAGAAAAACTGCCAATTAAAAAAAACTATTAGGAAATCTGGAAAACAGCCTGATAGAAATCAAACTTAGACCAACACCTAACACTACCCACATAATATATCCTAAATGGATGTTACCTTAACATTAAATATCATAATATTTTTAAAAATTAAAAGAGAAAAAAGTATATGCTCTTGTAGCTATGGGTAATAGATGTTATTCTTAACCCAACAAGAGACAGAGGCAATTAAAAAAATAAAATAGATAACTTTGATTATCTGAAAGTGAAAAGCTTCTGCATAGACAACATTAATGCACCTAGGATAAGAAGGGAAGTGGTTGAATGGGGAAAAAAATCTTTGAATCAAAATTTTCTGAAAAACACTTGACTTCCAAGATATATAAACAATTCATAAATATATATAAGATGAATACCCATTTTCCAATAGATAATAGTCTAAGGATATGAATAAACAATAATCAAAACAAGTACTGCAAAGTACATACTCACACAACTACATGAAAAAATGCTCCAAATTATGAATAATAAGAGAAATGTGAATCAAAACAATCCTGAAGTTTCACCTTGCCCTCTGAAGAAGTCTGGCAAAAATGACAAAAAGTGGCAACAATCAGTGGTGGAAAGACTGTGGAAAGATAGGCACTTTCATACAGTGTTGGTGGAGTTGTAAAATAATACAACCATTTTGGAAAGCAATTTGGAATGATGAAAATAAAATAATTAAATTGTCCATACCCTTTGAGCCAGAGACTACATATCTGGGCTTATCTTCCAAAGAAGCCATCAATAAGAAATATAATCTCCATATTCTCCAAAACTTATAGCCGCACTTTTTTGTGATAGCTCAAAATTGGAAACAAAATACTCATCAACTGGGGAATGACTAAGCAAGTTTTGGCATATCATCAGGTAAGAATGATGCATATTATAAATACAAAGAAGCATGGAGATATCTATAGGAATTGATGATGACTGAAGTAAATAGAGCTAAGAAAACAATATGCACAGTAATTATGCCTATACAAATGCAAAGAAGACAAGACCAAAAATAAAAAATAAGTGTAACACAATTATAAAAGATCAAATAGGAGTCGAATGATGATAAGAGAATACTCCCAACTTACTACTTATTGAAGTTGGAAGTACACAACTGTTACACATTACACATATTTTCAGACTTTTTTCAAAGTATTACTCATTTATGTTCTTTTTCTTCTAAAAAGTAGTATTTTGGAATATGAGATAGCTTTCTGGGAGAAGGAAGGAGAGGAACAAATAGGATACTATGGTGACATAAAAAATAGAAAATATCAATTAAAAAGGTATTTAAAAAGGAAAAAGAGAAAAAGCCAACAAGGAAAAAAAAAGTCTTTGGGATAATGTTGGGTAATCCAAAGAGTAGAGTCCTGTTTCTAGAATCTGTTCTTAGAAAGATTGTATAATAGATTAACTTTATTGTATACCTCAAGTCTCCCTGAGGCATTTCCAGATAAGCAACATGTTCTCATGGAAAAAGACCTGAATTTGGAAGCAGGTCAGATCTGTGTTTGAATCCTGTCTCTGTCCATAGAATGACCATAGGCGCTTCACCTGATCATTTGGGTTTTTTTAACCCTTACCTTCCATCTTCCAATGAATGCTATGTGTTAGTTCTAAGGCAGAAGAGCAATAAGGACTAGGCAAAGTGACTTACTTGCCCAGGATCACACTGCTAGAAAGTGTCTGAGGTCATATTTGAACTCAGGACCTCTCTGGGATCTCTCTGAGCTTGGCTCTCCATCCACTAGGCACCTAGCAGCTTTCCTGATCTTTCTGAAGAAGCTGTTTCCTCATCTGTACAATAAGAATAATAATACCTGTAGTACCATCCTTTAGGTTGGTGAAATTGTTGTGGGGTACTAGAGGTGAACCCCTGGGGTTTGGGAAGGGTACCTTTTGCAAGAATGCAAGATTCCGAAACTTAGCTTAAAAATAAAAAAGAGAAATTTATTAATTTGGAAGGTAATGTTGAATCTGGCCAGGAGGGCAGCATAGGTGGAAGCCTGCATCCTAGGTGGAACAGCTGCTCCTTGGGAGGACAGCATGGATGGAAAAGCTTTCCCTCAGATGCCATCAATTCTGGGGATTTTATACTCTTTACAAGAGTGAGGAGGAGACTCTGGAGCCAGTGGTTGGGAGAGGGGGGTTGCCTGAAGGCATGGGGGGTGGTTCTCGTGATTTGGAGGACAGATGGATGAGGTGTCTCTTTGTCCATCTCAAATCAAAGGAACAATCAAAGGAGGGTGATCCTCTAGGTCAGATGTTTTAGGTTGGGAGGCACGGGTGTAAGGGAGCAAAGGAATTTCCCTGCTAATAGTTTGCCTGAGTTTCTGAGGGTACAATGCCCATGGCAAAATGATCAGCTAAAATCATGTCTATGTAATGGGGGGAGTTAAGGGATGCTTTTGATTTGTTCTGGCTGGAGTATCCTCCACTGGAGTAAGTATGGAGCTCCTCTGGGCACCCTTGAGCCACTCTGGGTGGATGATGTGCACTCTGGCTCTTTGGGATGGTAGAGCAATCTGTTGCACTCTGGGAAGCCATCAAGAGGATGAAGATGCATCGGAAGAGGACTGGCACTGGCTTGGAAAGAGACACTCAGGAGATTTTAAAGGAAGAGATAACTGCTGCTCTCACACCCTTTTCCTTTTGTCCTCTCCTCTTTAATTTTTTTTTTTAAATCTAAACTTTAAAGCCAGAAAAAGAACATTTCTATAGCAGATCATAAATCACATAGCAGGATACAAAAAGAGGATTCTTTTTTTTTTTAAACTCTTACCTTCTGTCTTAGAATTGATATTAAGCACGGATTCTAAGTTAGAAGATCAGTTAGGGCTAGGCAATTGGGGTTAAGTGACTGGACTGCCTTCTGAACTTCTGTTGCTTTAGGAACATTAAAAATAATACTTCAACCACTCTTTTTTTTTTTTTTTGACATCACTATTGCTAATTTTCCATCCTATCTTCCCTAAGAGGGAAAAAAAGAAAAGGAAGGAAAAAACTACCTTTGTTACAAAGTAGGATAGTCAAACCAAATAAATCCATACACTGAACATGACCAGAAATGTATGTCCACTGCCCCTCTGTCAGGGGGTGAATAATATGTTTTATCATTGATCTTTTGGATATCTTTTGAGCATCACATTGATTAGAGTTTTTAAGTCTTTCAAAATATTTTTTTGGGGGGGTTTATTTGTTTTTAATGTTGTCCTTGTAGAAATTGCTCTTAAGGAACTACCCACTTTAATCTCTATCAGTTCATGGTACTCAAAATTCTTTGAAATTCTATCATTTGTCATATCTTACACTGTAATATTTTATTATATTCCTATTCCACAATTTGTTCAACCATTGGCAGTTGTCCAAGAGGCAGTCTAAGAGACCCCTTTAGATTCTAGCTTTTTTCCCTCTTTTTTCCCTTTTGCTACCTCTTCCTCTCCCCACTTTGAGGGTCCTGGTTTGTCTTGTTTATAGCTATTTCCTTCCTGGTATTTCCTGTCCCCCTCTTTATTCTTGTTTTTTTTTAAACCCCTATTAAGCTTGATGTATTTCCACACTAAAGTCTTTACATGTGACTTTATATGTGTATTCAACCTTTCTTTGTTCATTTCAGACACAAATACAAGTCACGTAAATGCCCAGCTCACTTACCTTTCCTCCATGTTTGAATATTTTCTTCTTACACATCCCATTTATTAGAATATCAAATTCTACCTTTTCTGCCTTCTTATTCACTATTGCATCCTTCCTTTTACCTTCCTTTCTCTTCTCTCTTCAAACACTCAGAGATAAAACTAATCAACTCCTATGGCCCCCACAATTAACTCCCACAATATCCTCTGAACACATGAAGTTACAGAAAGGTCACTTGTCTTTTTCCCCTCTGTTAGAATATTAGTACTAGGTCATCATACAATTCCTTCCAATTCCTCAAATAAATTTACCTTTCTAGATTTCCCTGGACTCTTGTGTTTGTACTTCAAAGTGAATAAGCTCAAGTCATTTCATTGGAAATGTTTGAGAGACCTCCATTCCATCAGAGATCTATTTTTTAATCCTGTAGGATAAAAATCAGCCTCATTGGATGAGTTATTCTTGATCATAAACCTATATCTTTTGAATTTTAGAATATTTTATTCCAACATTCCCTCCTATTTATATAGTTCAAGCTGCCAGCTCTTATGTATTCTTGACTGTCTTTTCTTAGTATTCAAACTTCTTTCGTTATGCTTTGGGTATTTCTTTATAATTTTATGTGAGAGCTCTGAACTGTGGTTATAACACCCCTGAGACTTTTTCTTTGGGGTTTCTTTTCAGAAAGTGATCAGTGAATTCTTTCTACATTTTACTCTTTCATTCTAGTAGATCTGAGCAGTTTTCATTAATGATTTCTTGAATTATAGTGTCCAGGCTTTAAAAAAATATGTAGTTTTCAAAGAATCAAGTGATTTTAAATTATCTTTCCCTGACCCTTTTTTGAAGCTATTTTCAATTTAACATATCTTACATTTTCTTCTTTTTTATTTTTAAAATTAATAATCTTGGTTTATTCATCTCACCAGCTTTAGTTTCATCTTGAGTCTTTGGACAAAGGCCAGGATTTGCCTCTGCTTCTCTTTTGCCCCTGGTTGTTCTGGTTCTGGATCATCTGGGATTGTAGATTGACTCTGCCCCCTAGTAGGTTAGGTTACCTGGAGCTTTCAGGTTCAGAGTGTTGGATCTGTTAAATTTATTTGTGGTTGGACACTGAATATATTTATATAGGTGGTCACCAGGGATTTAATTTTTAAATCCCAAAATGAATTACTAAAGTAAATGGAATTTATGGTAGTTTATTTACAATAGAGGGAAGATATTAAAGAAGAGAGAAAGAGAGAGGAAACTTTGGTTTCCTCTGAGCCAGGTAGAAATACTAAGACCCAAATCAGGGAAAAGAGTCTCAAGACGATGGACCTTTCTTGGAGAAAGGCAGGGTTCCTAAGTCAGCCTTTCACTCACTAATGGTGACTGTCTAAATGGAAAGAAGTCTGGTTGTCTGTCTTCTGGTCGCTCCTCAAGTGTCTGTCTTCCAGTCTCTCCTCTGAGTCAGAGTGTTCTTTGATCTCCCCAAATTGAATATATCTGAATATCTTTTTTTTTTTTGTTTGGCCTCTGATCCTCTTTTAAAAGATCTTTTTCTCTTGTTTCACCTTCCCTAAATTTCATGTCTACCAATAACAGCAGACACTTTTCTCCAGGACTGCCCACTCTTTAGTTCACACCTTCTTTGGTTAGATTATACCTTCTGGGTTATTTAACACCTTTTTTGATTAGTTCACCTTTTGTAGTTAACACATTTTTGTAGTTAAAATGGGTAGATCTACTTAAAATACTGAGTTACCACCTTTTTGTAGATTAAAATCTAAAAATAGATTGTGGATTACAATTCAATCTTCCCAATAAAGGAAGAGCTAAGTAACTTAATTGTTATAATCAGGGGATTACAATTTAATCTTCACAGATCTGCTGATATATCAGGTCTGGATTCCAGGGATCTCTGAACCCCAAGACCTGGGCTCTCCAGGTCTGAGCCCTGCTATGCCATGTATTAGTCATGGCTAATGCCTCTTACTGTTCTTTGACCCTTCCAAGGTCTCTGTCCTAGGGCTTTCTTACCACCTTGATACTTTTTGACCACCTTGAAACTTTCTTGAGGAGCCCATCATTCTTTCTGTCTCTGGACTCAGAGCCTTTAGGCTTCATATGACCCCAGAGGTTTATAGTTATTTTGGGAGACTAGGCTGCTCTCAGGTTCCCCTTTCCTATCATCATCAGGTTTCTGACTATTTTCTCATGCAATTCTGGGGTAGAAAAAGACACTCATCTATTCTTAAAAAAAAAAAAACAAAAAACAGGGGCTGCTAGGTAGCTCAGTGGATTGAGAGTCAGGCCTAGAGATGGGAGGTCCTAGGTTCAAATCTGGCCTCAGACACTTCCCAGCTGTGTGACCCTGGGCAAGTCACTTGACCCCTATTGTCTAGCCCTTACCACTCTTCTGCCTTGGAAATGTGAACTTTAAATTATTCTACCCTACTTAGATCTTACATTATGGGAAGATAAAGTTGTAAACTCCTGATTGAACAATGAAGATACTTAGCTCTCACCTTATAGTGAAGCTAGAACTTTAAGCTAAGTGTATTTTTAGATCTTAATACAAAAAGGTGTTAAGTAGCTATAAAGGTTAAATTAATCACAAAAAGGTCAAGTATCTTAATACAAAAAGATGTTAAGTAACTATAAAGGTTAAATCAACCACAAAAAGGTCAAGTAACAAACAAAAAGTGAACTTAGCAAAGAAGTGTTAAGTAACTCTAAAGATAATCTAATCAGAAGATTATATCAATTATCAATTATTAATTAATTAATTGATAAAATTAATTAATTAAACAGATTAATCTAATCAGAAGATCTCATCTAAAAGAAGATGAGAACTAAAGAATGAGCATTTAGAGGAGGGGACACAAGGGTGAAAGGTCCATATATTGGTTCATTTCTTCTCTCCGGTACCTTTTTGCAGTGGAGAGTTGGCTGATAGCAGTGTGCTGGGCCTTTCGGCATCTTAGTGTGGCTATAAGCTATTGTCCAGTTCAGTGGTGAATTTCTGGCTGAGTTTTTTCTCCTTTGTTTATCCAACTTTATCCTCTTAGAAGCCTCTAATCTTCTTCAGAGACCTAGAGGCAGGGATTTTTAAAACTCCCCTGGCACAGGCCAGGCAGGAGAAATCCTATATCCTTTTCCCTCCTTCTCCTTAAAGTCCTTCCTTCTATATTAATTAAATTACCATATTTTTCCAGACTGACTTGGGTATTTTATTTGGGATTTTCCCCGGTGACCAATTAAATCTAGATTTTAAGTCACAACCCTAAAATTATCTTTACAGAACCAATACCTAGTATTGATCCCAAGATGGCAGGTAAGGGTTTATATAAAACAAAACAAAACAAAACAAAAACCCACCTTCCCTTCTGTCTTAGAATAAATACTAAATATTGGTTCCAAGGCAGAAGACCAGTAAGAACTAGGCATTTGTGGTTAAGTGACTTGCCCAGGGTCATATAGCTAGTAAGTATTTGAGGTCACATTTGAACCCAGATCCTCCCATCTCCAGGCTTGGCTTTCTATCCACTGAGCACCTTCACTGTTCCTGAAGAAGACATTATTATTTCTTTGACTTTCTTGATCATGATTTGGTCAGGCATGAAAGTGTTTTCTTGGAGTAAGTATCAGAGAGCTAAGTATTTTGCTTCCTCTTCATTCAGCTGTCTTGGCCAGAAGTCCTTATCATCATTCATAGAATTTCTTGTCAAAATTAATTCTTATTAGTATTCTACTTGCACCCAACCTGAGACTTCGATCTT
Organism: Monodelphis domestica; assembly: GCF_027887165.1. NCBI lineage: Eukaryota > Metazoa > Chordata > Mammalia > Didelphimorphia > Didelphidae > Monodelphis > Monodelphis domestica. The sequence continues at coordinate 111,292,842 of NC_077230.1, forward strand.
TTGGCCCATGCCAGTAGCCTGCTAGAATCAGAGCTAGAAGACATTGAGTCCCTTTGACTCAATGAGAGCTATTATTGTTCACAAAGAATAAGAATGAAGGATGGGTATAGGTTAAGCAAAGAGATCAACGAACTAAGATATTTATTCAGGACTTACAATGGTCTTGGCCCCAGGAGGGATATAAAGGAGTATAAGACAAGATTTCTGATCTTCATGAGCTTGGGGTGATAAAGGAGGTAGCACTTAGTTTCCTTTGTGAAAACCTCATAGGTAGTCAGAATTTGGATGTAGTCCTAGGGTTTTGAATGTGTGGTTAACAGGAAAAGTAGTTTAATATGAGGAAATTTGAGCCAAGACATCATGTTGTGCTTTCTTTTTTTCTGGATATTTCTCTTATTTATTTTAATCCCTCTAAATTATATGCATGCCTTTGATTCATACAGTGATTGCAAGGATTTAGGAAAATAGGCCACCTGTAACTAAACCTAACTAAAAATAGAAAGAGCCTATGCGTGTAGGCTTTTATGGTGAGTTTCAACAGGGTACAGAAGACTACTGGGACAGAACTTTGTAGGTATTGATTTACAGTTTTTGTATCGAGTGTTTTTGTTTAATTGTCTTTCCCTGTTATGAGGGAGGGTAGGGTGGATTGAAAAGATGATATAAAAACAAAAGATATCAACAATATATTAAGATATATATAACAAGTTTCATTAAGCAACAGAAGGTTAGATTCTTAAAAGTTAGAAGGAAACCTCTAAGTCCAAATTCTCTCCCAATTCTAGAATCCCTTCAACATCATTCTAGATAGTGTCTGCTTGAATATTTCTTAGTGATGTGGTGCTCACTACAAAAAGTTCCCTCAGATTGATCCAAAATTTTCATCTTTGTAATTTCACCCACTGGTCCTCATTCTGCCTCCTTAGAACAACCCAGAATGAGTCTAATCCTGTTTCCACAAGATAGCTCTTCTGGTTTTTGAGTCATGTATCATCAAAGGGACAGATGACTTTTATTATAAGTCTCTTATTGTTTAGAAAGGCTTGATTCTCAGAAAACAACTCCTGTAAACTGTAGATTTACTCCACCCTGCTTAGTCTAACAAAACAGGAATGTCTATACCCCTACTTAAGGATTAAGTATTGAGAAGGATGGCCTATGACAGATATGTGCTAGCAAATGACAAATCAGAAACAGCTGATGGACCCCTGAGCTGTCCCAAGTCAAGCTTAAGCTACAATTAGCACATGTGAGACTCAGGAAAGTGATGTAAAAACTGTCTATATATTTCACGTCACTTCGTCTCAATGGCCTCTTTTTGAGAGAGGTGGCTCTGGTGGCAGTGTGCTAAGGGTGTTGGCATCTTGGCATGGCGACAGTTATTGTCTGGGTTTAGTGGTGAATTTCCTTGATACAATACTGGGAGAAGCTTAGTAGCCTAGTTCAGGTGAGGCAGCCGAGGTATTTGAACTCCCCCTGGCACAGGTCAGGTGGGAGAAATCCTATACCCTCCCTCTCTCTCTTCTCCTTAATTCCTTCCCTCTATATTAATTAAACCACTATAAAATTTCCAAACTGACTTGGGTATTTTATTTGGGATATTCTCTGGCAACCAAATTAATTTAGATTAAGTCACAACCCTAAAATTGCCCTTATACTACATAATAGACAGTACAAGTATCACTACCCCCATTTTATTGAAATGACAGCTTAGTCAAGTGAAGTAACTTGCCCAGGATCACATAGCAGCAAATCAGGCACTCAAATCTAAGTTTCTTGACTAAATACCAGGGTTCTTTTCATTATACATCATTGCATATCTTATTGTTAACCCCTCAAGTCTCTTCTCCATCTAAAGCATCCCAGGTTCCTTCAAACATTCCTGATGTAACAGGGACCAAAGGCAGCCATATTACGCACGCTTCAACTGATACAGAAGGATAGGAAAAGATGAAATGCATAGGATAAAAGGAGAAGCTGGTATGAGAACTTGGGGAGTAGAGGGAGAAGCAAAAGAAGACAATTTAGCATCGGCAAAGAGAGTCTGCCTCTGGCTTGATTCTTCAGTTTTTTCCATGATGAGGCTGTACCCCTGAGAGAAAACAAGCACCTGCAGCAAGTGGTAAGCCAGAAGTTATGGGCATGACCAGACAGGAGCAGTTGGGAGTTAGGATTCATCAGAGGCATCAGCATCTCCATCTGGGATGCTTGTGGCTGCCCTTGAAGTGAAGTCAAAATCTAACTGGCACAAGCCAAGCTCTAAGTCCCCCAAATGCCTTGAAAGATGGTAAGTGGAAAAGCAACCGGGTTAGGGTGCTAACGCCACCATGGTGGATGTTTATTAATGCCTTCTCTGGGGCTACTTTTGTCTCCCGATGAGAGCGCCTCAGCACCTGAAACATTTCCAGAAATTCTTGGGTTTGGGGCACTTAGTAAGAGAGACTTGCTCAGGGGAGAAGCTATAGGAGGGTAGACCTGTGGTAGTTGTTTTTATTCAATCTAATTTATTCCCTTTGCTTCTCTGGTGATGAATGCTATCTACATTAAAGCCCCGCTTGGGTGGTGTACCTTATTAGATAATGCTCATTAGATTGGGGTCTACCGAAATGGAAAGGAAGGGATTGGCCAGAGTTCCTTTCCCAGGGGATATAGCGGTGGAGCGGGGGATAAGTCTACAGCGACCACATCCCTGGACTTGACGACCTGAGCCTACCACTCATTGCGAGCCCGGAAGTGGGGTGCAGGGGGTGGTGGAAGAAGGTTAAAGGTAGCAGCTCTCCCCAGGTAGTCACATTTCCCCCCAGAGTCCTCTGGTGTTGGATACGCTTGATTCCTTGAAATGCTGAAAGAAAGACTTCATTCCCTTTACCACAGCTATGATCACTGTTGGCTTTTGAACCCGAGATCAAAGGAAGGAAACTTTAGGCGTTTTCCCCACTTGAACTTCTGTCCCAAATTTGATGAGAATGGCGACTTCAAGTTGACCCAAATAGCTGATAAAAATATGGAACAAAACAGGAGTAAAGGTTGCCCAATTTCTCACGGACAAAAGGGAACCCTGGTAAATGATACTATAACGTAAAAATGGCAACTGTTGCCACGTGAGACCGTACATCCGCGATGCCTTTGATTCGCCACTAGATGGCGCCATATCGCAGGGTTCCCAAGGCGTGTCAGTGGCTGGGATGGTCACCGCCAGGTGTTCTAATTCTTCAGCTAAGCAACTTAGCTATTTAGTTCTTTTTCCATAGCTTCATCTGTCTCCATCTCCTCTCTACATGGTGTCCGCAGTTATTCCTGTAAGCATAATTGGCAGAGTGGTGCTAGAGAAGCACCTTAAAATAGTCTGGAAACCATGAAGCACCATACTTAAGTCCTCATAAATAACGGGTGTAGACATTGCACGAGGGTTTGCAGCCCCTGAAGAAAGACCATACAAACAGCTTCTTGCTGCCTGGGGAAAATAAGCAGGGACAGTTACTGCCCAAACTGTTTAAAGACTAGGAGTGGTGATCTTTTGAGTCTTTCTAAACTCTGAACAATAGATGGTATGCTTAAGAAAGGTCAGAACAAGCTGGCTCAATCCCCCCCCCCCCCCTTAAATATTTTATTTTTACCAATTACTTGTGTGTAAAAACAATTTTTTTTAACATTAAAAATTTTTTTTGAGTCCCAAATTCTTCCCCTGCCTCCCTTTCTCTGAGCCGGCAAGCAATTTGACATGCTATATCTATATAAAACAATTTCCATGTCAGCCATGTTGCAAAAGAAATCACAGGCCAAAAAAATGAAAAAATAAAGTAAAAAAAAATTCTGATCTGCATTCAGATTCTGTCCCTTTTTTCTCTGAAGGTGAATAACATTTTTTATCATACATCCTTGAGAATTGTCTTATATCTTTGTATTGTGGTTTGATCAAATTTGAAAAACCATTTACATTCCATGTGGGGGAGCAATTTGGAATTACACCCAGAGTTATAAAGCTGGGCATACCATTAGACCCAGAAAAAGCATTGCTGGGTCTGTTTCCCAAGGAGATCAGAGTAAAAAGAAAAGAACCCATATGTTCAAAAAAATATTTATAGTAGTTCTCTTTGTACTGACAAAGAACTGGAAATTGAAGGGATGTTCATCAATTGGGGAATGATTGAACAAGTTGTGGTATATGGTTGTGATAGAATACTATTGTGCCATAAGAAACAATGAGCAGGCTAATTTTTTAAAAACCTGAAAGGAATTACATAAGATAAACAGTGAAATGGGCAGAACCAAGAGAATATCATATATAGCAAAAGATTCAAAACTGAAGAATAAATTGAGAATGAACTGAAAAATGGAAAAATGAAAGTTATTTTATATATGTATATGTGTATATATATATATATACATATATATATATATATATGTATATATGTCTCCTGGGTGATGCCATCAGTGGTATGGGAAGGGAGAGACTGAGACAGAAATAAAATCCTATTAACAAAATAAATAAAAATAAAAAATTCACTGGAGCTGTTGGCTCTGGTTTGAAACAAATAGATTAAACAAATCTCTGCTCTGAACTAAGCAGGAATTTAATTTAATTCTTTTCAAGTCAATATCTGTTGATTGAGGGGAAAACAAAGACACAAATGTTTCAAGTGCTGCTCTCAGAGGGCTGACATTCTCATGGGGGAGAAGTGACTTTTACAGAGAAATAAATACAAAATAATTTCAAAATAGATAACAGCATTAGCAACGTGGGGGTTGGGAATCAGGAAAGACCTGATATAGAAAATGGCACTAAATTGTCTCAAAGGAATCTGGGGATTTTCAGAGGCAGATGTAAACAAGCAATACAATCCCAGATCACTTATGTGGGAGATACACAGCTATGATATATAATATATAGTTATATAGCTATAGGGCTAGTAGGCCAGTATGACTGGATTGGAGAATTTACAAAAGGAAATACTGTAAATGAAATGAGACAGGAAAGGTTTATGGGAGTCAGACTTGGATAGCCTTCAATGTCCTGATCTTCGAACATATTTAGCCTTTCAAGGATATCAAAGAAATGTTTTCCAAGTGTCTTTTAATGCTTTCATGGTTTTGATTATTTTTTTAATAATAGGAGTCATTTGTATAATAATCATTTTTCATTTCCTTGTATTAACTTTTATTATACCATTCATCCTGGAATGTCTTAGACTAATGAATGTAAGCTTGTTTTCTGTTCATATTAACCCCACCTAGCTAAAACCTGACTCATGGAATGATAACATTAAGAGAAGACTTTTTGATATTCCTCAGATAAGAAGCCTAAGTGGAGTTTGAGTTTCCCAAACAGATTCATCTCTGTAGGCTATAACTCTCTCCTCTCAGTTAGTCTATTGTGAACCCTCTGCATGCAGTTTAATTTGTACCCTGACTTAGTTTACCTAGAGATTCTATTTAACTAGATTTGTTTTTATAGGGGAACATGTCTCCCATGAGAATGTCAACTCCTTGAGGGCAGAGCCTGCTACTTTTGTGCCTTTCTTTTTCCAAAGACAAGTTCCTTGTAGCACCTTAATCAATGGATATTGACTTGAAAAGAATTAAATTAAAGCAGGATTTTGTTTAATTATGAGATTTATGAATCTGTTTAACTAAATTTGTTCATTTTATGACATTACAAATGATTTTAAATATCTTTTTAACTTTTATAGCCTAAAAGAATACTGGTCCAACGCTTAAATATAATAAAACACAGGTTTTTACCTCTGTACTTTTTTTTTACCTCTTTTTTTTTTTTACCTTTTTTACCTCTTTACTTCTGAGTTGTGGTATATTTCTTTCAGCAGCAGTAATCTACCACAAAAACACAAAGACAAAATATTTTTCCCACATCATGATATTAAAATATTTTAATACTTTAGTTGGTTGTGTTTTTTGTTTGTTTTTTAACCCTAACCTTAGGTCTTAGAATCCACACTGTATATTGGTTCTAAGTCAGAAGAGTGGTCAGGGCTAGGCAATGAAGTTAAGTGACTTGCCCAGGGTCACACAGCTAGGAAGTGTCTGACCTCAAATTTTAACCCAGAATTTCTGGTCTCCAGGCCTGGCTCTCAATAGAACTGAGCCATCTAGCTGCCCCCCTTTAATTGGTTTTAAATGGCCAGAAATAAACTGTCTAATCATTAGAAGGCAGGAATTCTTTCTAAAGAAAAATGCTCCCATTATAAAGAACTTTAAAAGAGCGGGACCCAAATTTATTTTATCTGTACTAGAATTTCCTTATATAGAATATCAGACAAATTTAGAGGTTATAGTCTTCATGGTAATAGCAGGTATTTAACTTGAGTTCAACTTGAGTCAGATTCAAATATGACCGAGACACTATCTGTATAACCCTAGACAAATCATTTAATCTTGTTTACCTCAGTTTCCTTATCTGTCAAATGAGCTGGAGAAGGAAATGGCAAACCACTCAAGTATCTCTGCCACAAAATCCCCAATTGGGATCACAAAAGACCACAGTACAACACTAAAAATCAGCAAAATTGTGGGACCCAAAAGGGAAGTCATTTAACCTCTATAAATTATAAGCTATTCATTCGTACAACCCAGTGGAATTGCTTGTGGGCTCAGGGAGGGAGGAGGAAAGAAGGGAGGGAAAGAATATGAATCATATAAATATGGAAAAATATTTTTAAAAAGAAAAAAATTTAAAAAGAAAAAAATAAATAAATTGTAAGTTATTGACATATATCAGTCAAAGTGGTTCCATACCAGGGATTACTTATACTGATGGAATCACAGGTTGGAACCAAAATATATATGAATATGTGGAATATTTTTAATATGTGTGTCTTTTTTATTTGTGTGTATGTAATGTACTCACATAAAGCCCTTGATTGGAATGATGAATGCTTTACGTGTGATACATGCCTATATATATACACACACATGTACGTGTATAGACCTCACCTGCTAGAAATCTTCAGCTTGTATTGAGGCACTCTGAGGGAGCATGAGTAATCAAAGCCCACTAGAGGAAGCGATGCTGTTGATTGGATCATCTCATCTTTCCCCAGAGAACTGCTTTGTAGGCAGAGTGTGTGTAATTTCAGTGATCCCTAGAGCTCTGGCTTAGGCACGGCATGTAGCTATGAATAGAAGAAATACAGTATATATGCACCTGAAGATCTCTAATTGAGTTCTGAGCATTTGCACCTTTTTTTCTAAACTACAAGGACCAAACAGATCAGCTTTTAGATGTTCTCTGTGGTCTTTTTTCCTTTCAATCTTAGACCCAACTTTTCCTCCCTCCAGGAAATGTTTCCTGATTGCACTAGTACCTCTCCAAGCTCTCTTTCAGTCTATCCTTTCAATACCTGTGTGGCTATGCTGTTACACTAGTCAGTATTAATTTAATTTGGACCCACCAAGATGGCTTTGGAGATGCAAGATCAAAAGCAGCCCTTCTGTTTCTTTTGTATGTACTGTAACAGTTAAATTAGTTTCTCTACTAAAAGTATTATATTTTATGAGGTTTATTAAGATTATTAGAAATCAAGGAAATAAGAAAATATAAAATAAGAAAAGCATGTGTCTAGGACTGAATAGCCCATTCACAGCCACTTACTCTACATCTTGCATGTCAGGTAGAGAGACACATGTGCTTAGAAGTGGAAGAAGAGAATCCTGGGAGGCAGAGAGCCCTTTAAATAAAATGTGTGTTTTTGCACTCAGGTGAGATTATAGGGAATTCTGGGAAGTACCAAGGACTTCTGGGGATTGAAGTCTGGAGTTCAAATCTCCATTTTTAAAGTACCTCATGCTGGCAGAGCCCTAACTCTTAATTCTAGGGTCTAGGGGCAAGCACTAGGCAAAGGTAGGCTAGAGTAAGCTGCAAAAGGGCCTCTTAAGCTAACATTCTAAGACAAATTCAGTTGGTTGGGGGAAAGGGATTGGGAGAGAGATCTTGGACTTTATGACACAGGCTGTGTATAGTAAGGCTTTGGGGCATCTCAGGGCTGCTGCCCAGGAGGCCACCTTTAGAAGAGGGAGTAGGGTGAGAACAAGCTGGGCTGGGAGAGGGAGAAGCCCACTTACAGTTAAGCTGGCCTGGGATGGCAGTTTGAGGAGAAGAGAAGGCTCTATTATCTGGTAGCTTTCTAGTTTCATTCTTCTTGATAAGTGCTAAGCTTAGTTGTTTCCAGCAGCTGAAGGAATACAAATACTGCCCAAACCCTTTAAATTTTGGTACCTACCCTTTGATCTGGTAATGCCACTACTGGGTCTGTATTCCCAAGAAATAACAAAAAAGGAGAAAGGACCTACTTGTACAAAAATATTTATAGCAGCTCTTTTAGTAGTGGCAAAGACTTAGAAATTGAGGGGATGTCCATCCATTGGGGAAAAGCTAAATAAATTGTGGTACATGTTGTTGATGGAATACTATTGTGCTATAAGAAATGACAAGCAGGATGATTTCAGAAAGCACCAGAAAGACCTGCTTGAACTGATAGAGAGCGAATTAAACAGAACTGGGAGGATATACAGTGCACAATAACAGCTGAGGGAGTCATCTTTCACATCAGTGTATCTTTGGTTTTATTTTGAGGGTTTGGTTATGTATGAGTGTGCTCTTAGAACAATGACAATAAAAATGAAATTTAGAAAATAATAATACTAATAAATGTTGGCACCCTTGGACAAAGCCCCAATTGCCCTGTCCTCTTTATAACTCTGGATCTAATGAATTTTCTGTAAATGGATCTGCCTGATTGGTCTGTGGGACTTTTATAGATATTTCAAACCCTCCATATCGCTAAAGTTAAGCCTAAAGAGGACTGAGAAAGAAGAACAGGATGTGGGCTTTATTTTGTAACATGAGGGTTTGAGTTAGATAAAATGGCTTCTTAATAATGAGATTTGTTAGCTTCAGAGCCTTGTGAGATTCAATTCAGTTCTGAAAAGGGCAGCTGGAGTGTCTTCTCTAGGCTCTAAAGCCATTTAAGGGCAGAGAAGGAAGCTGAGGAATTGTCGAGAAGAGTTTGTGAGGCTCTTTTAGGCTGATTTTATGATTTTTCCAAAGGACTTTAACTGGTTGTGGAGAAGATAAAGTGGTTTAATGGAGATGAAATATATGCATAAGGAAAAGGTATTTTAAAAACAACAAATAACCATGGAAAAGTTATGTGTAGATTTGTTACTGGAATAAAATAAATAAAATAAAATAAATAAATTCTGCTTTGGCTGTATCCCATTAAATAAATAAAAATCAAAAACAACAACTAAAGAATAGGCATAAGCCAAAGCCCCTGGCTGGTTTAAGTTTAAGGAAGGAGTGGTCAGACTGATTCACATGTGGTCTGAACCCCGCCAGAGCTTGTATTCTTGTAGTATGCCAGGACAGAATTCCTCTCGGTCAGGTGAATTATCAAAGGGTTGATGGTCACCATTCTTCAGGGTACAAGAAGTCCCTATCTTAGAGCACTTATTATTGTACTATTATTAGAAATGTATCATTGGTAGATTAGCTGGAGCTCCAACCTGAGCCTGGACATCAGGGTTTGTAGGAGTGATCCATTCCTTTCCTTTGGATCCTAAAAACCTCTGAGAGAGATAAGGAAAGCCAAATAGTGTGTAGTTTAAAATATGCTTTTTGAAAAGGTTACTTGAAATAGAGATCCAAATTTTGGCACATAAAATCCTCCTTTCTGTTGGTTGTTTATATTAATGTTCCTAATCATAAAAAACAAAAGTCTTTTCAAAAAAATCTTCCATGAGAACATAATCCATAGTAGCTTGGTTCAGTGTCTTACAACTCCCAGGAATTTAGTAGAATATAATATGCATTGTGCAGTGTGCAGAGAACTATGTTAGCAAGGGGAGATATTTAGATGACACAGTCACTGCCTTCAGGGAGCTGACAGTCTGGTAAGGAGGCACGAGGCATACCCAAATAGTAGTGGTAGTCTCTCGCTAACCGAGGATGACGATTGTCTTTGTGCGCTTTTATCTGTGATGTAGATGAGTGTGCACAAAGACACTTGTGCGTGAAGGAGATATAAGTGGAAAAGTCGATGCACAGAGACAGTCCCACTCTCTCGGCGTTGGAAGCCTGGGTCCAGTGGCACGAAAAGTCGTTACACCTGGAGACTTCCTCAGCTGCATTGGATGGCCGTGCTGTCCTTTGTGCTCCAACATGCTCTAAGCACTCCACAGTGCTTTGCTGCGTCGCCATCTCAGCCGTTGAACCTTCTTATTGGTTTCTTCCATCTGTTCGACCGAAGCAGTCTTCACATGCTGGGTGAGCAAAGCCCTGGTTCACCAGGGGTCGATGATCCGATGGCTACTCTCACAAGGTTTGGCCGGCCTGTCGAAGCCGTTGCCTGGGGTGTGGCCGCTGCCGCATGCTAGCAGCTACTGGGAGCCACAAGTGAGAGCTGGGTGTCAGGTGGGGGTCAGAGGCTGGAGAGCTGCCCTAGGAGGGCATGACAAGCTCTCCATACCAGAGATACTACCCCTCCCTGAGCACCCCATACACCCCAAATAGCTGTAATAAAAATAGCAAATGATAAGTATATCCAAGAGGTACAAGCAAAGTGCTCACGAGTGGGGTGTGGATGGGGGAAAGTGGAGATGGGGCAGAAGGGATATGGCCAACTGGGAGCATCATCAAGCTCTTCTTGATATAGCTGTTGACTGAGCTGAGGATGAATTCATATAGGTATGAAAGGATGGGTAAGAATTCAACAGGCAGAGGGGCAAGTATGAAGAGGGAGAGTCTTGACAGAGAACAATGCTCATTATGGAGGCAGTAAAATGTGGGATGACAATGGGTTCAATTTGGCCAGTATGCATAGTATAAGGAGAATGTTATTAGATAAGGCTGAAAAAGTAGATAGGCCTTTGAATTCTAGGCTATTGAAGGATACTGAGTAGGAAATTCTCCTTTATGTCCAATGACATTCTCTGCTATAATTTAAGTTCATTTCCTAAGGTTCTGTCCTTAATGGACTTAAACAATAACTGGTCAGTATCATTCATATAATAGATCCTCTCTCTCTCTCTCTCTCTCTCTTACCCCCGTCTCTTTCTCTATCTATCTATCTATCTATCTATCTATCTATCTATCTATCTATCTATCTAACTATCTATCTATCTATCTATCTATCTATCTATCTATCTATCTATCTATCTATCTATCTATCCATCTGTCTGCCTGTCTATCCTGTTTATCTATCTATCTATGTTCATTTCAGCTGAAGGGTTTTAGTTATAATGAATCATTAAGATATTAAATCTGACTACCTACTCTTTGCTACTCTTGACCTCAGTTTCATCTGTAAAATGAAGGTATTGGTCAAGGATCCAAGATAATTCTGAAGACCTGTGACAGAAAATGCTATACATCTCCAAAGAAAGAACTGATGGAGCCTGACTACAGATTGAAGCGTGTGTGTGTGTGTGTGTGTGTGTGTGTGTGTGTGTGTGTGTGTGTGTATGGGGGCTACTGCATTTTCTTTGCAGCATGGCTAATACAGAAAAGTTTTGCATGACTGCATATTGTAAAATTGAGATTTGAACTCTGGACTTCAATCCCCACAAGCCCTTGCTCCACTTCCCCAAAATGCTATGTAATCCCACAGAATTCTGAGGTGGGTGAAATCGAGAAGGTATTTAAGCTGATTACAAAGGCTTTTGAGCTCTTTTTGGACTTCCGTTTTGGAGCAGAGGCATCTCTTCCATGATGTGAGATTATCTTGTCTAGGCCACTCTGGCCTAGGCACGTGTTTCTTATCCTGTCTTTTCTTTAATCCTTAATCTTCAATAAACCTCTAAAAAATATAATACTCCTTGTAGAGAGAAACTAATTTCTACCTGCCTCAGTCTCCCCTAAATTTTAATCTTTACAATATGTATAATCTTTATCAAATTACTTGCCTTCTCAAGAATGGAGGAGGGAAAGGAAAGAGAGAAAGGATATGGAACTCAACAAATTTTAAAAACAAATGTTATGGGCTGTATAATTTTCATGAAATAAATTACTTAAAATTTTTTGAGAAAAAAACTATCTCAAAAAGAGATAGGGAATGTAATTACATCCTGATAAAAGGCAGTATAGACAATGAGGAAATATCAGTATTCAACATGTATGCACCAAATGGTATATCATCCAAATTTCTAAAGGAAAAACTAGTGGAGCTTAAGGAGGAGGAAAGAGTAAAATTATACTATGGGAGACCTGAATCTTCTTCTATCAGATCTAGATATATCAAACCAAAAAATAAATAAGAAAGAGGTAAGATATGAGAATGAAATCTTAGAAAAATTAGAGTTAATATATATGTGGAGAAAAATAGAGACAAAAAGGAATACACCTTCTTTTCAGCAGCACATGGTACATTCACAAAGACTGACCATGTACTAGGGCATAGAAACATGGCAAACAAGTGAAAAAGAGCAGAAATAATAAATGCAACATTTTAAGATCATAATTTATTAAAAATAATAATTAGTAAGGGTATACAGAGAAGCAAACCAAAAATTAATTGGAAATTAAATATGATTCTCCAAAATCAGTTAGTTAAAGAACAAATCATAGAAACAATTAATAATTTCATTGAAGAGAATGACAATGATGAAATATCCTATCAAAATCTATGGGATGTAGCCAAAGCAGTACTCAGGGGGAAATTCATATCCTTGAGTGCATATATTAACAAATTAGGTAGGGCAAAGGCCAATGAATTGGGCATGCAAATTAAAAAACTAGAAAGAGAATAAATTAAAAATCCCCAGATAAAAACCAAACTAGAAATCCTAAAAATTAAAGGAGAAATTAATAAAATTAAAAGTAAAAGAATTATTGAATTAATAAATAAGACTAGAAGTTGGTACTTTGAAAAAAAATAAAATAGACAAAGTAGTGGTTAATCTAAAAAAGGAAAGAAGAAAACCAAATTAACATTATCAAAGATGAAAAAGGAAATCTTACCTCTAATGAAGAGGAAATTAAGGCAATTATTAAAAATTATTTGCCCAATTATAGGGTAATAAACATGGCAATGTAGGTAATATGGATGAATATTTACAAAAATATAAATTACCTAGATTAACAGAAGAAATAGAATACTTAAATAATCCCATATCAGAAAAAAAGAAATTGAATAAGCCATCAAAAAACTCCCTAAGAAAAAATCCCCAGGGCCAGGTGGATTCACAATGAATTCTATCAAACATTTAAAGAACAACTAATCCCAATACTATACAAACTATTTGACAAAACAAGCAAAGAAGAAGTTCTACCAAATTCCTTTTATGACACAAATATGGTACTGATTCCAAAGCCAAGCAGATCAAAAACAGAGAAAGAAAACTATAGACCAATCTCGTTAATGAACATAGATGCAAAACTCTTAAATAGAATACTAGGAAAAAAGACTCCAGCAAGTGATCACGAGGGTTATTCATTAAGATCAGGTGGGATTTATCCCAGGAAATCAAGGATGGTTCAATATTAGGAAAACCAACCACAAAATTCACCATATTAACAAACAAACCAACAAAAATCACATGATTATCTCAATAGATGCAGAAAAAGCCTTTGACAAAATACAATATTAATTCCTATTGAAAATACTAGAAAGTATAAGAATAGAAGGACCTTTCCTAAAAATAATAATCAGTATATATCTAAAACCATCAGCAAGCATCATCTGCAATGGGGATAAGTTAGAAGCCTTCCCAATAAGATCAGGAGTGAAACAAGGATGCCCATTATCATCTCTATTATTTAACACTGTACTAGAAACACTAACAGTAGCAATTAGAGAAGAAAAAGAAATTGAAGGTATTAAAATAGGCAATGAGGAGACTAAACTATCACTCTTTGCAAGTGATATGATGGTACTTAAAGAATCCTAGAGAATCAACCAAAAAGCTAGTCAAAATAATCAACAACTTTATCAAAGTTGCAGGATACAAAATAAACCCATATAAATCATCAGCATTTCTATATATTTCCAACACACCCCAGCAGCAAGAGTTAGAAAGAGAAATTCCATTTAAAATCACCCTAGACGATATAAAATACTTAGGAGTCTATTTGCCAAGACAAACAGAGGAATTATATAAACAAAACTACAAAACACTTTCCACACAATTAAAACTAGATCTAAACAATTGGAAAAACATTAATTGCTCATGGGTAGAATGAGCTAACATAATAAAAATGACAATCCTACCTCAATTAATTTACTTATTCAGTGCCATACCCATCAAACTACCAAGAAACTTTTTTACTGAACTAGAAAAAACTATAACAAAGTTCAGTTGGAAGAACAAAAGATCAAGAATATCAAGGGAAATAATAAAAAAATGTGAAGGAGAGAGGCCTAGCAGTAGCAGACCTTAAACTGTACTATAAAGCAGTGGTCATTAAAACAATATGGTACTGGTTAAGAAAAAGAGGGGAGGATCAGTGAGATAGGGGTAAATGACCTCAGCAAAACAGTGTATAATAAACCCAAAGATTCCAGATTTTGGGACAAAAATCAACTATTTGACAAAAACTGCTGGGAAAATTGGAAAACAGTATGGGAGAGATTAGGTATACATGAGCATCTCACACCCTAAACCAACATAAATTCAGAATGTGTGAATGACTTGAATATAAAGAAGGAAACTATAAGTAAATTAGGTGAACACAGAGTAGACTACCTGTCATATCTTTGGGAAAGGAAAGAGTTCAAGACCAAGTAAGGGTTAGAAAAAATTACAAAATGCAAATTAAATAATTTTGAATACATTAAATTAAAAAGATTTTGTACAAACAAAACCAAAATTAGAAGGGAAGCAACAAATTGAGAAAAAATCTTTATAACAAAAACCTCTGACAAAGGTCTAATTACTCAAATATATAAGGAACTAAATCAATTGTATAAAAAATCAAGTCATTCCCCAATTGATGAATGGGCAAGGGACATGAATAGGCAATTTTCAGATAAAGAAATCAAAACTATTAATAAGCACATGAAAAAGTGTTCTAAATTTCTTATAATCAGAGAGATGCAAATCAAAACAACTCTGAGGTTGAATCACCTCATGCCTAGCAGATTGGCTAACATGACAGCAAAGGAAAGTAATGAATGCTGGAGGGGATGTGGCAAAGTAGGGACATTAATTCATTGCTGGTGGAGTTGTGAATTGATCCAGCCATTCTGGAGGGCAATTTGGAACTATGCCCAAAAGGCGATAAAGGACTGTCTACCCTTTGATCCAGCCATAGCACTGCTGTGTTTGTACCCCAAAGAGATATTAAGGAAAAAGACATGTACAAGAATATTCAGAGCTGCGCTCTTTGATGTGGCAAAAAATAGGAAAATGAGGGGATGCCCTTCGATTGGGGAATGGCTGAACAAATTGTGGTATATGTTGGTGATGGAATACTATTGTGCTCAAAGGAATAATAAAGTGGAGGAATTCCATGGAGATTGGAACAACCTCCAGGAAGTGATGCAGAGCGAAAGGAGCAGAACCAGGAAAACATTGTAAACAGAGACTGATTGATACACTGTGGTACAATAGAACGTAATGGACTTCTCCATTAGTGTCAATGCAATGTCCCTGAAAAATCTGCAGGGATCTAGGAGAAAAAACACTATCCACAAGCAGAGGACAAACTGTGGGAGTAAAACACTGAGAAAAGGCAACTGCTTGACTACAGGGGTCAAGGGGATATGATTGAGGAGAGACTCTAAATAAACACCCTAATGCAAATACCAACAACATGGAAATGGGTTCAGATCAAGGACACATGTGATACCCAATGGAATTGCCCATCAGCTATGGGAGGGGTGGGGGGGGAGGAAAAGAAAATGATCTTTGTTTCCAATGAATAATGTTTGAAAATGACCAAATAAAATAATGTTTAAAAGTAAAAAAATAAAAATAAAAAAACAAAAAAATTGAGAAAAAAATCTTTATAACAAAAACCTCTGATAAAGGTCTAATTACTCAAATATATAAGGAACTAAATCAATTGTATAAAAAAATCAAGTCATTCCCCAATTGATGAATGGGTAAGGGACATGAATAGGCAATTTTCAGATAAAGAAAACAAAACTATTAATAAGCACATGAAAAAGTGTTCTAAATCTCTTATAATCAGAGAGACGCAAATCAAAACAACTCTGAGGTACCACTTCACACCTAGCACATTGCCTAACAGGACAGCAAAGGAAGATAATAAATGTTGGATGGGGATGTAGCAAAATAGGGAAATTAATGCATTGCTGGTGGAGTTGTGAATTCATCCAACCATTCTGGATGGCAATTTGGAATTATGTCCAAAGGGCTTTAAAAGACTGTCTGCCCTTTGATCCAGCCATACCACTGCTGGGTTTATACCCCAAAGAGATCATAAGGAAAAAGACTTGCACAAAAATATTTATAGCCACGCTGTTTGTGGTGGCAAAAAATAGGAAAATGAGGGGATGCCCTTCAATTGGGGAATGGCGAGCAAATTGTGGTATATGTTAGTGATGGAATACTATTGTGCTCAAAGGAATAATGAAATGCAAGAATTCTATGTGAACTGGAATGATCTCCAACAATTGATGCAGAGTGAAAGGAGCAGAACTTGGAGAACTTTATACACAGAGATTGATACACTGTGGCACAATCAAATGTAATGGACTACTAGCAGCAATGCAATGATCCAAGATATTTCTGAGGGACCTAGAAGAAAGAACGCTATCCACATCCAGAGAAAGAACTGTGGGAGTAGAAACATAGAAGAAAAACAACTGCTTGATCACATGAGTCGATGGGGATATGATTGGGGATGTAGACTCTAAATGATCACCCTAGTGCAAATATTAATAATATGTAAATAGGTCTTGATCAATGACACGTGTTAAACCCAGTGGAATTGCATGTTGTGTACAGGAGAGGGGTGGAGGAGGGGAGAGAGAACATACATCATGTAACCATGGAAAAATTCTCTTAATTAATCAATTAAATAAAATTTAAAATTAATTAGTTAATTAATTAGAAAAAAAAGAAAAAGAAGCTCGCTAACTCCTTGAATCAAGAAAATGAACTGTTCAGAGAAAGTGCCATAAAAAAACTTCCACTGTATCAGAAGATCCAGAATGAACTTTGGGATGTAATTGATTGATCTGAAGGGGGTTGATCACATTTATTCTGAATGTAAACTCTTATGCCAAAGGGGATTGCCCCCTAATTGGCTTTTTTGTTAATGTGCCTAGCAAACATTGTTTTTGCTCTCTCTCTTCTATTTCCCTCTTATCTCTAACTGTTGTAGTTTCCTCTTGGAAAGTGCAATATTGTATGCACCTGTAGTTAGAAGATCTTTAGAGGCATAATCTGGTTATGTTAAATGATTCATTGGGGAGACTAGTCTCCCAAAGAATCACAGGGAGATTTGTGAAGTGTGAATCAAACTTTCTTTGTCTATCAATCAGCAATTTTTAGATTAATCAGTCAAAAACTTAAAACAGCCTTACTTAACACTAAGTAAGAGAATTCAAAAGACACTTACTAAAGTGGGTGACAACTCCAGAGACCACTGCCCTGCCCCTGGACAGTGCTAGGCAAATTGAAAGGCTGCAATATGTTCCCATATAGTGGAGGAAGGGACAGGAAGTGATGTGGAAAAAGGACTATAAAAAGTCCTGAGCTTTCTCTTGAGGGTGCCTTAGACTTTGGCTTTTGGAGTGCTTCTTGGAGGACTTCCAGATCTTCTCCTTTGGACTTCAGTGTTGGAGGACTTGGCCTTGGAACTTCACTTTCAGTCTTCTCCTTTGGAGTTTGTCTTGGGTGGGTGAGTAGCTGGCCTTCCTTTCCTGCCTTCAGGAGAGATTGGTTCTGGAGATCCCTGCTGTGGCTTTGGAGGAGGCTACATTGATGGAATTCTCTAGCTGAAGACACCACCAGATGTGGGCAAGCCCCTGAGGGGCTGAAGGACTAGTAGGCTTGTTAGAACTTGTCTCTTTAGCTACTTTTCCATTTTCACTCTTTCTACCTCTTTGTAAATAAGTCTACTAAAAGTCATTTTTAACTTGTTATAATATCTTTAAATAGGCAACCACAATATAACTTTAGAATTCTCATATTTAACATAAAACCTAAATTTAACTTCTTACAGGGCAGATAGATGGCTCAGTGAATAGAGAGCCACACCTAGAGATGGGAAGTCCTGGATTCAAATTTGATCTCAGACACTTTCTAGCTGTATGACCCTGGGTGAGTCACTTAATCCTAATTGCCTAGCCCTTATCATTTTTTAGCTTTGGAACTGACACTTGTGTTGATTCTAAGACAGAAGGTAAGGGTGTGAGAAAAAATTGTTTTAAAAGAATGTTAAAAATTTTTATCATGTATAACTGAGAAAAAAATAAAATGAAAATTAAATGTAAAAAAGATAAAAGAAAATGAGAGTGTTGGGTTAAATGTTCTCTAAGGTATCTTCCATTTCTGAATCTATAATTCTGTAATTTATGATGATGATGATGATGAATAATTTTATATATACACACACATCCTTGGCAAGGCATGTGCTGGGCAGTGACACTAGTTGGTCAAGAAACCAGAGACTCTTTTGGATATTCTCTTCTGATCTTGCCAACTATGATTGGCAAACAGCCTGTTTCAGTTCTCAAAGAAGCCTTCTTTTGTGGAGATGTGACCTCCCATAATACTCAAGCCCTGGCCAGGTACCAGTGGATCACGAGATTCCTTAAAGATCAGCCAACTTGAAATGAACCTGATTATTTTCAATCAGAGGATCTCCGAATGAGCCAGTTAGAATGTCTGTTCTAAAATTAATCTTCCCTCTCAGCAGCCATCTCTAAAAACACACCCTAGGGCAAAATGTAAGCCCCCCTTCACAGAGGGCAAATGGGTCCCGTGTAACTCTGATCTGGAGTTTCTTCAGTTCTCAAATGCCATCCTGATCAGACATTTGTCTGAAAAAGGAGCTGGCGACATACAGTTTTCCTTCTGCTTTCCCTATTTTCTTTTTCTCCCTTTTAACTGCGAGAGAGAGCTATTTTTATGACCCAGAGTTTCATTTCTCAAAAGGAGAACTGCAGGAGGTGGTTATATGAGTGATGTCTTCAGCTCACATTGGGAGAGTCTGGGCGCAAATTAAATCTGGAATCCAGACAGCTTTTTTTTAAAAGAGGATTTGAATTTTTAGCCAGCTTCAGTAGCAGAAAAAAATTGCAAAGGCAAATGAACATCAGCTTCCCTTTCTTTCCCACTAGGTTTTCCAAGTGTTTTCCTGCATTTTAATGAATTGAGACTATTCATTCCCCCATATGTTAATGTGTCCGAGGAGGCCAGATGAGTGAAGATCAACCTCTGACTCCAGGTTCCTCCTTGTGGTCTTTTACATCAAGGCTGCCATCTGCTCCATGAGAATCAGTAGAGCATAGTATCATAGGATCTAACCCTGGAGGGGGTCTTAGAGGCCATTTAGTCCAACCCTTTCTTTTACAAATAAAGACAGTGAAGTCCAGAAAGGTTGTGACTTGGCCAAGGTCACACAACCAGTAAGTAAAGATGAAAATAATTTTCCTACAGTGTGGGTTTGATTTCATTTTCTTGACTTATGGACCCAGGTCTCTGTCATTAAAGGAGGGGAAAAGTGTGAGAATCATGCAACTTTAGAGCTGAAAGAAACATTCAAAGGTATTTTTCTGCCAGTTCAATTCAGTTAAGTAGTTGGGCACATTGTTAGAATTAGAGATAATTGATAGATGATTCCTATGCTCCATTGGGAAAGACCCCATAGTGTTGGGGAGACTCCTCCCTTCCTTAATTATGGGGGAACATGGACAAGATTTATACCGTGGGTTGGCCTGAATGGTGGCAATCTGAATCAGTGAAGGGAATGCCCAAATTGAGGAGATCATGGAAGTACTAGCAAATTGAAACACTACGTGAGAGACTCTGCTGGGCACTGGAGATACAAGGATGAGATGATGGTTCCAGGTGATTATTATCTAGTCATCCAAAGGAAATGCAGGAAGATATGTAGATAACTATGGAACAAGAGCTAGTATAAAGGAAGGGTCCAGGTAAGGGACTCTGAGAAAGTTGAAGCATTTGGGGGCTGTAGAGAATTCTGGGAACGTCAGGAAAGCTTTTGTAGAGTCACTAGACTTGTGGATCAAGAGAAATGTCACTGACATAGTGTTTTTATCTGTCTTTTTGCCTTTTGTATATATTCGAGGACTCTGTCTTTGGATCTGTCCTGTTCAATTTTTTTTTTAAATCAATAATCTTTGTGAAAAAGTAAATGGAAGAATGCTTGTCAGATTTGAAGATGACGTGAAGTTGGGAGGTTCAGTTAGTTGTCAAATTGAATATAAAAAAGATAAAAAATTAATATTGTATGTCCCAAAAGTCTTAGTGCAGTTTTAAAAACTGAACTAAGATTTTTGGGACACACACAGTATTACCTTTCTTTTAATAGAAATAGGATTACTATTAAAATTGAAAAGGATTTATTATTAAAGGAAAGTAAAGGTTACTAGTTAGAATGATGTTAATTTCTTTTAATAAAGCTACTATAACTTAAAACTCCACAAAGACTTTGAGGCCAACTTTTATTAAAAGCTTTAGTAACTTGAAACTGCACAAAGACTTTTGGGAGACCCTGTAGGGATGATATTTATATAACACTTTAAGGCTTGCAAAAATACTTGTCCATTACTTATCTAAATATTTCTCTAAAAATACTCATCTAAAAATATTATCTATCTCTTTTGAGCCTCCTAATAATCCTCTGAGGTAGGTGCTATAATTATCCCCATTTTACAGATGAGGAAACTGAAGCACTTGCCCAGGGTCACATCGTTAATAAGTGCAGAGGCAGGATTTAAATCCAGGTCTTCTTGACTTCAGGTCTGGCGATGGATCTACTAGGTCATGCTGCCTCCTAAATAAATGAATTGTCTCACACTCACACGCTGGCTGAATGGAGAAACCCTGATTAACAGCAGTTCATGGTTTTTTTTTTTAAAAAGGCCAGTGGTTTTAGTTGACTGCAAGCTCATTATGACTCAACAGTGAAATGTGGTTTCCCAAAATGCTAATGCAATCTTAGGTTGTATTAATAGAAACATAGTGCCTAGAACAAGAAAGGCGAGTAAGAATCTTCCTGTGTTCTTCCTGGCTCAGACCTCATCTGGGATCCTGTCTTCAGGGTCTTCGTATTTGGTTTTAAGAGAACCCTAGAATTCTGACCCACGGACACCAGAAAGAGGGGGCTGTCCTTGGGGTGAAAGGTCTGGAAACTATGACACATGAGGAAACATTGAAGGAACCGAGGACACTTATTCTGGGAGGGGAAAGGAAACTGAAGGGTGGACCTGATCGTTGATTTAAAATATTGGAAAGAATAATATGGAAATAGGTTTTGAATAATGATACAGGGATAGCCCAATGGATCTGCCTGTCAGCTCCAAGCGGGGGGAGGGAAGGAACATGAATCATGTAACCATGGGAAAATATTCTAAATTAATTAATCAAATAAATACATTTAAGTAAATAAAAATAAAATATTTGAAGGGATGTCATATAGAAAATATACTTTGTGTTGTTTCAGGGAAATCTGAGACAAGTGGGGAAGTTACAAGGGTGTAGGTTTCAGCTCAGCATGGAGAAAAACTTCCTAACAATTATGATAGTCTAGAATGGAATGGGTTGACTTGTGACTTCCTTATAACTGGAAATGTTCAAAACAGAATCGAGATGACCACCTGCCAGGGATGTCCTCAAAAGGATTCTTTCAGAAGATTGAAAGTTAAATTCCCTTCCCACTTTAAGAATAATTAATCTAATCTCCACTAGATGCCAAAGAATAGGATTAAAGGGATGGTGATGAAGTTCTTTCCTCTAGTGGTCTACTTTTACATGGGTTATTCTAAAAATAGTTTTGGTTTGGTAGATATCAACTCAGAAGGGTGCCCAACTGCTCACACCAGCTAGGCTGAGCCAATGGTTA
Source organism: Monodelphis domestica (assembly GCF_027887165.1). Taxonomy (NCBI): domain Eukaryota; kingdom Metazoa; phylum Chordata; class Mammalia; order Didelphimorphia; family Didelphidae; genus Monodelphis; species Monodelphis domestica. The sequence goes on from NC_077230.1 coordinate 111,314,857, forward strand.
AATTTTCAGTGAGAGTATTTATACCTCAGAACGCTTGATTCATGTTTTGTTGATTGTCTAGATTTAAGAAAGTGACAGAGAGGCAGCTAGGTGGATCAATGAAGAGAATACAAAGCTTGGAGATAAGAGGTCCTGGGTTCAAATAATAACTCAGATACTTCCTAGCTGTGTGACCCTGGGCAAGAAATTTGATTCCAATTGCCTAGATCTCACCTCTCTTCTGCCTTGGAACTGATACTTACTATTGATTCCAAGACAGAAGGTAAGGAGGAAAGAAAGAAAGAAAGAGAGGAAGAAAGAAAGAGAGAGAGAAAGAAAGAAAGAGAAAGAAAGAAAGAAAGAAAGAAAGAAAGAAAGAAAGAAAGAAAGAAAGAAAGAAAGAAAGAAAGAAAG